>NC_140955.1:90502586-91171752 GCF_014529385.1 Adiantum capillus-veneris
TATGTTTATCGATCGATACATACTAATATTATTCATAAAATCACAAGTAATTTGAATATTTATTAATAATATCGTATATCCATAATATTTTCATTATTTGAAATGTTTTATGCAATGCAAATTGACACTAAAATTTTTGCACATGTTTTCATGTGGGGGGAAGATAAGGAAGAAGAGTGCCACATAGTTAGGCCTTACTCCTTTTTAGGCGCAGCAACTAAGGGTCACATACTAGTCAACAATAATACTCATATTGGTCTTATCATACCTTAACTTTGATACATATTGGTCTTATCATACCTTAACTTTGATACTTTGAAAACATAATGTAGTGCTTTCAATCCTTTCTAGTTTTTGTACACAATAGTCTTCTTATGAAATCATCCCCCCTCCTTCCGCGCGCGTCACGCTGCCCCCCCCCCCCCCCCTCCTCCTCCCCCTTTTTTTTAAAGCCGTTCAAAGCTTTGCTTTGACTTTTTTTATGGGATTGCGCCCACTCACCCACACCCTCATGTCTCAAGGTTGGACCATAGTGGGTGCACTTAAAGCCCCTTACCTTTACCAATAGGTCAAGGGGAGTTGGCATTCCCCTTTTTCTTATCATACTATATACGAAGTTCAGTGGTGTAGTCTTTATTTGTTTATTGCCTACACACATTAATGGTTATTGTGGTTTTCACACCATCAATCACCCTTTGATCAAACTACACTAAAAGTTTACTATGGTATGTAGGAAATTCTACAAGCATGGGATGTTGCACTACAATCCATGGGTATATCTATACTAATAGATAATGGGGGAAGGGATTCCGGCCCCTCTCCCGGACACGTGTCAACATTTGCTTCATCCGATGTTCATCCGGCGAGATTGTGCCTTGCAGCCAGCGTGCTGTGTGTGTGAGAGAGAGAGAGATAGAAGACGGAACCAGTGCGCACTACGACTATGTGATGGCTGAGTCTTCAAGGTTGAACTGGCAGTGCACTGGCACGTGCGATGGTCAATCTGTTACACGGTTAAGCCTTCAAGGTCGTGAGTGATCTGTCATGGCACGCGCGATTGCCCCGGGTGTGTGTGTACGGGGGAGCCCTGCACCCGTTGGCACAGGCAACATAGGGCACTGGGGCAGTGCTCGGGAAAAATTTGTCTTAGCTTAATATCACGCTGTCACAGGGCACTGGGGTAGCGCTCGGGAAAAATTTGTCTCAGCTTAATATCACGCCGTTTTCAATTTCCAAAATGTGTCTCAGCTTTTAATATCACGTTGTTTTCAATTTCCAACGGGGAGCTCTGCTCCCGTTGACATAGGCAACACAGGCCCACAGCGCTCGAAAAAAATGTGTCTCAGCTTAATATCACGCCGTTTTCAATTTCCAAAATGCCGGTTGAGGGCAAGGAGAAAAGGAGAAATTCCGCCCCAAAATAGAGAAACTAGCCTAATTTTCTAAAATTTCCTCTTGGAAAAATGTGTCTTAGCTTAATATCACGCCGTTTTCAATTTCCAAAATGTCGGTTGAGAAAGAGAGAGAGAGAGAGAGAGAGAGAGAGAGAGAGAGAGAGAGAGAGAGAGAGACATTTCGGCTCCCCTCCCTGACACGTGGCGGAAGCAAGATGATCCGACAGATGTTCCCTGGCACGTCGGCAGCGGACAGACACTGCACGAAGAGAGAGAGAGAGAGAGAGAGAGAGAGAGAGAGAGAGAGAGAGAGCTCCGTGGCTTGTGCCCTGCGTGAGTCAGAGAGAGAGAGAGAGAGAGAGAGAGAGAGAGAGAGAGAGAGAGAGAGAGAGAGAGAGAGAGAGAGAGAGAGAGAGAGAGAGAGAGAGAGAGACGCTGCCCCTCGCGCGTGAGCCAGAGAGTGAGTCAGAGAGAGAGAGAGAGAGAGAGAGAGAGAGAGAGAGAGAGAGAGAGAGAGAGAGAGAGAGAGAGAGAGAGAGAGAGAGAGAGAGAGAGAGAGAGAGAGAGTCTGCCCCGGGCCGTCGGCTGCGTGATAGAGAGAGAAAGAGAGAGAGTCTGAGAGAGAGAGAGAGAGAGAGTGAGAGAGACATTCCGGCTCCCCTCCCTAACATGTGTGAGAGAGAGAGAGAGACAGAAGACGGAGCCAATGCGCACTACGACTATGTGATGGCTGAGTCTTCAAGGTTGAACTGGCAGTGCACTGGCATGCGCGATGGTCAGTCTGTTTCACGGTTGAGTCTTCAAGGTCGTGAGTGATCTGCCATGGCAGGCGCGATCGCCCCGGGTGTGTGTGTATGGGGGAGCCCTGCACCCGTTGGCACAGGCAACACAGGGCACTGGGGCAGCGCTCGGGAAAAATTTGTCTCAGCTTAATATCACGCTGTCACAGGGCACTGGGGTAGCGCTCGGGAAAAATTTGTCTCAGCTTAATATCACGCCGTTTTCAATTTCCAAAATGTGTCTCAGCTTTTAATATCACGTTGTTTTCAATTTCCAACGGGGAGCTCTGCTCCCGTTGACACAGGCAACACAGGCCCGCAGCGCTCGAAAAAAATGTGTCTCAACTTAATATCACGCCGTTTTCAATTTCCAAAATGCCGGTTGAGGGCAAGGAGAAAAGGAGAAATTCCGCCCCAAAATAGAGAAACTAGCCTAATTTTCTAAAATTTCCTCTTGGAAAAATGTGTCTCAGCTTAATATCACGCCGTTTTCAATTTCCAAAATGCCGGTTGAGAGAGAGAGAGAGAGAGAGAGAGAGAGAGAGAGAGAGAGAGAGAGAGAGAGAGAGAGAGAGAGAGAGAGAGAGAGAGAGAGAGAGAGAGAGAGAGAGAGAGAGAGAGACGATGCTCTGTGGCGTGTGCCCTGCGTGAGTCAGAGAGAGAGAGAGAGAGAGAGAGAGAGAGAGAGAGAGAGAGAGAGAGAGAGAGAGAGAGAGAGAGAGAGAGAGAGAGAGAGAGAGAGAGAGAGAGAGAGAGAGAGAGAGAGAGAGAGAGATGCTGCCCCTCGCGCGTGAGTCAGAGAGCGAGTCAGAGAGAGAGAGAGAGAGAGAGAGAGAGAGAGAGAGAGAGAGAGAGAGAGAGAGAGAGAGAGAGAGAGAGAGAGAGAGAGAGAGAGTCTGCCCCTGACCGCCGACTGCGTGATAGAGAGAGAAAGAGAGAGAGTCTGAAGAGAGAGAGAGAGAGAGAGAGAGAGAGAGAGAGAGAGAGAGAGAGAGAGAGAGAGAGAGAGAGAGAGAGAGAGAGAGAGAGAGAGAGAGCCTGCACTGGCTGCCGGCTGCGTGATAGAGAGAGAAAGAGAGAGAGTCTGAGAGAGAGAGGGAGAGCGCCTGCGCCAATGCTCGAAAAAAACCTAGGTTCAGTGTAATCCCACCTACAAATTTTAAAATTTACCTCTAAATTTTATATTTGAAGGTGACAAAACCTACAAAATAAAAATAATGAAAAAATTAGTGTAATTTGGTGTAAAAACCTTCAAATTTTGTCAATCTACCTCTGTTGTTTCAAATATGTAGGTTTGCCAAGTTTTTAGAAAAAAGTTTTTTCGAGCACTGGCCTGCATGCACGTGCAGTAGGGGCGAGAGAGAGAGCGCCTGCACTCTCTGTCGCGTCACGGATGCGCACTGCACACATGCAGTAGGGGCAGCAACTTAATACGGTGTCGTTTTCAATTTCCTGGAGTGACGAGTCCTTGACTCCTTGGGTTTCGTGAAAAATGTGTCTCAGCCTAATACCGTGCCCATTTCAGTTGCCAGAAGGATCACCGATACTTTGGGTTCATTAGCTTTCAAGCTGTGGGTTTCATAGGAATGGAGGCATGAACGATCGATTGATGGTGTAGGGGGAATTTCGCAGAGAGAGAGAGAGAGAGAGAGAGAGAGAGAGAGAGAGAGAGAGAGAGAGAGAGAGAGAGAGAGAGAGAGAGAGAGAGAGAGAGAGAGAGAGAGGGTCAGGGCCTGCAGTCGATGAGGACAAGGGGAAAAGAAAAAATCCCGTCCCAATTTTGTACGTTTGGAGAAAAAAATTCTCGAATTCACCCACAAAGAGAGAGAGAGAGAGAGAGAGAGAGAGAGAGAGAGAGAGAGAGAGAGAGAGAGAGAGAGAGAGAGAGAGAGAGAGAGAGAGAGAGAGAGAGAGAGAAGAGAGAGAGAGAGAGAGAGAGAGAGAGAGAGAGAGAGAGAGAGAGAGAGAGAGAGAGAGAGAGAGAGAGAGAGAGAGATGTACGCGTCGAGACAATGGCACGGCCTCAGGCTCGGGTTTTTTTCTAACACTGCTGGAGTCCTTGACTCCTTGGGTTTCGTGAAAAATGCATCTCAGCCTAATACCGTGCCCGTTTTAGTTGACAGAAGGATCATCGATACTTTGGGTTCATTAGCTTTCAAGTTGTGGGTTTCATAGGAATGGAGGCATGAACGATCGATGGTGTAGGGGGCATTTCGCAGAGAGAGAGAAAGAGAGAGGCTCAGGGCCTGCAGGGTCGACGAGGACAAGGGGATCGAGGACAAGGGGAAAAGAAAAAATCCCGTCCCAATTTTGTACGTTTGGAGAAAAAAATTCCCGAATTCACCCACAAAGAGAGAGAGATAGAGAGAGAGATGTACGGGTCGGGACAATGGCACGGCCTCAGGCCCGAGATCCTGGGGTCAATCGTTGCAGCGTGGTATCAGGTTGTAGGGGTGCCATCTATGGCGTGGTGAACCAGGGTAGGCCAACGAATCAGTGGCAACAAGCCAAGGTGCAAGAACGAGAGAGAGAGAGAGAGAGAGAGAGAGAGAGAGAGAGAGATAGAGAGAGAGAGAGAGAAGAACACACATTGGCTGTCCTCGAAAAAAATGTGTCTCAGCTTAATCTCATGTCGTTTTCAATTTCAAATATGCCGTTGGGAAAAGGAAAAATTCCGTCTCAAAATAAGAAAGTAACCCAACTTTTTGAAATCTCCTCTTTGAAAATTCAAGCAAAGGAATTTTGTACATTTCGGAAAATGATTTTTCCCGAACTGACACACACACACACACACACACACACAAAAGAAGAAGAAGAAGAAGAACAAACATTGTCGCATCGTGTTCGGGAAAAACGTGTCTCAGCTTAATATCCTGAAATTTTCAATTTCAAAAATGCCGATTGAGGACAAGGGGAAAAGAAAAAATTCCGTCCCAAAATAAAGAAAACCTAACTTTTTGAAGTCTCCTCTTGGCAAATTCGAGCGAAGCAATTTTGTACGTTTGGAAAAAAAAAATCCCGAATTCACCCAGAGAGAGAGAGAGAGAGAGAGAGAGAGAGAGAGAGAGAGAGAGAGAGAGAGAGAGAGAGATGTACGGGTCAGGACAATGGCACGGCCTCAGGCTCGGGCTCCTAGGGTCAATTGTTGCAGCGTCGTAGCAGGTTGTGGGGGGGCCAGCTATGGCGTGATGAACCAGGGTAGGCCAACAAATCAGTGGCAACAAGCCAAGGTACACGAGAGAGAGAGAGAGAGAGAGAGAGAGAGAGAGAGAGAGAGAGAGAGAGAGAGAGAGAGAGAGAGAGAGAGAGAGAGAGAGAGAGAGAGAGAGATGCACGGGTCGGGACAATGGCACGTCCTCAGGCTCGGGCTCCTAGGGTCAATCGTTGCAGCGTCATAGCAGGTTGTGGGGCTGCCAGCTATGGCGTGGTGAACCAGGGTAGGCCACCAAATCAGTGGCAACAAGCCAAGGTGCACGAACTAGAGAGAGAGAGAGAGAGAGAGAGAGAGAGAGAGAGAGAGAGAGAGAGAGAGAGAGAGAGGCTGTCCCAGTTGTGTGCGAACGCCGAGAACCAGGAAGATGGTTAGTCGTAGTGGGAGAGAGAGAGAGAGAAGAAGAAGAAGAAGAAGAACACACACTGTTGCGCCGTGTTCGGGAAAAATGTGTCTGAACTTAATATCCTTTCATTTTTAAATTCAAAAATACCAGTTGAGGACAAGGGTAAAAGGAAAAATTCCGTCCCAAAATAAAGAAAAATAAACAATATGAAATCTCCTCTTGGCAAATTCAAGCAAAGGATTTTTGTATGTTTGGGAAAATGATTTTTCTCGAATTGACAAAGAGAGAGAGAGAGAGAGATGTACGAACCCGGGCAATCTCACGGCCTCACGCCCGGGCTCTTGGGATCAACCGTTGCAGCATCGTAGCAGGTTGTGGGGGCGCCAATTATGGCGTGGTGAACCAGGGTAGGCCAACGAATCTACGGAAACGAGACAAGGTGCACAAACCAGAGAGAGAGAGAGAGAGAGAGAGAGAGAGAGAGAGAGAGAGAGAGAGAGAGAGAGAGAGAGAAGAAGAAGAAGAAGAAGAAGAACACACATTGGCTGTGCTCGGGAAAAATGTGTCTCAACTTAATATCATGTCGTTTTCAATTTCAAATATGCCGGTGGAGAAAGGAAAAATTCCGTCCCAAAATAAAGAAAGTAACCCAACTTTTTGAAATCTCCTCTTGGCAAATTCAAGCAAAGGAATTTTGTACGTTCTGGAAAAGAACTGACACACATACACACACACACACACACAAACTCACACACCCTGAGAGAGTGGGTGGGTAGGTATTTTAAAGAGAGAAGACATTTTGAGGCAAGATATAGCGCGCGAGAGAGAGAGAGAGGGGAAAATCCACATAGCACTGCCGGAGGCAGTGCCGCCGCCGAAGGCGGCGCCGTTGTACTAGTGTAGATAAGTTGTGAACAGTCCCGAGCCTTATCCAAGGGCTTTTCTTATTGATCGAGGACTCACCCTTCCACAATACCATTATCCAGCATGACATGCAGAACGTGGATAATGAGGAGCATTGTGATCTCATGCTACTTTCTACACTGGACATACATGCATGGCTTAGGATATATGGCACGGCCAAGGAAAACCCGATTGTTGTTGTGGCTAGGTTACAAGATCTCATAGCCAATATTAACATTATCCTTGATGAAGATACCAAGGAACAAAATTAATGGAGAGAGCACTCCCCGTCTATGATGAGGAGATTCATGGAACTCCACAAGAGAAATCTGAGGAATGACCCCCTCATCAGGCAAAGAAGGAGGAGTATGCTACAAGGACCCCCAGAATTCCCATTAGCTCCCCCTATGATCCAAACAAGCAACCTCATCCCTGAAGAACTCAAGGCGGATGAAGTTGAAGTGGTCAAACAAGAATTCACAATCAATGGAGCCTACATAGAGAAACTTACCCCTCCCAAGGATACATACACTCATCCTTTCATACCTGACCGTCTACTGGAAATCATGTTGCAGGACAAAAACCAAAAGGCATGGGCATTCAGTAATTTTGCCTTGCTAGCCCCTATAAATGAAGTGTTCCTTCTTACTATGCTTAATGATAAAGATAAATCAGCTGCCAAGCTTGGGCTTAGTCATCTTTTGATGACAAACTCTTCTAATGTCATCGAACCCTTCCTAATGGGGTGCCCATCCACCTTATCCATCTTTGAGACTCAAAGATGCTCACAAGATCTGGGTTGTGTACTGGGAGTAAACGGGGTTATCTCACTCACTTTCTATGACCAATACTTCACCGATCAACTATGGAACATACACAGGATTCATCAAATGTGGCTGTGAGTTCATAGGTGAATCTTGCAAGAATGGAAATGTCCTCTGGTTCGACCATGCCTTGTGGCTCATGATGCACAAAATTCAAGAATTTTTCCTTGCTGACTCTCTAAAAAATTGAACTCTAAAGTTTCTAAAGTGGGTTGCTACATAGGGGTAGGAGGCCATTAAAGCCCTCCTCATACATGTGATGTACAAGGACAGGCTTAAGGCCTACATAAAGCATGCATCCCTCTTCCAATATCCACCTCCAAATTCTCTTGGAGGTGAGTTGGAGCTACTCTTGGCAAAATAAACACTACCTTTGGGGCAGCATAGAAGACGTGGAAAGAGAGCTAGGGTGGATACACATACCAGAGGGAGGAGTGCAAAACCTAAAAACCAAAACCTTTGGTATTTGACTCAACTACCCACTCCTCCGTGGACCCCCATTGCCTCTCCCTCTGAGTCATCAAGGAGCTACTCCATGGTCAATCGCAACTCAATGACCCCTAACCGTACCCCACCCTCAACATCCACTGTGAATGCAACCCCATCAAAACTGCCTACTACTCATAGTCGCATGTATACACCAAAACATGTGCCCAATCAACTAAAAAACTCTTATATTTTTTATTTCATGAGTTGATAATCAAGGATGAAGTAAGGAAAAAGAAGATTAACCCAACACCAACCTACCACAAACCCCCCCATTTATCACATTAAATACCGGAATGCTTTTTTAGATATTAACTCAGTAAGAAGCTTGCTTAGTCTTTTTGTATATGGACTGAATACTAGGAATGTAGGCAAGGTAGACCAAGTGTGCTTTGGATGGTCTTTTATGGAGTCTATCAAGGATAAAGTCTGTAGTGTTAAATCAGTCTTTTTGTTTTGAATCACAACACATATGCATATGCACACCAGTACACAGAGGCTATATGGAAGAAACTCAACATGTGCTAACTTATGATCTTCTTAATATGGATCCCTATATTCTCAAAGTCTTTCATAAAGGGTTAAACCACGTACCTACCCAAAATTTATGCATTGATAGATCAAAAGAAGAACTATGGTCTCTGCTCTTCACTTTAATAACTGAAAAAGTGATCACAATAGAACACCCTATGGATATCATTTAAACACTCTTCTAGGACTTTTGCCACATTAACTTACCAAAGCCAATGCCTATCAACCGGATCCTAAGCATAGGTAAGTCATATTAGAAGAAACTTCTTTATCACATGCTTAGAAAAAGCTCCTAATAACCTGGTACTAGTATGCAAAGCCTATATCATAGAGCAAGCTAACCTAAGGCTAGCAGGGATTGACTTTATCCCACATAGTGAAACCCAAATGGAGGCCCTACAAAGAATATACCCTACATGTGAACCATTTCTCATCAAGAACACAGAACCATTGCCTTACCTAATGGCCACATATAAACCCACAAAAAGGCCTTTAGATGGATAATAAATGGAGAAAATTGTTGCTTCTCTGAGTTATCCTTACTCTTAGCCTCCATCATAATAACATGCATCCTTGGGATAAAAAAGAGAGCATTCAAATTAAACCAAAAATATCTCCTATGCCATAACATAAAGATTCAATCTTGGTGGATTATAGACGCATTGTATGATGTAGCTTTGGTGACCTATCTACGATTGTTGGGGCCATTTTCTCAATTGACATCAAAAACTTCTATGAGAATATCCCACATGAAGGGGCTATTGGACTTAAATTTAGAATAGCCCAACTTATTACGTATACCTATGACCAATCGCATAAAAATACCTATCATTCAAGAAATTACCTAAAGATTGTATTAGTGGAAATTGGTCTGACATAGAATACAAAAAAGGTATATCCATTTCTAAACAACAAGCCATATTCATTAATTCTTGGCTTATAGACAATATGATTTTCCAATGTAATGGCAGAACCTATAGACAAATCAATGGCATCCTGATGGGACTAGCTTGCTCACCAATTTGGTGCAATCTCTACCTACAATCCCTAGAATATGAATACATATCAATGAGATTACAAGACCCAATGAGTAGACGAAACCATACACTACTCCATAAGGAATCCAGGTACTTTGATGACATATTATGGGTTGACAATCATAACCATACTCTTTTTCTTCAAACAGATCCAATTTACCCCCCTTGTCTGGTAGCTGACCATAGTGCAACATCATTTAAAGATGGGATAGGGAATAAAACCACATTCCTAATCATGAAAATTGAGCTTGTGAATGGAAAATTAGAAATAAGAAAAGTAGATAAGGATTGTACTTCTTTAATACAAATCTTCAAGTACATCCATAGAGGCAGCAATAGACCATCAGGATGGGCCCACAAAGTGATACTATCTCAAATCAAACCCATCATATTCTCCACATACTCACTCTAGAACATAACCCAAGATGTTAAGAAGCTTGTGAAAAACTTTTGTGCCAATCGTTTTGAAAGAGTCAAACGATGGAGGCTAGTAAAGGATTACCTACTCAACTATCAATCAAAGATCCGTGATACCTCCGCAATCTTACAACTACTCATGGTGGGTGCTAGGTCCCTTTGGGGGCCTAGTGCCTCTCTGGGACCTCCTGCAATACTTCGATGCGGGAAGAAAGAAGGGCCAATTTTTCACAATAGCATAAAGGAACGTCTTGGTAGGACCATTACCTAAGCTACTTATAAAGGAGTCCTACAAATCTTGGCTTAAAGCCAATAAGGATAGCGCATCATGAAGGTAAATGGGTTTAGGATACCAAAGGTCCCTGCAGACAGTACCCCATGTGTGGACCACTCCACTGCCTTGCATGGTAGTAATATCCCACTATCTTTCTCCCCCATCACCCCACTAACCCATAACAGTTGAAGAAAACCAACTGCCCCTCGACTATAGACCTACCAACCATATGATACTTAAAAGCAATAGCATGGAACACGTTCTTTAATCTATTGACACATGCGGTCCATAAACTAATCCTAGTGCTTTAAGACTTAGTTTATGATGGATGCACGTAACAGGATTGAAGCTTGCATAGTTGGATGTTTTGAGATTACTTGAATGGGCAAACAATTAAGTTTTTGTACACAATAGTCTTCTTAATGAAAGCATTCCCCTTTTTCTTACCATATTGTATACAGACTTCAATAGTGTATTCTTTCATTGTTTATTGCTTATACACACACACACACACACACACACATTGCTTTGACAACAACACCTTTAATACATTAAGATACATAGACAAAATGATACTAAGAAAAAGAGACTGAGAGAATCACACAAAGGGGAGTAGAGAGAGAGAGAGAGACTGCGAGAGAGAGAGAGAGAGAGAAGGGATAGAAAGTTTTGCATGTCCAAAGAGGCGGTAGTTTCAACATCCGACACAATGCCCACCAAGCATCAAGAATGAAGGTGGACATGGAGCTCATATGTTGCAGCACATAGAGAGATTCCACTCATGCCAAGTGTAGAAAGACGGTAGAGGAAGATGGCTTGTGTGTCACCCTCAAATTACATGTATGCTTAGGAATAGAGCTCAAGCAATCCCCTATGTAGCCAAAGAAGCTCAGGGTATCTATGGTGATGTATACACATATATCTGTGGCGATGTATACATAGATATCTGTGGTGATGTATACACAGATTAAAGATATGAGAGAGAGAGATTCCTTATTCATGTTGTGTATCGAATGCAATTGCATCAGGGGTCCATCTCATTCCTCTATCTTCCTCTCTCTCTCTCTCTCGCTCTTAGTGGAGGACACCCACTAACAACAAGGGTCCATCTCACTCGTCTGTCTTCCTCTCTCTCACTCTTAGTATAGGTAACCCACTTGGTAATAGCTTTCAAGTGAAAATAGTTTGGGAGGTAAGCATATGTTGCCACATGCCCCTCCTCGTTCAGGAATACCTTCCCCCTTTATCTTGTTATACAAATGAGCATGTTGTGAGAGTGGCAACAATTGCCAACTCAAACACTTATCGGCCAGTATATCCTAAATTTCACCATGGAGAAAAAGAATAAATAGAGAGAGATAAAAGAAGGCATGAATGCAAAGTCCATTACATATAATTTCCACTTGCCATATTGGAGATGACTTACCATGATTCAGTCTCATGACTTGCATTAGTAATAAGATATCTACAACCAAATGGGGAGAGTAACTCTGACTCTTATTAGGGGAGAAACTATGCATAGGATGACAACTTGAGTTTTACAATATTTAAAATCTATACTTAGGTCATCGTCACACTTGGAATATAATTCTTAAACTCCGCATTCCCTCATTCTTCTCAAAGCAACCAAAATTGCATGCCCACCCATGTTGAAGATATCATGCAATAAATGCAACCCAAATTGTGAATGGAAAGCTGAGAGCTCATCAAAAACTTGGTGTGCAACTTTCAAAAGTATGTTGTAATTGATATGCATGGCAATTTATGCATTCTCATCCATGACATTGGAAAAAGTCTTCTGGATCACCTAGCCAATGAAATAATGAGGAAAAAAGTGGGATGTTCTTCCTTATTGCAGGGCTGGTTTCTCTCTCTCTCTCTCTCTCTCTCTCTCTCTCTCTCTCTCTCTCTCTCTCTCTCTCTCTCTCTCTCTCTCTCTCTCTCTCTGTCCTTCTCCTTCACTCACACACACACATGCAAAATCAATCTTTGGTGGAGCGCTCCATCACTCGATGATCGTTGGAGAGGAGAGGGTGGACCACAAGAGGGCTCTACACAAGAGGACCGCAAGAAGACTCAAATGCTAGAGGAACACAAGAGGTAAGCTTCTACACAATCCCCCACCCCCCTTCCCCCTTCCCCATTGTCTTAAAAACACACACACACACACACACACACATTAGAAAACTTAGATTTGAAGAACTTTTACCTCTTTCATGTTTGGTGTAGGTGCTTCTTGCTTGCTTGGTTGACATTACTTTGCTTGTTTGATTGTTTGTTGTAGGCGTGTGATTAGTTCATAGATACTTTCTTGCTTGGTGTGCAATTACGGAGAGAGAAAAAAGAGAGAGAAAGAGAGGGAGAAACAGAGATTAGCGTAGATTTAATGGTTAATGTTAAATTAATGTCAAAGTAGAGATTAGCATAGATTTCATTATTGATGTTAAATAGATGTTTAAGTAGAGAGAGAAAAAGTCAAGTGAAACATCTAACCTACACATTAAACTTCTTGTATGTTTAATGTTAAATTAGTGTTAACTTAAAGTGAATTGATGCTACAAGATGTGTATAGTAAATTAGAGAAAGAAAAATACAAAGACAAAAAGAGAAAAAAATTAAACATTAAGTATTAAACATTAGAAAAAGAGAAAAAAGTGATAAAGTATAATAGATTGTACATTAAAAAAATATTTTAGAGAGAAAAAGAGAGATTTGAGGGAGGCAAAGTGTTAAATATAGTGTATATTGAATGAGAGAGAAAAGAAGAAAGATTAGAGAGAGGAAAAGAGGGATAGAGGGTGTAGAAAGAGTGGAGACAAAGAGGGAGTAGAGAGAGATTGTTATATTAAAGAGAGAAACAAAGATAGATGATGTACAAAGAGTAGATAGAGGGTACAGAGACAGAGATTGTGTGGAGAGAGAGTCAAGATTAGGGTAGAGATAGAGATTAGGTAGAGAGTGAATAGATAAAGTTAGGATTTAGAAAAAGATTAGAGTGTAGAGAGGTGTACATAGAGTAGATAGAGTGGGGATGGAGATTAGATAGAGAGGGAGAATGCATAGAGAGTAGCAATAGAGAGAGTCGAGATTAGGGGATAGAGAGAGTAGACATAGAGATTAGATAGATAAGGTTAAGATTTAGAAAAAGTTTAGGATGTAGAGAGAGGTGTGGATAGAGTAGATAGAGAGGGTGTAGAGATTAGGTAGAGAAGGTGTAGAGATAGAGATTAGGTAGACAGAGAGAGGTGTGGATAGAGGTTAGGATGTAGAGGGAGAGTAGAGAGAGGTTAGAATGTAGATAGAGGGAGTAGAGAGGGTGTAAATAAAGAGACGGAGGATAGGTAGAGTGTAGAGATAGATAGAGGTAATAGAGAGAGTGTAGAGATTTACCTCTATTTAGCGCTCTCTCTACGTTTAGAGGGTAGAGAGAGGATAGATATAGAGATTAGGTAGAGAGCATATAGATAAGATTATAATTTAAGAAGAGATTAGGGTGTAGAGATAGGTGTGGATACAGTAGATAGAGAGGGTGTAGAGTTTAAGAATATTAGGTAGAGAGGGAAGATACGTAGAGAGTGTAGATAGATAAGGTTAAGATTTAGAAAGAGATTAGGGTTTAGAGAGAGGTGTAGATAGAGAGGTAGGATACATAGAGAGTGTGACTAGAGAGAATAGATGTAAAGAAAGAAATTAAGATATAGATAAAGGGAGTAGAGATAGAGATTAGGGTGTAGAAGAAGAATAGAGAGATGTTAGGATGTAGATAGGAGTAGAGAGGGTATAGATAGAGAGAGGGAGGATATGTAGAGTGTAGAGATAGATAGAGGGAGTAGAGAGAGTGTAGAGATTTACCTCTCTCTATGCTTAGAGGATAGAGATAGATATTAGGTAGAGAGTAGACAGATAAGGTTAGGATTTTAGTCTATAGAGTGAGGTATGGATAGAGTAGATAGAGAGGGTGAAGAGATTAGGTAGAGAGGGATGAGATGTAGAGATCCGAAATAGAGATTGTAGATAGAGAGATTAGGTGTACATACACCCTCTCTATCTACCTATCTCTATGTCCTCTCTATCTATCTCCTCTCTCTACACCCTCTCTATCTAGACATGTGGATTAGGTAGAGATTAGTGTAGAGAAAGAGGTAGATAGATGGATAATAATATTCTATCTACCTCTCTCTCAACGTCCTCTCTCTCTCTCTCTCTGCAACATTGCAACCCTAGACTTCTCTTTCTTGTGTTGTCCTCAACCTCCCCATGGGCGAGGGGCTACCTTGTGGGAAAGTGCGATCATCTAATCATTCCCTATAATTTTGACTTTGTCCGAGCTACCCACAACCCCGACTTTGTCTGACTAGCCCCGACCTTGACTCTTCGCGGGCTACCCTCAACTCTCAGAATCGTCTTGAGTACCGACTCCGACTCTATTCGAGTTGCTCGTGACTCTCTAGCAGTGATTCTTTGGATCTCTTCATAGGAAGCATGTTCCAATCATGGCCACTTGAGCCTCATCTCAAGGCAAGTCTACATTCTCCGGAGTGTGGCAACACCCCCAAAGACAAATAACATAGCACACCTTCAAAATGAAGTTGAGAAGCTTCGCAAGGAGAATGAGGAGCTGAAGCATAGATTCTTCGCCATCAACGCTCGATTCACAATAGTGGAGAACCACAAAAAGGAAGAGATGGAATATATGGAAATCAAGCTCAATAACACAGACGTAGTAGAGACCACCTTCACAAAGGAGGTCAAAACCCAAGTGTAGGATATCATCTTTCGTAATGTTGAAAATATTGTAGTGTCCACGCTACGTGAACGACAATGCCAAGATGATATCACCCTCAATGTTCTCATTGGCGGGTTTCCAAGTGACTGGAAAGGGAAGGGGGACCTCAAGCTCAATAACACAAAGGTGGAAGTAGATATCACCCACAGAAAGGAGGTCAAAACCCAAGTGCAATATCATCTTTGGTAAGGTTGTAGTGTCCACGCTACATGAACGACAATGCCAAGAGGATATTGCCTTCAATGCTCCACGATTCCTTTGCTCACATCCAAACAACAACCCACATGGTACAATGGGGTCAGTCCCACAATCACCTCTCTTACACACGAACATCCCACCAACCATGCAATCCTCACTTTCACGCGGATCAAATCAAACTCCCTAAGGAATTGAGGCTTTTAAAGGACACCAAATTTTTGTTTTCAAAAGGTCTAACACCCGCCTAACTCAAATAGAAGAAGGAAAAATTCCAAAAGATATGAGAAGCGCACACAATAGGGCAATCCTCAGTTTATTGAGAAGGTGAAGCCATTATCCAGGAGTTTTGAACTCCCAAACCGGCTCCCCCCTCACCTACCCCCTTCTTAGGTTTTGTAAAAGGAACTTTGTAATGTTTTGTTTTCGGTCCCATAGGTCATATTTGACCTACGTGGATGATAATTCAGTTTATTTGTCTATCTATATCTACCTATCATAGATCTCATAATGAGCAAAATGCATAATCATTGAGAATGCCAAATGGACGTCAACAAGCACAAAGGAAATATCCTAGCAAGGTAGAGAAGTAGGTCCCATATGCGATCCACCAAAGGGGAGATCCAAAAATATTTAATATGCAGCAACAAATAGAGAGGACCTTTGATTCTACTAAGAGGTCAAAGCATATAAGTGCAAAAGGGTTGGAGGATTTTTTAGATCTCAAGAGTAGATGCAAGTATCCTTTCATTCAAAGTGTTCTTTTCACTAGGCAGTTTGGAGGCCACATGTGTTCAAACTTGTCTAAGACCAAACATGCTGAAATGCATGCATGTATTGAGGAGAAAATTAGCTTGTTGAGGCAATTGGCACAATCACGAGAATGGAAATGGAAATGCTACAAAGTGTCAAATATGATACTTATCTTAAAGTTTATAGTCCTGCTCCTAGTACTAGAATTAATGATCATGCACAGAGGTTCTTAAGTCAATCTTCAACTGCATCAACTGCCAAATCACTGTTTCATTTGACTCACTCTTCAATATCAAAGATGAGTGTAGAAACCCCCTGAAATAAATAGATCTCCCTTGTGAGAGAAGAGTATTAAGAAGAAGCGACCAATATTTGATGATGTGAACTATGTGCTTGAAGAAGACAATCACAGACCAGATGACTTTATGCAGGTCAACAATAAAGATGCTCATCTGGGCCATCCAAATTGGATGGACCACATGAGTATCTTTATTTTTGAAAATTCATATGGCGGTAATATGCGAAGTAATATATGCAATAATAATTGCGGCTATATTATCACTCCTATTATCGTGTATATTGTTGTTAAACCACTACCATGTCCTTTGCCGTTGTTATTACTGCACACGCAATACTTTCTCCTTCTATTTTCCTTTGTTAATCTACGGCAATGCTAGCGCTTCTAAAATTTTCCTTTATAGTCTCTCTCTCTCTCTCTCTCTCTCTCTCTCTCTCTCTCTCTCTCTCTCTCTCTCTCTCTCTCTCTCTCTCTCTCTCTCTCTCTCTCTCTCTCTCTCTCTCTCCATAGGAGTGAGGGATGGCCGAAGGGCGAAAATGCCACCACGCCCCTTTTGAAATCCCTTTTGCCAACTTATTATACAGATGTAGTTTCTTGCTTTGTTGCTCGTGCTCTACACTTTAACTCCTTCTCCCCATCCCTTGGCTCTGAAGGCTAAGTAGACCCAACAAGATAGGCTCATCCTATATATAGTTCATTGCCTCCTTGGGAGAGGAACCTTGGCTTGACCCTTTGTTTGGAGTTGCTAGTCTCCTCTAAACCCACTCTATGAGGGTGTTCGGACTACACAAGAAATGCTTACAATAAGGGGTGTGTGTCTATGGTGTCATAAATTAATTACTCAAATATGGAAAAACTCTTTCTCAGGCCCACAAAATGATGGACAACCTCAAAACCCTTGAAACACTTTTGCGGGGAGGCCATGATCTCATGATCGCACATGTGAAATCCGAACGATCTATCCACGATAAAAAATGTGATTCATTGCTCGAAATTGGCGCACATAGAGCAAACAATCCAATCGTATAGGCGTGCGTGGTGCCTTTGCGAAGTGTGAACACATTTCAAGGGAGCCTATATACCAATGTTATGCAAAATAATACACAATACCATTTAATATATGTACTTTGGGGTGGGGCCAATTGTTGGATTGATGTTATAGGAGGAGAACGAAAACAAGAATAAATTTCAACAAACCTGCCAAAAAACAAGCCCCCTCCCCAATCAATCGATGACCGCGATACACACACATGAACGTGGTGGGGTGTGCATTGTGTGTGTGTGTGTGTGTGTGTGTGTGTAGCTGTTAAATTAAATAAATAACACACAAATTGAACAAGATGTTCAAAAAGACGATTGGCTAAAGATGTCCAGGCAAAGATATGTACAGAAACAATTCAGTCTTTGAATCAAAATTGTACAATATAGTAAGAATGAAGTATCATTCCAAAGGAATTTTTACAAAGGTATCAAAAACTATCCCAATTGCAGCATCAAATGCTTCCAAAGTCGGACTGCAGCAAGTTAAACCTCTTTAAGCCAAGATAGAATTCTCACCTGCATCCATATAGTCAAGACAACAGACATGTTAGACTTGGCTACGTATCGCAGGCTTCAAAGAATCTATCAGTTGTTATCCATGTCGAACTTTTAAAAAAAATTAACTAGCTACTGTCCTGCACATTTAAAGTCTCGAGGATTTTGCATCCTTATTTTTTGCTAGAGCTATTCATATATTTCAATGTACGCTATTCCTCACAATAGCCCCGGACTTCAGAAGATGAAGTATCCTCCTAATAGTAAAAAGGAGATCACAGTATGTAAAATTTGCAACACATCCAAGTATCATTTAGCGAGAGCATCAAATTTAAGTGGTGACCCTGAAGATCAGGCCTCAGAAAGGTTAGATTTCTAATGTTTTTATTAGCAGTGTTCCAAGCCAATCCACTTCTAATTATCTACACTCAACACAAGCTGTCACTAGGATGGCAAAACCTCACGTTGGTTAAGCGAGTCCTACCCAACCGAACTTATTCATGAATGTAGAAAGTAATCTAAAAATCGGGTAAAAAAGACCAGCAGGTACATAGCATCAGATATCCTGTCAACAATTATCTGAGTATCAAGTTTAGTTAGCATGAATGCCTTCCTCAACCAACCAGATGGGGGAAAAATCAGGGTCAGATAGTGACTAGCCATACCATGCATCAAATTCAATGAAACCTAAGCCCGGAAAGTCAATTTCAGGCCTTCATACATTTTAAGGTAGTATCTGTAAGAGCCCGATGAGTATGCATGAAAATGGTCAGATCCTAGCCACATAGCCAATGCCAACTAATCCCTTTTTGTAGGTAAAACAAAGCCAACAAGCATACCATATAGGTTTTTAGAGAGAACCTTATTTTGTGCTTCTAATCACAAATGATACCAAGTCCTACTGCAATGCCAACAGAATATTAGTAGCAAAAAAATATATTATCTCTTTGCCTTAGCAACCAAAAAAGGACATAGAGCATCCCCCTTTGCAAACAAATTTCCAAGGTAAAAGCAAGAAGCAATCAGCTCGACCAAGCCCGATCCTCAAGTATGAACTCCCCTGTTTTTTTTGTTGAATGTATCATAACCTATTGCAAACATCAGAATATGGCATCATAACCAGCAACTTACCTTCTAGTAATCAGAATCTTGCATGCATATCCAACATCCCCACCAGGCATTCAGCCATTATCCTTACCATTAGTGTCAAAAACCAGAATAATAACCATATACATGAAATATCTGATATCAGCATGCAATTCACCACCAGTCAAGAATCCAACAACAAAAAAATAAGTCCCTGTATTAATGTGAGAAGCCAGTATCCAATTTCTCAAAAGAATCCCAAAAAGACCAGTATCCGAATATGGCAGTATTCTAGTTAACCAGAGAGTTTTTTGCATAGTCAGCACCATCACCAGGTTTTTAGCAGAGGATCAATCAGTATCAGATACAGAAGCCCAAATCAGTATCATCACCAGAGTTAGTGCATAACCAGCAACATTACCAGCTTTACAGTCATCTTTTACCAGTCAAGCAGCCAAAAAAAGAGAGAGATCTTTTGCTAATGTGAAAATACAAAAAGAATCCCAAAAGATCATTTCTTAAAAAAGGTTTCTTTTAATCATGTATTATAGTCAGATATTAGAGCATGAGATCAACGAAAACCTATGAGCAGTCGCCATGCCAAGTAATTTTCCAGGTAGCTAAGGAAGACCGAGCCTAAGTGAGGGGAAAACACCCTCACCTTTTATAGTGGAGGAAGCAGGGATGCAATCCGACATATATTCAATAGTGGTGATGCCGCGACCGCCTAGAATCGAAGAGTGTAAGAGGTAATCTGGGTAGGATTCCATCAATGAGTGGGAGGTAGGGAGGCCAAGGCCGGTGACTTTTCCATTATGCGAGTTTGTCTGCGCGGGGTCTTGATGTAGTATGGCTGTCGCAACAGCACAGTGAAAAACCTAAGTAGGAATATGAATAAGAAAGCCCCCTAGGATTTTTGGAGGGGCCAAAGAGTAAGTTTTAGCTAAAAACTCAAACTAGTAGGAGGTAGATTAGGGGATAGTACCCATAGGGTAGCCAGAACAAAATGATGGGAAAGCTTTAGCTTTATGGTAACTAGCTCGAATGTTTAACCAATGTGATCCACATAACAAATTAATCATTTGTACAGCACAGGGTAATCCCTTACCCGGCAACAATTCAATTTAACCGCTTGAGCTCAAACAGTGATTCGGAGTATAGTCTACCACCCCCTCCGGATGAGGTGCTAGAGCCACCACAGCCCCAAGGCAGTAATTTAGCATATAAAACATAAGGTAAAATCCTCGAAATCCACAATAGAACATTAATCGAGCCCCATAGATGCTATCTAAGTCAGAAGTCATGACAAGTGTGTGTGTGTGTGTGTGTGTGTGTATAGATATGGTCAGCTGATGTGACATAGTGTGTGTGTGTACCCGCCCTAACCCAGGCGCCATACACAATGGGTCTTGGCAGTAGTCCCATTGTGTATGGGCCTACTACCTCACCAGAAAGATGAGATTTCTGATTTCATAAGCATATAAATATATATATATATATATATATATGAGTGGCCCTCAAAAGGGGATATTTGTTGTCTGTAGATAGAGTCCTCAAGGAAGACATCACTCCTGTAGGAGTTTTAAGGCTTTGTCAGCCAGTTTGAAGTAAGTATGGTTGTCATTGAGTAGCAGTTGAAAGAGAAACATAAGGCAAGTCATCTTGTTCCAAAAAGTCATCTTGTTCAACAAATGAGTGGCACGTATCTGTAATAGTCAAGAAACCAAATTGTCAAAGCATAGGTAAGTAGAATTGGATTAACCTGCTACTTAAAAACGACTCAGCCATAAAGACTATAATAGTCGTGAGAGGGAATCCAATCTATAGTCAAGGAGAGACCACCTAACACCTGTCGACCAGTTAAGGAATTACAGACAGTGGGTCACTCAAGGCCTATAGACAAAAACATATCTAAAGCCAGCATCCTAGTCCTCCCAATTTCCTGGGAGGGCTTGGTGTTTAGAGGTGTGTGTGTGTGTAGCTGTTAAATTAAATAAATAACACACCAATTGAACAAGATGTTCAAAAAGACGATTGGCTAAAGATGTCCAGGCAAAGATATGTACAGAAACAATTCAGTCTTTGAATCAAAACTGTACAATATATTAAGAATGAAGTATCATTCCAAAGGAATTTGTACAAAGGTATCAAAAACTATCCCAATTATAGCATCAAATGCTTCCAAAGTCGGACTGCAGCAAGTTAAACCTCTTTAAGCCAAGATAGAATTCTCACCTGCATCCATATAGTCAAGACAACAGACATGTTAGACTTGGCTACGTATCGCAGACTTCAACGAATCTATCAGTTTTTATCCATGTCGAACTTTAAAAAAAATTTAACTAGCTACTGTCCTGCACATTTAAAGTCTCGAGGATTTTGCATCCTTATTTTTTGCTAGAGTTATTCATATATTTCAATGTACGCTATTCCTCACAATAGCCCCGGACTTCAGAACATGAAGTATCTTCCTAATAGTAAAAAGGAGATCACAGTATGTAAAATTTGCAACACATCCAAGTATCATTTAGCGAGAGCATTAGATTTAAGTGGTGAACACAACCTGAAGATCAAGCCTCAGAAAGGTTAGATTTCTAATGTTTTTATTACAGTGTTCCAGGCCAATCCACTTCTAATTATCTACACTCAACACAAGCTGTCACTAGGATGGCAAAACCTCACGTTGGTTAAGCGAGTCCTACCCAACCGAACTTATTCATGAATGTAGAAAGTACTCTAAAAATCAGGTAAAAAAGACCAGCAGGTACATAGCATCAGATATCCTGTCGACAATTATCTGAGTATCAAGTTTAGTTAGCATGAATTCCTTCCTCAACCAACTAGATGGGGAAAAAATCAGGGTCAGATAGTGACTAGCCATACCATGCATCAAATTCAATGAAACCTAAGCTTGGAAAGTCAACTTCACGCCTTCATACATTTTAAGGCAGTATCTCTAAGAGCCAGATGAGTATGCATGAAAATGGTCAGATCCTAGCCACAGAGCCAATGCCAACTAATCCATATTTGTAGGTAAAACAAAGCCAACAAGCATACCATATAGGTTTTTAGAGAGAATCTTATTTTGTGCTTCTAATCACAAATGATACCAAGTCCTACTGCAATGCCATCAGAATCTCAGTAGCAAAAAAATATATTATCTCTTTGCCTTAGCAACCAAAAAAGGACATAGAGCATTCCCCTTTGCAAACAAATTTCCAAGGTAAAAGCAAGAAGCAATCAGCTCGACCAAGCCCGATCCTCAAGTATGAACTCCCCTGTTTTTTTTGTTGAATGTATCATAACTTATTGCAACCATCAGAATATGGCAGCATAACCAGCAACTTACCTTCTAGTAATCAGAATCTTGCATGCATATCCAACATCCCCACCAGGCATTCAACCATTATCCTTACCATTAGTGTCAAAAACCAGAATAATAACCATATACATGAAATATCTGATATCAGCATGCAATTCACCACCAGTCAAGAAGCCAACAACAAAAAAATAAATCCCTGTATTAATGTGAGCAGCCAGTATCCAATTTCTCAAAAGAATCCCAAAAAGACCAGTATCCGAATATGGCAGTATTCTAGTTAACCAGAGAGTTTTTTGCATAGTCAGTACCATCACCAGGTTTTTAGCAGAGGATCAATCAGTATCAGATATAGAAGCTCAAATCAGTATCATCACCAGAGTTAGTGCATAACCAGCAACATTACCAGCTTTACAGTCATCTTTTACCAGTCAAGCAGCCAAAAAGAGAGAGAGAGATCTTTTGCTAATGTGAAAATACAAAAAGAATCCCAAAAGATCATTTCTTAAAAAAGGTTTCTTTTAATCCTGTATTATAGTCAGATATCAGAGCATGAGATCAACGAGAACCTGTGAGCAGTCGCCATGCCAAGTAATTTTCCAGGCAGCTAAGGAAGACCAAACCTAAGTGAGGGGAAAACACCCTCATCTTTCATAGTGGAGGAAGCAGGGATGCAATCCGACATATATTCATTAGTGGTGATGCCGCGGCCGCCTAGAATCGAAGAGTGTAAAAGGTAATATGGGTAGGATTCCATCAATGAGTGGGAGGCCAGGGCCGGCGACTTTTCCATTATGCGAGTTTGTTTGCGCGGGGTAGTGATGTAGTATGGCTGTCGCGACAGCACAGTGAAAAACCTAAGTAGGAATATGAATAAGAAAGCCCCCTAGGGTTTTTGGAGGGGCCAAAGAGTAAGTTTTATGTAACATTTAATGGCCTAAAAACTTATGTGTAGAGGAAATTAGCATGAACATAGTGGGCATTTCATTAGAATAGATTCTTAATGAGAATTACAAGAGTGCTTGGGTGAAGAGAGCAACAAAAAGCATAACACCTAGTTAGATAGCATCAACAATACTTTCAAAAGAGAGGGAAATTAAGTTATTGACAACAGTTGAGGACTGGATTTGCATGAAGCCGGTCCCCCCTCCAAAAGGCTTTGTATTATGGTTTCTCCCATCAAGAGAGACATTGTACAATACAATTCTTTGTGTTCCTTCAAGACTAGCTAGTGCAATGAAGATGAAAGCTTCATGCACTAAGCAAAACACTTAGCAAACACAACTTTAATTATCCTCATTCTCAGACCCAAGACCTCACACACCTTCGAAGATGGTGAGAGCTAGTAGGGTATGAGAGTAGATTGAGAGGAAGAAGGAGTATCTTACGAGAAAGATGTACATCTCCTCACATAATCACTCATATTAGCATAGCTTAGATTAGTAATTAGCTTGGTAGAGGAGATGAGCATGCATTGAAGCTTGGCTCTTGGTTGGATTTGCATCCACATGCCAAGAGTGTGTTGATGTAGGCTTCTATCTCACAAGCTTGGAGTAGGTGATGAGCTCTCCATTAAAGCTTGGGAAGAGATAGTCTTCTTTGCTTCACACATAGACTGTGTGTGAGTTTGTGTGTGATAATGCCTTGCAAAAATCAGCCCCCTCTCTCTCTTGGGTGAGCCCTCTTGCTAATTGCTCTTGCAGGCTCTCCATTGGACCTCCCCAAGTCAAGCCAATGGCTATTAAGCAGCATAAGTGATAGCCTTCTGACATGTGTCCCCCTTTCCCCTTTTGTGAGAGCTTTAGGTAATTTAATAATTAAACTAAACTCTCATTGGACCCCTTTGCCTCTTGGCCAATAGGAATCAGGCAAGCCATTGGGCTCCTGAATGCTCATTGGACCCCTTGGGAGACTGTCCAATAGTCTTCTAGGAGACTTAATTCTCATTGGTTCTTTTATTAAGTGTTTTTAAATTAATTAAACTATATTTACTCTAGCCTAATTCTCATTGGTCCACCTCCAAGGCCATCCAATAGGAATTGGGCACACCTTGTGGGCATCTGGGCTAGGGAGGTCACATGTGTCCATAATTCCCTTTGTGTAAAGGGAGCCTGTGTGTGTGACTTTCTCTCTCGTCCCCTAGAAGAAGGGCTCGCCCCCTCCCATGTAGGGATATGCAAAGACTTTTTAGTTACACACAAAGCATCCAATTCCCCCTAGGGTTGACCTTTGGACACAAACTTTGAATTTTGGAACCTTAGCATTTTGGAAGTCTTAATGGGCTGAACCTTAGGGTCTTTTTAGCCCATTGTTGCACATGGCTCTTTTGCAGATGGCCCCCCCTTTGGATCCCTATTTTCCCTCCTTTGGATCCCTACTGTGGCCGGTCTGCTAGCTTAACCAATATTCTAGCTTTTTCTCCGCTGGCACTTCCCCACATTAAATGATCAGTTTAATATGAGAAAATCATTTAGGAGAATTAGATATTGATTATTATGACATTACCTCTCTCTTGAAATCATAGTCGTCCTCAACTATGGTGTAGAGAAGATAAAGCATATTCATGAGTCCTTTTCTTAGCGGGTAGAGGATCCCTATGTTACCCTACGACATCATTCCACAATGGATGACTAGTCCATTTGGCGCTTGAGAGCCTGAGGCTACCGCAAGCATGTCTGCACATTAGTCCTATCAGTCTTCCATAGTAGAGTGACTAGCTCTACTTGGTGTTTGGGAGACGTCGTCTCCGCAAACTTGATCTAAGCATGCATACTACTTCATTTTTGTGCACAATAAAGAAAAAGAGAGTCTTATAAGACAAAAAACTTTGTTCATTTTTAACATTTTGTACATTTTCTTACTCTTGGGAAGCATTGTAAGCATTGACAAGGTTTAGGTTATCCTTTAATTGTATGCCTTGCATCCATCTAGCATCTTCAAAAGGATAATTCTTAAACTTAATAAGATATCGTCGGATAGTCTTACCACCTCTTAATACCTTGTCTTCATGTCGGAGAATGGACTCAGGTTGCAGCACCTCCTCTTGGTCCTCGATCTCCGGTGGGTCTTCAATAGTTGGTTCTTTAGGTGGCTCTCCTTTGTAAGGCTTTAATAGGATCATATGGAAAGCATTGTGTATGAGCCAATGATTGGGCAACTTGAGTTGATAGGCCATCTCATTGATTGGCCTAAGAATCTGGAAGGGACCATAGTACCTTTTTGCTAGTTTAGCATAGTACTTTTGGTGGCCCGTAGGATTCTTGCCCGTCGTGCATGATGACCTTCGTAGATTTGCTTCTTCAGTGAGGGTGCCCTACGTGCATTCAGTCTAGGTCCACATGTGACACATGATCTGTATCCGCTTGTTTGGAGCCCTGCATGTATACACATGATAATAGATCAACTATGGGAAAAAACAAGATTTACAGTGTCTGAGTGAGGAGTGTCAATAGATCACCTGAGCATTCTGTTAGCCCGGGATAGTCATGCATGGTCCACATTAGAATGCCTCTGATCAAAGCATTCCGTCGTCCTGTGTGTCGGCTCATATCCACCACCTCTATGCCAATCCACAATTGCTGTAGCTCTTCCAATAGTGGACGAAGATACACATCCATATTCTCCACTTTATATCGCCCTGGCACAATCAAGCTTAGCCATAGGTGCCCCTTCTTCGTAGTCAACCACGGGGGAATGTTGTAGTTGACGATGACAACGGGCCATACACTGTAAGATGTTGATCTTTGACCAAATGGATTTACGCCATCCATAGCTAGGCCTAAGCGCAAATTTCGAGCTTCCTTGGCAAAATCCGACCATGTTTCATCTATATGTTTCTAGGCTGCACAATCTGCAGGAATTCGTAGCACACCATCCGAAGATTTATTCTCCTCATGCCATGATGCTAGGGCGGCCATGGACTTACATTCGAAGAAATGCTTGATGCGAGGAAGCATAGGAAAATGCGCAAAACCTTTTGTGGAATTTTTGTCCCGTGGAGATCTACTCGATATCTTTCGGAATCACATTTCGGACACTTCTCCATGTCTATGTATTCCCCTCTGAAAAAAATGCAGTCATTAGGACAAGCGTGGATAGAATTGTAATCCATCCCCAAGTTTCACAAAATCTTTCTTGCTTCATCTTGGGAATCTGGCATCACATTGTCAGCTGGTAGTATGTGCTCTTTAAGCAATCTACACAACATAAAAATACGATACAGTCGTGTAAAAATCTATCAGATCATTATACATTTAGAGTTTTATTAAAGTAAACTAATTGTAATAGATCACCTGAAAAGCGCTGTGACACTAGTGTCACTCCATAGCAAACTTTGCCTGCATGTTGAGAAGAACCAGGAGTGCTTTCAATCTAGACATACGTGCTCCATTATACAATGGCATATCGGCTTCACTTTTCATATCATCATAGATAAGCCTTTCTGAATCCATGATCGTCTCGATCATTTCATCAATCTCGGGCTCAAACATTGACTCGTTGGGAATGTGCTCTGCATGATCATCCCCCGAGTTGTCAGAAGCTACATCTTGTGGCCTCAGATATGCTGCTTGACCAAAGCGCCTGCGAACACGTCTATTGGGTTGCAAGATTGCTGCTTGTTGGCTAGCGTCAGAGTCCGACGAGTTATAATTGGCAACAACTCGATCTATAATAGATGGATCAAACTCGCCAAATTCGCGAACGTGCTGCAAAGAAACACGTCTTGTCCGTCGCACAGCATGCTTGCATTGATTACAAGGACATAAGACCCTCGTTGAGAGATAGGTGTTTCGGTTGGACGGTCCCACATCCTCGTCACTACTCATAATGAGGATAAAAATCTTATAACCTGGACAACAAATTTAATATTCTATTGGCATTCTTCGTCTTATCTCTCTCTCTCTCTCTCTCTCTCTCTCTCTCTCTCTCTCTCTCTCTCTCTCTCTCTCTCTCTCTCTCTCTCTCTCTCTCTCTCTCTCTCTCTCTCTCTCTCTTTACCTCACATTCTCTAGTCATGTCCAATCCCCACACACCTCGGTCTAGAGGTGCACGGAGATCAGAACCACCGGGTTATAATCTCGTCTTTATTGGTCAATACCTATATTTGTGGGTACAAGAAATCTACAGACCCACGTCTACATGATACTGCATGTAGTGGACAAAACCCCTTTGCCTCTTCTCTAGCTGTAGCACTTCACAGCATCTTAACAACTTTTCACAGTAGATCTTTTCACTGTTCGTCTAACTCTAAACCCTAAACTGTAAGTAATTCTTGCGTGGACTCGATCTAATGTAAATAAGCGTAAATCTAACTAAAAATAAACCTAAATCTAATTTAACGTAAGTCTACATCTAACCTAATCTTTAACGTCTTTTGGGATAGTTTCCTACGACGTTAAAACTCTCTTCTTCTTGTGTGTGTGTGTGTGTGTGTGTGGGGAGGGGGGGGGGGGGGGGGGGGGGGGGGTAAACCTAAATAAACCTAAATAAACATAAGTCTAATCTAATATAACATAAATCTAAATCTAACGTAAATTATGTTATATTAAAAACAAAGAACTAAACTAACAGGGATTATAAGAACCTTAAAACTGATTTAACACATAATTTTTCACATAACTCGGCAAGAGTTGGCATTCTCATCACTAAAGATGTGAGAGTTAACTTCCGGCGGTGACGCTGCCTCATCTCCATCCACATCTGATGACAGCAATTGGCCCTTTAAACCGTTCTTGCTCTTGTTACTAACTTTGAAGTTGCTGTTGAATGACTAGAGGTTGTCTAGATGGTCATTGTGTCGGGGATGTAGTGACTCTTGCCGCCCTAAAGATCCACCTTCTTCCCTATCTTCTGAAGACATTTTACCAGTACTTTTGGATCGATGGAGCCCACCATGAGTGAAGGTAGCAATACCCTATATTCCATTGAGGGCTTTCTTCACCCGCTTCATGCAGGCATCGCAGTCTATGGAGACCTAAATCTAATCTAATATAACGTAAATCTAAATCTAGCGTAAATAAATGTAAATCTAATTAAAAATAAACCTAAATCTAATCTAATTTAACTTAAATAAACCTAAATCTAATTTAACGTAAGTCTACATCTAACCTAATCTTTAACATCTTTTAGGATAGTTTCCTACGACGTTATAACTCTCTTCTTCTTGTGTGTGTGCGCGTGTGTGGATGTGTGTGCCAATAAAAAGAGATAAATGGTATAACCTTTCTATCACCCATGCCAAGTATGATAGATTGGTTATGCCATTTCCCTCATGAATAATAGGTCTTGAGTTCAACTCCTCGTCGGCTAGATCTTTAGGTCTTTTAATTTTAATTAGTTTCCTACGACGTTAAATTAGTTTCTCTCTCTCTCTCTCAATGTGTGTGCATTTTTTTGTTTATGCATGTTTTCTCTCTCTTTTCCTCTCTCAATGTGTGCGTTTTTTGTTTATGCATGTTCTCTCTCTCTTTTCCTCTCTCAATGTGTGCGTTTTTTGTTTATGCATGCTCTCTCTCTCTTTTCCTCTCTCAATGTGTGTGTGCATTCTTTGTTTATGTATGCGGGTTTGGGGAAAGGTAAGGGAACATGATGCCTTCATCTTGTTTGACCATGGCTCTACTCACAACTTCATAGCAACGGAGTTAGTCACCAAGTTGGGCATTCAAGCTTTTGAGATGGGAGATACTATAGATGCTGACACATCTTTCAAGGGATAGCAAGCCTCCGTTACTCCATTGATTAGGAAGTTGAGACTTCATATCCAAAGCTACATCGACAAAGAAGACTTTTTTTTAATCTCTCCTCTCCAAGATGATGATATTATCCTAGGGGCACCATGGTTCAACCGCATGGCTTCCAACATAAAGTTCCTTGAAAGGAGAATCTATTTCACCTGCAAGGAAAAGAGCATGTACATGATAGCGGGAAAAAGAGCAGTGCAATCGGGTGGCCTCTGTACTCGTGCACACTCCACAAACCACGCCTCATGCAAACAAGCAAAGAACAAAACAAAGGGGGCACCACCCTAAATTAAGAGGTTTAGGGACCTCACACATAGTGCACATAGGCAAGTGAGACTTATGGCATTATGATGGCATCAAAACATATGTCAAAACACATAGAAACGAAGCTTACGGACCTTATGTAGCATATATATACACAAAAAATCAGCTTAACAATACAACGGCATCTGATCATACATAACAAGGATATAGAGAAGCAAGCCAAGGATGGCATAATCCCTTGTCAAAAACAATCAACCCAGCAAGTAGGTATGATCCTACTAGCAACACATCAATACCTTAGAGAATGATGGCGAGGATGGTGGCCATGGAGCATGAGAGAAGACTCCTTGTTTAGGTTTTAGGGCTAGTAATGTAGCATACTAGAGGGAGAGAGAGAGAGGGAGAGAGAGTAGAGCTCCATCCATAGCTCCTCGTTGTGAGCAATGTCGTCATAGCTTCGTTGCTTGGTGAAGTGGGTGAAGTGTTGGTTTTGAGTGAGAGAAGGCCTCCTTATATACGTTTCTGAGAGGGTTTAGGATTAGGGATAAACATGCTTAAATCCACTGATTGGGGTTACTTTGTGCTTAGGGTGGTCAACAGATTGAGGTCACCTGATATGTCACCATCAAGATATTCTCTAGAGTGATGTGAGAGGGGAGGGTAAATGCTGATTTTTCTGATTGTGACACATGGGGATAAGGCCTTGACCAACATTTAAGAGCAGATAAGGTGGCTGTTGGAACTGGAGGTTCTGCACATGTCAGGGGGGGACCTGCGGGGGGGAGGTGGCAGCTAGGTCCTCCTGAATATCAAATTCTCAAAAAATCCTCCACCATGGCTTCTTTTGACATGTGTTCTTTAAAAAATCAGCATGTCTCTTTTCAACTCAAAAGTTTTTATCCCTGTTGACTCACCTTTACCATAAGATTTTCCCCTTTTCTCCTCCTGTAACTGCATTGTTGATGCCCAATCACTGCTTCTAGTAACAGTGAACTGCTACCTACCAAATACTTATGGTGCAGTAAAAAATATTTACCATGGGTTAAAAAAGTTACTGTAGGTAAAAAGTGATTTGTATTTACCATGTAGGTGAAAAATATTTACTGTAGGTAAAAAATATTTACTGTGGTAAAAAATATTTACTGTCGGTAAAAAAAGTGAAAACAGAGTATGCTGTGCTGTGAGTCCACACGAACATCCTCGTGTAAATTTCACTAGAAATTCACACCTAGAATGGGCTATTCTGTAAGATATAGGTTGTAGGCATGCATAAGAGCTCGTTCCCACGTATCTTCTGTCCATGGCACTTTTTACTCTTTGGTGCTTGTGAAGTAGATTTTTCTTCTCTTTCGAGATCCCTTGGACTAGAGTATCCTCATCTCCCCAACAACTGACTGTGCCTTTATTGCATCTTCAGAAGGGGTCCTAAAAACCATGCATCAGTACATAGATGCTAACAAGTCGAGGAACACAATATCCCTTGTAAATATGCTTGCTTTTTATAAGTCAATAAAAAGCTATATATTTGCGTATATGATTTTTGTTAGAGAATTTATAAATGATTCTAATGTTTTCACAAGTAGCAATAAAGGGAATCAAGAGGAATTAGAGTTGTCTAATTTCCTAAATGGTTTGCAAGATGTTTTCATTGATGACATCCCTAGTGAGCTTTCTCCAAAAGAGGGGATGATGACCATGCAATAGAGCTTCTACTAGGAAGCTCATCACCTAATAAACCTCCTTATTGAGTTTCACAAGCTCAACAAGAGGAGATCATGAGGCAAGTGCGTGAATTGGTGGAAAAAGGGATGGTGAGGCCTAGCTCCTCTCCATTCTATTCACTGGAATTTTTAGTGCAAAATAAAGATGGCACACCATAATGATGTATTCCTTCCCTGATTGAGTGCAAGGTAGTGGCCCTATTGTATCTATCCTCCATTTTTCAAATGGCCCATAGGTTTTGATTGGATGCTGATTTTCATGGGTAAGACACCTTGGTCCAGCTTTTTGGCAAACCTCACATGTGCGGCACCAATGTTGTACATCTCGATGGAGGCTTGGCCACGTGAACCCTGCTTATAAAATCTTTCTTCTAGTAATCTCTTGTGCAAAGTGGCCACCACACACACCTTCATGACAACTAAACAAAATATCCTTTATCTCTTAGGATGCAGGAACTCTCCTTAAGACAGCATCTTTCCCTCTACAATACAAGTTCTCATTCACTAAGCTATAGCTGGTAGCCTTTTTTTCCAACCACCTACGTTCACTTTTACTCATACCAGAGGGTGCTTCACAATGCTCAAGAAAGTAAAGTAAATCATGCAGCTCCTCCTTTCCCTGGTATAAAGGACTTTTCACAAGGATAGCACCTACTATGAGAGTTTGTAGTTCTTCACCTGCTAAGGCATCTGCTTCTCGATTTTGATCTCTAGGTACAAAGTGCACTTGAACTTCTTTAAAACCCTTCAACAAGGCCTTTGCTTCCCTCATCTTAAGAGACAATTTGTCATTTTTACAGGCCCATACACCAACCATTTGCTTAACAATCAACATGGAGTCACCAAAAACATTTAGCTTTGTGATGCCCTGAGAAAGACAACATTGCAACCCTAAAACAAGGGCATGGTACTCTGCCTCATTGTTAGAATGAACCTCTTTTAGATGAAACCCTTTTGCAAAGATCTTCTCCTTCTCTGGACCTAATATTATTATGCATGCTGATGCCTTGTCTTTGGTCCTCTTGTAAGCCCCATCAAAATACAGACTGTGTGCTCCCAGTAGAACTTTAGGCTCCGGGATAGGCGGTACCTTACTAGGTGCCTCTTTCTTGGCCTTCTCATAACACCTTTGTGTGAGGACATCTGCCAAACAAGCACGGGTGGAATCCTCTACTTGTAGTGTGTAGTCAAACTCTTGAAGTTGCACCACCCACTTTGCTATTCTTTGAGACAATTCCATGTGTTGTAGGGCATATGGAAAAACCTCCTCAGTTGTGATCACCACAAATTGTCTCGGAAGTAAGTAAGCCCGAAACTTCTCCACTGCAAACTTAAGAGCTAGCACCAATTTCTCAGTTGCGCTGAAACCCTTTTCAGCAGCTGTCATCACTCTACTAGAGAAGTAGACTGGTCTCATGAGAGATGTCTTTGGGTCTTTTTGCATCAAGACAGCTCCTAGAGCTTCTGGACCTACACTAGGATTTACATAGAATAATTCACCCCATGTGGGTTGTAGGACGACAGGCAATGAGCTCAAAATGGTTTTAACTTCTTGAAAGCACCTTTCACCCTCCTCACTCCATGTCAATGTAGTGTGTTTAGTGAGCTTCTGCAAAGGATAGATTGCCTGAGAAAGGAGATGTATGAATCGTCCCATGTAGCGAACCTTTTGAATGAAGGAGACTAGTTGCTTCACGTTTGAAGGAGTAGGTAAAGCTAACAATGTCTTTACCTTTTCAGGGTGAGTGACCTTGCTCTCACCTATGTGGCACTTGTCTTTATTCAATTGCCCACCCAATTGGGCCAGACGGGTGAAACCTTCATCAACCTTGGACAGATGTACTTCCCTAGAGTTGTAAATGCAAAAATCATCAATGAAGACTCGTATGGACTTACCAAAGTAAGGTTGAAACACCAAGTTCATAAACCTCTAGAAAGTAGCTGGGGCATTAGTTAAACCAAAAGGCATAACTCTATAAGCAAAACACCCCCAAGGTGTTATGAAGGTAGTATTTCTTTGGTCTTCATGTGCAATTCTGATTTGGAAGTAGCCTGAGTACCCATCACACACTGTGTACCTTTCATGACCAGCCACTTCATTTAGTATTTCATCTTGAAAAGGCAAAGGAAAATGGTCCCTTTTTGTGGCTGCGTTTAGAGGCTTGTAATCCACACATACCCTCCACTTCCCATTTTTCTTTGGTGCTATTACAACTGGAGACACCCACTCAGAATCTTCCACTGGGTAGATAAATCCTGCCTTGAGTAATCTTTTTACTTCTTTTAAGAGTGCATCTTGTTGCACTAGCCCTAATCTCCTTAGCCTTTGCACCACTGGTTTGGCACCTTCCTTTAATTGGATATGGTGTTGGGTTACAGTCACTCCTTTAATGTGCTCGTAATCAGTTATAAAGAGGCCAGCATGCTTCTTTAGTACCTGCAAATAGGGTTCTCTCTCTTCTTCTAGTAGGTCCTTAGCTAGCATCTCCTCTAAGCCTGTGGCTTCTTCCTTGTTTAGAGAGTCTTGACCACCTTCTCCTTCTGGGTTTCGCAGTATTATACCCATGACTTCCAAAGAGATAGCATCCTCCTCAGATGACTCATCCTCAGATGAAGAGCAGCTGCTTGTGCTCCATTCATCCATAGAAGTCTCCATCTCTAGGTCTTGTTGTCTACCCTGCTTCATGTCATACACAATTTTTTGTTGCTTGCCACCTACCTTATGATTTGGTCGCAACTCAAGGGAACCTGTCTCCCAATCTTGCCTAGATTTCATAGCCATAAGCCAAGGTCTTCCAAGGATTAGCGGATAGCCCTCCCCCTTAGTTGGGATCACATAAGCATCAATTGAGATTGCCACACCAAAAGCTGAAACCTTCACTCCATTAACCTTTCCCACACAAGCCACCCTTACATTATTTGCCATCTTAGCTGGTAAGGAAGTTTGCTCGTTTACTTCCAAACCCAACCTGTGCATTAATTTCTCTGTCATAACACAAATCTCGGCTCCACCATCTACGTACACATTGGAGACTCACTGACTCTTAATCTCTGCATCAATGACTGGCACGATATCCTTCATGCCTCTTGCACTAATAGACCCAACTGACTTTGCCTTAGCCCTCCTGATGCTGACCATCTTAGACCAGGTTCTACGCATCTTTGGGGAAAGGTGGAGGAGTTACTGCCATGAAATCTTTGGTCCTTGCTTACTCACATCTGCTACCAGGTCGTAAGGTATGGATCCTACCCCAAGTGGAAAGTCTTCTACTCATATTTGCCTCCTTGACCTACTCTTCCTTTTCTTGTCTCCTATCACTTGGGAGGAACCCTCATTCCCTTTATCCGGCTCTGAAGCTTCCATTTCATCAGTTCTTTGTCTCCTAACTCTCTTTATTGGCATGGCAATAGCTTCCTCCATTTTTTCTTTCCCTTTATCCTTACCATTGTCAAGACTTATGACAGAGACAGCCCTGTCCTCCCCTCCCGATGGTAGTGGAGGGATCTCTGCTGGTGCTTGTGGTGGTGGAGGAGGGGGTCTCAATATTTGGATTGGTGGAGCCACGTGTGCATTTTGTCCATTTAGTGGCCTAGCTCAAGGAGGAGTGACTTGCTGGCGAGGAGACCGTCTTTGATTACCATTTCCTTGATAGCGTCGTGGATGGGGGCAATAATACATGCCGTGACCTACCTCTCCACAATTGTAGCAAATGTACTCACGTGCTTGCCTTTGTCCTTCTTGTCTATTTCGTTCATTTCCTGGCTAGGGAGCCCTTACACCTTGAACCAGATTGATGGACAGGCTCTCTAGTTGATTGGTGATTTGTTGAAGTAATTCTTGTTGAGAGGACTCTTGGTCTGTTGCTCCTGTCCCTGCTACTACCCTTGCCGTAGGTTGAGCTAGCGGTGGAGGCTCCATTCCCCCTTGTAGTTGAGCTTGGAATTTTAACTTCCTATCCTTCTCCCTTGCATAAGTCATAGCTTTATCAAAGGTATCTGGGAATTTACCTTTTACCTTTTCTGGAAGGATGGGGTAAAGCCCTGCCAGGAAACAGTCCTTCTTTAGGCATTCTGGCGCCCTTTCTCCTTCACCTAGTGATGCACACCATTTCTCCCACAGGTTGGAAAACTTTCCTTCATAGCTTCTATAGTCATTGGGTGATGTTTGGCGTAGCTCTAAGAGCTGTCTCCATATCTCCTCTGGAGGCTCATGGCGGCGAAATTCTTCGATGAAGGCCATCTTTAAGGACTCCCAGTCTCTTCTTTCTTCAGGTGCCAAAGTTTGATACCATAATTTTGCACCTTCCCTCAAGACCAAAGGAAAGGCCCTTAACTTAGTAGCTTCGTCATCCCTTCCCGATACCAGAAAGACCATTTCCAAATTATCCAAAAAGTCTGGAGCAACCTCCCCAGGCTTACCATAAAAATTAGGGAAGGCCATAAGTGAGAGAGTAAACAATTACACAAATAGCTCCAATTTATTTTAAAATAGAGTATGGTAATTACAATTTGGAGCTTTAGCACAACTTAGCTCAAAATAGGATGAAGATCGACACATCAAAAGAATGGTAATAGTCTAGTAAGGGTAGAATGACATGATGAGGAGAGCGCAAGATTTCCCCAAGTCTCTCGGCTCCAAACAACAGGGCTATTCTTTGCTGATAAAATATTTTTCTATCAATACAAATATTCACACGGATATGACGCACAAAATGGAAAGGAAACATGCGGGGATCATCATTCTCATTATTGGCATCCATACTTACACACAAGAGCCTAGCTTAGTTGCACCACCTTGGGACCAATGAGCCTGATCAGCCAAAGAAGGTTAGCACCTCGGATCACTTCAACTCTTCCTGATGCATCTGTGAAGACGTAAGGCATGATGGCAACACTTTGTACAATGCTGAGCCTTTTAGCAAGCAACAATTGGATTCTATTACCATAATCAGCATGGCGAATGAAAGTGACACCATTAATGTGCAGCACATCATCAACTAATCACCCGGTCTCCAAAGCACTTTGGACAATATCCAAAGTGATCTTCACGCGGACAGGAGGTTGGCTTGGGATTGGTGGTGTCTCGATTCACAAAGTGCACTGGGAGCACTCGCAGACGGGCGGCAATCTTGTAGGCAAGTCTTCGCCTCTTTGCTTCAGGAGGATTTAGGGGTGAGAGTCGTGGTTGCAAGTTGGAGGTTGAAGTTGGTTTCTCACTAGCCTTTTTCTTGCCTGTAGTGGTCATGTAATCCCTTATTAATGAGATTAAGCCAAATGTTACCTTACGCTTGAGCACGCGCTGCGGCCTTGGGCCACTTAGGTGTAGAGGTGATCTTCCTCCTCTTAGTCGGCTCCTCAGGAAAGAGAGGTCTGGTGATGCTTTCTCTTCCCTTAATGTGTGTCACAGTACCTTCGTGTATGTTGATGTAGAATATTTCAAGCTCGTGTGCGTTGGAGGTTTCTGGAGCACTCATAGGTTGAGAGGAGAGGTATATCAAGCTCTTCTTCTTACTCTCCTTCGTTGGCGACGATCACGAACAAGGCATGTAAAAGAACTTACTTCTTGAATTTCAATGACACTGCAACCTGGTAACAAGACCTCGATGAAAGCTTTTAAGGCCTCTAAAGCCTCCTCCTCTTCTGTTCTCCAATTTGCAAACTCCTCACGCCATTCGTCCATGTTGTAGATTGCACATCTTCATTGCTTGTGGACTGAAGGTCTGTGTAGCCCTCCTCCGTGGGGGCACCAAAATGATAGCGGGAAAAAGAGCAGTGCAATCGAGTGGCCTCTGTACTCGTGCACACTCCACAAACCACGCCTCATGCAAACAAGCAAACACTCAGCTTTAACCATGCTTGATAAGCCGACATCTCGTCTGCTATATTGAAGTAAACGCTTTCTGCCAAAGTTAGCATAATGGTAGAAAGTGCCAATTCATCCATTTCGCTCCATTCATCTTCGTCCATATCTTCTGGTTTTATCCCCTTGAGCTTTATAGGTTTTATCTGCTTCTTTTGTACCAACACATGCCAAATATGCTTCTTCCACAATGGGAAATTGGTTCCATCCAGCTTCTTGATATTGTAAAGAGCAGTGTCCTGTGATCCAGCCATAGCTACGCTTCACAGCAGTTTACTTTTCTGGGAGAAATTCGGTAGAGTTTCCCCTGTAAACTGACCTCTGAACCAATATCAACCTGTCAAATGAACCAAGAAAGCTTCAGATTCTGTAGAAACTTTGGCAGAGTCTCCTTTGTAAAATGGCTATGGTGTACTAAAAACAGACCAAAAAATAGCTCAAAAAACACTGTCTCTCTGACACTGTAAGCTGCGGGTAAACCTGTCCTGCACCTGTACTGTCTCTGACTGTCCTGTAAGCATAGACTGCGACAATGCCTCAACGAAAGTAAAGCAAAGATGCAATCCCAACTGTCTAACTCACAGTCAATACATCCTAGCTGCCTATCTAAGGGTGCTCGAGGGATCGCTCCAAGACCTGTATCACCGAAAGGATCTCAACATTCGAGAATCCCCCAGCTCAATAAAACCTCACTCAACCCTCAACAAAGGCTGCAATAAATCTGACAGTACATAGACTTCCCGCAAAGTCATACATCCACAAATTTCCCACTGTATGATGTAACCGCTGCGACGGTTGTTTGCTGCGTTATTCACAGCCAGCAAACCCTCAACAGACATACATCATCTCTGACAATACATCCCATGTGGAAGTACCTGCAATCTCAGGATGAAATCTAGAATATCAAGCAGCAAACACAAGCTACCTGATGAACTAGTGGATGTCGCCTACAGTCTGTGTGTAGATGCGCCCGTGTCGTATGTGACACGCCTCCAAGAACTGTGAGCCGTCCTTCAATGTGTAGACAGCCACAAATCAACACTCTGGGAGTGTCGATATCCTCAGCACCTGCAGTCGTAGGCCGAAAACCCCAAATTTGCAGAGTCGGATCTGCACCCGTCGAGACCACGTAGTCGAAAATGGCCTGCGCAGACCTTTGTCGAAGCCGAACGGTGGCCGAGATGACCTCAGAATGAAATTCTGACAACACCAAGCCCTTTGGGTTCTCCCACAAGATTTGGGGCCGTGTCTTCGCCTGTCGAATTTCACTCCAATCTGAGTTGGTGACTCTAGCCTCCTGCAGTGCTGCCCCGAGCCTCGATCTGAGCTGTGATACCAGTTGAAGGAGTACGAGCGGAAGTGCGACGCGAGAGAGTGTGCGAGAAGAAGAGCACGACTATATGGTGAACTCGCTCTACTGTAATGTGTAGAGCATAGTGAGTTCTTATTAGGTTTTTACAAAAGAATATGTGTACATACTTGGCGGCCCGCCCACTTACCTAGGAGACCACATTGGGCTTTATACCCCAACATAAATAATACGAGAGAGAGAGAGAGAGAGAGAGAGAGAGAGAGAGAGAGAGAGAGAGAGAGAGAGAGAGAGAGAGAGAGGTGGACCAAGCTTGAGAGGGGGTATACTCTCCCAGACACATACACATTCTCTCATTGTGTGGAGTGCAAAGTGCAAGAGCTCCATCTCCTTCTCCAAGCTTGTTGAGAAGTGGAGCCTATACCAACACTCTTGGCTATGGAATGCAAATCCAACCAAGAGCCATGCTTCAATGCTTAATCTTGTCATCTTCTTCATCTTCATTACTATGCTATTATGCTATGCTAAGCAAGAAGAGTGATGATAAGTGAGGAACTATCTCTTTCTCCTATGAGTGATTCTTCTTCCTCTTCCCTACCCTCATTCCCCGCTAGCTCTCTTCACCTTCGAAGGTGTTTGAGGCCTTGGGATTGAGGCTTGGGATAGTTAATGCTTTTTGCATAGTTTATATTATGATTGTGATGCATGAAACTTTCCATCTTCATAGCATCACCAAGGTCACAAGGAACACAAAGATTGTATTATACCAACTCTCTCTTGATGGGAGAATCTATAATACAAACGCCTTTTGGAGGGGGGATTGGCTCCATGTAAATCCGGTCCTCAACTATTGTCATGTTCTCTAATACTCTCTCTCTTGCAAAAGTATTGTTCGTGCTAAGTTAATTAAGCTTACAAAGTTAAAAATAAGCTCTCTCCCAAAGAATTAGAGGCCTTTCGTAAACACCATTAAAGTGTGGGGAGTAAAGACATGGTTATCATTCTTTTTCCAAAACAAATGTACGCAATGACACTCCTAGAGCTTCCATGGTTGAAGCTCCAAAAGAGGATACTCATTGCAAAGGCTCATTCCTCTCCTATGTTTGGGGAAAGGTAAGGGAACATGATGCCTTCATCTTGTTTGACCATGGCTCTACTCACAACTTCATAGCAACGGAGTTAGTCACCAAGTTGGGCATTCAAGCTTTTGAGATGGGAGATACTATAGATGCTGACACATCTTTCAAGGGATAGCAAGCCTCCGTTACTCCATTGATTAGGAAGTTGAGACTTCATATCCAAAGCTACATCGACAAAGAAGACTTTTTTTTAATCTCTCCTCTCCAAGATGATGATATTATCCTAGGGGCACCATGGTTCAACCGCATGGCTTCCAACATAAAGTTCCTTGAAAGGAGAATCTATTTCACCTGCAAGGAAAAGAGCATGTACATGATAGCGGGAAAAAGAGCAGTGCAATCGGGTGGCCTCTGTACTCGTGCACACTCCACAAACCACGCCTCATGCAAACAAGCAAAGAACAAAACAAAGGGGGCACCACCCTAAATTAAGAGGTTTAGGGACCTCACACATAGTGCACATAGGCAAGTGAGACTTATGGCATTATGATGGCATCAAAACATATGTCAAAACACATAGAAACGAAGCTTACGGACCTTATGTAGCATATATATACACAAGAAATCAGCTTAACAATACAACGGCATCTGATCATACATAACAAGGATATAGAGAAGCAAGCCAAGGATGGCATAATCCCTTGTCAAAAACAATCAACCCAGCAAGTAGGTATGATCCTACTAGCAACACATCAATACCTTAGAGAATGATGGCGAGGATGGTGGCCATGGAGCATGAGAGAAGACTCCTTGTTTAGGTTTTAGGGCTAGTAATGTAGCATACTAGAGGGAGAGAGAGAGAGGGAGAGAGAGTAGAGCTCCATCCATAGCTCCTCGTTGTGAGCAATGTCGTCATAGCTTCGTTGCTTGGTGAAGTGGGTGAAGTGTTGGTTTTGAGTGAGAGAAGGCCTCCTTATATACGTTTCTGAGAGGGTTTAGGATTAGGGATAAACATGCTTAAATCCACTGATTGGGGTTACTTTGTGCTTAGGGTGGTCAACAGATTGAGGTCACCTGATATGTCACCATCAAGATATTCTCTAGAGTGATGTGAGAGGGGAGGGTAAATGCTGATTTTTCTGATTGTGACACATGGGGATAAGGCCTTGACCAACATTTAAGAGCAGATAAGGTGGCTGTTGGAACTGGAGGTTCTGCACATGTCAGGGGGGGACCTGCGGGGGGGAGGTGGCAGCTGGGTCCTCCTGAATATCAAATTCTCAAAAAATCCTCCACCATGGCTTCTTTTGACATGTGTTCTTTAAAAAATCAGCATGTCTCTTTTCAACTCAAAAGTTTTTATCCCTGTTGACTCACCTTTACCATAAGATTTTCCCCTTTTCTCCTCCTGTAACTGCATTGTTGATGCCCAATCACTGCTTCTAGTAACAGTGAACTGCTACCTACCAAATACTTATGGTGCAGTAAAAAATATTTACCATGGGTTAAAAAAGTTACTGTAGGTAAAAAGTGATTTGTATTTACCATGTAGGTGAAAAATATTTACTGTAGGTAAAAAATATTTATTGTGGTAAAAAATATTTACTGTCGGTAAAAAAAGTGAAAACAGAGTATGCTGTGCTGTGAGTCCACACGAACATCCTCGTGTAAATTTCACTAGAAATTCACACCTAGAATGGGCTATTCTGTAAGATATAGGTTGTAGGCATGCATAAGAGCTCGTTCCCACGTATCTTCTGTCCATGGCACTTTTTACTCTTTGGTGCTTGTGAAGTAGATTTTTCTTCTCTTTCGAGATCCCTTGGACTAGAGTATCCTCATCTCCCCAACAACTGATTGTGCCTTTATTGCATCTTCAGAAGGGGTCCTAAAAACCATGCATCAGTACATAGATGCTAACAAGTCGAGAAACACAATATCCCTTGTAAATATGCTTGCTTTTTATAAGTCAATAAAAAGCTATATATTTGCGTATATGATTTTTGTTAGAGAATTTGTAAATGATTCTAATGTTTTCACAAGTAGCAATAAAGGGAATCAAGAGGAATTAGAGTTGTCTAATTTCCTAAATGGTTTGCAAGATGTTTTCATTGATGACATCCCTAGTGAGCTTTCTCCAAAAGAGGGGATGATGACCATGCAATAGAGCTTCTACTAGGAAGCTCATCACCTAATAAACCTCCTTATTGAGTTTCACAAGCTCAACAAGAGGAGATCATGAGGCAAGTGCGTGAATTGGTGGAAAAAGGGATGGTGAGGCCTAGCTCCTCTCCATTCTATTCACTATGCTATCAATACAGAACCGAAGAAAAATTCTTCCCATTTACAAGATAAAAAATGGGTTAGCTAGATCCATCCATAATAACGAGAGTAAATCAATATCAACAACAAGAGCATCTACAAACCGGCGGACAAAACTTTGCATCAATAATTCATAAAGGTTTTTCATGTGCATCCAAATCTTCATGTTTATTTGTTTTCTTGGATGATTAACTAGACTACGGGGTAGAGCATGGCTTTTGTTCCTTATAAGTTGGTCGACTCTCCATTGTACTTCTGTATGACACTTTTGTATGATGTGCACGATATATGGTCTATACTTTGTGTCATTTTCTCATTGCATGACTAAGAGAAAATTCGATGTTGACTACGAGAATGTCTACAAACCAACGAACAAAACTTTGCATCAACAAGTCATAAAGGTTTATCATCTACCTCCAAATCTTATTGTCTATGCATTTTCTTGGATGACACAACTATCCTATGGGGCAACGCACGCCTTCGATTCCTTGTAATTTTTAGTGCCAACTCTTGTAACATTTAATGGTCTAGTAACTTGTGTATAGTGGAAAATAGCATGAACATAGTGAGTATTTCATTAGTATAGCTTCCTAATGATAATAACAAGAGTGCTTGGGTGGAGAGAGCAAAAAAAACATAACACCTAGTTAGATAGCATGAACAATACTTCAAAAGAGAGAGAAATTAAGCAATTGGCAACAATTGAGGACTAGATTTGCATGGAGCCGGTCCCCCCTCCAAAAGGCTTTGTATTATGGTTTCTCCCATCTAGAGAGACATTTTACAATACAATTCTTTGTGTTCCTTCAATACTAGTTAGTGCAATGAAGATGGAAACTTCATGCACTAAGAAAAATCACTTATCAAACACAACATCAATTCCCTCACGGTCTCAGACCCAAGACCTCACACACCTTCGAAGATGGTGAGAGCTAGTGGGGTATGAGAGTAGATTGAGAGGAAGAAGGAGTATTCTTACGAGAAAGATGTACATCTCCTCACATGATCACTCATATTAGCATAGCTTAGCTTAGTAATTAGCATGGTAGAGGAGATGAGCATGCATTGAATCTTGGCTCTTGGTTGGATTTGCATCACAAAGCCAAGAGTTGTTGGTGTAGGCATCCCTTCTCACAAGCTTGGAGTAGGTGGTAAGCTTTCCATTAAAGCTTGAGAAGGAGAGAGAGTCTTCTTTGCTTCACACATGAGATTGTGTGAGTGTGTGTGTGATAATGCCTTGCAAAAATCATCCCCCCTCTCTCTCTTGGTCGACCCCCCTTGCTAAATGCTCATGCTACGGTCCTATTGGACCTCCCCAGGCCTAGCCAATGGAAATTAAGCAGCATAAGTGATAGCCTTCTAACATGTGTCCACCTTTTCCCTTTTGTGAGAGATTTAGGTAATTGATAAATGTAACTAAACTCTCATTGGACCCCTTTGCCTCCTGGCCAATAGGAATCAGGCAAGCCATTGGGCTGTTGAATGCTCATTGGTCCCCTTGGGAGACTGTCCAATAGTCTTTTAGAGAGCTTAATTCTTATTGTTTCTTTTATTAATTGTTTTTAAATTAATTAAACTAGATTTACTCTAGCCTAATTCTCCTTGGTCCACCTCCATGGCCATCCAATAGGATTTCAGTACACCTTGTGGGCATCTGGCCTAGGGAGCTGACATGTGTCCCTCTTTCCCCTTGTGTACAAATGAAGCTTGTGAGTGTGTGTGGGTGTTTCTCTCTCATCCCCTACTTCTTGGGCTCGCCCCCTCCTATGTAGGGCTTGACAAAGACTTTTTGGGACACACACAAAGCATCCAATTCCCCTAATGTTTGACCTTTGGACACAACCTTTGAATTTTGGAACCTAAGCATTTTGGAAGTCTTAATGGGTTGATCCTTAGGGTCTTTTGAGCCCATTGTTGCACATAGTTCTTTTGCAGATGGCCCCCCCTTTGGATCCCTATTTTCCCTTCTTTCGATCCCTACTGTGGCCAGTCTGCTAGCTTAACCAGTATTCTAGCTTTTTCTCCTTTGGCACTTTCCCATATTAAATGATCAGTTTAACATGAGAAAATCATTTAGGAGAATTAGATATTGATTATTATGACAACTCTTCACCATACTTTTGTATGGCATTTTTTAACGACGTGCATTATATAAGGTCTGTAATTTGTGTTATTTTCTCATTGCATGATTAAGAGTTTGATTACTCCCATGGTTTTCTTATAGTTTGACAAAACAACCTTGCAGACAAGACACCTACTCAACAACCAGGTCAGAAGTCCAAGTTAATTTTTGCATTTCTCTACACTACAATCTACCATACGTAAATAAATTATTTCTAAACGGCAACAACACATTATCAATACTAAACTATATCCAAAAAATTTCTTGTGTGGGCCAACCAAACAAGATTGCAAAAAGCTCTATATGAGTTCTACTACTGTAACGTTTAATGGCCTAAAATCTTTTGTGTAGCGGAATTTAGCATGAACATAGTGGGCATTTCATTAGAGTTGATTCCTAATGAGAATTACAAGAGTGCTTGGGTGGAGAGAGCAACAAAAAGCATAACACCTAGTTAGATAGCATCGACAATACTTTCAAAAGAGAGAGCAATTAAGCTATTGACAACAGTTGAGGACCGGATTTGCATGGAGCCGGTCCCCCCTCCAAAAGGCTTTGTATTATGGTTTCTCCCATCAAGAGAGACATTGTACAATACAATTCTTTGTGTTCCTTCAAGACGAGCTAGTGCAATGAAGATGGAAGCTTCATACACCAAGCAAAACACTTAATCAAACACAACTGGAATTATCCCCGTTCTCAGACCCAAGACCTCACACACCTTCGAAGATGGTGAGAGCTAGCAGGGTATGAGAGTAGATTGAGAGGAAAAAGAAGTATCTTACGAGAAAGAAGTACATCTCCTCACATAATCACTCATATTAGCATAGCTTAGCTTAGTAATTAGCTTGGTAGAGAAGATGAGCATGCATTGAAGCTTGGCTCTTGGTTGGATTTGCATCCACATGCCAAGAGAGTGTTGATGTAGGCTTCTATCTCACAAGCTTGGAGTAGGTGATGAGCTCTCCATTAAAGCTTGGGAGGAGATAGAGTATTTTTCCTTCACACATGGTCAAGTGTGAGAGTGTGTGTGTCCATGCCAAGCAAAAATCAGCCCCCTCTCTCTCTTGGGCGAGCCCTAGCTGCTAAGTTAGTCTGGCTTTTGCCTCATTGGACCTCCCCAGGTCAAGCCAATAGGGATTAAGCAGCATAAGTGATAGCCTTCTGACATGTGTCCCCCTTTCCCCTTTTGTGAGAGCTTTAGATAATTAAATAATTAAACTAAACTCTCATTGGACCCCTTTGCCTCCTGGCCAATAGGAATCAGGCAAGCCATGGGGCTCCTGAATGCTCATTGGACCCCTTGGGAGACTGCCCAATAGTCTTCTAGGACACTTAATTCTTATTGGTTTCTTTTATTAAATGTTTTTAAATTAATTAAACTAGATTTACTCTAGCCTAATTCTCATTGGTCCACTTCAAGGGTCTTCCAATAGGAATTGGGCATACCTTGTGGGCATCTGGCCTAGGGAGCTGACATGTGTCCCTCATTCCCTTTGTGTAAAGGGAGCCTGTGTGTGTGTGTGTGGCTTTCTCTCTCATCCCCTAGCTTTGGGGCTCGCCCCCTCCCATGTAGGGATGTAGAAAGACTTTTTGGGCACACACTAAGCATCCAATTTTCCCTAAGGTTGACCTTTGGACACAACCTTTGAATTTTGGAACCTTAGCATTTTGGAAGTCTTAATGGGCTGAACCTTAGGGTCTTTTTAGCTCGTTGTTTCACATGGCTCTTTTGCAGATGGCCCCCCCTTTGGATCCCTATTTTCCCTCCTTTGGATCCCTACTGTGGCCGGTCTGCTAACTTAACCAATATTCTAGCTTTTTCTCCCTTGGCACTTCCCCACATTAAATGATCAGTTTAATATGAGAAAATCATTTAGGAGAATTAGATATTGATTATTATGACATTACCTCTCTCTTGAAATCATAGTCGTCCTCGACTATGGTGTAGAGAAGATAAAGCATATGCATGAGTCCTTTTCTTAGCGGGTAGAGGATCCCTATGTTACCCTACGACATCATTCCATAATGGATGACTAGTCCATTTGGCGCTTGAGAGCCTGAGGCTGCCGCAAGCATGTCTGCACATTAGTCCTATCAGTCTTCCATAGTAGAGTGACAAGCTCTACTTGGTGTTCGGGAGACGTCGTCTCCGCAAACTTGATCTAAGCATGCATACTACTTCATTTTTGTGCACAAATAAAGAAAAAGAGAGTCTTATAAGACAAAAATTTTTGTTCATTTTTAACATTTTGTACATTTGCTTACTCTTGGGAAGCATTGTAAGCATTGACAAGGTTTAGGTTATCCTTTAATTGTATGCCTTGCATCCATCTAGCATCTTCAAAAGGATAATTCTTAAACTTAATAAGATATCGTCGGATAGTCTTACCGCCTCTTAATACCTTGTCTTCATGTCGGAGAATGGACTCGGGCTGCAGCACCTCCTCGTGGTCCTCGATCTCCGGTGGGTCTTCAATAGTTGGTTCTTGAGGTGGCTCTCCTTTGTAAGGCTTTAAGAGGCTCACATGAAAAGCATTGTGTATGAGCCAATGATTGGGAAACTTAAGTTGATAGGCCATCTCATTGATTGGCCTAAGAATCTGGAAGGGACCATAGTACCTTTTTGCTAGTTTAGCATAGTACTTTTGGTGGCCCGTAGGATTCTTGCCCGTCGTGTGCCTTAATCGAGCCTTGGGAAACTTTAACAAGACCCAATCGTTTTCTTTAAAGGCTTGGGCTCTTCTGTGCTTGTCAGCAGCAGCCTTTTGCCTTTGCTGTGAGATAGAGATAGCATCCTTAATCTTTTGGAAAGATTCTTGTAGGTCTCGGCTATACTCATCTGCAGCGAAGATCTTCCCATGTACCTTAAGTAGCAAGGGACTTTTTGATCTTCCCTCAATTACCTCGAAAGGTGCTTTTCCTGTAGAAGTATGTACAGTGTTATTGTAAGCATACTCTACTAAGGGTAAGTACTTCTCCCATTGGGATCTTTGATCTACTTCCGTTACATAGGCTTTTAGTAGATCGAGAATAGTTAGGTTAGCTATTTCACTTTGGCCATCAGTTTGTGGATGATAGGCCGAAGAGAAGTTTAGCCTTGTTCCTAAATTCTCAAAGAGACCCTTCCAGAAATTATTGGTCATTCTAGGATCTCTATCTGACACTATGGACATTGGCAAGCCATGGTACTTGAAAATTTGTGAAATGAAGAGGGTTGCCATTTGATGGGCTTTGATAGTCTTTTTGACAGGTATAAAATGAGCTTGTTTACTGAACCTGTCTACTATCGTCCATATTCCCGTATTCCCATGGATAGACTTAGGCAATCCAAAGATAAAATCCATGGATATGCTCTCCCATGGTGAATTAGGGATTGGCAAGGGTTGAAGCAATCCAAGTTGCTTCCCTCTATCAAATTTTGTCTTTTGACATACCACACATTTGGAAACATACTCATGTATGTTCACTTTCATGGTAGGCCAATAGAAATATGTTTCAATTCCCTTTAGGGTAGACTGAATCCCTCTATGCCCCGCATATGGGGGAGCATGAGATTCATACATTACTTTCTCACGTAGTGAGTTAGTAACGCATAGTCTATTGCCATAGAGAAGATAACCATCTTGTAAAGTAAATGGTTCTTCTTTCTTCCCTAAGGCAAGGGCTGAAATCACATCTCTAAAATCGGGATCAATAGCATACTCATCTATCATTAAAGATAGATCATTGTGAGTTGCTATGGAAACCGCATTCACTCTCGGTCGTCTTGAGAGTGCATCGGCTACTTGATTATGCTTGCCAGCAATGTGAGCAATATGAAAATGAAATTGCGAAAGGAAATTTGCCCACCTCATTTGTTTGTCGGAGAGCTTGGTCTGCGTCATGAAGTACTTAAGACTTTGGTGATCCGTTCGCAGAATGAAAGGAGTCCCCAATAAATAGTGCTTCCATGAGTCTAAGGCATGTAGAACTGCAAGGAGTTCTTTTTCGTATATGACTAGAGCTTGCTCAACAGGATCGAGCCTTCGACTCTCATAGCCTATGGCGTGCCCTTCTTGGAGCAAAACAGCCCCAAGGCAATCACCACAAGCATCACATTGGACCTCAAATGGTTTTGAGAGATCCGGTAGTGTAAGCACAGGTTGAGAGATAAGCTTTTCTTTAAGCTTTTCGAAAGCATTGTTCTCCTTAGCAGACCACGTATACCTAACATTTTTCTTTGTTAGGTCATGTAATGGTCCCGCAATTTGTGAGAACTTTTCTATGAAGCGTCTATAGTATGCACACATACCTATAAAGCTTCTTAGTTCATGAAGATTCCTTGGTTTAGGCCATCCTTTTATTACCTCTAACTTGGATGGATCCATTTGGATTCCATCTTGAGAGATAACTTGGATGGATCCATTTGGATTCCATCTTGAGAGATAATGTGACCTAAATATTGAATCTCTTGCAAGAAAAATTCACTTTTCTTTCGATTAACATAAAGTTTATTCTCTCTTAAAACTTGAAATATTACCTGGAGGTGTTGCTTATGTTCCTCTAATGAATTAGAGTAGATGATAATATCATCAAAGAACACTCCAGTGAAGGTTCGATGAGGTCTGAACAGCTTCTCCATCAAGCGGTTAAATGTGGCTGGTGCATTAGTCAAGCCAAAAGGCATGACAATGTATTCGTAAAGACCAAATGTAGTACGAAATGCGGTCTTTACAATGTCTTGATCAACTATCCTTATTTGATGATAGCCACTTTTTAGGTCAATCCTACTGAAGTAGGTCGATCCTTGTAGCTTATCAAATAGGTCTTCTACCCGTGGAACGGGAAACCTATTCTTGATAGTGATCCTATTTAGTGCTCTATAGTCGACACACATACGATATGTGCCGTCTTTCTTTTGCACTAATAGCACAGGTGAGCAAAATGGAGATGAGCTAGGCCTAACCATGCCCTTCTCAATTAACTCATGCACTTGCCGCATAATCTCCTCTTGTTGCTTGAGAAACTCTATAAGGAGGTCTGTTAGGCGGTGAACTTCCTGGAAGAAGTTCAATTGCATGGTCGTCATTACCTCGTTTAGGAGGTAGCTCAGAAGGGATGTCATCAATAAAGACATCTTGAAACCCTTGAGAAAATTGGATAACTCTAATTCCTTTTGGTTGCTTTTATTTTCTTTTGCTAAAGCATTAGGTTCATTTTGAGAATCTTTAACAAAAATCATGTACACGGAAATAGAGCTCTTTATTGACTTGTTGAAAGCTGGTGTATGTACAATGGGGATGGTGTTACCCATCTCCCTAGCATCTATATACATGTCCTTTTCCCTGAACTTAAAGGAGATTCTCCTTTCAGGAAATTTAACATGGGCAGCCAGACGGTCAAACCATGGTGCCCCTAGGATTACATCCTCATGCTTGAGAGGAGAGATAAAGAAATCCTCTTTGTCCACATAGCCTTGGACATGAAGCCTCAATTTCCCGATTAAGGGAGTGACTGAAGCTTCTTGCCCCTTGAAGGCACTGTCTGCGGGTAGGATATCTCCCATCTCGTAGGATTGTATGCCTAGCTTGGTGGCTAACTCCATAGATATGAAATTGTGAGTAGAACCAGGGTCAAAGAGAATAAAAGCATCATGTTCTCTTACCTTTCCCCAAGCATGGCATAGAGGAGATCCTTTGTGGTGAGTTTGGTGAATCTCCTCCTCTTGGATTTCAACCAAAGAAGCTCTAGGAGGATCTTGGCGGTTGTTCTTTTGGGGACAAGCGCGGTACGCATGCCCTTGTTCGCCGCACTTGAAACACCGGTTATCTTTACGATAACGCTCAAGCTCTTCAGGAGAGAGTTTATTCTTTCCTTTGTAAACTCCCTTCTCTTTAGCTTTGTTGGAATTGCCCTTAGGAGACTTTTGGACATTGTCCTTCCCCTTAGGCTCATTGGAACCTTTGTTTTCCGGGGGCTTATTATTTCTTTTACCCCCCGTTTGGAAATTGATTCGCGAGGCCACCATACTATGGTGTATTACCGCCGATATGGTACGTGGCCTTTGGGAGTTGACATACTCCGCCATTTCTTCGGTTAAGCCCGCACAAAATTGTTGCTTTTGCTCTCCAAAATCCAACTTTTTGAAGACAGTGGCTTTGAGTTGTAGGTCCCAAAACTTGTCTACATATTTGTGGATGGATTCATTGGGAGAGAGCTTTAAGCTTCGCCATTCGGTGAGTACTTTGTCTTTGGCATCGGTGGCCAAAAACTGCTTCATAATGGATGCTCTTAAAGCCTTCCATGTTCGTGGAGCTTCACCGTTGGCTCGTAGGCTAGACCACCATTGTCTGGCGGATTTTTGAAAGTGCATAGCTACATGGCGTAGCTTAGAGGACTCCGTGAAGCCCTCATCTCCAAACGCCGCATCGAATTGCTGGATAAAGGCCAAAACTTTGTCTGTAGCACCGAAGGTGCCATCATAGGTAAGGAAAGAGATGCTCTTCCCTCCCTCTTTGAATTTCTTCAGCTTGGACGACCTCTTCCATGCGGCATAGGATTTCCTATGGCCTCTTCTTTTTGATGGTTCAAAAGTTGCACCATCACTTTCTTCAGAAGATGAAGAATTTGAAGAAGGTGGAGAAGAGGGTGACCTCTTTCTCGCCTTTTTCTTGTCTTGATCTTTGTCGTCTTCACCATAGCTTTCATAAGAGGAAGAGGATAAAGAAGATGGAGAAGAGGGTGTCCTCTTTCTCGCCTTTTTCTTCTCTTGCTTTTTATCATCCCTCTTTGAATTATGGCGTGGAGAAGAGTGTGATGGTCTTCTCCGCTTTGGTGGTGATGGAGAGCGTTTAGCCCGCCGTCTTCGTGGAGCCATCTCCGCCGAGGTGGCGGGAGACTCGCTTCTTTCTCGTTCCTTCGGTGGAGGCTCTTGAGTTCTCCTTTGGGAAGGAGATGCATCATCAAGAAGTAAGTTCTTGAGCCCTTCATATGGATTCTCTTCTTCTTCCCAAATCGGAGAGAGACCTCTTTTGGTAGTCTCACAAGGAGGCTTCCTAGGTGTTCTCTCGTCATGGTGATGAGCTTGGAGAATCCCGTGAGCACGGAGCTGCCGTTGCACTTCACTTTGGAGAGATGGATTGCCCATGGCTTGTTGAAGCCTAGAAACAAGATAATTAACAAGCATTGAAGCATCATTAGTAGCTTGCTCATGAGCAAAATCAAAGTTATCAACATTAATTTCACTCTCTTTAATATTGTCAGCCATTCTAACAACTTTTAGGTGTAAACCTTTTAGGTGTACTTTGGCACTTCAAGCCCTAGTTGCTACTCCTCTTTACCCCTTTAGAAAAAGCACTCAAGCTACTGTACCCGCGGCTCGAATACCATTAATTGCAAGGAATAGAAGAGAGGGTCTTTCGACACCAAAACAGCACCGGCTCCTGTCAAGCTTCTAATAGCTCAATAGTGGTTAAGCCGTAGGCAAGCCCCGTAGGACTCCACTATTAAGACCATAGCTCTCGACGGTGATGCCCCGTTAACTGCACAAAGGCAGGCGCACTGCAAGGCTGAAAAATCCCTATTCTACTTACTCACAGGCAATTAATAATACCAACCATTTGTAGCTAGCTTGAGGACCTCCCTTCTTGAGCAAGAAAAGAGAAACCTTGAGCTCTGATACCAATGTAACGTTTAATGGCCTAAAATCTTTTGTGTAGCGGAATTTAGCATGAACATAGTGGGCATTTCATTAGAGTTGATTCCTAATGAGAATTACAAGAGTGCTTGGGTGGAGAGAGCAACAAAAAGCATAACACCTAGTTAGATAGCATCGACAATACTTTCAAAAGAGAGAGCAATTAAGCTATTGACAACAGTTGAGGACCGGATTTGCATGGAGCCGGTCCCCCCTCCAAAAGGCTTTGTATTATGGTTTCTCCCATCAAGAGAGACATTGTACAATACAATTCTTTGTGTTCCTTCAAGACGAGCTAGTGCAATGAAGATGGAAGCTTCATACACCAAGCAAAACACTTAATCAAACACAACTGGAATTATCCCCGTTCTCAGACCCAAGACCTCACACACCTTCGAAGATGGTGAGAGCTAGCAGGGTATGAGAGTAGATTGAGAGGAAAAAGAAGTATCTTACGAGAAAGAAGTACATCTCCTCACATAATCACTCATATTAGCATAGCTTAGCTTAGTAATTAGCTTGGTAGAGAAGATGAGCATGCATTGAAGCTTGGCTCTTGGTTGGATTTGCATCCACATGCCAAGAGAGTGTTGATGTAGGCTTCTATCTCACAAGCTTGGAGTAGGTGATGAGCTCTCCATTAAAGCTTGGGAGGAGATAGAGTATTTTTCCTTCACACATGGTCAAGTGTGAGAGTGTGTGTGTCCATGCCAAGCAAAAATCAGCCCCCTCTCTCTCTTGGGCGAGCCCTAGCTGCTAAGTTAGTCTGGCTTTTGCCTCATTGGACCTCCCCAGGTCAAGCCAATAGGGATTAAGCAGCATAAGTGATAGCCTTCTGACATGTGTCCCCCTTTCCCCTTTTGTGAGAGCTTTAGATAATTAAATAATTAAACTAAACTCTCATTGGACCCCTTTGCCTCCTGGCCAATAGGAATCAGGCAAGCCATGGGGCTCCTGAATGCTCATTGGACCCCTTGGGAGACTGCCCAATAGTCTTCTAGGACACTTAATTCTTATTGGTTTCTTTTATTAAATGTTTTTAAATTAATTAAACTAGATTTACTCTAGCCTAATTCTCATTGGTCCACTTCAAGGGTCTTCCAATAGGAATTGGGCATACCTTGTGGGCATCTGGCCTAGGGAGCTGACATGTGTCCCTCATTCCCTTTGTGTAAAGGGAGCCTGTGTATGTGTGTGTGGCTTTCTCTCTCATCCCCTAGCTTTGGGGCTCGCCCCCTCCCATGTAGGGATGTAGAAAGACTTTTTGGGCACACACTAAGCATCCAATTTTCCCTAAGGTTGACCTTTGGACACAACCTTTGAATTTTGGAACCTTAGCATTTTGGAAGTCTTAATGGGCTGAACCTTAGGGTCTTTTTAGCCCGTTGTTTCACATGGCTCTTTTGCAGATGGCCCCCCCTTTGGATCCCTATTTTCCCTCCTTTGGATCCCTACTGTGGCCGGTCTGCTAACTTAACCAATATTCTAGCTTTTTCTCCCTTGGCACTTCCCCACATTAAATGATCAGTTTAATATGAGAAAATCATTTAGGAGAATTAGATATTGATTATTATGACAACTACCCTCAGCACTATCTAACACAGGGTCTTAAATGAAGCTAAGGCGGTGGGATCATCGACGGGGAAGTGCCGACACAAAATCAAATGTGTGTGCAGATGTCTGTTGTTGAAAAATAAACAAGGACATGGGGGGGGGGGGGGACATAAACTAGCTTTCTCATTAAGGACACTCATGAAGTTTTCAACAACCCACATGCACCCACGTGGTTAGCTCACCAAGATCCCACCTATGGGATGGTGGGTTCAAATCCTGAGCTGTTGTCCATGGTGTTGACTTTTATAAAGCCACGAGTATGGCCGGCCACCTTCGACGGCCTGTGTGTGTGTGCACACGTGCACGTGTGCGTGCATGCATGCTATCTGCCTGTGTCGTTGAGGCTGCAAGCAACATAGCCAGATCAAGATGATTGCAAACATGGCTAGGAGAGGGGCCACAATTCCTCCCCTCCTTAAATATAGTATAGATAGATTGTGTGTTCTTTTCAAGAAACCGCTATCACGATTATCATCATTTATCCTATTTCCTTGGTACAAATCCTTCTTCTTAGCATAGTCTTGGAGCACGTGTCCACCTCGTCATCACACTGTGCCTTGGAGCTCAAGGTACAAACTTCTTGTAGTAGATCTCTCCCTTCGCCTTTCCATGTTTTCCTTCAAGACGCAAGCGAATGTGATTGCACCTAGAGAGCCACCCTCCTTTACATCTATCAAAAACAATAGAGAGCTTTTTGGTCCTACCCAAGTTGGACATATCCCGCAATTAGTGCATTTTAAAAGATGACATCTCAAACAGGAAGCTCCTCACGCACTTTTTGTGCTTTATGAAGTGAACCACATTTGGGATGCATGTCGACCAAGGCAGTGCCAATCACCACGTTTTCTTTCAGCAACACATTCTAACAATATCATCGTGAATTCTTTTGCCCATATCAGTATGTTGTGTAACATTGCATGCCTTTAAGGTGCAAGTGTACATGATTGCATTTGGAGAGATGCCCTCTATTTGTATGTCTTGAAAATAGATTGGAGCTTCATGACCCTCACCCTTGCCTTCAAGATGCAAGCACATGTGATTGCATCTAGAGAGACACCCTCGCTTCACATCCGTTGAAAATAGTCCAGAGCTTCTTGACCCTACCCAAGTTGGACACATCCAACAATTAATGCATTCCAAGAGATAACATCCCCGATAGGAAGCTTCTCAAGCATTTTTTGTGATTTATGAAGTGCATCACATTTGGCAAACATGTCGATCAAGGCAGTGTCAAGCACCACAATTTCGTTCAACAACCCCAATCTAACAATATCACAATGAATTATTTTGCCCATATCAGCATCTTGAGTGTGTGTGTGTGTGTGTGTGTGTGTGTGTGTGTGAGAGAGAGAGAGAGAGAGAGAGAGAGTTGTTCTTGCCTATGTAGATTAATGGTTGAAAGGGCTTTACACAACGCTTCAGTTAATTTGAGGTTGTTACAATAAGATGCTAGCTACTAATTATTGATCTTCTTTAAATTGCATTACTACTATAAGTGTTAAAATGGATATGTTTCAATTGTTGCGCATCCTCCCCTTTAAGTGCCATGGGGTCCCAAGCATGGGATCAATAGTCCCGAGTGAAAGATCAATCTGGATCATCGATCTATTGAAACTAAACTCGGGATCCCGAGTTTAAATTTTTCAAAACTAATCTCGAGATCCCGAGTTTAAGTTTTACCGGCCATGCGGAGCCTAATCTCGGGATGTCTGCGCTTCCCCAGCTGGGATTTGAACCCTCACCACTAGCTTGAAAGTATGGGGCTTGAACCATCACGCCCACATGCGCTTTCTTGAAATAGATGTTTTTACACAAACTTAAACTTAAAACAATAGATTTCGACATAAAAACTAAACTCGCGATGTCGAGTTTAGTTTTTGTGGACCGCACTATAAAAACTAAACTCGGGATCTCTAGTTTAGTTTTTACGCATCGACGATCGAAATCCATGAGCGCCCTTGATTTTGCACAAGAGCCATTGATCCCATGGTTGGGATCCCGTGGCACTTAAAGTTGAGGTGTGCGCATCTACAATATGGTATGATTGAAGGCCTTAATAAGATTGAATGTGGAAAAGTACCCTCCTCCATCAGCACAACACTTAAAGTTGAGGTGTGCGCATCTACAATATGGTATGATTGAAGGCATTAATAAGATTGAATGTGGAAAAGTACCCTCCTCCATCAGCACAACAGACATAAAATCTCATCATGGTTGCAAGCCTCAGGATAATGTTGCGGCAAGCTGTATATATGTTTACCTCTGAATCAATATATTGAAGCTTGAGCTAATCGCCGAGCTTGAGCTAGTCGATCATTCTCATGGTGCTCCACTCGCAGCTTCAGTTGGTCGATCACTCTCATGGTGCTCTAATCACAGCAATCCACTCGTGATATTAAGCCCCATCAGCGCCCACGCTACTCCTCTGCAGGTCTTTCGTCGTCCTCATCATCATCATCACTGTCATCCTCATCATGAGGCAGGCCAGTCTCTTCAGTTCCTCTTTCACAACTCCGAATCCCTTTTCCTGCAGCAACAATAAAACTTCAGGTCGATGCAAGCAAGCGCTCGCACCACGGCCACTGCAACCTCTGATCTATATGAGATTAGGTCTTTTCTCAGATGTTGAATTGTGCGAAGATCTCGAAGGTGGAGGTCCGATTCTGTCGTGCTAATGAGCAAGAGTGCGAGGTGGTCTCTTCCTCATCGTCCCCTTTTATGTCACGTTCGATACCTCATAGTAATGCCTCATCACTATATCACACGGGCATGGTCAAATGGGATCAATGGTGGAGGAGGAAAGCGCGGGTCATCGTCGTCAACGCAGCCCCCCCCCCCCCCCCCCCCCCCCCCCCCCCCCCCCCCCCCCCACTCTCTCTCTCTCTCTCTCTCTCTCTCTCTCTCTCTCTGGCCCCCACTGCCTGTCTACTGTGTCGCTTGTCCAGGGCACACTGGCCTGAGTGCTGAGGGGGAGGAGGGGACTCGTTAATAAAGTACATGGGGTGGACTCGAGGGATAAATGGTGTGCATCCAATCCACTGTTGATCCTTGATGCGTGACCTAAAAAGTTTAGGCTCCTATCGTCGCGTTCGCGCATTGAGCCCCCGACCTCAACCCACAAACTCCGACACCCTATCTATCATGCATCCATGCAAGCAATGCGAGGCCGTGCATACAAATCCTTGTCCCCCCTTGTCGCGTGGATCCGACGGTCCAAAACCCCCCTGTCGTAGATCTCATGAGTGACACCCAGTGTCACTTATAAAAGAAGGGGCTTTTTATAATAGTATAGATAGATTCCTTTGCCTTGAGATTCCCGTGCAACAAGCTCGCCGTCGATCCCACCGTACATACCTCACTAAGACCCCTTGTTACTTCGTTAGCTAGTGTGCAATTCCAAATCCCTGGCCCGTCGTTAGCCTACGTGGCTCCTCTTTAAAAAAAAAAAACCAGCGTTGAAAAGCTCTAAAAAAAACTACGCCGTCAAAAGCTACCAAGTGAATAAATGTGAGGTCCCCACCCTACCGTATCAACGGCGGATCTGATGGTGAACCTTGTGGCCACTAGATCTATTGCGGAAGCAAACAAAATGGTTCGGGGTTCGACTAGCGGACGATCTCTCATCACAAAGTGAGTCGAGTTCGAGCCTACTAACAGGGAGATCTAGCTCCACCTCGCAGGGGAAGCGTACTTGAGCTATCTAGCGATCCTAAGACCCACCTTCCAAGAGGAGAGAATCCTCGAGTGCCTTTTTTCCCATGTTTCAGAGGCACGTACTCTCGAGAATTCCCCGCTCTAGGGGCAATGAGCATTACTAATATCGAGTAAGCACTGTGGGGACAGAGAGTTCCCGACCAATCGGGGCCACCCATCTCGTAAGCATTGGCAACCTGAGCCAAGCCCCCACTTTCCACCCCCACACTCACACTTCCTTGTGTGACCTAATTACTACCACAAAAGTTGTTCAACATAAACATTCCTTGTTTTAATTCCGAAGCACATTGTTCGTTAAGACAACCTTTCAACCAGTATTGCAAACAACACCAAGACAATATTCTAGTAAAAATTCTACTCAAACTTATTCATTAAAATTCCAATGTTCTAGAGGTACAACATCCCCCCTCCAGCGAGAGTTCACTCCTCCCGTTGTCGCCTAGCTGCCCATACAACTAGGTAAGTCCACCGCATAGAAAGCACGACATGGACATTCCCACCGCTTAACCAGCAGAAGTGGGTTCCCACCGCTTAACCAGCAGACGTGGATATCCACCGCTTAACCAGCAGTCGTGGATTCAAGAGCCCTTAACCAGGAACTCTTCCCCCTGTGATCATGAGGGGGTTCATGACTAATTCAACATTGGAAATAGAATGAACATGCCGAGCTAAATTTTCCCTAGCAGACATTCTTTCCTATTGCAAATAGTATATTCGTCGATCATTTCTTTCCTACTTTAGACTTTAATATATAAATGAATTCAATTGCCGAGGTTTTCGTCAGATTTCTCCAACATGTTTGGGGATATGTTCATTCCTAGCTAAACGTATGCAATGTTAAATTAAACAACTTGAATAAAACTGTGATTACCTCTTCCATTTCTTCGTCATTGGCTCGTGAGATGGCCGGTGCTTGTTCGACCATGGGAGCTTTTCCTTTTCCATTTGTATTGCTCGTTCCCGCCTCTTGGTCGTGGGCTCCACCAAGGCGAGTCCTCTTAACCGGGGCCATTTTAAACTCACTACTTTAAATAATTAACTTGGAGAAAATAGCTAATGTCCGCAAGCGTCATAACAAGCCAAATGATAGATTAGCAACATCAAACAATGCCTGCTACATGAGAGGTTTAGATTTTTCCATATAGCAATCATTATGGATGACACATAATCCTATGGGAACCGGCTCTAAGATAATTATTCGGCTTACATGATCAAGAATAATTAGGATTTCACTATTGGAATTACCAGAGAATTGGATTAAGTATGATTAAACTATTTCCTAGCAATTAGAGGGTGCAGAATCACCACATACATAGGTGTGAAAAAAACCACCTCTTAGAGACGTAATGACACATTAATCTACCTTAATTATATCTTAATGCATAAGAGAAATGAATCTAATTCAGCTACAATATTAATGAGTGATAAAAGAGTGTGACTCTCATGAGTCTACACAATTACCGGCTTACTGGTTAATTACTATGCTATCTAGAGAGAGAAAATTCTATTAATCATGCACTAATCATTAGTTAAAGATCATGGATGGCTGATAATTCAGCTATGGTGATATGATTACATATTAGAATATGGTTGAGGAGAAATTAGAGAGTAATTATAGAGAATTACGACTAGGAGTAAGCATAATAGACGAGGAATTTAGATGATAATGAAAAGAATTTACAGAAGGCATTAATTAAACCGTGGTTACCGTGATTAAGGGCTGATAATCTTCTCAATTCTCTGATCTAATCGAGCTTCTTGAGGCGAGAATTCGACAGCACCTCCCTCTTTGCTTCTCCTTCAAAAGGTGTGTGTACCAGCAGCACCTTCCCAGTGTGTGTAGGTGTGTGTGTGTGCACTATGTGTGTGTGAGCATGTGTATGTGTGTGTGTGTGTGTGTGCAAGCCTTTAAATAGGCTCCTACAGGCTGAAAATCGACCAGCCCTGCTATTAGCATCTGGAGGAGCACTGAGTTCACTGCATTGGCAAGTCTAGTTGCCTACTCACCAAGTGTCAGGTTGGCTAGTTTAACTGACTCTAAGACTTAGTTACTGGCTTGGAAACCCTCCCAGGACTCCCACAAAGCAAGAGGGCGCCCCCTAGCTGCTAAAGATGATATAGAGTGGGCTGGAACCTGTTCCCACACAGTCCCGGGCCCCCGGTACCTCCCCGGACAATTTTTAGGAAAATTGGTTCTAGGCTAAAACGGGTCATACGAGTCGGAATTTGATGCCGAAAATTGATATAGAAAGCTCTAACTAAAGCTTACTGGCCCGAGTACCTGCCATATTTAGCAGCCCTCGGGGTCCGAAAATGCATTTTTTCAAATTTGGAGTACGGGTGCAATTTTTCGAGACGGTCAAAACTGGATGGGTCGGGTGACCAAAAACTTACTATATTTGGAAAATTTTCACTAAAATTATTTTAATTCACATTTCGAAGCTTTATAACATTCTAAACATCATGGCACTGACAGAATTCGAAAAACTGCTAAAAATAGTAACTTTCTCCATTATGATCATTTCATGGTACAAGGGTGCTCTTTTTGGTTGGGGTCAGAGACCTTACAACAAAATTAAAAAAATCATTCTGCGTTGCTCTTAGGAGCAATTTGATCTTCTCCACAAGCAGTTCGCAGGTTCCCAGAAGTAAGCATTTTGCAAGTTGCAGCCACAGCAATTCGATCTTCTCCACAAGCAGTTCGCAAGTTCCCAACAATAAGCATTTCGCAAGTTGCAGCCACATCAATTCCAAATCCCTGGCCTGTCGTGGCTCCTCTTTTAAAAAAAAACCCCCAGTGCTGAAAAGCTCTAAAAAAAGCTATGCCGTCAAAAGCTACCAAGTGAATAAAATAAAAAAAAGCATTCTGCGTTGCTCTCAGGAGCAATTCGATCTTCTCCACAGGCAGTTCGTAGGTTCCTAGAAGTAAGCATTTCGCAAGTTGCAGCCACAACAATTCGATCTTCTCCACAAGCAGTTCGCAGGTTCCAGTCCATGATGTCGTCAACTGGACTGCACTTTTTGCAGGATATGCCCGACATGGGCAGGGTCACAAAGCTCTGGGCTATTTTCACCGTTTGCGATGCGAGGGCCTCTCTCCGGATGCGGTCACCTATGCTTGTGCCTTGAAGGCATGCGGTATTATTCAAGACGTTGATCTGGGCAAACAAATTCATGTCGAGATTGTTAGTCAGAGGTTGTTGGAGAAGAATGTCGTGCTTGGCAATACGTTGGTATACATGTATGCTAATTGTGGTGTACTTTGGAAAGCACAACAAGTTTAGGTCGAGCTTCCCAACCGAGATGTCATCTCTTGGACTGCATTAATTGCAAGATATTCCCAACAAGGCCAGGGCCAGGAAGCTTTGAATTTTTTCCATTGTATGCGAAGTGAGGGTTTCTCTCCAGATGCAGTCACCTAAGATTGCATTTGGAAGGCATGTGTCATTATGTGAGACATTGATATGGGCAAACAAATACACGATGAGATTGTCAATCAGGGGCTATTGGAAAGAACTGTCATGCTTGGCAATGCTTTGGTTGACATGTATGCCAAGTGTGGTGTACTTTTGAAAGCTCAACAAGTTCTTGACGAGCTTCCTGATCGAGATGCGGTCTCCTGGAATGCATTGATTGCAGGTTACGTCCAACAGGGGCAGGGCCAAGAAGCATTGGGATGTTTCCAGCGAATGCGAAGCGAGGGCTTCTTGCATTTTGAAGGCATGTAGCACTTCAAAAGACGTCGACACAGGAAAACAAATTCACGATGAACGGGGGCTATTGGAAAAAACTGTCGTGCTTGGTAATGCTTTGATTGACATGTATGCCAAGTGTTGTCATTAAATATCTAATATCTAACCAACCCAAATGACCTTCTTGTGTTAAACTGATCATTTAATATTGGATAATAAACGGGAACAAGGGTTAGAATATAGACATGTGCTTATGGATCTATCTCAACACGGGACCAATGGTGAAGGGGCCCAAATGAGAGATGGTGTGTTAAAAGAGCAAGCCTAACTAATGAAGCTTAAAAGACCTTAGGGTTAGCTTCATTAAAGACCTCCAATGGTTAGTGTTAAAAGTCCTTTGACCTTAAGCAAAGTAGGGTTGAGCTTGAGGTCGGAACCCGACCTAAACTTAAGCAAGCTAGGGCTGTGCTTGAGGTGGGAACCCGACCTAAACTTAAGCAAGCTAGGGTTGTGCTTGAGGTGGAAACCCGACCGAGGTGGGAACCCAACCTAAACATAAGCAAGCTAAGGCTGTGCTTGAGGTGGGAACTCCACCTAAGGTGCTTGTCATGCTTGATGACTAAGGTACTTGAGGTACTTGTCACATTTAATGAAGGAAGTTGCTTGAGAAGCTTCCTATGCATGGGGGGATAGATGCTTGAGTCAAAAAGAGAACCTACACACTTAATGAGAAAGTTTCTTGAGAAACTTCCTATGCATAAAAATCTCAAAGTTAGGGGAATTCTAAAAGAGCACATGGGACACATGTCAAATTCTCACTAAGCTTAACCACATGGTGTGCTTGAATGCTATCGGTTGGGCTAAAGAGGGGTCCAATGAGCTTCTACTTTCATCTAACAAATATCTAGATATTTTCAAGCTCTCTCTCTCTCTCTAAGGGGTAAGGAGGACACTTGTCAAAAGACTAACCATGTGCTTGACTGCATGCTGCATGTGATTGGCTAGGGGGAGAGGGGTCCAATGAGCTTGCAACATGTAGGAATTTCACCCAAAGCAAGGAAGGGGGATATACTCCACACACACACTCATTTGCAAGGGCATTCTCACTTGGGGAAAGTTGAAGAACTCCACCTCCTTTTCCAAGCTTGTGAGAAGTGAAAGCCTACACCAACACTCTTGGCTATGGAATGCAAATCCAACCAAGAGTCCTGCTTCAATGCTTAAGCTTGCCATCTTCTCCATCTTCATTACTATACTATTATGTATGCTAGCAAGAAGAGCAATGATAAGTGAGGAACTATTTCTTTCTCCTACGGAATGTTTCTTCTTCCTCTTCCCTATCCTCATTCCCCGCTAGCTCTGTCTACCTTCGAAGGTGTTTGAGGCCTTGGGATTGAGGCTTGGGATAGTTAATGCTTTCTACAAGTTTATATTATGCTTGTGATGCATGAAGCTTTCCATCTTCATTGCATCACGCAGGTCACAAGGAACACAAAGATTGTATTGTACCAAGTCTCTCTTAATGGGATAAACTATAATACAAATGCCTATTGAAGGGGGGAGGCTCCATATGAATCCGGTCCTCAACTATTGTCATATTCTCTAAACTCTCTCTCTTGCAAAAGTATTGTTCATGCCAAGTTAACTAAGTACCATGTTTATGTTGCTACCATCAATTAAGTTCAACCGCTATGCTCACAAAGAATCTCTCAAAAGTGCTTCACCTAATTTTCTAATTCCGTTACTCTCAAAGTTCATAGGAAATTTCCATTACATTGGTATCAGAGCATTTGGTTTCTTTTTTCTTGTTTAAGAAGAGAGGTCCTTAACTAGCCTATTAATGGTTGATTTTGTTAATTATATTAGGGTATGTGGAACTGGGATCTATTATCGGTTTGGTTGAGCCCACTATGTGGGAGATGGTGCACATGTCGGGAGCTTTGGTTTTAATAATGGAGTCTTTTTAGACTTGCCTACAGCTTTACCATTATTGAGCCATAAGAAGTCCAAAAGGAGTTATCCCTCGGCAACTTTGTTATGTTAGACTCACTCCACTACTCTCTATAATTAACCAATTCAAGCTGTGGGTGTAGATACTTAAGTGCCTACTTTCAAAGGCTAAGAGGAGTAGCAACTAAGGCTTTGAATTTCCAAAGCATACACTAAGTAAACACCTAAGTTTAATTAACACGGCTGAAAATAACCAAGAGAGTAGAATGAACATTGATAACTTTGATTTTGCATATGAAGGTGTTAATGATGATGTCCCCTTGTTTGTTAATTATCTTGTCACTAGATTGCAACAAGCTATGGGCAACCCCTCTTTGCAAGCCGAAGTTACTTAACAACTTCGTGCTTATGGGATTTCCATTCCTCTCAAAGAGGGGAGAGAGCTTAGGAGGCCTCTTGGTGAGACCCCCAAAACAAGACTCTTTCCCATACGAGAGGAGGAATCCAAAGAACGAGAAATTAATGACTCCCTAAGTTCCTCAAAAGATGTGGCTCCATGAAGATGGCTGTCTAGACGATCGCCAACTCCTCCCAAGAGGAAATGGTTAACCATAGTCCTTCTCCTCATCACTCCAAAAGGGAAGAGAGGAAACAAAGGAAGAAAAGGGCAAGAAAGAGGCCACCCTCTTCTCCTTCTTCTTCACCTTCCTCCTCTACCGATGAAAGCTATGGCTATTCTCCTAGAGAATACAAGAGGGGAGGACATTGCAAATCTTACCCTGCATGGCGAAGGTCACAAAAGCTAAAGAAGCTCAAAGAGGGAGAAAAGAGTATCTCTTTTCTCACCTATGATGGCACCTTTGGTGCTACTGACAAAGTATTGGCCTTCATCCAACAATTTGATGAGCTTTTGCAGACGAGGGCTTCACGAAGTCCTCCAAGCTACACCATGTAGCTATGCACTTCCAAAAATCAGCTCGTCAATGGTGGGCTAGCCTTCGTGGCAACGGCAAAGCCCCAAAGACATGAAAACCTCTACGAGTTTTCATCATGAAGCAACTTCTTGCAAGCGATGCAAAGGACAAAGTGCTCACCGAATGGTGGAGTTTGAGGCTTCATGTCCAAAGCTATGTGGACAAAGAGGATTTATTCATCCTCCCTCTCAAACATGAGACTGTTATTGTTGGGGCACCATGGTTTAACCGCATGGCTTCCAACATGAATTTCCTTGAAAGAAGAATCTACTTCACCTACAGGGAAAAGAGCATGTACATAGATGCTAATGAGTTGGGGAACACCATATCCCTGCAATAAAGGAAATCAAGAGGATTTAAAGTTATCTAATTTCCTAAATGGATTCCAAGATGTTTTCATTGATGACATCCCTAGTGAGCTACCTCTAAAATGAGGGATGATGACCATGCAATTGAGCTCCTACTAATAAGCTTACCACCTAACAATCCTCCTTATCGAGTTTCCCAAGCTCAACAAGAGGAGATCATGAGGCAAGTGCATGATTTGGTGGAAAAAGGGATGGTGAGGCCTAGCTCCTCTCCCTTTGTTCACCATTATTTTTAGTGCAAAAGACAGACGACACATATCACATATGTGTCGACTATAGATCACTAAATAAGATCACTATCAAAAATAGATTTTCCGTGCCGTGGAAAGAAGATCTATTTGATAAGCTACAAGTTTTGACCTGACAAATGTTCCATACGCATTCAAAAATCATGATGGACAAAGATTTTCAGGCCATTCAAATTCTCTTGAGGAGTACAAGCGACACCTCCAGGTAATATTTCAAGTTGTGAGAGAGAATAAGCTTTTCATTAATTAAAAAAAAAGTGAATTTTTCCTACAAGAGATTCAATATTTAGGTCACATTATCTCTGATGATGGCACCCGTATGGATCCAACAAAGTTAGAGATAATAAAAGGATGGCCTAATTTAAGGAATCTACATGAGGTAAGAAGCTTCATAGGTATGTGTGCATACTATAGATGCTTCATAGAAAAAATTCTCGGTAATAGCAAGCCCATTACATGACTTAACAAAAAGAAGCGTTAAGTATTCATGGACTGCAAAAGTGCAAGAAGCTTTTGAGAAGCTTAAGGAGAATCTTATCTCTCAACATGTGCTCACACTTTTAGATCTCTCAAAGCCATTTGAGGTCCAATGTGATGCTTGTGGTAATTGCCTTGGAGCTATTTTGTTGCAAGAAGGGCATGCCATAGCATATGAGAGTCAAACACTCAACTTCGATAAGTGAGTATTGGGCAAATATGAAAAAGAGATACTAGATATTTTATATGCCCTAAACACGTAGAAACACTGTCTCTTGGGGACTCCATTCATCCTACAAATGGATCACAAAGCCTCAAGAACTTCATGACACAAACCAAGATCTCCGACAAACAAATGAGGTGGGAAATTTATTTTTTTTGCAATTTAAATTTCATATTGCTCACATTGTTGGCAAGCACAATCAAGCGGTCGATGCACTTTCACAACGACCAAGGGTAAATGTGGTGTCTATAGCAACTCACAATGATCTATCTTTTATGATAAATGAGTATGCTACTGACTAAAACTTTAAGTATGTAATTATAGCCTTTGCAATAGGGAAGAAAAAAGAACCATTCAGCTTGAAGGATGGTTATCTTCCAAATGTCAATAGGCTATGTGTTACTCACCCATACAATAAGAAAGTCATGTATGAATCCCATACTTCTCCTTATGCGGGGCAAAGAGGGAATCCATAATCTACTCTTCAAGGAGTAGAAATGTATTTATGTTGGTCTACCATGAAAAGTAAACATACAAGAGTATGTTTCAAAATGCATGGTATACCAAAAGTTGAAATTTGATTGAGGGAAGCAACTTGGATTGTTTCAGCCGACAGGATTAACAAGAAAACACACTCTATGCCTGTCAAAAAGACTATTAAGGCACATCAAATGGAAACCCTCTTCGGATCTCAAATTTTCAAGCATCATGGCTTAATTTCCAACACCCATAATGTCGGACAAAGATCCTAGAATGACGAGTAAGTTCTAGAAGGGTCTCTTTGAGAATCTAGGAAGTAGATGAAATTTATCTTTTGGCCTATCATCCACAAAAGGATGACCAAAGTGAAATAACTAAATCTAACGATTCTTGGTATACTAAAAGCCTATGTCACGGAAGTAGATCAATGTTCTCAATGATAGAAGTACCTACCTCTTATAGAGTATGCGTACAATGATATTGTACATACTTCTATGGGAAAAGTACCTTTTGAGGTTAAAGAAGGAAGATCCAAAAGTCCCTTACTACTTAAAAGTACATGGGAAGATCTTCGCTGCTGATGAATATAGCCGAGACCTACAAGAATCTTTTCCAAAGATTAAAGGGGTTATATCCAGCCCACAAGAAAGGCAAAAAGGGATGCTGCTAATAAGCACAAAAGAGCCTTAGCCTTTCAGAAAACTGATTGGGTCTTGCTAAAGTTTCTCAAGGCAATTCTAGGCATACTACGGGCAAGAGTCCTACGGACCACCAAGAGTATGATGCTAAACTAGCAAAAAGATACTATGGTCCTTAAAATTCTTAAGCCAGTCAATGAGATAGCTTATCAATGGAAGTTGCCCAACCATTGGCTCATGCACAATGTTTTCTAGGAGAACCTACATAATCCTTACAAAGGAGAGCCATCAAAACAAGCAATAGTTGCAGACCCTCCAAAAATCGAAGATCAAGCAGAAGTACTTCAATCTAAGTCCATCCTATGACATGAAGACAAGGTATTAAGAAACGGTAAGATTATCTGGCGATATCTTATTAAGTTAAAGAATTATCCTTTTAAAGATGCTAAATGAATGCAAGGAACCTAGCTTAAGGATAATATGAACCTTGTCAATGCTTACAATGATGCAAAAGAGTAAGCATATGAAAATGCATTTTAAATGAACAATGTTTTTGCCTTATAAGACTAGTTCTCTTTTTATTGTGCACAAATTTAAATAGTATGCATGCTTAGAATCATGTTTGTGGTGATGACGTCGTCTCCCAAACACCAAGTAGAACTTGTCACTCTACTTTGGAAGTATGATATGGACTAAAGAGCAGACATGCTTGTGGCATCTACGTCTCCCAAGCACCAAATCGATTAGTCATCCATCTTGGAATGATGTCGTAGGGTAAAAAGGGATTCTCTACCCGCTAAGACAAATTGACTAATGGCTATGACTTTATCTCTTTTACCTCATAGTCGAGGACGACTATGATTTCAAGAGAGAGGTAATGTCATTAAATATCTAATATCTAACCAACCCAAATGATTTTCTCATATTAAACTGATCATTTAATATGGTATAATAAATGGGAACAAGGGTTAGACTATAGACATGTGCTTACGGATCTATCTCAACGTGGTGCCAATGGTGAAGGGGCCCAAATGAGAGATGGTCTGTTAAAAGAGCAAGGTTAACTAATGAAGCTTAAAAGACCTTAGGGTTAGCTTTATTAAAGACCTCCAATGGTTAGTGTTAAAAGTCCTTTGACCTTAAGCAAACTAGGGTTGAGCTTGAGGTGGGAACCCGACCTAAACTTAAGCAAGCTACGACTATGCTTGAGGTGGGAACTCAAACTAAACTTAAGCAAGATAGGGTTGTGCTTGTGGTGGGAACCCGACTTAAACATAAGTAAGCTAGAGCTGTGCTTGAGGTGGGAACTCCACCTAAGGTGCTTGTCATGCTTGATGACTAAGGTACTTGAGGTACTTGTCACATTTAATGAGGAAGTTTCTTGAGAAGCTTCCTATGCATGGGGGGTAAGATGCTTGAGTCAAAAAGAGAACCTACACACTTAATGAAGAAGTTGCTTGAGAAACTTCCTATGCATAAAAATCTCAAAGTTAGTGGAATTTTAAAAGAGCACATGGGACACATGTGAGACTCTCAATAAGCTTAACCACATGGTGTGCTTGAATGCTATTGGTTGGGCTAAAGAGGGGTCCAATGAGATTCTACTTCCAGCTAAAAAATATCTAGATTTTTTCAAGCTCTCTCTCTCTAAGGGGTAAGGAGGACACTTGTCAAAAGACTACCCATGTGCTTGACTGCATGGTGCATGTGATTGGCTAGGGGGAGAGGGGTCCAATGAGCTTGTAGCATGTAGAAATTTCACCCAAAGCAAGGAAGGGGGGGTGCTAGGGGGAGATACTCCACACACACACTCATTTTCAAGGGCATTCTCACTTGGGGAAAGTTGAGAAACTCCACCTCCTTCTCCAGCCTTGTGAGAAGTGAAAGCCTACACCAACACTCTTGGCTATGGAATGCAAATCCAACCAAGAGTCATGCTTCAATGCTTAAGCTTGTCATCTTCTCCATCTTCATTACTATGCTATTATGTATCCTAGAAAGAAGAGTAATGATAAGTGAGGAACTATTTCTTTCTCCTATGGAATGTTTCTTCTTCCTCTTCCCTATCCTCATTCGTCGCTAGCTCTCTCCACCTTCGAAGGTGTTTGAGGCCTTGGGATTGAGGCTTGGGATAGTTAATGCTTTCTACAAGTTTATGTTATGCTTGTGATGCATGAAACTTTCCATCTTCATTGCATCATGCAGGTCACAAGGAACACAAAGATTGTATTGTACCAAGTCTTTCTTAATGGGAGAAACTATAATACAAATGCCTATTGGAGGGGGGAGGCTCCATATGAATCCGGTCCTCAACTATTGTCATGTTCTCTAAACTCTCTCTCTTGCAAAAGTATTGTTCATGCCAAGTTAACTAAGTACCATGTTTATGTTGCTACCATCAAATAAGTTCAACCACTATGCTCACAAAGAATCTCTCAAAAGTGCTTCACCTAATTTTCTAATTCCGCTACTCTCAAAGTTCATAGGCAATTTCCATAATAAGTGTAGTGTACTTTCCAAAGCACAACAAGTTCTTGACGAGCTTTATGTCCGGGATGCAGTCTCTTGGAATGCATTGATTGCAGGATATGCCCAACAAGATCAGGGTTTAGGAAGTGATTGTCTGTTTTCATTGAATGCAAACTGAGGGCTTCTCTCCGGATGCGGTCACCTATGCTTGTGTTTTGAAGGCATGTGGCATTATGAAAAACTCTATCATGGGCAAGCAAAGTCATGATGAGATTGTTAGGCAGGGGTTGTTACAAAAAGATGTCATGCTTGGCAATGCTTTTGCTGACATGTATGCCAAGTGTGGTGTACTTTTGAAAGCACAACAAGTTCTTGACCATCTTTATGTCGGGAATGAAGTCTCTTGGAATGCACTGATTATAGGATATGCCCGATAGGGGCAGGGCCAGGAAGATAAGGGGTGTTTTTAGTGAATGTGAAGGGAGGGTTCCTCCCCAAATGTAGTTTCTTGGATTGCACTTATAGGAGGATATGCCCAACAAGGGCGGGCCAATGAATCTCTGGATTGTTTTCAATGCATGCAGCAAGATGGCATTTCCCCCAATGCAATCACTTATGTCAATGTGCTCTATGCATGTAGCCACTCAGGTTATGTATGCCAAATGTGTTGCACTACAGGATATACCCAACATGGCTATGGCAATAACGAAGTAATCAGATTTTTCACCAGATGCAAAAGAAAGGTGTTTTTTCATGGCTAGGTTTTCATGAGATATGCACAACATGGCTGTGGCAACGAAGCATTGAGATGTTTTTAGCAGATGCGAAGGAAAGGCCTTCCTTCAAATGCAATCACCTATGCAATTAGGGGCTATTGTGGGGCTATTGCAGAAACATTTTGTGCTTGGCAATGTGGCAAGCTTGATGAGTCCAAAACACTACTTGACAACATGGACTATGGTGTTAGCAGGTTACACACATGAAGGACGAGATTGATTTGTTCTATGATGTCAACTTTCCAAACTTCAGTTTGGAACTAATCAGAACAAGAGTACATATAGTGCAGATGGAAAAACAATATGGTTTGAACTTTTTACACCAGTTGATATTGATCGCCCACTCTTAATGTGCCTTTCATAGTTGAGCACCATCCTTCTTGCTTCCACCTGATTTGGACGTATGAAGCGATGAGTGAATTTTGATAGGCTCTGAATTGACACAAGGTGAAATATAAGAATTCATGCTTCTTCCTATAAAAGTTCCTCCACCAAAATAGTCAAAAGACTATCTCCTTCATCCTCCATTGTCGTTTCTTGTAGCGGTTTAAGAGCAGGAGATGCCCAGCATCGTTGATGCAAGGTGCATCGACGACATACATTCAATCACGCGATGAGTAAGCATTATCATTCTGTGATTTTTTATATTTTTTGACACTACGAATGCAATTAATGAACACACTGAGAATTGCACGCTGCCGTGAGAATGGCACGTTCCCTCATATTATTAAAATTGGGGAGGACTGTGCAAAATCCCCCGTGCAAGGAAACTTGCATGTTTTTAAAAAAAAAAAACATAAAAGTGGAACAACAAACAATTAATAACATTGACATCTTGTATTATTACGAACATTGAGCTTGACAAACCTCTAACCCTCCTCGTGGTTTTTTGCAAGGTACCCCTTTGAAGCACTACGATCAGTATCTCATTCTTTCGAGGTACACCTCTGAACCATGGCAATCGGTAGCCTCTCTCTCTCTCTCTCTCTCTCTCTCTCTCTCTCTCTCATCCGTTCATAAATTTTTTCACTTGAGAAATATTGAAATGGCATTTATAGTTTCCAATATTTTGCTCGAGAAATATTTAGAAGAGTTACGACAACAAGTAGTGGATGCCTCACTGGCATCTGGAGGGGGGCGTATGCATGTAACTATGAATTGCTATGAGGTACCTTGTGATTACCAAATACCGATAGTTGCCTTTTAGTTTGAAAGGGCTTGCTAAGATTTCAATATGGGTCTTAATGCATCCATGCAAACACCTTAAGAGCCAAGACAAGATCAATAGGAATTGTCACTGTTGATTGTTTCACTTTGATTTGGGTCTGCAATGCAGTCTTGAAGATTTAGTTTTGTTGGGACTTTGTGAAATAGAATGACTGGAATGTGGTAAAAAGAGGCTGGGATGCACAAGTTCTGGGAGAAGCTCCTCACAAGTTCAAGAATGGTATAAAAGCTCTTATGCAATTGAAGGCAGATAATCCAAAATTCAATGACCAATACTGTCCTCCATTTGTGACTGTGGACAAAAATGGTGTTGGTCCAATTGTTGATGGTGATGCAATTGTAACCTTCAACTTTAGAGCAGACAGAATGATCATGTTGGCAAAAGCTCTCGAGTATGCAAACTTTGATACCTTTGATAGGGTGCATGTGCCCAAAATTCACTATGCGGGTATGCTTCAATATGATGGCGAGTTGAAGCTCCCTAGCAAGTACTTGGTGAGCCCTCCCGAAATTGACCGAACATCAAGTAAATACTTCACGGAGAAAGGACTCCGAACCTTTTCATGCAGGTACAGTTGGAAGAGGCCTGACGAGTCAGCTTTCTGTTGTTAATCCTCATGCCAAGGAGGGCTATGCAATATATTTAGAAATTAATCGTTTTGGGTGCTTGAGACAGCGAGACAGTGAAGTTTGGACATGTTACATTCTTCTGGAATGGGAATCGATCATGCTTATTTGATAGCAAGCTAGAGACCTATGTGGAGATACAGAGTGACCAAGGTATCACTTTTAATGAAAAGCCTGGCATGAAATCCCTCCAAATTGGTGAGAGAGCCAGGGATGCAATTTTAGGTGGCAAGTATGATTAGGTAGACTTCAATAACATTTACAAGTTCATGGTTAAGAATTTTCTTCTTGATTGATGTCGTATCAGGCTATTTGTGCTTGTAGGTGCGGATGAATCTTCCAAATGGGGACATGGTGGGTCATACAGGTGATATGAAGGCCACAATTGTGGGGTGTGAAGCTGCTGATAAGGCAGTTAAGCAGCTATTCTAGTCTCTCTCTTTCTTTATCACCCAAGTGGTAGCTTGGTATCTTGGTTTCCTCTTTGTAACATATATGTCTGAAGTCCTAGGCTTGTCATAGAGTTCTTTGGCACACAAAACTACATGTTCAAGAGCATAGTTTAAAATATTACAATATCCAAAAGGACGGTACACTCCCAAGCTACGTAGTTGATAAATAGCTGTTCTCAAATTGGATCAAAAACACCTCAAGGCAAGGCTTGAATAACATCGTCAATTCTAGAAATAAGTCTCTCAGCATTGGCAATTTGTCCGACCATCTTGGCATCTACAACTCTAGTGTCGATTATCATTCGTTTGACACTATCGTGTTGATTGTTGATATTGTAGAGTTGAAACTTCTCGAGCTTCAACTTGTCTGCAAGTTCAAACCAGAACAAGGAACTCTCATACATGGACTTTGGTAAGCTTGATCAAACAATCTGTTGCATCTCTCCTTGCAAAAGCTGATTTATGGAATTCCCTAAGACTAACCGACTCCAAGAGGGAACAAAGCCCAAAGAAGGAATAAAGCCCAAAGCTTTGAACAGATGAGGAATGTCATCTTCCTGCCATTGACACCTAGGGTATTTGCCGTTTGGGACACCGATACTCTCAACGTTTTGACCTGTTCAAATGGCTTTTGATCTCTCCCTCTTAATACAAAATCTGATGCTTTTACTGGGGAAAAAAAAGAGCATAGTTCATACTAAACTTCAAGAATTGCAAACTTGATGGTTTGTAGTACTTGGTAGACTTTTTATTGAGCATCATGAACACATTCATATTTGTGATGAATTAGATTGAAAAGAATTCACCTTCGAATTTTGAAACTGTTTCTCACATTTTCAGCCATGACCTATACTACTACATTCCGCTCCAGCCATAGCGTGGGCTCTCCACTGTGTCTCGTCACATAATCCTTGAGCATTGAGAGTCACTTATCCATATAGTTCATCACATGTATCTTTTGGTCCCATACATCATATTTGACCACCCAAAACGATAATAAAAAATCACATGTACCTTTGGTCCTACAGGTCATATTTGTCCATCGAGGACGATAATAAACAAGTGCAAGAATCACAATGGCTTTCTAAAATAATTAGAACGTGATAAAAATCATTAGATTGAGTTTAAGTAGAATCATTGTTCAAGAAAGGATTGACTCAGCTTAGCTTTGAGCTAGTTGAAAATGGAGACTACCTGGTTGCAAACCATAGTAAAGAGAAGAAAAACTAGTGAAATATGTGAGAAAATAATTCAAAAATCTTACAAATTTAAATTTATGCTAGTATTGGATACAACAATACAATATCTTTGTGGTGCAAGCAAGTCTTACTTAGTTCCGTTGTCGCCTCACACGTCTTGGAAAGTGTATGTGCTATTGCCCCACTTTGTTCCACACACTTGAGGGATTTGGGCCCAACGCCAAGAGAAGAAGAAACATCAACCTTAGGTAGGCTCGAAGCGCTCCTTGTGCGGAGTGGAGACACATGATCAAGAACGAGGGCACTATCGGGTCCCAAAAAAGATGCAGCTGTATCACGATGCACTATCTTTTGTAACTCTGTAAAAACAAAAAGGAAAGTCACATTATTCCCAAGCACATATCAACCATTTTCTATAAGTTAGCAAGCTATTGAGTCACCATTTTCAAACTCCATCGAGCGAACATCACTAGATTCATCGCACATAGGTTCAACGTTGTCATCGTAGCCATCATAATGTCCATCGAGTGGATTTCGCGAGGAAGAAGAGGCAGCCATATTAAGAGAGGATGGTAAATAATGTTCACACAATTATTACTTGCTGTGTTCAAAAGAAGCAAAGGGTAAAGCACTTGCTTTAGCTAAAGGATGAATAAGTTCATGCAAATAATACTTCACACAGTCACAAGCATCTTAGGATAATTAAGGGAGAGGAATGTTTTTGAACTGATTTTTGAAGCAACAAGCCCACTTATATACTACAAGCTCCCTTGCCTTTCTCAACGGTACACTATATCTTAAAGCTAACCTACTATCACATTTATCAAATGGATTTGACATATTTAGACACATACAACAGGTGACATCAAATTCAAAGGGATTAATGAACTAGTGGACAAGTGTGTGTTGGTGGTCTAGCGTTCCCACCACACTCATGTGTTGAACACCATAGAAATAACGAATGAACGAGCCTAAAATTTTCCCTTGAGAAACTCAGCGAAAAGAAATTTGCATGCTCGAGAAAATGATTTTTCCTGAGCACTTGGTCGGGAAAAGATTTTCGAAAACCAATACTCATCGTAAATTGTGTGTCGTCTTGATAGTGTGCCGGTTTCAATTTTGAAAACGCCGCTCGAGGGCACGATAGTATTTGGGAAAAAGGAAAAACGTTGCCCTAGAATAGACAAAAAATAGTGTTGAAATTTTGTAAAGTAGCCTAATTTTTTGAAATTCCTCTCTAGTGTTCGGGGAAAATATGTGTCGTCTTAATATCGTGCCGTTTCCAATTTTAAAACTACCGATTGAGGGCATGGAAAAAGGAGAAGTGCTATCCCAAATTATACAAAAATAGTGTTAAAATATTTAAAAAATAGTCTAATTTTTTGAAGTTTTCTCTTGAAATATTTTCATACCATAGCCTGGACATTGCCAAGCAATATTTGGGGAAAATATGCCTCGGGTTAACACCATACCATTTTGAATGCCAAAAATGCCGAGAAATTCTAAACACTATGCTAATTTTTTGATGGGTTTTTACACTATTTTTCTCTCTTTTGGGGTTGAGAGCATTTTCAAAATTGAAAACAGTATGGTATTAGGTCAAGCCACATTTCTCCCTAACAAAATTTTTCGAGAGGAAATTTTGAAAAATTAGGTACTATTTTTTGCGTTTTTACATTATTTTTCTCTCTTTTGAGGTTGACAAGATTTTCAAAATAAAAAACGGCATGGTATTCAGTTGAGACACATTTTCCCTTGACAATGCCTACAACGAAACACTATCTCTCTTTTGAGATTCACAGCATTTTCGAAATCGAAAACGACATGCAATATTCGGGAAAAACCATTTTCCCAAACATGCAAAATACCTTTCCTTATTTTTGCAAAGAGGAAAATTTAGAAAATTACCTTAATTTTTTAGGTTTTTAACACTATTTTCCTCTATTTTTGAGCGGAATTTCTCCTTTTCCCCTTGTTCCCAACACTAAGCCCAACGCTTTAGCAGGTCAAAAAAAAGAGTGGAAAGAAATTCCAGGAATGGTCCCCGTTAACGCTACACTTATAGATGCCGTGGGGCGCTCGGTAGGCGGTGGGGGCTGTTGGCGGCTGAAATGAGCCCTTGTGCCCAACACTTTAGCAGGTCAAAAAAAAGAGTGGAAAGAAATTCTAGGAATGGTCCCCATTAACGCTACAATTACAGAGGCAGTGGGGCACTCGGTAGGCGGTGGGGGCTTTTGGCGGTTGAAATGAGCGCGTGGGTGGCTCCCCCGGCGTCGGGTCCAATGCAGAAACGCTCCCGTGCTTTCTTTTCTACTATGTACACCATCTAATAATTTCCTCATTTTCGGCTAAGGACCAACCTACAGATTTGCAGAATCCCGACTACTTTCGCCAAGAAGCCAGATAGGCCTATATAGGCGTTGAGAAAAGTGAAAATATTTACTTTAGCAATAGCAAACCTTCAAAAACCTGTTTTCGTATTTTGCGAGGCAAATTTAACCCCGTTTCTGGTCTTTTAAACGCTGCATAATTCAGTAGCACAACGATAAAAAAACATTTTATCAGGTAGAGCCTGGAAAGACACAAAGATAAGAACATCTTTTCAATAAAATAGAAATAATGTTATTTTTAAATAAGGCTAACTAAGCCAAGCAGTGTTCGGGAAAAATGTGCCTCAGCTTAGCGTTGAGCCGGTTGCAAATTCAAAGTAGCCGGTTGCGGGGAGGGCAAGAAGGAGAAAATTCTGCTTAAAATACATGAAAAAAAGTGTAATTTTGCAAAAATACTGGCTAGAATTGTAAAATTTCCGGTTCAAATTTGCCTTCGAGGGATTTTTGTATGTTTGTGAAAATGATTTTTCTCGAACACTGAAGCCAAGGCATAAAAGATTCGCCTGACGTGCGCGCTCCCTCCCTCTGGCAGACGGCAAGTGGAAAAGCTTGCAATCACGTCCACAAACGCGTGGACAGCGTGCAGAAGACGACAGAGTGAGGGGACTCCTTTACATTGCGCGCACCTGCAGCCCGCGCCTGCAGCCCAAAGCCCAATACTTTCTTCTTTTCCCACGCGATGCCATGCGAAATTCTGCTTGCAGGGGTTTACTCACTCTTCTTGACTGCATTTATTGCAACGTTGGATTGCTTGCACAGCTTGCAGAGGCTCGCGAGTTCACCTGCAGGGACACGATACACCTATTGTCGCACGCCTATAAGCACCATATCAAAGACGTGCAGGGTAGCCCTAGTCGCTGAGTACCGTCGCTTCGCCGAGTATCTCTAAGCCTTTAAAGCTGTGCAAAGTACAACCTCCACATGGACGCCATAGGTTGTAGGACGCCCAAGCGAGCCCAACACTAAGGCTTTAGCAAGCCAAAAAGTCAAGACATATTAGGATATGAAATGAAAATGAAATAAACATTTAAAGTAAGTCTCCATCATGCATTGAAAACAATAAAAGTCTCCTTAACCCAACACAACAAAGGTTTCCCTTAGAAAGCAAAAATATACAAAAAAAAAAACCCCAAAACCCCTTCCCCCCTAATTTTTAGCCATAGATAACATTTGTACTTCTCATCTTTCACAATTGATACAAAATCTTCCAATTCTTTCTTAACCATACATGCTATCTCTTCTTGCCCTCTTTGTTGCTTGAGATTCTTTGACCACATCAATGAATGTACATTGTAATCCCCCAAGCCGTTAATCCTTTGTGTATTATGCTCCCAAGTTTCAACAAGAAGTACAACATCAGCTTTGCTTGTTAGTTTACCAATGCCAACCCCCATATTCCATGGGTATTCATTACAGTTCCAAAAGCATATTTTCAATTGTAACTCGGCCTCATAGGTCGCACATTCCTATTTGCTTGAGGAACTTTCCTCCTCCTTGGGCACATTTTGTTCATGAGAGATCTCCTTGTTTTTTTTATTCTTTTCCTCATATGCCTTGCGACACATATTTTGTTGCTTAATAGTGCGATCTTCACATTAAAAAAAAAATTGTATCCCTCAAATAGATCCAACTATTATCAAGGACAATTTACGGTCTTTTGCAACGATACCAAGTACTCCATGATCATGGTTTTCAATGTCATTGATTGAGTGGTTGTGTTGCTATCTCCACACTTCGGAGATTTTGAATCATTTTCTACAATGTTTGTGGACCTTGTTGAAGAAGAAGAACCCTTGTGTGTGCCGAAAGACATTGTATGTAAAATAAGAAATGAGAGTCAACTTTTTTAAACTTGTTCATTTTGAAAATGCTCTTACAAAAACACATTTCATAACTTTGAAAAGTTCTGTTTTTACATCAATGCATAGAGGGCGTCGTGCTCTTCAATTGAGGCTATAGATCACCCAAATCGGAGTGCGGATGAAGAAGTTATGGTCAAAACAGTGAAATATTGTCAGCTAGGTCAAAAAACGACTGCAAGAGAGAGAGAGAGAGAGAGAGAGAGAGAGAGAGAGAGAGAGAGAGAGAGAGAGAGAGAGATGGAATGTACAAAGTAGGAAGAGAAACAGAAATAGTTGGTCTAACGGTAAGGATTTGGCCTCTCAACCTGCGGGTTGTGGGTTCAAATCTCCCCTTGGGTCACACTCAAAGGGACACCTTGTGCTCATCTGGTGTTCATGTTGCTAGGGTCCTTGCCCTTGGACACTTGAGTGCATCCTCCTCTTGAGGTGGGTCACCCGAGGAGGAGGTTCCTAGCTGATTGCTACGAGTTCTCTCCGTCATTTCCAGCACGTGGTGCATCAATTAGGTGGCCATGGAGATGCTTATGCGAGGCTCTTGCCCGATTGTACACGGCCCTTGCCCAACCATGTAACATGGCTAATATTTGGAAGGGATAAGCACCTACCCCTATGGCCCCTTTGGTGTGTCGAAAAAACAAGAAGAAATAGATAGATAGAGAAAGAGAGAAGCCAATAGATTGGAGGGAGGGAGAGAGAGAGAGAGAGAGAGAGAGAGAGAGAGAGAGAGAGAGAGAGGATATAAAGCTAGAGAGAGAGAGTGGGAGGATATAAATCTAGAGAGAGAAAGAGAAAAATATAAAACTGGAGAGAGAGAAGAAGGAAATATCTATTTATACTATATATAAAGCGGGGAGGAATTCGGACCCCTCCGTTGGCCACGTGTCACAAGAATGTTGATCCGGCGAGTGAGTTCTACAACCTGATTTGTCTCTCTCTCTCTCTCTCTCTCACACACACACACACACACACACACAAAGAGAGAGAGAGAGAGAGAGAGAGAGCACGACATAGGAGGGCCATTGCCCTGTGAGGTGAGTAGTTGTATGTTTGTGTTTCTTTCACAGTGCACATCGTGGCTCCATGGAGCAAGGGAGAAGGTGCGCGACGTGTCCAAGGTGGGATAGAGGATGCAGAAAGGGGGAGAAGGTGCAAGGAGGGGCAGAGGATGCGAGCACGGTAGAAGGTTCAGTCAAGGGCGCTGGGGGGGGGGATGTGGGGGATTTTTATAGCAAGTAGCAATGGCGTGAGTGAGCTCCAATGCAAGCATGGCAGGAGATGTGACGAGCGCGAGGCAGGGAGCTCCTTCATTGGATGAAAGCAATGAGCATGATAGACCATGCTCATGGCAGGACCTGTGATGATGGGAGGCAGCATTGCTTTGTGTCTCTCTCCACGACAAGCAGGAAGAAAGCTGGTTAATGCAAGTAGGAGGCGATGCATGCAGAGACAAAAGAGAGAGAGTTGTTTTTTGCAGATATGGAGAGAGGGTGTCTCTCCAAATGCAATCACGTACACTTGCAACTTGAAGGGATGTGCTCATGTGACCAAAAGAGCAATTATGCGTCAGGACAAGGAAGGGCTTGGAGAGAGGGGGGGGAGGGGGGGGAAAGAGGACGATCGTGATGGCAGTGAGGAGCAAGCTCGAGCAGTTAAACGACACGGAGACATGAGCGCCTGGATGATTGTGATGAGCTTGCAACCTCTAAATAGGGGATCTTGGCATGGATTTGCTACAGGTTGTGGAGGTGGTTGCAAGGCAGACATGCGTTGGTGTCCGAGGGATGACCCACAGGCGTGTGAAGGCAGGTGCAAGGTAAGCTTGCAAAGAGAGAGAGAGAGAGAGAGAGAGAGAGAGAGAGAGAGAGAGAGAGACGCTTGCCATTCTCTTCAATCCAATCACTCAATTTTATCTCCATTATGTATCCAAACTTTGCCATAGAGACCCAATCATTATAGTCCCATAGTTGTTTATATTTATACATCCCCTCCTTTATGCAAAGGCTTGATCCAATTAGTACTCCAATCACAAGGCATACCATGTTGAAATGCATGGTTGAACATATCACATATCCACTCATGTGTAAAATTTCCCGTCCATTTCTAGCTTGATATCTTGAAGATCTCTCCCTTTGCGAATGGCCAACTTTTGAGCTCATTGCACACAATCTTAATAGTAAAAAAAGAGGATATACATGGGAGTGAACCATAAAATGGCATTTTTTCCGCATTTGGTTGCTCATATAGTTACCTACAATGTTTGAACATATTCACAAACTCAAGTTACCAAAACTCTATCCCACTTGCCATTTCATGAACGGTTCATGCATGGAAAAATAGATTCTTGATCGTCTTCTTTGAGAATGGTCAGAATGCTTGACAAGAAAATGCCGCTACAAAATAGGCATGCTTCTCTTTAAAAGAGTTTTACTTATAGAGTTTCACGAATGGTTCATGCATGGAAAATAGCACAATACCTTAGATGCATAGAGCTTTCATTTAAGTCATGGGTTGCACGATTTTGACAACCAAAGCTCAAGTTATGGATTCTTTTTGTGAAGGGTTGTAGGGGTAGAGGCATCATTAAAAAATGAGGGTCATGTGTAAGGACCAATCCACCCCCATTACTTTTATAGTAGTCGGGACCAGTTGAAGTACACAACACAACCGGAATTGGTTGGCTTACTGTAGAGGTGTTGAGCATTCATTTGCATAGGCATAGGTTCAATCCTTGTTGGCATGCGCTTCTCTATTTACCCCCCTGAGGGTCTGCTTATTCGCCCCGCCTTTTGTTACAAAGCTTTTTGAATTTCCTATCGCGTATGAGCTGTGGAGCACCATTCGCGGCGTGTTCTTTTGCTACAAATGCGTGAAGTCATGATGCACCAGGTGCACCCTCTTCCGCCTCGAATGGCCATGCATAGCTCGTTTTAGAGGCGCCAAGATTTGGGCGTCTCTATCCTGGCTCTTCTACCCTATTGCACAACCTATTTCTCTAAAGGAGACAGTCCTCTACATGCAAAAATGCCCTTGCTTCTCTTTGTTTAAAGCTTTTGGCCTCTTTTAATAGCCTCTTTTCATTATTTTCTAACCAAACTTGACATGCATGCTATAATTTAGCAAAAAGACATGCAAAATATTTAACCTTAGAAAGCGAGTACTTGGCCTTCACAAACTTTACATCCAAGGATAGATTCTCGATCGTGAAATTGTCCTGCATGTTTTGATTTTATGATCAAAATGGCCTTTAAAGCACATTCTCATTAAAAGCATAATTGGTAACAATTTATGCTTCCTTTCTCGATGAGAAGTAAATCATAAGCATCCAAATTTCTAGGGGGATGGTCAGAATTAGAAACCTCAGCACAACGTACTAGAGCACAACGTACTAGAGTCATAAAGAACTTGTTTAAGAACAACTAAGATGCAATAGTTGATTTCTTGGGGGGGTTTCCTTCAAGGGTGGTAGCTTTGATGGAATCCGTGGCAGCCTCTTGACGGTACTCTATGTTTGGTAGTTTCATTTTGAGATTCTCTATGGTCTATTGGATGCCTTGGCTTGGTTTATGAGCAGGGCTTGGCATGTAATTTTTTGATATTTTAACTTTAATCTCACTCATATTTGTGAGTTTTGCCAAAAAAAAAGGGACATAAATCCCTAAAATACATGACTCCAATTGTTGACCCTTATAGTTGTGCTTTTAGGAAGGCTATGCATCTGACATTTTGCCTAAGATGAACATGCAGTGTCCTCCTCGTAGAAGTAGTTGTAGTGTGTGATAGTGCCATTGTCTTTGTCCTAATAACTAATATCTAATTCTCCTAAATGATTTTCTCATGTTAAACTGATCATTTAATATGGGGAATTGCAAGGGGAGAAAAAGCTAGAATATTGGTTAAGCTGGCAGACCGGCCATAGTAGGAATCAAAGGGGGGGCCATATGGAAAAGAGCAATGTGCAACAATGGGATGCAAAAGGGTTCAACCCATTAAGACTTCCAAAATTATAAGGTTCCAAAATTCAAGGTAAGTCCAAATGGTCAAGTTTAGTAGAATTGAATGCTTTGTGTGGGTACAAAAAAAACTTCATGACTCCTACATAGGAGGGGGCGAGTCCTGTAAGTAGGGGATGAGAGAGAAACACACACACACACACTCACAGGCTCTCCCTTTACACAAAGGGAATGAGGGACACATGTCAGCTCCCTAGCCCAGATGCCCACAAGGTGCACTCAAATCCTATTGGATGGCCATGGAGGTGGACCAATGCGAATTAGGCTAGTTGATTTAAAAACATTTAATAAAAGAACCAATAAGAATTAAGCTCTCTAGAAGACTATTGGACAGTCTCCCAAGGGGTCCAATGAGCGTTCAACAGCCCAATGGCTTGCCTGATTCCTATTGGCCAAAAGACAAAGGGGTCCAATGCGAGTTTAGTTGCATTAACTAAATACCTAAAGCTCTCATAAAAGGGGAAAAGGGGACACATGTCACAAGACTATCACTTATAATTCTTAAATCCTATTGGCTAAGCCTGGAGGGGTACAATGGGAAGCTAGCAAGAGGAATTAACAAGAGGGGTCGACCAAGAGAGAGAGAGAGGGGGCTGATTTTTCAAAGGCATTATTCCACACACATGCACACTAGCTTATGTGTGAAGCAAGAAGACTCTCTCTCTCCTTCTTTAATGGAAAGCTTATCATCTACTCAAGCTTGGAAAAGGGATGCCTACACCAACAACTCTTGGCTTTCCGATGTTGAAGCACTGTTTGAGCTACGTATGGTTGTTGTGGGATAGCTCGCTTGCTGAATTTCTCATTGCTTGTCATTGTAGGCCATTTTTTGACTTGCTATTTTTTTATGGAGCTTTGCTGTTGCCCTTGAAGATAAAAGATGCTGTTGATAAGCATATGGAGACCTACAGTTTTTGCTCCAAGTCATTGTCGATTGATTTGGGTAGCCATTTTCTTATTGTTGATGTAGAAGAAATATATACAAGAAGTCAATGATGAGGGTTTCTAGATTAGGGTCTAAAACTTGGATGACCAAAGGGAAAAAACCCAGTGGTAAAAAAGTGCCTTTGATATATGCTCTTATTGGAGTTGAGCATTTGGACTTGAAGTACCTGTCATGCAAGGTGAGTGCTTGGGAGAAACAAAGGAAGAGTATCTAATGAAAGTGCCAATTATGGGACACTCTATATGCTTATGAGAGATTTGTCAAACAAAAGCATGTAGTGTAAGAGATGGAGTTGATGGGTGCTCCAAGGAACAAATGTAGCACATGTGACATCAAAGGACGTCTCAATATCTTCCATGTTTCCAAGAAGGGTTTTTGATGTAGAAGCTTCTCCACTCATTCCTCACTGTATTAAGTGCGTGAGTGTCTTTTGAACTTCCTCCTTCATTTACCACTATACTACAATGACTTTGACTCTTATGCTCACCTATACCAGCATGAGCGACATAACATAATTATGCTCAACTCTTCCAGCTTGAGCAGTACCTAGAATAGCTAAAACGCTTATATCACAAAGAATATTACATAAAGGTTTGGGACTAAGCCTCGCTCACTTAGTGACTTAGCTGCTCGACTCTGACTTTTATTCCCTGTATTTTTAATCACGACTTGGACCTACCTGTTCAAGGTCAGAAATCCAATTCCATAAATTCTGGAATTTTAGGCTTCTTCCATTGTGTTGGTCTTTGGATGCCACCATTTTATCGAGTAGGCTGGCATGTTTTGGCTCCTCTTGACTTGCTTGTCGTATGTTCACATTGCTTTGTGAAACAAGTCCTTCAGCTCTTGTAGGGACTGATAGAGCTTTTTCTTTATCTCCCATGAGAAGCGGTTTTCGAGATGTGGGGGTACTTTGTGATTGATTTTCCATGAGCGATTTTGGAACCCACCTTGTCTTTGGTCTGTGTGTGACCGTATTTTGCATTTTCTCCTTTCGCTTGATGACTTGATGGACTCTAGGCTTCGATATCCATAACTGATTGTTTCTATTGTAGAAGCCTTGATTTTGTAGTTGATGACGAGGTATCCATCTATAGATTGCAGCAGCCTTGGTTGCATTTGGCTTCCATTGGTCGATGTTGGTTGTCTTTGCTTGCTTTTGGACAGAAGCTTATGCTGCCCGATTTCTCTTGGCTGTTCCAAGTTGAGCTACAATTTTTGGTAACCATATTTGAGTGTTACCTTCATAAAATCCTTGTGCTTTGAGTATCTTAACTGGAATCATCCGCTGATTCACACGTTTGTGTTGTGTAGCTTCGTTAAGGTTTGACTTCGACACCCATACTTTTCGTATTTCTCGTTGTTTTGATTTTTGCTTTTGCCTTTTGTGGTAGTTCTTTCTCCTGGTTGATTTGTTTATCTTTCATTGATAGAACGTCTTGTTCTTTGTAGGACTCGTTGGTTGAGGTGGGTAGGTCCAAGCTGTTACTTTAGGCTTTTTGGCCCAAACATTAGCATTTCCTTGGAAGTAGCCTTGAGTAGTGATTGACTCATTTGATACTACCCACCTTGTCACTTTTTGTTGTTGTGGTTGAGCTTGTGCTTCATGTATCCAAATTGGGTCTTTGACATGGATGTGCTCTTTAAATACTAACATTTGGTTTATTCCCTTTGGCTTCTTCTTAATGCTTTTTTGTGATGGAAACTTTGGTTGATAGACTTTTTGCTTCAGTTTCCATTGCATTGTCAATGAGTTGTCTCTCGATGTAGAGGCTTCGTGAGAAGTTTGATGGAGGCTCGTTGAAGGTAAAGTTGTCTTGCAAGGTTGATCTCCTTCAGCATTTACTTTTGCTTTACTCTTTTTCGCGATGGTTGGCGATTTTTTCTTCGCATGGATTTGAGGAGCTTCATGAACTCTTACTGTTGTCGTTGTTGAAGCTTTTGGTTGTTGTCGAAAGAAGATGTTCCTCCAGCTTTTTGTCAGGATCAGACTCTCTTTGATATGATGGGAGTCGATTATATGGAAAGTATCCTTATACTCCCCGGTACTCAACTTGAGTACAGCTTCTGCCACTCCGAAGCTAGGAATCCGAATTTTTGAACTTGTATACACAATCTTCTCTAGCTCTATGATTGGTGGCTTTCCCATCATGATCCACATTCTATAAGTCATTAGATTTTTTTTTGCTTTTGGATCTATCTTAGCTGAACATGTGATATTGTGTCCTGTTTCTCCGCATATGCTGAATTTGATCATCATAGGAGACAATCAATTTTTGTCTTTGTCCCTGTTTTTGTTGAAAATTTGTCGTTGAACTTGGAAACTTTTCTCCTTCATCTACTTTCATTTGCACTTTTTCTGGAGTCTGCTTTTTGAAATAGCTTTTGTCGATTCTTTAGGTATGTCAATGATGACATATTCTTCTGATTGCTCTGCTTACTTCATTTTCATTTTCATTAGGAGAAATATGAACCTTGCATGGGCATTGTAAGGAATCCTAATTTTTAGGGATTAAGGCTAATGTTGTGTGGGGTTTAGGGGGCAAGGGCATTGAAGAAGGTAGTTTTGAGTAGGCTTTTCTAGCCTTTTTTTAGACAAATGCAGGATGTGGACCTAAAGGGTTACTTTCTCTCTCTAGCTTTTATTAAAGTGAAGGAAGCATAGGGGTGTGTCCACATCAGCAAAAACGTGGGTCACAAAGAGTCAAAACTTGACTTTTTTTAAAAAAAATCATTTTTACTTGTTTTTTACTTAACACTCCCTCCAACATATATACATATCCAAAATTCATTTTTTGACCCATTTTTTAACCCACAAGCTTAGAAAGTCCATTTTTTCAAAAATCTTTGCTCCCAAAAAGTAATAAACATTTTGTTCTCTCCTCCTCCTCCCTCCTCCCTCCCTCTCCCTCTCCTCTCCCTCCCTTTCCCTACCTTCCTCCTCCTCCCCAATCTCTCCCTCCCCACCCTCCCTCCTTCTCTCCTCCCATCTTCCTCAACCTCTCTACCCTTCCCCCTCTATCTTTTCATCATTTGCTTCCTCACGCAACAACTTCCATGGTGCTCACAGACATCACAAATGGTTTGCTTCCACCACCATGTAGTCCGCACACCAAAAGCATACATATTCGCTTACCCACGACATTTGCACCGAAGACCACCAGTGAGCGTGATCAAAGGTCATCACAGGAACGTCGCACCGCTTGTGAGACCAATGTTGACATTTGGATGGATGGCCATTTGTACCCTTACGATCCTATAAGTCGCTTCCATCCATCGTTTAATAGCCTTTCCACATTTCTTCAATTTCTTGGGAGGGGAGAAGCAGGCTTGTTAGGCTATTGCAAGCAGTTGTGTATGGGTGCAGGTGCTTCTTTGCATATGTGGATGCACGAATGTCAAGCTCTTCACCTCAAGACGATGGCATTATAAGAGAGTGTTGCCTCTTCGGAGAGGGTAGTTAAAACTCTTGAACAACAAATGCAAGAAAAGGAGTTCCACATCCAGAAGCTTACCAACACCATCACATACTTGAAAGAAACACCCCTTGGTGCAAGGGAACGCAAACGCACATATTCATCCATTGAAACTCTTGCACATTCGGAAGGAGCACGCAAACGACGAGTTACAGGCACAAGGTGATTTGGTCTTTACTTGCATGATGCATTCTTACTTCACACTATTTTCTAACATTTATGTTTATTTGTTGCTAGAAACTTCATCCAGGAGGCATGCGGTGGAAGAAACCAAGATGATTGAGTCAACCTTCTCACTAGTTGTCTCAATACCCAGGACGTGATTTCTATCTTAAATCACCTGGAGGTAAGCACATCAAGGATGCATTCACCAAGGACCTTATGCGTAAATTAAGAAATGTGGTTAGTAACGATGACGTTCAACAAGCTTGTGATAAGCCTATCAGGCTATTTTTCAACTCCTAAAGGATGCCCTCAAAGAACATGGCATTGTGGAAAACCTATTTCTCGTTCCTCACAAGGTCAAGCTCGCAAAGAAGGCCACAAACGAAGATGTGTTCTCCCGCATTGGGACATACCTACACATTGAGGACACAATGCCAACTTCCCTTTATGCTTCGTGCGCTACAAAGACAAGGATAAAAGGTAAGAAACAATCCATAAGAACTTCAGAGAAGGGCTTTCCTTACACAGTGTGGAACAATATTTTCGTGGATCTTAGAAGGCTTCAAGAAGCCATGCTTAGATTTTACAAGTTACCTGAAGAAGGTGACACACTTTACTTTTTTTTTTGGTATTATTCTTATCATAGACTTTGAAGTTTAAGGTCTTAGCACTATTTATTTTGTAGTGCTTGGCACAAAAGTCGCTTTTGTGCTGAAACTCGATGAGTGTCAAATAGTGAAAGGCCGAAGGTTAGAGAGGCTAAGTGTCACTCTAATGAACGAGGCCCTTCTGCAAACCAAGAGAAGGGATTCAAGCGAGCCATCTCCCACCCCATCTTTTAGCGTGCAATCAGAGAAAGATATTTGGTGGTTGGGTGCTATTGAGGTGACCAAAGAGACCAATGGAGTACTTTCATGGATTTTTGAGAGAAATCCATGGATCACAGAATTAATACACTCCCAAATTGCAGGTCAGAAGTTGGATATTGAGGGTTTTGGTAGTTATGATGTGGAGTGGCACTTAGGTGGGGATTTGAAGACCATAAAGTGTTTGCTTGGCTACAAACAAGGGGCTTCTTCTCTCATGCCTTGTCCATTTTGCACTCGAGGGTACAAACCTAATGGACAAAAATCACATAAGAGCACTGCAAAGGTCGGTTCCATGCTTCCATGGCAAGGGCATGGAGAACAAGGGTTAGATTGTCGTGATGTCGGAGATGAAGGTAGAGAATGGGAAGTGTCTATTCTGAGATGTCCCATGCTCAATGCCCCAGACCGTGATCAAAAGGACCACGCTTGGAATCCAATCTTTCTATTTCCTCTATCGAATGTACATTTTTGTACATTACACGCATTCATGCGCATTTTTGATAGGCTATTGAAGCTCCACATTGACTATGCTTTCACAATGAAAACGTTGGAAAAGTCCAAGGAAGCGATCGAAAGAGTGGAAGTACTCTTGAATTCCATTGGCTGTCACGGTGGAAATGTGTCTATCGTTGCTGCAAAGAACACAGGGGAGGCCCATAAAATTGCTCAACAAGTGTCAATGAGTGGACAAAAAGCTAAACACTTTTTGAAGAAAGTTTCCCAAGGAAAGCCAGGTCGATATGATGCTCAAAACAGCTCCAACCAGCAGGCAGGTAACCTTTGGGAGCTTTGGAAGGAGTTATACAAAGCTACTACTGACAATGATTCAAATGGCGAGCTTGCAAACAAGCGCAAACAATTTTGGGCACATTTTGATAAAATGGTCAAGCTTATGGGCCTTAACAGCACAACAGAAGAACAACGCCAATCATTTCAAGAAGCCTTGGTGGATTTTACCAAGGCCTTCACCCTTTCTTGGGGTGAAAATAACATCACACATTACATAGTAAGTCATTTTACATGGTGTATTCATTACAAGGGATTGTTTTTATTTAATAATGTGGATCGTTTACTCATGTGAACAACATATCTTGTTTGCGCATGGTGCATTTTTTATGCACAAGTATGGATCGCTTGAAATTTTTAGCACTCAAGGCATGGAGAAGTCCCATTATAAGGCAAGGGGAGTGTACTTCAAAAATACTCGACATGGTGGTGGAATGGTGCAATTCAATTATTAGGAGGAGATGTTCAACTGATTTTTTCGCACAACATTTTCTCGTAAGCTCACAATGGAGCGTGCGCGACAATCCAAGATTGCTATTGAAGTGCGGAAATGGAGTCGTCAAGAGCATAGCAACAAGTGGAAAATGTCGCAAGGTCCCACCAAGCATGCTGCATGGCGGCGATGTAGAGTGCGGCAAGGATCAAAATGGATACTACGCGAGTCACTAAACGTGAACGCAGGGTCCAACTCTTAGCCACATGTTTATTTAAAAAATAATACTTTTTTTAGAAAAATTAGTGTGAACAGGGCCCTTTTTAAATGGGCCCTTATAAATATTTCATGCTCTCATAAACCACTCATTTCTTAAGAACAGGTGAGCTCTTACCAACAAAATAGCGCGCACCAAACAAACCGCGAAAGAGCATCTGCCTGCCAACAAAAACACTCTCCAAGGATGTGAGAAGCCGTCATGGCTTAAAGGCACAAGAAAATGGCCATGAACACCTGGCCGTTCTAGGAACTCTTTTGGTAGTGGGCATGGTGGTAGGACACGAGAGTCATTGAGGACTGTTGAATCTCCACCTCCTCAAGATATAACACCTAGAAAGAGAATGAAGCAACGTGCCCAACACTGGAGAGAAGAAGAGGGCCAGCAAACAACAAAGTCCGATAGGGAGTAGCCGTCGCGCCACCAATCACAAGCAGGACCATCCAGGACTCGGGTGGTCCATACAGACCTTGAATCATAGAGTGAGCCACCATGGCTGCGAGATAAAACACCGCGCACACACCGGGTGGTCGTTGGGGGGAAGACATTTCCTCGAGGACAGGGAGCTCTACCCACACGACAAGATCGGCAGCCAAGGGAAGAGGAAGAATCAGAAGAGGCTGCAGAACCAGCCCCTGAGCATGTAAACAGATGCAAGTCTGAGTTTTTCAAGAAGCCTAAATGCCGCCCGCCAGCAAATGTGCAAGTGTCCCCAAGACAACAGCAGCACCGCCGAAAAATAGCAAGGGCATTTGCAGAAATCCGCCACTACCAGAAGACGATGGAGCTTTTGATTTGACCCGCCCCCTTTGCTCGCACAGGGAAGGAGGTGCTTCAAAGCTATGGAAATCAGTATAGAATGCAAGCAATAGCGCTAGAGGCTATTCAAAAAGCTGCAGAGGTCCACATCATTTCGGTGTTGGAAGATATCAACCTATGCGCCATTCATGCAAACGAGTGACAATACAGCCAAAAGATATGCAGTTTGCACTTCGATTGTGACGAGACTTCGAGCATTAGCCGAAGTTACCCCTCTTTTTGTATTGCACACCCTTATCTTTGTAATGATTTGACTTTCCAAGAGTGGCAAGAATTTGATCCCATCCAAAGGGTTCAAATAACTCCTCTGAAAATGGTTCTGGTACATATGCCTCATCTCCTACTGAATGCTATAGGATGCAATCTTCCTTTCTAAGACTTCCGTTCTCAGGAGCTCCGTACATCGAAATATGCGCTTTGCTTTTGAAATCAGTTGTGGATTTTAATTCTTTCCCCGGGGTTTGTTCTACATCTCTATAACTATGATCTTGACATTGATTTTTGTAGTAATTTCTTTGTGTCTCAGGTAGATATATTCATAGCCTCAGTCTTGTACCATTTTGATCTGACGCATAAATGGTCTGCCCAATATGATACTAAAGTTGCTACTCTCATCAAAATTCATTATGGCAAAGGTGTGCTCATACTCGATGCCACACGAGGATACAATGATTTGTTTTAATATTCCAATCAATTTCTCCACGTATCCATCCGTTAATTCCAGTTTCATTTGAGTTTTTGTAAGAGCAGGCTTCCCCATTTTTTCCATATCTCTTTGGCTGCAATGGCAATTCTTGCCCCACTATCTAATATAGCAACCGTATTTACTTCTTTGTACTCAAGTGGTAAGGTGGTGTTTCCTTCTTCTCCTTCACAGTAGTCACCCACCTTATTTACTGGTACTGGCTTTGTCTGTGGATTCTTGGGCAAGGCGTCATCCATGTTTTTGTCCATAAGCTGCTCATGTGAAGGGATTTTCAACTCTATCTTTTCCAGGTTTTTGCCCATTTGGCCCCATAGATGCGGTCTAATTTTTAGTAGCTCTGAGAGAGAAAGTGTTGCATTATATGGGAGAAGACATCAATTCATGTAAGCTCTTGGTATCCATCATTTTTGGTGTAAATTTCCACTGAAAATTTAATCTCCAATTTTGTTTCAAGTTCTCCTATGAAAGATGGTAAAGTCTTTAGAGAGCGTGGTTTACTCTCTTCAGATGCGACATACCCGACATCCTCGTATATAGATCGTATATCTTCTGTGAAAAATTCGTGATCCATGTTTATTTTAGGGATAGGTGATGAATGTAAAGTAGCACTATCATCTTTTTGGTTTCTAATTGATTCCCATAAAGATTGTGGCCACTATTCTTCTACCTCCGGAATAGGCATCACTGCTTGTGAGCCCATCCCATCTGTGGTATTGGCTACTTCCCTTATATCTAAAGGTGCCTCAACTCTCGGCTCTTCCTCTTTGTTTATAATACCACAAAGTTTTAATTCGTGGATTTTTTCGTGGATGAGCACCTCCATTTTTGGAGCATTTGGAACTGGTTCCATAAGAGCTTGGGCCTTTTGAATGAGCTCCTTGCACATTTGTAACCTCTCTTTTTCATACCCTGGGTGAGGATACATTAGCTATCTATCCTCCTGGGTTTGGTTGGTCTTTAACCTAGCATCATAAGATTTCAAGATCGCATCCAAGGGTTCAAAGACTTTGTCGACCAAGACTGAACCTCTCGAGTTAGTCTTTGACTCTTTCGATCCCTTTGCATTTTTCTTGCTTTCTTGCTCATGTTTAAGCTGTTATTTGGTTTGGTGCAGTTCAGTTTCCAAAGCAGCTTTCTCCTTTAGACTTTTTGCTTTCATTTTATCCCTTTTGGCTTTCCATGATTTTCTTCCTGTCTCACTGACAAGGTTTTAGATTTCTATTTGAATAGGCAATGTGGCTTCCTCCTCAATGATTGTGTTTTTTGGCAGCTTCTTGAGCTTGAGTCCGAGTCATCACGTTAAAAGGAATAGTGGGTTCTACCTCAGATCCGCTTGAAGAAGGCATCATGCCTACAACATTCATTGTTGCTTTTCCCTTGTAGTTTGGATTTTTTGCACAGTGTTGGCGTAGATGGTCTATCCCAAAACGTTCATGGAATACAAATAATTCTATTTGTGGACACTTTTTTGGATAACTTCATGCCCAATGATCACCTCCACACTCATAGCTTGTACCTTATTGTGTCATAGCTGGTGATACAGCAATGGTTGTTCTGGCATGGTAAGAATGTTCTTCGAACCAAACTCCTGATTGGCTATGAACATGAGCGTATTTGCATCCATGGAGTACTGGTTTTTCATGCGTTGTGGCACATGCATTGGTTGAGTGTAGTTGACTATCACTCTCCCATGGTTCAAAAGATGCGATTGTTGCCCTAGCATTTGTTGTGGCTTCGATTGAGTGCTACACCATGGAGTGGGATGATCCCCTCCACAAGTATCACATGTCCTCAATTGAGGCTGTCATATAATCGGGTTCTGTATGTAGCCTTGGTTTATTCTTCTAATTACTTCCTCGACCACTTGATCAATGATCGGTTCCCAAGGATTTTGAACATCTTTCTTTGTTGTTGATTCACTCTTTGGAGAAGAGGCACTACTAGTCGTGTTGTATGTATCTTCAGTCACCTCTCTGTGGGCCTTGCAATTGTCAACTAGATATAGAGCTTCTCTAGTGACTTGATTGAATGACGTGCATCCTTTCAAATGTAGGTCCTTTCTGAGAGTTTCATTCCTCAAGCCCTCTATGAAGAAAACTGATAATCTCTCATCTTGTGATAACTCTCTTACAGGACATATCTCTATGTTTTGTTTAAAGCAAAGCAGAGCTTCCTTCACCTTTTCGTCCTTTTTTTAATTGAAAGCATAGATCTGTGACACCGTGTTGTGTTTGATCCCCCTTTTCGAGAACTCCTCTACAAATTCTTGTAAGAGTTGTGCTATGTTGAGAAATTCATCTCTATCTAGTGGTTGGAACCAAGTAAGTCAAGGCTGTTCCTTCCAATGTCAACCCAAATCCCTCATACTGAGTATGAAAATTTGCAATCTTTTCAACTCTCAAAACTTGCTTGAAGAGTAAGACATGAGCATATGGATCCTTTGACCGTATTTTTTTTTGATACACTGAGCCACTTAATCTTAATTGTTGTGGTTCAGTCACTAATCTAACCAATTTGTGGTCTCTTGGAAAGACGTCTCTCGCTCTCACCCCTCAGATACGTGCTCTGTGAGAGGATACGTTGTGAGCGGGATGGAAACACACAGAACGCCTCTATAACGACCCGACACACACTCTTGGGAAGATACACACACACTATGGGGCACCACTCGGCTTACACAACACACCTGGCCGAGACAGGGAACACACCTATGGAGTGAGAGGAGAGAGACTATCCACTTGCCCACTCCACACACACACACACACACACACACACACACACACACACCCAAAAAACTCAGCTCAAAAGAGGAGCACTTTTGATAATTAGATACAAATGAGCTTGGGCCAACACCAATGGGGCAAATAGCTCACACAATATGGGTAAAATAAGCCAGATACAATCACAAACTAGAGCAGAAACTTCGCTCATAGGAGAAACTTACACAGAAAAACAATAGAAAAAGAGTGAGAAATTTGGCAAAATGGACAGCACCATCACGTCCGGAACGGCCCAAAACCCCAGTCTACAATGTCAAAGTGCTCAAATCCGACCTCGGACGAGCAGTTTACGGCCAAAACAGGCTCCAAAAACCCCAAAAACACACCTGCGGCTGTTCCTCCTCTCTTCTCCACGTTTTTTCTGGTATTCTCTCTGTTTTTTCAGTTCCCACACTTAGCTTTATTAGTTGGGCACCCTTGTCCTTTTAGATGACCTCAAACGGACCCCGAACATGCCAAAAACTGACCTCGCAGTGCATAGTTGTCACCTTCTTGCATCATCCGCACACCTGGCACTCGACTTTTTTCAATAATGCATCCCGCCACCACGTGAAGTGGCCCCAAAATATGGTCTTCATGATGACCTCTCTGCATAATTATCACAAGAAAACATCCACGTCGTGTCCGTACTTATCCACGTGCAAGTCTTGACCCCGTTCGGCCTCCTGACGCCACTAGATGCCATCTGACGCACCTGCTTACCTCATGTCGTTGGCCCACGGATAGCTTCCTCGAGAAGTTTTACGCGCTAACAACTCCTCCTTATTGTAGAAAAAACACACTGGTACTGGTGATAGTGAAAATCGATGCACTATGTACATGTTGTCCTACTTGTACACATGTGGGCCCCACGTAACCACCTGGCTCTGGAAAATGGGCAATACTTTATTTGATGCACCATGCATGGGTATGTACATATGCGCAATCCCTTGCTCCAAAAAACTCCTGACATAATTTGCCCACCCCCTAGCCTGCTAGAGCATTCATGCTCAGCGGCAGCAAAAAGAGATATTCATTCCACCTGGATCAAAAGGCCAAAGACATATCGCCTGATTCACAGGAAGCATCATAACACCACACATATATTTGTCACCAATCAACCAAAATGCACCATAGGTATATCCAACTAACACATCCGCCCTGTCTAGAGTTCCAAAAGCAGCCACATCCAACCCAACCGATAGAGACAACTCAAGTGACTCATCACCTGGCATCTTGGCTTCGCTAGCCATAGCAACAACGTGCAAATCATGCACCCAAGTAGCTAAAAGCATTGTGTGAAGGTAAATTTGTTGATATCCAAAGCACAAAAGTATCCCCGCAGCACACATATCCCTAGCATAGGCATCCACATAGCTGAGATTGGACTCATATATTCCAAACCCCCTCTCATCATCATAAGCATACTCATCATCACACATAACTTCATCCACATCATAATCATGGCTAGCACCACTATCCATAGCTTCTAGCATGGGTTCATCAGTCTCCAAGAATACAGATCCCTGCTCTAAACCACAATCATGCTCACAAATCGGTTCAATCACTGCACATACATCAAAATATGGCTTCAAAACAGGCTCCACATCCAAAAAATCCACAAAATGGCTCTCAACCTTGCCCTCTTCCCTAATTTCCAAGGAACTAGTATCCAAAGATACGTGCTCATCATCAATAACCTCGACCTCACACTCACACCCAGAATCATAAGGTACACAAGTAGCCAATGCATCCTCTTCAAGACTTTTCAATCCTGTATCGAAAGCATTACTCACCTCTTTAGTCTCTTCCATAAACCTGTCAACCTGCAAGACCTCTTTACGCTTCACAATAGACCTTGGGAAGAAACGAGAAACATCATAGGATAGGCTACTTTTCACCTGCTTAGGCTTAACTTCATCTTCCATGTCAAATCTATCTTGCACATGCATACTTGTACTGATACCATGTTCCTCAAGACGCTTAAACTTCCATTCCTTGTGCTTTGCAATGCATACTGCATCTTCAAAAGACTCGGGCGTCTTCAACTCAACCTCGAACCGCAACCAAGGTGACAAACCATCAACAAAAAAACTTTTCTTCAATGAACAAGGGGGGGTCTCATCCTTAAGAGCAACACACCAACGAGTCCATAAATCTGTAAAACCTTGTACATAGGCATCAACACCTTGACAAGAACCTTGATTAAGAGCATTGAGCTCATTCCATATTGCATTTGCATCTTCAAAAACCTGGAAACGCTCTAAAAAAGCTTCTATAAACTTGTCAAGACTCAAACCATAAGAAGAAGACACTGCTTCTTTAGCTTCCAAATCCATGAACCAAACATGGGCCTCATCTTTCAAAAGAAATCCAAATAGCCTCAAAATCTTCTCCTCATCACACATATTGTTGCTTATGCATGCCACCTCGACTTGCTCCAGAAAGTCTTCCGCATCTTCACCACTTCTTCCATGAAATTCCGGATAAGAGAAAGCCATGGCTACCCAAGTTACTATGCTTTAAGAACCCCTTCGAACACACGTGCAAGAACCCAAAACTTTTGACTACCCAATCCCCAGAAACTTCAATGGAGCTCAGCTTTAGATAAGGACAAACACATGCACATCAAATGAGTTTTCATAGTTGATCATCGGAATTACAACAGGCAAAGAACATTCCAGGATCTCTCTTAATCTTCTTGGCCCGAACATAAAGACTATGCGCTGCTGGAAAAAAATCTTCCTGGACACATGAACATTGATTTGGATTCTCTGAGTTAAATGAAAAGGAGTGAATTGAGGGCCATTTTGATCATCCATTAAAGCCAACCATGAAGCTCCCAAGAAAGCACACCCGTCTTATCCTCTGATTTTGCCAAAATTTCAGCAGCATAAAAACATAAATGGCTCAAAAGACCAAGAAACTAGCCATCATAACTTGGAAAAATTTTGACAGAGTTTCCCCAGAAGTAGATCAGTAGGAACCCAAAATATACAATGTATATGTATGCATAAACTGTCAACAATAGAACCCGAGCATCAAGTAGGACTCACTAGTACATAGCCTATGGCGAGGTCACGAAAAGGGTACTCCAGCTACCTATATCACCGAAAGGATCTCCACATTTGAGAATCCCCCAGCTCAATAAAACCTCACGCTATCGACCCTCACACGAAGGCTACTGCAAATCGCGTATAGTCAAGTCTCAGAAAGGACTATCTTCCAGACCAAGTCTTAGAAATGGTTGGGATTGCCAAATAAAACCATATATGGCTCCACAAAGGGGTACCATGGCAGTTTCCACAAGTAACGTACAATCCAACAGACAATGCGCTCAAACAGGCTCCAAGTGATGCATACCCAAAACAACTGTAAGTGACACCAATGCTAGTATATCACTGTACTCCAGCTACCTGTACCTGTGTGAATCACCTATACTTGTAGCTGTCCCTGTAACCTGTAACCTGTAACCTGTAATCTGCAACCTGCAACCTGTAATCCCGAAGCGCGAAGCTCGAAGCTCGAAGCAGAAGGTACTCGAAGAAGATCCTCCGTGGGGGCGCCAAAAGAATGTGAGCGGGATGGAAACACACAGAACGCCTCTATAACTACCCAACACACACTCATGGGAAGATACACACACACACACTATGGGGCACCACTCGGCTTACACAACACACCTGGCCGAGACAGGGAACACACCTATGGAGTGAGAGGAGAGAGACTATCCACTTGCCCACTCCACACAGACACACACACACACACACACACACCCAAAAAACTCAGCTCAAAAGAGGAGCACTTCTGATAATTAGATACAAATGAGCTTGGGCCAACACCAATGGGGCAAACAGCTCACACAATATGGGTAAAATAAGCCAGATACAATCACAAATTAGAGCAGAAACTTCGCTCATAGGAGAAACTTACACAGAAAAATAGCAAGAAAAGATTGAGGAATTTGGCAAAATGGACAGCACTATCGCGTTCGGAACGGCCCAAAACCCCAGTCTACAATGTCAAAGTGCTCAAATCCGACCTCGGATGAGCAGTTTACAGCCAAAACAGGCTCCAAAAACCCCAAAAACACACCTACGGCTGTTCCTCCTCTCTTCTCCACGTTTTTTCTGGTATTCTCTCTGTTTTTTCAGTTCCCACACTTAGCTTTATTAGTTGGGCACCCTTGTCCTTTTAGATGACCTCAAACGGACCCCGAACAGGCCAAAAACTGACCTCGTAGTGCATAGTTGTCACCTTTTTGCATCATCCGCACACCTGGCACTCGACTTTTTTCAATAATGCATCCCGTCACCACGTGAAGTGGCCCCAAAATATGGTCTTCATGATGACCTCTCTGCATAATTATCACAAGAAAACATCCACGTCGTGTCCGTACTTATCCACGTGCAAGTCTTGACCCCGTTCGGCCTCCTGACGCCACTAGATGCCATCTGACGCACCTGCTTACCTCATGTCGTTGGCCCACGGATAGCTTCCTCGAGAAGTTTTACACGCTAACAACTCCTCCTTATTGTAGAAAAAACACACTGGTACTGGTGATAGTGAAAATCGATGCACTATGTACATGCTGTCCTACTTGTACACATGTGGGCCCCATGTAACCACCTAGCTCTGGAAAATGGGCAATACTTTATTTGATGCACCATGCATGGGTATGTACATATGCGCAATCCCTTGCTCCAAAAAACTCCTGACAACGTGCTCTGGCATCGTTATTGACTGAAAATAAGTAGAGATTGGAGTACCCTTGTATGTGTATTGTTCTATGTCCATTGGATGAACAAGTTTGTACTCACGTCCATACTTATCTACCATCAAAACTTGAACTTTATGGGCATCTGTATACGTGAATGCGTAGAGATTCTTATGTGTGGTCAACTCTCTGGAATAGGGCTCTACGCACCTATAGAAGATATATGGATCTTCATTTGTGAATCTATATAAGCCATCATGAGCATAATCTATATAAGTCATCATGAGCATAATCTATAAGCACTCTCATGGATTCATTGGATTGGATGAATCTCACGTTCGGTTTGTTGATCATCAGAGAATGCCTCTCCTCTATGTATTCTCCCAATCCCCCTGTTGTCGGCCTTGCAACATTTTTCATGTCTCTAAGTGGAGTAGAGAACCCTAGTGGTGGATGATTTGTCATGGCCAAGACTCACTCAAGATTCTCAAGATAGTCTCTTAGTGTAACTTATCCCTTTTTGCCCTTGGTCAGGTCTCTCAAAAGTCAAGAATTTATGACTCTTTGGTCTCTGGAAACTAGTTTTGGGGTACCCTAAAAGTTTGGAATTAGAAAACCTAGAAAAATTCAGCTCTAAACCCAAAACAAGTTGTGTGCTATTGCCCGCAAGCTTTCTTCTTGGCTATACCTGACTCAATTTGGAGTTGTCTATCAAAAGTTAGAGTACTTTTAGTGAACTGCACTTGAAACAACACTCAAAATAGTTCTAGGACCAGAACACAGGAACTTTTGCTTGTATCTTGGCCTCCCAAAGGTATTTTTAGCTCAAACTTGAGATTTGCGATGTACTCAAGTATGCCTACAAGATCACCAAGTCAGATACCCCCACTATGTTGAGGTACATGGATCGTGATCCATGTTCCTGTGTCAGATTGTTTTCTCCAAAATTTTTCAAATTTTGACTGTGTGGAGACAAGGTCATCTGCAGACTATATACCAATTTTCAGCAAATTCTGAGGTTGAGGTACATGGATCGCGATCCATGTTCAACCACATCTGGAGTTCATCTCTTAGGAGTTTGTTCCTGACTATGTCCACAAGCTAAATCTCAAATCTTGATGAATTTGGACTTGTTTTGACAGGTCAAATGCAAAGTACAAGGTCTACACTACGGTTTCAGTATGTCACCTGTTTTGCTCCCTTTTGACTCAAATCTGCTCAATTTTTCCAAAACTGGCCTCGGGGATACGTTTTCATGTGTATACACTAATGATCTGGAAAGTTTAAAGACAAGTTGTTACTATGGGTACATGGATCACGATCCATGTTTGGAAACCAAATTGATTTTCTTTGGTACCATCAGATTCAGCATGACTAGTAGGTCCTATGGTATCAAATTTTTTTAAAAATGGACCTCTGGATTGAAAGTTAGGTTAGTTCAAGTACTTGGCAGTTCTGAGCTTTTGGTTTGGTTTGATATCCAACTTTAGGTTTGAAAAGATCACTAGACTCCTAGTGACGTCCTCTAGCTATGGTGCAAATATGGTATCAATTTGTGACAGAGGAACATGGATTATGATCCATGTACCTATGTGTCAGATGGTAATGAAACTTAGCACACAACTTGTCCTTGGTCTCCTAATCCCTGCTATATGGTTTTTGTGTGATTTGGACTTGTTTAGGTCAAGCGAAAGTCAATCCCTAGGTATGTTTTAGGGTTTTCCTCTTTGCATTTTTTTTGGCACTTTTGACCCAATTTTTTAACTTTTTTGACAAAATATCTTTGGGGACTTTTGTTCACAATGGTCTCTGCTACATGCTAGAAAAGTTTCTGTCCAAAAATTCCTCAGTGGTACATGGGTCGCGATCCATGTTCCACTACTTTTGGATCTGAATTTTTGGTGTGTTGATACCTTGTGATGTTTGTAGCTTGGTCCACAAATCTTTTTGAATTTGGATCAGTTTGGCCCTACCAAAACTGACTTCTACAGTCTGCTGTGATAATTTTGAAAATGTTCTTTTTTTTGCTCTTTTGACCACTTTTTACAACTTTTTTGCATATGGTTCTTTAGGGAAAAGTGTTTGTCTATGTCTCAGCTATCTACTACTCAAATCTCAGCCAAAAAAAGTTCAATTTTTTTTTATGAGGTACATAGATCGCGATCCATGTTTGGAAGCCAATGTGACATTTCTTGGTACCATTAAAGTTAGCATGTTTACTGGATGCTATGGTATCAAAAGTTTTGGATTTGGACTAGTTTTTGTCATTCAAAAGAAAGTTTTTCTGTCTGTCCTATGGTTTTTGACTAGTTTCTGTATTTGGTTATTTTGACCAACTTTTTTCAATCTTTTGACATGGTGCCTTTTGGGAAAGTTGTTCTAAATGATATCAGGGATGCACTTGTCAAATATCAACCCCAAATGTCAAAAGGTACATGGATCGCGATCCATGTTTGACATCATTTTTTCATGAATTTTGTTCTGTTGTTCTCTATCCCCTGTAGAAGCCAAATCTCACCTCTTTTTGAATTTGGATACCAAAATCTCAAGTTTTGCCCAGTTTTGTGTCTGAATCCCTGTTTTTGTTGTTTTTTCCCTAACAGTCAATTCTGATGTGATTATTGAGTTTTTCTCTCAAGCAAACTTGATCAGAGAAATGTCCACTGATGCTCAATGTCATTGATCACTTTTTTTTTCAAAAATGGTCTCTGGGGTACATGGATCGCGATCCATGTTCCTCCACAGATTCTGGCCAAACTTTCCAGATTGCTTCTAGAGAGTCTGTTGATGCCTTTGATCCATAATTTTTTGAATTTGGATCACTTTGAGGTCTCTACCATCAAATTTTCATAATTTTAGAGTTATGGTCATTTCGGCCAAAATATGATTTTCACCATTTTTTTCCTCAATATTTTAGCCCAAATTTGATGGTGGTAGTTTCTACTTATCCTACTCCTAAGTACTAAAATGAAACATGAAACAAAAACAAACAGGATGGTACAAAATAAAGTCGAAAAGGAAAACGGTACAGCACTCTGAAATCATAGAGAAAATCGAAGAATGAAATGCTTTTGACTATCTCACTCACAACCCTCTTTACTTCTCAAGAATAGATCTAGCAAGTCCTTGACTTCTAGACTCTATCAAGCACTAAACCCCGTGTCTAGTTGCTTCACTGCTAAAGTGTAAATGGAATGGAGAGACAAATCTTAGAAAAGAATGCTCTAAATACAAGTTGCATCGATTAGAAGTTGGAGCAACTCGTAGCTTGAGCGTACGTTTTCAGAGCTCCCTCTTATTCCCTAAAGATAGCCTTCTTTCACATTAAGGTTATTGACCTTTATACGTAGGGCATTCTAAATGTCTAGCGGCCGGATCACATGTACCTTTACAATTGTCATGACAGAATTGCAACTCAGGGAATTGATTGATGCTCTAAAATTAGGATTTACACAAAGTATCACTACACTAGCTCGGCAAAATAATAAACTACAAATGTGGTGTCCGGCTACGTGTTCGGCCAGTTGGGTGCCCGTTAGATCTGTCCTCAAACTCTATCAAAGCCCATCAAATGGAAACTCTCTTTATTTCACAAATCTTCAAGTACCATGGCTTGCCAATGTATATAGTGTTGGATAGAGATCCTAGAATGACCAGTAATTTTTATAAGGGTCTCTTTGAGAATTTAGGGACAAGGCTAAACTTCTCTTTGGCCTATCACCCGCAAATGGATGGCGAAAGTGAATAGCTAACCTAACAATTTTTGATCGATTGAAAGCCTACGTAACGGAAGTAGATCAAAGGTCCCAATGGGAGAAGTACTTACCCTTAGTAGAGTATGCCTACATTAACACTGTACATACTTCCACGGGAAAAGCACCTTTCGAGGTAATTGAGGGAAGATAAAAAAAGTCCCCTGCTACTTAAGATACACGGGAAGATCTTCGCTGCAGATGAGTATAGCCGAGACCTACAAGAATATCTCCAAAAGATTAAGGATGCTATCTATATCTCACAGCAAAGGCAAAAGGCTGATGTTGATGCACAGAAGAGTCCAAGCCTTCAAAGAAAATGATTGGGTCTTACTTAAATTTTCCAAGGCTTGATTAAGGCACACGATGGCCAAGAATCCTACGGGACACCAAAAGTACTATGCTAAGTTAGCAAAAAGGTACTATGGTCCCTTCCAAATTCATAGACCAATCAATGAGATGGCCTATCAACTCAGTTTTCCCAGCCATTGGCTCATACACAATGATTTCCACGTGAGCCTACTAAAGCCTTACAAAGGAGAGTCACTTGAAGAACCAATTATTGAAGATCCACCGGAGATCGAGGGCCAAGAAGAGGTGCTGCAACCCGAGTCCATTCTCCGACATGAATACAAGGTATTAAGAGGCGGTAAGACTATCCAACGATATCTTATTAAGTTTAAAAATTTTCCTTTTGAAGAGGCTAGATGGATGCAAGGCATACAATTAAAGGATAACCTAAACCTTGTCAATGATTACAATGCTTCTCTAGAGTAAGAAAATGTACAAATATTTAAAATGAACAAAGTTTTTGTCTTATAAGACTCTCTTTTTCTTTATTGTGCACAAAAATGAAGTAGTATGCATGCTTATAATCAAGTTTGCGGAGACGACGTCTCCCAAACGCCAGGTAGAGCTTGTCACTCTACTATGAAAGATTGATAGGACTAATGTGCAGACATGCTTGTGGCATCTTTAGCTCTCAAGCACCAAATGGATTAGTCATCCATTTTGGAACGATGTTGTAGGGTAAGATAGGGATCCTCTACCCGCTAGAAAATGACTAATGAATGGGCTTTATCTTCTGTAGCCCATAGTCGAGGATGACTATGATTTCAAGAGAGAGATAATGTCATAAAAACTAATATTTAATTCTCCTAAATGATTTTCTCATGTTAAACAGATCATTTAATATGGGGAAGTGTCAGGGGAGAAAAAGCTAGAATATTGGTTAAGCTGGCAGACCGGCCACAATAGGGATCCAAAGGAGAGAATATAGGGATCCAAAGGGGGGGCCATCTGCAAAAGAGAAATGTGCAACAATAGGCTCCAAAGACCTTAGGGTTCAGCCCATTAAGACTTCCAAAATGGTAAGGTTCCAAAATTCAAAGGTAAGTCCAAATGGTCAAGTTTAGTGGAATTGGATTGGATTCATTGTGTGTGTGTACAAAAAAGTCTTCACGACTCCTACATAGGAGGGGGTGAGTCCTGTAAGTAGGGGATGAGAGAGAAACACACACACACACACACACTCACATGCTCCCTTTACACAAAGGGAATGAGGGACACATGTCAGCTCCCTAGCCTAGATGCCCACAAGGTGCACTCAAATCGTATTGGATGGCCATGGAGGTGGACCAATGAGAATTAGGCTAAATTAATCTAGTTTGATTAATTTAAAAACACTTAATAAAAGAACCAAAAAGAATTAAGCTCTCTAAAAGACTATTGGACAGTCTCCCAAGGGGTCCAATGAGCATTCAACAGCCCAATGGCTTGCCTGATTCCTATTGGCCAAAAGACAAAGGGGTCCAATGAGAGTTTAGTTGCATTAATTAAATACCTAATGCTCGCACAAAAGGGGAAAGGGGGACACATGTCACAAGACTATCACTTATGCTTCTTAAATCCTATTGGCTAAGCATGGAGGGATACAATGGGAAGCCATCAAGAGGAATTAGCAAGAGGGGTCGACCAAGAGAGAGAGGGGGTTGATTTTTCAAAGGCATTATTCCACACACACTCACACTAGCTCATGTGTGAAGCAAGAAGACTCTCTCTCTCCTTCTCAAGCTTTAATGGAAAGCTTATCATCTACTCCAAGCTTGGAGAAGGGAGGAGTACACCAACAACTCTTGGCTTTGTGATGCAAATCCAACCAAGATCCAAGTTTCAATGCATCCTCATCTCCTCTACCATGCTAATTACTAAGCTATGCTAAGCTATTATCAGTCATTATGTGAGGAGATGTACATCTTTCTCGAAAGATTATTCCTTTCTCCTCTCAATCTACTCTCATACCCCGCTAGCTCTCACCATCTCTTCGAAGGTGTGTGAGGTCTTGGGTTTGAGACCGTGAGGGAATTGATGTTGTATTTGATAAGTATTTTGATTGGTGCTTGAAGCTTCCATCTTCATTGCACTAGCTGGTTATTGAAGGAACACAAAGAATTGTATTGTAAAATGTTTCTCTTGATGGGGGAAACCTATAATACAAAGCCTTTTGGAGGGGGGACCGGTTCCATGTAAATCCGGTCCTCAACTATTGTCAACAGCTTAATTTCTCTCTCTTTTGAAGTATTGTTCATGCCTATCTAACTAGATGTTATGCTTTTTGTTGCTCTCTCCACCCAAGCACTCTTGTTATGCTCATTAGGACTCTATTCTAATGAAATGCTCACTATGTTCAGGCTATTTTCCGCTACACACAAGTTACTAGGCCATTTAATGTTACAGTCTTTTAGAACAATGAAGTTAGAGAAATTCTTGTTTTGCGTAGATCTTGCCATCAAAGCTCTGAAAGAGAAGAACATACCTCTTATTATGCACTTAGTATGAAAATGGAGTCTTTAAGGTGGTTTTCTACACTATTTTAAAGTCAAGGAAGCACCCTCTATATTTCAAATCAAAATAAATTGGACCAATAGCACCTTGGTATGATAGTCCTATATAGCAATAGTTTGGATGGTAGCTAACAATTGTTGTATGTATGGTAGTTATGGGTAGTACATAAAGAATTTGATCTCACTGAGATAAGGGTTTCAATTGATTTAGAAGGGTTTAACATCATAATAGGCACCACCAAAAATCTTGTAGCACACCACTAATTGTTGTGAGTGATTGATCGATGCATTCCCATGCCACTTGAGGGAAACCTGTTCTTTTTTAGGAGAAATTACCAAAATACCCCTATAATTTGTGGAAATTCTCAGAAATACCCCTCAAATTTCCAAAAATACCCATCATATTAGGCAACACCAAAACTCTTGTAGCACACCATTGTTGATAGACACACTAGTATGTTAGTTTAGTAGTCAGTCAAATATTTTCTGCTGATTAGCCGGATATGCTCTGTCGGATTGTGATGAATTGGATTGTAGTCAGTCGGATTGTGGTGAATCAAATATTTAATAGTTAGTTTGTATCAAAGACTGAGGTTGTTATACCAGTTTCTGGTGAATTAGTTATAAGTGTGCTTTACACTCTGTGAAGGATACGATTATAAGGGGATGACTATGTAGCTCTTCCTTGATGAATGAAGCATTTTTGAATTTTGTTTTGGGTTACTTCTTGTTTTATCTCATATCTTCTGTGTAATACTTCAGTGTTTCTGAATGTAATTCTGAGTTATGTGAGGTTAAGGGTAGTATGATGATTCAGTTTTCTCTGTGTTGATGAACCATAACACATTTGGCGATCCTGCGGGTTATGTTCTCTTTTTGTGAGGACATAAGCAAGTTTCTGGTATTCTTCTTCTGTGTATGGATGTTTTTCAGGGATGATGAATGTCTGAGAGGGGTAGGAGACACTCTCGCGTATATTATACAAGGGCTCAGGCCAGGGTCCGTCTTTGGCATTTTCTCTTCTGCTTTGGCTTGATGGAGACTAGGCTTCGATATCCATATCTGACTGTTTCCTTTGTAGAAGCCTTGATTTTGGAGTAGATGACACGATATCCATCTAGAGATTGTATTAGCCTTGGTTGCATTTGGCTTCTGTTTGCTGTTGGTTGTCATTGCTTGACTTTGCGTAGAACCTTCTGTTGCATGACTTCTCTTTGTTGTTCCAGATTGAGCTACAAGTTTTGGTAACCATATTTGAGTGTTACCTTCATAAAATCCTTGTGCTTCAAGTAGCTTGACTGGAATCATCCACTATTGCATCTGTTTGTGTTGGGTAGCTATGCCAAAATTTGACTTCGACACCCATATTTGTCGTTTTGCTTGTTTGGAAGATCTTTTTTTCCACGTTTTGTTGTTGTTCCTTCTCTTGCGTGAGTTGTTGGTCTTTCATTGATTGCTCGGCTTTATCCTTGTAGAACTTCTTTCTTGAGGTGAGTAGATCGAGGATGTTACTTTAAACTTTTTGGCCTAAACATTAGCGTTTCCTTGGAAGTATCCCTAAGCAGTGATTGACTTGTTTGATGCTACCCACCTTGTCACTTTATATTGTTGAGGTTGAGCTGGTGTTTGTTGTATCCAAATTGGGTCTTTGAGTTGGATGTGTTCTTTGGATAGTAACACTTAATTGATTCCCTTTGGCTTCTTCTTAATGATTTTTTGTGATGGAAACTTTGGTTGATAAACTTTTTGTTTCGGTTTCCATTGCATTGTTGATGGTTTGGCTCTTGAAGTTTTGTTGGAAGTTTAATGTAGGATTGTTGAAGGTAAGGTTGTCTTGCGAGGTTGATATACTTCAGTGTTTACCTTTGTTTTACCTTTTTCCGTGATGGTTGGCGATTTCTTCTTCGCATGGGTTTGAGAAGCTTCATGGAGTCTTACCGTTGTTGTTGTTGAATCTTTTGATTGTTGTCGAAAGAAGATGTTCCTGTCAGGATCAGACTCTCCTTGATGTGATGGGAGTCAATTATGTGGAGAGTATCCTTATACTCCCCGGTATTCAACTTGAGTACAGCTTCTACCGTTTTAGAACTTGTAATGACCATGTACTCTAGCTCATTGATTGGCGGCTTTCCCATCATTATCCATGTTCCATAAGACATTAGATTCTTTGTTGCTTTTGGATCTATTAATATTGAACATGTGATTTTGAGTCTTGTTTCTTTGCATATGCTGAATTTGATTGTTGTAGGAGACAATCGACGTTCTTCCTGGTTCCTGTTCTTCTTTTGGTCTTGTGTTTGCTAAACATTTGACGTTGAACTTAAAAAACTTATTTTCCTTCATCTGCTTTCATTTGTGCTTTTCCTAGAGTCGACTTCTTTGAAATAGATTTTGTTAATTCTTTTGGTATGTTAATGATGACATATTCTCGTGGTTGCTCTGCTTCCTTTGTTTTCACTTTTACCTCATCCTCCAAGACGTAGCCATCTGCATCAACGTTTCTGCTTTCACTTTCACAAACTTCGTTAGCTTCCTTCAATACCTTTATTGTGAATAAGAGAGTTATAGCGTAGCCATCTTCATCACAAAATTTGGTGTTGGTTGCCTCATTTACACAAACATCAATAGTTGCCAGTATTTGAACCCATCCAAAAGGTTCAAACATCTCTTTCGAAAAAGGCTCTAGTACATATGCCTTGTCTTGTATTGACCTATCATAAATGCAATCCTCGTTTTTCAAACTACCACCCTTAGAAGCTCCACATGTCCAATTGTGAGCTTTGTTTTGCAGCCAAGCCGGTATTTCTCCTTCTTGGTTAGTTGTAGAGTTTAATTCCTCTCCAAGGTTTTGTTCCACATCTCTATAACTATGATTTTTGACACTAATTTTAAGTAGATATAGTCATAGCCTCAATCTTGTACCATTTTGAGCTGACACATGAATGGTCTACCCAGTATGATATCAAAGTTGCTGCTCTTGTCAAAATTCATTATGGCAAAGGTGTGATCATACTCAATTTCACAAGAGGATGCAATGATTTGTTCTAATATTCCAATCGGTTTCTCCATGTATCCATCCGCTAATTGCAGTTTCAGTTGTGTTTTTCTTAGAGCAGGATTTCCCCATTTTACCCACATTTCCTTGATTGCAATGGCAATTCCTACCCCACTATGTAATATCACAACCATCTTTACTCCTTTGTACTCAAGTGGTAAGGTGGTGTTTTCTTCTTCGCCTTCATAGTAATCAACCACTTTATTTATTGGTATTGGCTTTGTCTGTGGCTTCTTAGGCAAGGTGTCATCCATGTTTTTGTCCGCAAGTTGGTCATGTGAAGGGATTTTCAACCCCATGTTTTCCAGGATTTTACCCATTTGGCCTTATAGATGTGGTCTAATTTTTAGTAGCTATGAGAGATAAAGTGTGCATTGTATAGGAGAAGACATCAATTCATGCAAGCTCTTGGTATCCATCATTTTTTGTGTGGCTTTCCACTAAGAAGGTACCATTTTAACCTCCGATTTTGTTTCAAGTTCTCCTATGAAAGATGGCAAAGTCTTTAGAGAGCGTGGTTTACTCTCTTCAGATGCAACAAACCTGGCATCCCCATATAAAGATTTTATATCCCCTGGGAATAAATTGTGATCCATGTTTATCTCAGGGATAGGTGCTGACTATAAAGTAGTACTACCATATTTTTGGTTTCTAATTGATTCCCATAAGGATTGTGGCCATGGTTCTTCTACCTCCAAAATTGACATTATTTCTTGTGAGCCCACCCCACCTGTGGTATTGGCTACTTCTCTTGTATCTAAAGGTGCCTCAACTCTTGAATCTTCCTGGTCTCTGTTTACAATACCATGGCTCTTCAATTCCTGGATACTTTTGCGGATTAGAACCTCCGTTTTTGGAGCATCTGGAACATGTGGTTCCATAAGAGCTTGGGCTGTTTGAATGATCTCCTTGCACATTTGCAACCACTCTTTTTCATACCCTGGATGAGGATACATCAACTATCTATCTTCTTGGGTTTGATTGGGTTTTAGCCTAGCTTCATAAGCCTTCAAAATTCCATCTAAAGGTTCAAAGACTTTGTCGACATGGACTAAACCTCTCGAGTTAGTCTTTGACTCTTTAGGTCCCTTTGCATTTTTCTTGCTTTCTTGATCTTGTTTAAGTTGTTCCTTTGTTTAATTTAATTCAATTTCCAAAGCAGCTTTCTCATGTAACCTCTTTGATTTCATATTGTCTCGTTTGGCTTTCCATGATCTTCTTCTAGTTCTCATCGATATGTTTTTGATTTTTGTTTGAGGTGGCAATGTGGCTTCCTCCTCCTCGATTGCATTTTTGGCAGCTTCTTGAGCTTGAGCTTGAGCTTGAGTCTTCACGTTTACAGGAAGTGTGGATTCTACCTCAAATCTGCTTGAAGAAGGCATCACACCTACAACGTTCATTGTTGCTTTCCCCCTGTAGTCTGGATTCTTAGCATAGTTTTGGCGTACATTGTCTCTACCACAACGTTCATAGAATACAAATAATTCTATTTGTGGACCCTTGTTTGGACAACTTTGTGCCCAATGGTCACCTTCACATTCATAGCATGGACCTTATTGTTTCATAGCTGACGATCCAGCCAATGGTTGTTCTGGCCTGGTAAGAATGTTCTTCAAATCATACTCCTGATTGGTAAGGAACATGAACGTATTTGTATCCATGGAGTACAGATTTCTTGTAGGTTGTGGCATGTGTGTTGGCTGAGTGTAGTTGACTACTACTATATCATTGTTTAGAAGATGCGGTTGCTACCCTAGCATTTGTTGCGGCTTTGGTTGAGTGCTACATAATGGAGTGGGGTGATCACATCACATTTAGATATGTATTGTTTGAAGCAAAGCAGAGCTTCCTTCACTCTTTTGTTTGCTTTTTGTTTGAAAGCGTAGATTTAGAACACTGTGCTGTGTTTGATCTCCCTTTTTGAGAACTCCTCTACAAATTCTTGTAAGAGTTGTGCTATGCTGGGAAAATCATCTCTGTTTAGAGGTTGGAACCACGTCAAATCCATCCTTTCTAATGTCAATCCAAATCCCTCATACTGAGTATGGAAATCCGCAATCTGTTCAGCTCTCAAAACTTATTTGAAGAGTGAGACATGAGCATATGGATCCCCTAACCCATCGTATTTTGTCTTGACACATTGAGCCACTTGATATGGTCTTAATTGTTTGTGTTCATCCATAATCTAATCAACTTGTGGTCTTGTGGAAAGACGTCTCGTTGTCTCCTCTCGTTTTGGAGAAAACCCCGGTGGAATCCTCTCTGATGCATGTTCTGGCATTGTTTTGTTTGAAAGTAAGTAGGGATCGGAGTACCCTTGTATGTATATCTCTTCAAGTCAACTGGGTTGACAAGTTTGTACTCTCTTCCATACTTATCTACCATCAAAACTTGCACTTCATGGGCATCTGTATATGAATGCATAGAGGTTCTTATGGGTGGTCAACTCTCTACCATAGGGTTTAACACACTTGTAGAAAATATATGGATCTCCATTTGTGAACCTATATAAAGCCCTCATGAAAATAATCCATAAGCACTGTCATGGATTCATTGGCTTAGATGAATCTCACATTCGGTTTGTTGATCAGAGGATGCCTCTCCTCTAGGTATTCTCCCAATCCCACTGTTGTTGGCATTACAGCGTTTGTTGCATTTTCTCTGAGTGGAGTAGAGAACCCTGGTGGTGGATGATTTATCATGCTCAAGACTCACTCAAAACTCTCTAGATAGTCTCTTACAAGCCCACTTTGGCTTAGTGCAACTTATCCCCTTTTTGACCCTAAACCGGTCTCTCAAAAGTCAAGTCTTTATGGCTTTTTGGTCTCTAGAAATTGGTTTTGGGGTACCCTAAAAGTTTGGATTTAAGAAACCTGAAAAAACTCAGCTCTAAAACTAAAGTATGGCTAGGTGGGTCCTATTGCCTACAAGCTATCTTCCTAGCTATACCTTACTCAATTTGGAGTTGTCTATAAAAAATTAGAGCAATTTTAGTGAACTACACTTGAAACAACACTCAAAACAGTCATTGGACTAGAACATAGAAACTTTGGTTGGTGCTCTTGGTCTCCAGAAGGTATTTTTAGCTCAAACTTGAGATTTGGGGTGTACTCAAGTATGTCTACGAGATCATCAAGTCAGATACCCCCAATATGCTGAGGTACATGGATCACAATCCATGTTCCTCTGTCAAAAAAATTCCCACAAATTTTGATTGTGTGTAGACAAGGTCATATGCAGGCTATATACCAGTTTTTATCAAATTATGAGGTTGAGGTACATGGATCGTGATCCATGCTCAACCACATCTGAAGTTGAGCTCTTGGCAGCTTGTTCCTGACTATGTCCACAAGCTAAATCTCAGATCTTTTTGGATTTGGACTTGTTTTGACAAGTCAAATGCCCAATACTAGGTTTGCATTGTGGTTTTCAATGTGTTTGCTCCCTTTTAACCCAAATTTGTTTTTTTTTTCAGAATCGGATGTGGGATATGTTTCCTTGTGTATGCACTACTAATCTGGAAACTTTTAGGTCAAGATGTCACTATGGGTACATGGACCTGATCCATGTTTGGAGCCCAAATTGACTTCTCTTGGTACCATCAGATTCAACATGATTAGTAGGTCCTATGGTATCAAGTTTTTTGAAAATGGACCTCTGGATCGAAGTTATGTCAATTCTGGCACTTGCTCAGAGTACTTGACAGTTCTGGGCTTGTGTTCTGGTTTTTGATATCCAAATCCACTTTTTTGAAAAGACCACTAGATTCTTGTGATGTCCTCTAGCTACGGGGCAAGTATGCTATCAGTCTGTGACAAAGGAACATGGATGGCGATCCATGTACCTATGTGTCAAAATGTACTAAAACTTGGCACACAGTTTCCCCTTGGTCCATTGATCCCTGCTATATGGCTTTTGTATGATTTGAACTTGTTTAGGTCAGGCAAAAGTCAATCCTTGGGTCTGTTTTAGGGTTTTTCTCTTTGCACTTTTTTTGGCTCTTTTCACTCACTTTTTGAACTTTTTTGACCAAATTTCTTTGGGGACTTTTGTTCACAATGGTCTTTGTTATAGGTTGGAGAAGTTTCTGTCCAAAAATTTCTCAGGGGTACATGGATCGCAATCCATGTTCCACCACCTTTGGACTTGATCTTTGGTGTCCTGAAAGCTTATGATCTTGGTAGCTTGCTCTACAAAGAACTTTTGGATTTGGAGCAGTTTTGCCCAACCAAAACTGACTTCTATAGTCTGCTGTGATAGTTTTGAGAATGTCCAGTTTTTGGCTCTTTTGACCACTTTTTATAACTTTTTTTCATATGGTTCTTTTGGGAAAGTTGTTCCAAATGGTACCAGCTAGCTATTGGTCTAGTTCTTGTGTAAAATTTCAAAAAGGTACATGGATCACGATCCATGTTTTGAAGCCAAATTGACTTTTCTCGGTACCATTAGGATCAGCATGTTTACTAGATGCTATGGTATCAAAAGTTTTGGATTCGAACTAGTTTTTGTCATTAAAAAGCAAGTTTTTTTTGTCTTTCTTGCAGCTTTTGACTAGTTTCTGTATTTGGCTAATTTGACCAACTTTTTTTTACTTTTTTGACATTGTGCCTTTTGGGAAAATTGTTTGTCTATGTCTCAGCTACCTCCTGGGGCCTTCACTAAGGATTATCGTATGATGTCATGTGAGTGTACAATAGGGAGGGTTTATAAGTCCAAAAAGGTGGATTTTACAAAGGAGGGTCCCGTATATAGGGGGTAAAATGACAATTTTGGTGCACGCAGGTGATTTATTCCTAGTATTACTAGTGAATCCCCTGGGAGCTACCTACTGCTCAAATATCAGCCAAAAAAAATTTCAAATTTTTTTCATGAGGTACACGGATCGCGATCCATGTTTGACCTCATTTTGATATGAAACTTGGTCATATCATAGTTCATGTTATGATGGCACTCTTCCCCAAATCGTTTTGAATCTCGATCACTTTTGCCCAATCAAAACTGATTTTTTATATGTGTCCTGCGGTTTTTGGCTATCTGGAAAAATTTTGGTGTTTTGATCAACACTTTACAGTTTTTTGCTATGGTCCCTTTTGGCAAAGTTGTTCCACTAGTTATCAGGGATGTGCTTGTCAGATATCAGTCCCAGATGTCAAAAAGTACATGGATCACGATCCAGTTTGGCAGCATTTTTTTCATGAACTTGGTTCTGCACGTTCTCTATCCCCTGTACAAGCCAACTCTCACCCAATTTTGAATTTGGATCCCAAAAAGTGTTGGAATTAGGGTTGCAAGGAAACGCACACAACTTGGAGAAGACGAAGGAAGCTCAAGGCACACAATAGAGAGTGTGTTATTTAATGTGCAATGGAAAGATAGATAGCCCTAGAGTGATGGGCGTATATACAATGCACGAGGGGAAAAATGCCCCGGCGGTCCTAGTGTGTTCACACACATCACTACCACATGTATATGGTAACAAATCCCCCTTGGAGGGATGCGGTGAACGAGAGATAGTGTGTTCACACACATCACTACCACATGTATATGGTAACAAATCCCCCTTGGAGGGATGCGGTGAACGAGAGATAGCACATGAGTAAAGGGAATTGCCATGCCCTGAGGACATGATCAGTCCACAAAGGAGAGTAAGCCCAAAGCTTCAAGCTTCTCACGAGACAATGCCTTTGTGAAAAGATCTGCAAGGTTGTCCTGTGTTGGCACATAAGACAAGCTGATCTCTCATGCTGAGAGCCTCTCCCTGACATAGTGGTAATGCACCTCAATGTGCTTTGTGCGAACATGAAAAACTGGGTTCCTCGCAAGTACCAATACGCTATGAGTGTCAGTGTAGATAGTGTTGATAGTGTCCTGTCCAACACCCAAATCAACCATAAGGCGTCTGATCCATACACACTCAATCGTAGCTGTGAAGACTGCCTTGCACTCAGCCTCACAACTAGAAGTGGCCACAGTAGGTTGCTTCTTGATCAACCATGATATACATGAACTGCCAAGCATGAAACAAAAACCACTTGTAGACACTCTCTGTCAAAACAACCAGCCCAATCTAAGTCCAAAAAGCTTGTAAGTCTGGCGGCAATGATCCCCCCTTGGGATAAAACAAGCCAAGATGTAAAGTGCCACTAAGGTAGCGGAAAATCCTCTTGACAGCCTGCCAATGCTTAGACCCTGGGCTATGCATAAATCTGTTGACCCGTGAGACTGCAAACTGAATATCTAGCCTTGTGCTACATACATAAATGAGGCATCCAACAAAAGTTTGGTAAACAACGTGGCACACATGATGGCGTCAAGCCAAAAAGAATGTGGCAAAACTTGACTTTTGACCATACATCATGCCATTTCCGTAAGTGACTTGTTTTTCCTCTCAGCAACACCATTTTGTTGAGGTGTGTAAGGCACTGTACATTGGTGTTTTATCCCACAACTAGCCAAAACTGCATTAAATTCATGAGACATATACCCCCCCCCTCGATCGAAACGGAGGGTTCCCATACTACATTTGGAGACATTTTCAGTCATAGCCAGAAATTGTTTGAAGCACATAAAAACTTTGGACTTTGCTTTAAGCAAAAATACCCATGCATGCCTGGAGTAATCATCAATGAAAGTCACAAAGTATAGGTAATTGCCCAAGGATGGAGTTTGCATGGGCCCACAAACATCACTATGCACAAGCTGCAACCTGCATGTGGCCCTAGCTGAACCCTCCTTTGGAAACTTAGAACGTTGTATTTTACCCAGAATACAGCCTTCACAAACATGTTTGACATGTGCTTCAAGAGACGGCAAAGAAGCAACCATATCAGATTTCTATAAACGCAGTAAACTGGCAAAATTCAGATGACCAAAATGTGCATGCCAAAGTTTTGCATCTGAAATAGCCCTTGAATCTTCAACTGCATTTGCAAAAAAAATTCCACACTTGTCATACAAAGTGAGCTTATACGGCCCACGACACAAAAGCCTAGATGTAGCAATGTGCTTTGTAGCACCACTGTCAAAATACCACACATGAGAATCTGCAACAACTGACATGCATGCATCATGGACAACAGGATTGTAAGTGCACTCTGCACTAAAAGCCCATTTTGCATCAACATCAGCAACATAGTCTCCTTTCACAGAAGACTTAACAATGGTTGCATTTGTAGTGGAACTAGCATTTGCATTGGAACCACCCTCTTTCTTCTTAGCCTCTTTGACCTTCAACTTAGGAAACTGCTTGATCAAGTGATCATTAGATTTACAATAATGGGAAAGCATCTTCTTTTTTCCCTTATCACCAGAATTTCGAGACGAATTGCTGCCAGCAAAAGCATTAGGAACAGAAGTTTTGCCACTCGGAGCAGCAGAACCATAAGAAGTGGCTGCATTGCTATTACCACCCTTTCTTTGAGAAGCAATAAAAGCCTGTTCAATTGCATGTTGCCTGGTCTTTTTTTTTCTAGAAAGTGACTCTTGCAACAGTAATGTGCATAATGCATTAACCTTGACAACTTCAGGATTTCCTTGGGTCATAAGTCTCCAAGTACTAGCAAAAGTCTGCACAAGGGAACTGTCTAAAATGACTTCACCTACAAAAATAAGTTGCTCATTGATATCCTTGACACCAGCAAGGAAAGTGTCCATATCATCTTCCTCATGCATAATCTTTGATTCCAATTCTTTACACAACAAAGCAATTTTAGCCTCATTGCGACTTGCATAAAGACCAGCCAAAATATCTGAAGCCCGTTTTGCAGATTTTGTTGAACGAATGTGAGAAAAAATGGTGCGCTTCACAGACAACACAATCAGTGCATGAGCCTGTGCATCCTTTACATCCCAACGAGATTGTTATGTCGTAGGCAAAACAACTCTAATAGCACCAATCCTTGGACAAGACCTGTAACATCCTCAACATCACCTGCATCCTCAGAACCAGGACGTACATCAATGCCTTGCACAATATTCTAGACGCCCTTTGACACAAGAACATGTTGCATCATATAAGCCCACATACGGTAATTTTCCCCATCCAACCTGTCCTTAGTAGCAAACATCTTGAACACATCTGTGTTGTTGTCAGCCATGGTAAATGTTGCACCTGATGTGAAAACATCCAGAAAATAGGAGAAACAAAGCGGGAACAACACGTGGTATATAGCATAAACCGTAGAAGACAAGCCACGATCTGTAGGGTGCAAGAAGCACAAACATACAACCGGTCATCTTCTAGGGTGATGGTCCTCCTACACCGTGCTTTTGCTCCTTGTGGTCAGATTCAAAGCTACGGAGTCTTGTCGGGCTTCTTGTCTCTCTCTCTCTCTCTCTCTCTCTCTCTCTCTCTCTCTCTCTCTCTCTCTCTCTCTCTCTCTCTCTCTCTCTCTCTCTCTCTCTCTCTCTCTCTCTCTCTCTCTCTCTCTCTCTCTCTCTCTCTCTCTCTCTCTCTCTCTCTCTCTCTCTCTCTCTCTCTCGCCCCACTCCCTATCTAGGGTTTACGAGAAGTCGCTCTGAGGTTGTCCTCCCCTGGGCGAAGGGTGGCCCTGTGGGAGGGCATCGGGCTCCACTGCCCTGCCCTAGGCAAAGTGCACCCCGTGTCTGTCACACCACAGTTTCTCAGCAACAGTATCGGTAGGTCGTGACCTCCAGGAGCCGCTCCACAGCCTCTCCACAGTAGTACAGGCCCGCGTTTTGGGGCTTCTGTTGCTCCACATCTGGCCTAGTAGGCTCAACTCTTCTTGGCACGAGCTACTCGACGCAGGCCTGTGCAAGTTTTGCAATTTTTCTTTGTTGCTCCCTTCACGGACTGCTTGAGATTCTGATAAGGTTTCCCTTAAGCTTTTCTTGGATTTGTATACCATCTTAAGCATTGGGATGAATACCCCAAAGATACCTACGAGAACACGACCGAGTTTTGCAGTGGTGATAGCAGCCCCTAGCAAACTTGATCGCATTAGCCAGCTTCAAGCAACACTTGACCGAGTCACAGGAGAGTATTTTGAGCTCAAAAACCGCCTCAACAAGTTAGAAGAATGCTTCAATTCCATGGTTGACCTCGCCATCGACAAGGTAAAGGAGGTGGAGGCAAAGGTTAGCCAAGCTCACTCAGAAACCATCACCCAAGTGAAGACTTCTATAACAAAGGAGCTCTACAAACGAAGACTTCAAGAAGAGAATGCCCTCAAGGTCCACATCGGTGGGCTTCCCTTGATGTGGTGCACCGTTGAGGACACCCTTGAAGAATCAATTTCTAAGCTCAACGTCATTCATCAACCAACCAACATCAAGTCAAAGGTCGTCGCTTGGATCAATGACGAATGATTGATATGTGCGTCTCGAGCATTTTGTCCTTACTTTCAAGGACAAAGACAAGCGGTTGAAGTTTCTACACCAATCCCGTGTCCTCAAAGGAACAAAGCTTTGGATTACAGAGGAGTTGAAATCAACTGAAAAGTAAGAAGGACGAGCTCAAGAAGATGTATAAACCTCGCAAACAAGGTAAATGGGCAGTCTACCGAGGTGGTAAAACTATCATTTAGGAGTTCTGGACTTCCAAAGGGGCTCTCCCCTCAACTACCCGCCCTTAGGTTTTTTTTTCCCCTTTCTTTTTACCTTCCTGATGGACCCTCAGTCCTTAACTAATATGTATCTTATGTCTTTACATTCAAGCATGCCACTGTACTGTTTTGCACCCGGTTCCATGGGTCATATTTGACCTCCACGGATGATAATACAATCTATCTAATCTCTCTCTCTCTCTCTCTCTCTCTCTCTCTCTCTCTCTCTCTCTCTCTCTCTCACTCACTTTGTGTCACTAGGTTGCAAAAAGCACTCGTCAAATCAACATTCTTGTGACACGTGGCTAGGGGGAGGAGCCAAAATTCTTCCCCGCTTTATATATAGTATAGAAGTATAGATAGATAGATATTTCCTTCTCTCTCTCTAGCTTTATATCCTCCCTCTCTCTCGCTCTCTCTCTAGTGCAACCGGTTTTGACCTAGTAGACAACAGCTCATCCTTTGGATCATAACTTCTTCAACCAAACTTCAATTTGGGTGATCTATAGGCTCAATCAAGAAGCATAATGCCCTCAACACATTGATGTAAAAATAATAAATTCAGAGATATGGAAGGCCTTGTTGCAACAATATTTCTTAGTGAACAGGTTTGAAGAAGTTGACTCTCATCTCTTATTTTAAATATAATGTCTTTCGGCACTTGCAAGGGTTCTTCTTCTTGAACAAGGTCCACAAACATTGTTGAAAATGATCCAAACTCTCCTAAGTGTGTAGATAGCAACACAACCACACAATCAACAACATCAAAAATCATGATCATGACATACTTGGTATCGTTGCAAGAGACCATCTACAAACAAGGAAAGACTTACGAGCACTTGCAGTGGAGAATGGAACTTAAGGGTTCTTGTGGTTGAGAATCCAAATCTCAAGAGGACATTTGAGGTACAAGTAAGTTTGTTGCAAGTTGAAATGGAAGTCGGAATATAAACGCTCTCTTGTGGACTTGAATGCTTTGAAGGAACGCATGAGCAAAGTAGAGCATGACCATATATTGAAAGAAGAAAAATTTGACACCGTGAGCCATAATGTATGCAACATGAAAATTGTATACACAAACAAGTTTTGGGTTGATATATGTGGTAATAATGTGGCTTCTAATCCGTCCCTCATGCAAGCTATGGCTCAAACAAAGAATGTTGAGAGTGTGGATATAGAGGAGTTTATGGAACGGGAGTGACGTTCCAAGAACATGATTATTCGTGGACTTCACAAAGAGAAGTTAGAGACACCCCCTGCTCTTGTCATTGTTATCAAAGATGTATTCAAACCCACTTTGGCATGCTAGGAGTTATGGGTTATGGAGCAGATAGAGTTGGTAAGCAAGGACCTACTCGCTCATGAGAACGGCCAATTGTATGCACCATGCCGGATGAGAACAAACAAAAGATTATCATTGATAATAGTTGGATCTATTTAAGGAATAAAAAATGTTTTGTATGTGAAGGTCGCACTATCAAGCAACAAAATATGCCTTGCAAGGTATATGAGGAGAGAAATTTTAAAAAACAAGGAGATCTCTCATGAAGAAAATGTGCCCAAGGAGGAGGCAATTCCCAGTAGCAAATAGAAATGCGTGATCTATGAGGTCGAGTTACAATTGAAAATATGCTTTTGGAATTGCGATAAATAACCATCAAATGTGGGGGTTGGCATTGATGAACTAACAAGCAAAGACAATGTTGTACTTATTATTGAAACTTGGGAGAATGATACACAAAGGATTAAAGACTTGCATGATTACAATTTACATTCATTGATGTGGTCAAATAATCTCAAGTAACAAAGAGGGCAAGGAGGGGTAGCATGTATGGTTAAGAAAGGATTGGAGGATTTTGTATCAATTGTGAGAGATGACAAGCACAAACTCTATGTATGGCTGAAAATTATGACACCAAAAAGAGCATCCATTTTTGTAGCCGGTTGCTACATTCCTCATCATGATTACCCCTTTTATGCTTGCATGGATAGACATCATCCATTTTTTGATTTAGAAGAGGACATTGCTTATTTCAAAGGCAAAGGTGATATTATTGTATTTGGAGATATGACTCCTCTCACAAAAACATTGCAACATGATACTCAATAATTTGATATGCCATACATTTCAAGGGAGTGGAGGAAGTTCGCTTGTATGATCGTACTGCAATGGATGAGAAAGAGCCGGATCACTATGGAAAGTTACTTTTACATATGTGTATTAGCGCGGGTATGCTCATTTCCAATGTTGTATCTTTGTGGAGTGGAACTAATGGATTTACATGTAGAAAACATAATGGGAATAGTGTGATTGACTATATGCTAGTCTCCAAAGCCATCATATATTACATAAATAGTTATATGCATGGCCAATGGATCCTAAAATCAGACCATTGATCCTTATATATTGAACTTGCATGTGAAGAAGCAACTTAGTATGATAATCTCAGCCAAAGGGAAGAGAAGTTATCACTTTTTATGGATTTCAAACGGGCATCAATGTATATTGAAATGGTTGATCAGAAGTTATGGATGACAAAGCTTCAACATGATGCACCATTGGAAAAACTACATGGAAAGCTTTCAAGAAATTTATTTGTTCTAGTTTCAAAGAATGCTTTTCCATAAAGCATGTCCATGGTATCAACAAAAATAGATAACGGAAAAGGTGGTTTGATAAAGAATGTCAAGACGCTCAAAATTCCTTGATAAATTTTGATGCAACTATGGACGAAGACAACTATCAAAGTCATTTGCATACATACAAGGCATTGATTCAAAAGAAGAGAAGATGATGGGAAGTAAAGAATCAATGTTTTTGTCCAAGCAAAGGCATGTACATGTGGAAGATTTTGGAGAAACTTGAGACACTAAGGTGTCCTGTTTTCCTACCAAGTTTTGGCAATTTATTTGTCAAGCTAGAAACAAGTTTTTTTACACATTGCTTCTACCATAGGTGGGTTATGAGGGAAAGAAAACACTGGGTAATTTTTGCCACATCAATATACAAGTCCTATGGACAAAATTATGGTAAGTTTTAAGTCATAAATTTTAGAAAAAATTCAAGCTATTTTGTCAAAAAAACCATAAAATGCTTATACGGTTTTGTAGAGATGACCTTTTTTATGTTTGTAAAATCCAAGTATTAGTACTTAGTGTTACAAAACAATGGAATTTCCTTCAAGGACTAGTTTCCAAGTCACTTGCAAGTTATAGACATAATTACATACTTGAGTATTTCCTGACTAAGAGAATAATTTTGGCCTTCCAAATGTCCTCTCATGGATTGGGGCTCTTATAGTAGAGTTTGACAACTAAAAATGAATTTCTACATTGAAACCAAGAAAATAAGTATTTTTTTGGCTCCCAAACTTAGTTAAATCTTATTTCTTGAAACCTATCTTGATTTTTTTCTTCTGCAAAATCTCTTAAAAATCTTGAATCTTCCACAATAACATTGAGATCAAGGTTTAAGGTGTCCAAATTGTGTTCGTACTATGTACTTTTATAAATTTAGTTGATCTACATGGAGAATTTGAAGTTATTTGAGGTTTTGAATGCTTGTGTTTTAGGAATTAAATTATCAAACTTTCTCATGTGTACTTTTGAATATTTCAAATGATCCATTAATGTTTGTTTACCAAAGCACTTAATACTCGCCTCCTTGAGTCCTCAATGGAGAGGTAAGCAATGTATCACTTTATAAAATGCACAAATACATCAAAAACATATTTTTCTTTGTATACAACAATATGATTGAAATGGCCATATCAAACACGTAGAACTTTACATTATTTTATATACTCTCAAGTAAGATTTTTTTCACATGAAAATTGCAATTATTTATAGCACAATTGTGGAAAACTCACTTACAATTTTCTACAAGGTCTCTTCATTTGTTCTTGAGCTTATAAAGTCAATTTATTCAAAGCATCAATAGCAATCTTAAGGGGGTCCACTTGATGAGTATAGTTCTTAATCATGATAACTTCTAAAATGCAAGGTTGTATTTTTAAAAGACTTTCTAGCTGACATATTTAAGCATACCAAAAGGGTTTTCTTGAATACATGATTTGATACAAGTAGGATTTAATTTAAATTTGTAAAAAAAGGACACTGAAGTGTCCTATTTTGGTACCAAACTAGTGTTAAAGATAAGCATGCAGATGTTTCTATGAGTTTTGTGTACTTTTGTGATGCTTCTACAGGAGGAAGAAGAGATGTCAAAGAAGAAAGAAGATGATATGAGATTACTTTGTGAGTCTATGTTTCTAATCAAAGAAGGTCAAAATTGTTGGCTTGATCAAAGAATATAATGAAAGACCAACTTATTGGCAAGATAATGTATCATTATTATATTTTTCTTCATTGTAAGCTTATATAGTAGTACAAAAAGCCCACCAAGAGAGGGGACATCAGCCATTATGACCCTCAATACTATGTATTGTCTATCTCTATCATGAACTGTCTTTGAGTGGTCTTTTATGCATGCAATGGTCTTCTTTTGCCAATTGATTATGTTTAGGTCCATGTATTATGGATATCTTATTTTGATTATCTACAAGTGATGATAATTGTCAGTTATTCAATTTTTGTTACATTGATATTAGCAACCAAACTAGGTTCTTATTTTGATTATTTACAAGTGACAATGTCATTGAATCATTCAATCTTCATTACATTGGTATTAAAGACCAAACTGGCTTCTTCTTCAATAGAGTGGTTTTATCGAAGAGAATCCACCAACTCAAAGTGATTGTTACGGCATAAGTTGCACAGTGCAGTCTTGCAGAGGTCTGGACATTGCAATCAAGAGTCATGCAGCGGCCGTGGCAGCAGTTCTTCACAAGATATCATGGGACTGGAGGAGGTTTTGCACCGTTCCCGATCTGCGTTGGAGCAGTGGTTGTATATGTGGGGGCATACCTGTCTTTGATGTACCTTACCTTATGTAATCCATACATCTTCTCTTGTAACTCTGTGTGTCCGGATTACCTATGAATGAAGAAGAAGGTGTTCTGTTCCTGTGTATTGTCTTCTATTCTATTTCTATGTGTTTGATGTTCACACAATGTAAGGCAGTTTCACGGTATTCATTCCCGTAATTCCTATTGCTCCTGTGCGGGCAATAGCCATTACATTTGGCAACCACGATGCACGATGGGCGACCTGCAATGAATATGCATGCACACTAGGTCGCAAGGTCCTCTTGACCCTTTGGTCCAATTGTAGGGAGACGTCGGAGGAGAGGTGGTTCGGATAAATTTGTTCTTTCTACACCGTAGGCTGAGGAATATGTATCTCCATCACCAAGTTCGGTGCGTGGTAGGCGGTTTCGGCGGGCGCAGCATACTCCACACAGTCAGTAATGTCCTCCTCCCGTACGTTCACCCTCACCCACACATGTTGCTCCACCACCGTCTCTGGTAAGTAGTCTGGGGGTGTCTCTGCCACTGTCCCCACCTCCTAGTGTTCGACAGCTTTTTCCGGGGTACAGTTGGGCAAGGGATGATGGCACATCCTCAGATTAAGTATAGCCGGTTTCGAGGTCTTTCCAAAGAAGAACCTGATGCACATTTGTGCCAATTTAATAAAGCTTATGGATTGAATCATCCTGGGGTGGTGATCCCTCTCCATCAACAATCAGTGTTTGAATCTACACTCTCAGGGAAAGCTGCTAAATGGTTGTCAGAGTACCCTGATGATCATTTTCAGACGTATGATGAAGGATCAAGAGCGTTCTTACAAAGGTTTAGAATGGAAAAGACGGTCCCTCAACATTTGGAAAAGCTTCGAACGCTACGGCAGAAGTCGTTTCCAGTGGAGGATTATGCTGCAAAATTTCAGATGCTTTTGTAGAGGGTACCTCAGGCACAAAGGTCGGCAGCAGAGGTGTTGAATGATTATTTTTTGCGGGGACTCAACAAGGATCTCAGAACTGCTATGGCAATAGTGGATAAGGTAACTACTCCACTGGATAATGTAATTGCTAGGGCTGTAGTAGCAGGAGAAGCTTTGGAGGATACGAAATCCCCAAACAAATCAAAGAAAAAAGAGAGGAAGAAATCTCATCGTAAGTCGCAAGACAGCGGCAGTGATAGTTCAGAGTCGGAGTCCGCAGCATCAGATTCCTCAAACTCAGGAAGCAAAAATTCGGGGAAAGAGTTGGAGGAGACACCTCAGAAAAAATCCCAGCGTCACGGGAAAGGTGTTTCATCCGGATCGTCAAAATCTACTGCGGTGGTTAAAAGTCTGAAGTAACTGTGGTGTACCCAGTGTTGGAATCCGGGCCATGCTGCTCAAGAGTGCGCAATGAACCAGAAGTGGTGTGCGATTTGTACAGCCAACACTCATAATACAATGGAATGATATTTCAATGGTCGGGGTCGTTGGAGTCGAGACTCTTCTACATGGCAACCACCACAGACAGGGCATGGACAAGAGCCTTCTGTGGTGATGGCTCATGCTCATACATAAGAGACGCCTTTGCAAGGTCAAGCAGGAGGACGGGGTCAAGGGGGAGGACAAGGTCGCGGAAGAGGTGGCCGAGATCCTATTCGATCCAAGACATGCCTTTTTTGTTTGGGGGATGGGCACTGGAGATCTGAGTGTACCGAAGCTATGGAATATGATCGGAAGAAGCAGGAATGCGCTGCAGGGAAACATCCTAGTGTGGCTATGGTTCAGATTGAAGGATTGGAGGAGTCCGATCTGGTGGTTTCATTAATCACGCGATCTAGTAAAAATGTGGTCCCAACACCCGATGTAAAGATTTCGGATTGGACGGCTCAAGAACAAGTGCGGAAAAAGACTGTGACCTGGTTGCCACAGTCCGCACCACCATTGAAATCATCAGGGCCATCAACCGTGGGTTTGGAAACAAAGGAAGGAAAAGCTGGAAACAAGGATGATACTAGAGAAGAAAAGGATTGGAATTCAATTTGGAAAGAGATCCTCAAGTCACCAATAGAAGTACCTTTGGGTTCATTACTGAAATTGGTCCCGAATTTTCATAATGCCTTGCTAAGACAAAATTCCAAAGAGCTGAGAGAAGTAGCCATCACGAAAGCTGAAGGCGAGGAGGATGATTTAGCCCCGTTGCCGGAAAATAGGATCACGGATACCCGCATTCCGGAGCTTTCAGTTAGATATCATGGAACATACATTGACAAGGTACTATTGGATGGAGGAGTGGGAGTAAACATTATTACTCAAGTAGCTTGTGAGAGTTTTGGACTCAGTGATTAGGAGCCTGCACCCTTTGTAGTTCGCATGGCAAATCAAAGAAGAGTGCAACCAGTGGGGTTACTTCGGGGCATTGTCCTAGATGTGGCTGGCTTATCTTTTGTTGTTTCCTCAGTAGTCTTGAATATTGAGGATCATAGTCAGGATTATCACATTATCTTGGGGAGACCCTGGTTAAGACAAGCCAGGGTAAAGCCTAATTGGGAAGCAAATATGCTTACAGTAAAAAAGGGTCGAAGGAAAGTGCGGGTGATGTTGGGAACATGCAGACAACCAGTTCAGGCAGCATGGCTTGTGATAGCAGAGACCATAAATATGGTGGAAGAATTAGAAGAGGAGCAATTTCTAAAAGCTAACCCAGATTTGGTTTCTTTATATCCGACAGATATTTCTCTGATTCCGAAGGGGAACTCGGTAGGGGTTTTAGGAACTCGAGCAGGGATAGGGGAGCAACAACAAGCGTTGCCAAGTCCTGAATCGAGGACGTTAATCAGCAAGAACGTGCGTTTGAAGCAGAGATGGGGAAAATTACAAGGGTTAAAGAAGATGAATTGGAGAAGGTCTTTCTTGGGGAGCAAGCGGAGTCGCAGCCCATATATATTAATAAGAAGCTTGAGGAAATTTTTAGAGGCCATTTGATTAAGTTGCTGACATAATTTAAGGATGTTTCTGCATGGGAATATGCGGATATGCAGGGATTGGACCCTAAGTTTTATCAGCATACGATAAATCTGAAACCGGATTCGGTGCAAGTGAAGCAGCACTCATATAGGATGAATCCGAATGTGGCAAAGCAAGTTAAGATGGAAATTGATCGTCTTTTGGAGGTGGGTTTTATTACCCCTATTGATAATCCGGAGTGGATTTCTCCCATTGTGGTGGTACCAAAGAAAAACAAGCAAATCCAAATTTGTGTGGATTACAGAAAACTGAATGCGGCTACTGTTCCAGATCCTTTTCCTCTTCCATTTCTGGATTCTATTTTGTATGATGTAGCAGGACATGAGATGTATACTTTTGTGGATGGGTTTAGTGGATATAACCAAATAAGAATGGCATTGCAAGATCAGCCAAAAACAGCTTTTATTACTGCATGGGGTGTGTTTGCATGCACAGTGATGTGGTTCGGATTGCGGAATGCGCCTTCAACTTTTCAATGGGATATGTTTCAAATTTTTGGTCCTTATTTGACGGATTTTATGAGAATTTTTCTGGATGATCTCAGTGTTCTTGGAGCACAATTAGAGCACTAGAAGCAATTACGATTATGCTTTATGAAATGCAGAGAGGTGAAATTCAGTTTGAATCCTTTAAAGTGTGCATTTGCTGTTCGCAGTGGCCAGCTATTGGGGCATATAATTTCCGAGGATGGCATTTCCGTGGATCCGGATAAAATAGCCGCAATTATGGAAGCACCTCCACTGGTGAACCAGAAGCATTGTCAGGTTTTTCTGGGCCAAGCTCGTTGGCATGGGAGGCATTTGAGGTTTGTTGCGCATTTGGCAATCCTGATTACTCAGGCAGCCCATGCTATAGATTTTGAATGGACGCAGGAATGTGATTTGGCTTTTCGAAGATTAAAACTTTAGCTGTCCAAAGCTCTGATTATTCTTCCTCCGAATTGGGGTCAGGATTTTCATGTGTTTGTGGATGCTTCGGACCGGGATATTGGCAGTGTGTTGATGCAGGAACAAAGTCAAGGATGGTTCCGGCCTGTCTATTATGCCAACATACGATTATCATCCGCAGAAAGGAATTATTCAGTAACAGAAAGGGAATGTTAAAGGATGATTTATTCAGTGAAGAAGTTCCGACATTATCTGTTGGGCCGACGGTTTTTCTTCCATGTGGATCATTCGGCTCTTTTATACCTGGTGCGTCAACAGAATTTGACGGGAATATTGGCCAGATGGGTGCTTTTGTTGCAGGAATTTGACTTTGAGGTCATACATCGTCTAGGAACTCAGCATGCGGTGGCTGACTACCTATCCAGGTTAGATTCCAGTGAGCCGCCGACGGATGTAGCTGATGAATTTTCGGATGCGTCTCTATTTCTAACAGGTGTGGTTGCAGGGGATATGGAAGTTCCGCAACAAGCAAGGGTCATCCCTAGCATTCCATGGACATGGTATGAGGAGATGTTTCATTTTCTCGACAGTGGTGAAATGGCTTCATTCTTGTCCAGTCATCAGAGGAAACATATGGCTATCAGAAGTAGGAATTTTGAGATTATTATGGGGAATCTCTATTATCGTACGGTGGTGGATGTATTACTCACATGTGTGCTACCACAAGAACAGGAAGCGGTTTTGGAGGAAGTCCATACCGGTATTGCGGGAGGCCACTTTACAGCATTGATCACGGCTCAAAAGGTTCTCCAATCTGGATTATGGTGGCCTACATTGTTTCAGGATGCGAGAAGTTATGTGCAACAATGTGATGTGTGTCAGCGGTTGGGGCAACCTACTAAAAGGTCCAGAATGCCTTTTCAACCGGTCTTGCCCTTGGAGCCTTTTCAAAAGTGGGGATTGGATTTTGTTGGACCTTTTAAACCAGTTGCAGCTCACACGGGTAATATATATATTTTGACCGCCACGGATTACGCTACCAAATGGGTGGAGGCATGGCCTTTGAGGGATAATACTGCATTTTCGGTGTGGTTGGGTGTTTATATAAGGATATTTTTTCCAGATATGGCTGCCCTATTGAGCTGGTTAGTGATCGGGGAAGTCATTTTTTGAATAAAGTGATGGAGAGAATGATACTGTTTTATTTTGTATTGCACAAGAAATCTTCTCCATATTATCCTCAGGCGAATGGGCAAGCGGAATCAACTAATAAGAAATTGGTTCGGATATTAACAAAGTTAGTGAATATGCATAGAATGGATTAGGATGTGAGACTTCCTTCCGCCTTATGGGCCTATCGGACAGCTTATAAAGTGGCAACAGGTTGACTCCTTTCAAGTTGGCGTTTGGCATGGAGGCAATTACCCCAGTGGAGCATGTGATTCCAAGTCTGCGGATGCTGATTGTGGATCGGTTTCTTCCGGAAGATTCGGTTATTTATCGTTTGGATATTTTGCAGGAACTAGACGAAGAGCGGTTGCATAGTTTTGCGGTGTTGCAGGATCTGCAGTCCAGGCGAAAAAAATGGCTGGATCACCCGAAAGCACGGCAATTTGTACGGGGACAGTTGGTCCTTGTCTTTAATTCCCGCCTTGGGAAGATGCCTGGGAAGCTTAAATTACGGTGGTCAGGACCATTTTGGATCTTTAAAGCATGCGGGGCCATCTCTTTTTATTTGGCGGATTTACGGAGGGAGGTAATTTCTTACCGGTCAATGGTTTTAGACTGCGTCATTACTTTTCGCCTACCCCGATTCAGTGCCCCTTTGCTGTGGTACAAGAGTTGGAAGCCGCCCTAATAATGATTGGAAATTCTTTTGCATGCAATCTTGGAAAGTGGGAAAAGGGCAATGATGGTTGCGACACCGTGGCACGCCCTATTTTGGGAACTCGTTGTGAGTGGGTTTTTTGCATGCAGTCGATTACTTTTGTGCTTCTCCTGTTTTGTGGATCGCGCTCTCAAGGTGTTCTTACCTCAGTATTCTCTGCTTCTGAATCTCTTCGTTGCCATGACGGCTTCCCTTCTGCAATGCATCCCCTTTACTCTAGTCCAGCAGTTAGCACTTCACCGAGTGGATGCCTGGCTGCAAGATTTGCGGCTACGAGTGTTTGCCAACTTGGATTGGCAAGGGATACTTGTCCACCCGCAGGCCACAGTATTGATTGAGCAACTTGCTGTTGGGGATATGGTGCAGTTTAATACCCAACAGATTCAGCTGACAGCGGAAAGAATTTCAAGGTGCTGTTGTTTGCCCAATGATGGAGTCGTGTGAGCATCGCATGTGATTCCTGCTACCGATGTCGAGCAGGAATTTGGGTTGAAAGTGAAAGGGGAATACAAGCTTTCAGGGTTAACAGATGCAGCGACAAGGGATGCTTACAGCTGGTTTCTTGAGGCAATTTGGCTGTAAGCTAAAACCTATGCCATCTCGGCCAAAGCGCGAAATGTGTTGCATTCGGCCAACTTTGGGCCAGTTGCTTGGGCAGCAGTTGTCAGAGAGAGACTGCTTCCAGAATGCCAAAGAGTGGTGGCACAGCTGGGGCAAAGCACCCCAACCAACACAAAAGTCGGCCAGTTATTGACACTGATTTTCCATTGCGAGAATTTTTCCCTCTTGCCCTCCGTCCTCTATGCCATTTTGAGGATGACAGACTGATGGTCCAAGGTACTGTTGCACCTCTATCACAAACTTAGAGTTTGGAAGTTCCTGCTAGGCGGGTAAAACAGCAAAATGTTTGTATTGAGGATATGCCGGGACCATCGACTGCAGTGGTACCCTCTGGAGCACAAGAGATGGCCACTGCAAGACTATCGAGGCGCAAGCGCGTGCGGGAGGAACATCTGTTTTCTCACCACCTCCTGCGACTACATCTACTGTGTCGGAGGGTTCTGCGGTGGCATGCTGGAGACGTCGAATGCAGGAAAGGGAGGCAATTGCTACTCTAACTAGGACGGGCTCTCCGAGTGCGGACACTCCCTCGCAACCAGGGAATTCTAGAACCACCAATGCGGCTGCTTCAACGTGCGGTACTCTTTCCGCAGTTTTGCCATGGGAGGCGATGGCCACAAACCCTGCTGACCAAATCCATGCTTGCGGTACTTTTTTGAATAGACTTACGGAGTCTATTCATGCGGCCTGGCCAGCTCCCACAAGAGAGGCCCGAGTTAATGAGCTGGAAACGCAGGTAACAGCTTTGCAGGCTCGCATTGCCAATTTAACCAAGAAAAATGAAGACTTGACTGCGGCGGCTCGCAAGCAAAATGAAGAAATACAAACGCTTAGGGGGCTAATTTTTTGTTTGTGGCTTCCATTCAAGATGAGTTGCTTCAATTGCGAACGTAGAATAGCCTTGCCATATTTTTAGCCTCGCATCCTGGTGATGTCACGATAAATATGAATGATTTGGATGCTTTAGCAGTGGAGATGCAACAGGACCTCCACATCTTTTTGGAAAATCAAATACAGAGCTGGAGCACACGGCTGTCTGCTGAGGTGATAGCACAGCAACCAACTCAGCAGGATGTGATGCGGAAACCTGAGCCATCGAACACTAACAGAGGTAAGAGTGTCGTTCCAGAAGGTTTTGATATTGTTGATTGGGCGCAAGCTACAGAGGATTGTGCTGAGTCCCAGGCTCATTCTCTCGTTTGCAGAGAGTGATTCATCGATTTTGTAAGGAGCGACGCAGGGTGTGTTTGGGTGGAGACTTTGTCTCACTCTTTCTCCCTCAGTTTACCCCCATGTCCTCCATTTTGGTCTGCCCTCAATAGATACCTCTCTCGTTATTATCCTCTGCATACGCCTCTTGCCCCTTTTCCGCAAGCGCCGCAGTCTATTTCCTTGCCGACACAGTTTATTACCAAGGCTCCTTGGCCGGAGCACACTGAGATAGATCCACATCTATTGGCTGAGGTGTATCGGGCCCATACCGCAGATTTTTGAGGATTTGGATATATATCTATGTTAAGGCGGTTACGCCGCTAGCGGAAGCTAAATAGCGAGAACTCAACCAACAACAGAATTTGTCAGACGAGGACGGAGCTTGACCCGCAGGCGCATGGAAACAACTAGGTGGGTGTCAAATCACCTACTCGACCTTCTAATGACAATCACTACTAAGGAAATCAAATCTAAGTTCTAGAATACGCAAGTGACTGAAATCCGTACTACGAACGAATGCTATACGAAAGAGGATCTAGAATCATTGAATCGATCTCAAACTCAAGGGGAAGTCTAGACACTAGGTAAGAACAACACCCTAAAGACTTGAACTGCAAAATCAACCTATAACCACTCCGTGCGGCAAACGCGTATGAAGACAGGCCGAAAAATACAGGTGACCGAAACTTGACCCCGATGGTACTAATGTGTAGCTCTACTCGTTGTGGTTCTATAGATATGCTGCACGCTCTATTCCGACACACAAGTTGAAAGAAAACTCACACCGAAGCTCGTAGGAACTTACCACACGTAGAAGCCGATAGCGCGCACTCTTGGTATCTGTGCGTAGCTCTCACCGTTGCTAACACAATGGCGGTGACGCTTCTCCAATGGCGGCCCCGTAGCTCGCGTAGCAAGAAGATAAGACTCTCTCTCTCTCTCTCAGACACAGTCACGGCGCTCAAAAACTCACTTTGATTAATAATTGAATCTCCCTTAGGTTACAAAACTTTGGCTTATATACCTCAGCCTTGGAGGTGAGAACATCTCTAATTAATTACATCAACAGGTGAAATTACTTCGGGATTACAAGCTGGAAACTCAATTGAGTCCCGTTACTTAATGAATGGCTCAAATCAAAATTAATGTCGGAAAGACATTTATTACAATCAATGGTTACAAAATGATGGGTGTGAGCAAAAATGCGGGTGTGATCCTCTGCTGGCTCAACACTCCCCCCCTCCGCGTTCATGTCGTCCCTGACATGACTTTTAGGCTTGATCAATAGAGTCCTGTCGTCTTGAGCATCTGCAAATGTGATTCGTAGCGTAGGTTGCCGATGGTCAAGGTTGGGCCGAATATTTTGCTTTCGTGAGTGAAAAAGCCGGTGTAGAAAGCTTCTTCGAATGTTTGCATGTGGAAGCTAGGCAAAAACATAATTCTTTGGTACAAGAGATGTAACACCTTTGGTGATGGCTGCAATGAAAGATCATACATCATATCCGTCACTGTGTCGGCCGTCGATAGTAGACTCGAGGTCGTGGCTTTATCAGGCGCGAACACTTCAATGCATGCTAAGAGAGTCCTGCAGATTTTCTTTAGCATCTGACACGAAAGGTCAGGAGAGCTAGTAAAGAGTTTGATGGTGCCCGTTAGGGTTTTCACCATGTAGGCTTTACCTATTCTCTCTCCTTCCTTTGGTCCTGGCATCCTAGGATAATTAAGCCAATTTGGCTTCTTTTCTGCAATCCTGCCATGCTCTTTCCAGTTTCTGACTCTTGGCACCGGGCAGAAGGTTGCATCCTCCCGAATCTCCTTTGGAGCCTCTACCAAGTAGATGAGGTAGGCTGGGTATTTGTTCAGCCAACCTTTCCTCCATCTAGGTTGAGAATCTACAATCTTCTTTGATTGTTCATCCTTTGTGATGTCGCCTTCGTAAAGAGCGACGTACTGCTCCTCCTCTATTCTCTTTTTCGTCTTTATTACTTCAAATTTCATCAGAGGGAAAGGCAGGCTGGGTTGCATCCACTCTTCATGGAGCACTTTTGTGTCTAAACCTTGAAGTCTAATGGAGATGAGGAGTCTCCTTTTCCATTCCATTTCCGCCTTGGCACTTTCCTCTGTTGACTTTTCTATTTGGTTCTGGAGCCTTTGTTCTTCTTCTTCAGAGATTCCTGAAGTCGAGGCCACTTCTTGAACTGGGGCTGGATCTTCAATTGTGGTTGCCTCTCCAGTTTCTGGTAGCTCTATGGCTGCTCCCCCTGCTTCTTCTTGTGGTGGCTCTGTCTCTCTTCTTTGTTGCTCCTGGAGGTCTTGGAGCTGTTTGCGGAGGGCCTCATTTTCTGTCCTTAGTGTTTGGTTTTCTGATGTGAGCCTCTCCTCTGCAGCCAATGATCCCTCCGCCATGTGCAATCTTTGCACTTGCTCTAACCTTAGCTCTCTTTGCAAACTTCTGACCTGATCTTCCATAGCTGGTACGAGGGCTCCCTCTTGTTCTCTTCCTGCTCTGCTAGCTCTAGGGGTGGTCCTGAGTCTCGTGATTGTCCTTTCTTGAAGTTCGACTCTTTCCCTTAGCTCAATGAGCTCTCATCCTTGACTGCCTCCAGCTCATCTTCTATTCCCTCCTTTGCTTCCTGTGAACTTGCTACCTCTCTTGAAGCTTCGGCTAGTTGGAGTATCAAGCCGTCTCTCTCGTTTTTTGCGTCGTAGAGTGATGCTTTATGACTTTCAGATTCAATCATAGCATTCTCTAACTTCTTCTGCAACTCTGATTCCTTTTGTTTTGCTGTCTCAATTGCTACTTCCTTTGCTCTGGATCTTTCTTTAATCTTGCTGAGCAGTTCATGCACCATGTGCATGTCTTTTTCATCTTCATCTGTCAACTTGACAGCTCTTTCTGCCACCACCTCCGATGGCTTCGGCTCTTCTAGTATGTTCTGTTCGTCCATTTTCTCTTCACTCTCCATTGTACCTTTTGTCTTTTCCTTCGTCCCTTTCCGATCATCTTGTTTTCGTAGGGATATCCCATAAACTGCCTCCAGGGCCTCTTCTTCACTGTATCCGATCGCTACCAGATCCTCATAATCATCTTTCTTTTGCTGAACTGGATCTATCTCCTTTACATTGGTCCCGGCCTCCGGCTTTTCCATAACTTCTGTTTCTATTTCTATTGTGGTCTCCCCCACAATAATTTCCATCTTCTTCGGGCTTGGTACATCAGTAAAAGAGGCCTGATTGTCCTCAGACATCTTGGCTTTCCCTTTGTTTGCTTGCCCGTCTTTCTCTCGAAGTTCAGTAGACTCATCTACTTCCTTCTTCTCCTTGTCGTCCTTTTTCAGCTCAGCTTTTAAAAGCTGTATTTCCTCTTCAGTATAAGGCTCGACAGGTTGCTGCTCCAGTATGGCCTCCGACTCCTCATAAGCTCTAATATATTGATCATATTGATCAACATGTGGCCTGGCAGAGCTGGTTCCGACTTTAGTGGGGTCTGGCACCCACATTTCTTCAAAGTCCCCCTTTAGAGCTCTTTCCGCTCTAAACTGCTCCACCAGCCTTTCCATTCTTGCGGCTTTTTGACTTTTGGTTTGCTTGGGATCAGCCTTCTTCTTCGCTTTCTTCTTTAGCGGCTCGACCACAGACTCTTCAGGTTCTGAAACTATTTCTAGTTTTCGGCGTGCTCTTGTGGACGCCCTCTTGGATACTTCTTGCTGTTCTTTCTCTTCATCGGCTTCTCTAAGCCACTCATTCTGGGAGGGAACCCGTGGCCCTTGATCCCTAGCTCCAATAGCTTCATAAGCTATTCTTGTTAGGATTTCTCCTCCTCCTATGTACTTTGGCTTCTGGTTATGCATGGCGATTACTTGCTCGTGGATGTATTGAGCATAATTCACCTCTTTTGGCATGTTGCTCTTCAGTGCCCATGTGATGGTTGTCGCAATGGCATGGGGTGGTGTAGTATACTTCTGCGGTCTTTTACTGCACACATAGAAAAACTGGTTGTATAATCGGCAAATGGTTGCCGCTCGTTGATCTGCCATATCTTCGTAGGTTGTATTTTGTTTCTTTGATCCATAGACCTCTATGGCCTCCCTTCTTTCTCTGACAGAACTCCCTTTGTTGTGCAGCTTCAATGCATCTGCAATGAGCTGTGGAGTGATCTGTACTTCAACTGTTTCTCCATCCATGGCTGTCAACGTGGCTTTCCCATCCTTCTGAATGGATGTTGCCAACTCATACACTCTTCTTGTGTCTACACCTGATGGTCTCGAGGTGAAGAACCTGTGTAAGTCAGCCTTTTCCAGGTATCTGCTGATGTTCTCTGATCTGCTATAATCCACTAATTCTCGTGGGATCATAGGTACATCTTTATTCCTTCCTTTTCTAGTACTGCTTCCTCCACCCAAGTCTTGGTTGGCTTGAGGGTTTCTGTGGGAATATCAAAAGGTTCTGCTTCTGCAAGAGCATCCTTGATGGTTGGTCTTTTTCTCTTAGTTGCCGATGACTTAGCGGAATCCATGGATCCTGTAACTCCAATTTCAGAAGTTAGCGTCTTTTTAGTACTGAAAGCCGAAATGAAGCTTTTAACTATTCAAATGACTTGAAAATTGAAACATGAGCTATTCAGGGCCTAAGGATGCAATATAGGTGAAAAACTATGCAAACTGGGCTCAAAAACATGCTTGAGACATCATACGCGTATGATGTCTTTTGTGTCAGAATGACTTCATATTGGTTGTGCTTGTAGCTGATAGTGTATACATGAGTGTCATATGCTTGGATTTGAGTTTGGATCCCATTTGGTCAAGTTTTGGCCAGTTCAGTCCAGTTCAGGCTCTTGGCAAAATTTTGAAAGGGAAATGGATTTTATGATCCAAATTGGATAAAACTTGGTGGTTCACCTTCAAATGGCATGTAGATCACTTCTGTTTGGTGGTTGAAGCCCTGAGGTGCCAAAATCACATAGTGAGACATCATACGCGTATGATGTCTTTTAGTGCATTTTTGGACCAATTTTCTCTATAAGCTTGGTTTTGGCTTTAGATAGGTTTATTCAGTGGATTTATCAAGTTTGGATAGAATTTGGACTAAAAATGGCTCTGGAGACATCATACGCGTATGATGTCTTTTTCATCAATTTTTCATGGGATTGGTTCTGTGGACTCTCCATGTGCTAGTGAAGGACTGTTTATACTCAAATCTTGGTTTGGACTTGAATATGTTGGATTTGGGACAAAAATAGGCTTTGTATGAAGGATTTTCTCTTAATTGGGCTAATGGGGTGATCCACTTGACCAAATGGTTCCAAACTTCATATGTAGCATGTATTAGATATATATAATGGATGTATGATGACAAATGAGCATTTTTGGCTCTGTAAGTGCAAATAGACATCATACGCGTATGATGTCTTTTGTGTCAAAATGGTGCTTTTTGGTTCCAGATAGCTTGTAGATGTGTTAATCAACAATCCTACAAAGTTTCAATGAGTTTGGAGTTATTTTGACAAAATTAGGACCAAAAATCAATTTTATGGCCTACTTTGCGTCTTTTTGGTTTTCCTTGGGTTTTCTAACTCCAATTCTCATGATACTTGGTTCATAGGATGTGATTAACATGTGGAATGAGGCTATGCACTCAAATGTTGAAATGGATGTGAAAATTATGCTGTGAGACATCATACGCGTATGATGTCTTTTCTTGAAATGTTGGTCTTTTTGTGCAAAGAATGCTTTGTGCTAGTGCCCTAAGCCCTGCTAACTAGTTTTCAACTTAAAAAGTCATCAGTTTAGCTAAAAAGCCCCCTTATAGGCATTTCAGTCTCCGAAGTCGTCTTTTTGCCTTGGAGTTGAATTTCTTCAACTTTTCTTCTCGAGAGTTGCATTTCCAGCTCATTGGATATGTTGTGAAGCCACCTATTTGGTTGAACTTGACTTTGGCTCCCCGTTCTCCATCTTTCTCCATTTGGTTGCCCGAAAGCGTCTTTTTCACCATCGGTAAGTGAATCAGCTTTCTTTTGGGTTTTGCTTGCAAACATAAGTCATCCATGTATAGTTGAAACTGCTCGTGAAGTTTCATGTCATTCGGTCGTCAATTTCAGCCGTTATGCCAAAATGACGCTTTGTGTGTCCGCAGCCGAATCGGTTGTTCCGACCTACTTTTGGTGATCCAAACCCGGAGATACTCCATGGTTGCATTGCCCTCGATGTTGTTAAGCTTCCTGAGAAGTTTTGTGTCGTTCCGACAATTTTTTTCTGTTTGCCTCTTGCAGGCTCTGTTGACCTAGGGTTTTTCCAGTCGTTCTTTCTCGAGCTTTGAGTGCTAGAAACTCATCTCCTATACTAGGGTAACCCACCTCTAAGTTCTTGCAAGGTTTGGTTAGGCGGTTGTGCCCCTACCTAGCGTTCCTCCCCATTCCCCGTCTGCTCTTGTTTCTTGGTTTTGGTGAGTTTTCGCGACAAAAGTTAACAATAAGCATCAAAAGCTTATGGCAACGAGTCTACCTCTCATGTCTGGTGTCCTCTGAGCTCTCGTAGCAGTCGTAGAAGGCGGTAGAAGGTCGGATGCTCCTGTGTGCTCTTTGCTCTCTCCAAGAAGGTAATAGTGGAAATGAGCTTGATAGTGAGTGAAAAATACTTAACTTCGGGCTTCCCGGATCACTTGTTACCAAATTTGACATGTGCTCCTATCTCGTCGTGAAATGCACTTTAGGATTTGAAATTTCTCAATTTGGACTCCGTTTGACCTGTTTCTGAGAAATTGTCCACTTTGCCAAAATTCTGTCATTTCGGGCTTTCCGCAACTTTTTCAGAATTGTACCCCATTTTTACCATGGGTTGCCCTTGTCATTAGGATCATCACCGTCTATTCTTTTCTTTTTTCCGATCTCATTTCACCTGCTTTTTTATTTTTCTTTTATATTTATTAAGAAAATCATAAAAAATAAAGGAAAATAGCAAATTGAAGCCAAAAAATTCCAAACATACACGATAAATAGCTGGTAACCCTGTGTATATGAATATACACTTCTTTGTGATTTCTGGATTTGAATTACCACTTTTTTCCACTTTTTAGCTCCAAAAACACTCTTATTTAGTGATATTTACACATCTAGAGACCCAAATTCATCATTTGATCTCTTCTTGTTGCAAAACAAGGTATATAAGGGCATAAATATTATCAATATCCGCAATCAAACATAAAAATTGCAAAATCATGTAAGACACTGCCCTTGTAATATAATTTTTATTTTTCTTTGTTTTTTTCCGCTTGTAGCTGCTTTGTAGCTTCTGTATACCTCCCCCCCTCCTAGTCTGAGTCCTCCCGGACGACTATGAAGTGTCTGTGGGTGAAGCATTGTAGTTGTTTTGGTCATCAGTTTCCAATGCAATTGTAGAGCGATGATACAACAGTCTTTCCAATAAAGCTGCTCTTTGTTTGATTGAAGGATTGGTGGTCGGGTTTTGGGTTGGTTTTGGCACTTCGATAGTAGAATCAGTAGATGGATTCTTCGTTACCTTGTTGTCTTTTTTCACAATCCAAATCTGCTTCCGCTTTGCTTGTGCTTGCCACAAACTCTTTGCGACCCAAACCTGCTTTGTTCTGTGTGTTGATTTCCTCGCCTTGAAATACCTAGGAGTTTCCGTTGATTGTATTGAAGGGAGTTCCTGTTTACAAATCTTTGGGATCCAAATTTGCTTGCTATAGCTTTGTGCCGTCATGAACTTCTTTGGAATCCAGATCTGTTTCACTGTCCTTGATTGTCTGGAATCACTCTGTTGTCTGGTATTGAAGACTCTGTTTTCCACCTTTGTGTTCTCTGGCACAGCCTTTTTTGGTCTCCATACCAACTTTGACTCCGTTTTTTTCCAAGGTTGAGCTGTTATATTATTGCTTGTCTTCCTTATCCACTGTTGAGAATTCCTCGTCGAAGAGTAATCCGGTTGTATAGAAACTTTTGGTTGCCATTGCTTCTTCTTTTTCTCTGGTTGTTGTTTATCTTTGTCTTTGGATTCGTCCTTTGGAGTTGGCTCTTCTCCTTTGGTGAACTTAACTGATTGACTTTCACCTTCGTATTTGATAAGCACTGAATTAGAACTCCAGTCAATCATTGCATTGTATTGCTTCTGCCATGGTTGTCCTAGCAATAATGGATGTTGTGTAGCTTGGTCTTCAACCACGTAAAACATATGAGGATACACATATTGGTTAATCTGTATATGTAAAACTGTGCATCCGACAGTTTTGATTGAATTCTCAGAGTAACTCTTTAACTCTTGCTTGGCAGTTTGTAGTTTAGTGTCATTTGTCAATTGTCTATACAAACTGAGTGAAAGTAGGTTAGCTTGAGCTCCTGAATCCAATAGTGCTCTGGCTTTGATTTGGTTGGTTCCTACTTTGCATTCAATGATGGGTTCTTCTTTGTCATTATCCATTTCTGTTATACTGACTGCGTTTATTCGTATTGCTCCTTCATTGCGCTGTTTCTGACGCAGTAGTCTTCTTTTCTCCATTCTTTCCTTCGCCTCGGCTTGCGCTTCCTCCTCAATCTTTTTCTTTTTCTGGACACGCAGCTTTTCTTGATGTATTTTGAGAAGCATGTCTTGTGTTAGCGGCAACAGATACTTTTTCACTCTGCATCCACTAATCCAATTGGCATTTCTTCTCCGTCTAATGTAGCAAGCTTGACGGCTCCACTTGGTGATAGATCTTTAATCACCAGAGGTCCCATCCCTCGCTTTTTAAGCTTCTTAGCATGCTGTTTCAGAGTGTAAACTAGGACATAGTCCCCAACTTTAAACTCTTTAGTCCGCACATGCTTATCAAAAAATTCCTTTTGTCGCCTTTTTTGAGCGTAGATGGAAGCTACTGCTTTTAGGCGAAGCTCATCTAGCTTTTCCAGGTCATCTATTCTATCAGAGAGCTCGTGCCCTGTCCACTCTAGATCCTTAGCCACCCTTAAGGTTGAAATCAAGAATTCTATTGGTAAGATAGCATTTAGCCCAAAAACCATGTTATATGGGGTCGTTCCTATTGATGTTTTATATGCTACCCTATATGCCCATAATGTTGAATGCAACTTCTGGTCCCAGTCAGTTCTCGACTCAGATACAATCTTCGTAAGGACCGTGCATATGGTTTTGTTTGTTGCTTCAGCTTGTCCGTTTGCTTGTGGATGATACGGGGCTGATTTCCTATGGATTACCATGAATTCATCTAGAAGGATCTCTATCACTTCATTTATGAAATGTGTGCCTCGATCACTCACAATTTCTATTGGCAATCCATATCGTACAAAGACGTATTCATATAGAAATTGTGCCGTGGTCCTGGCATCTGCTTTTTGAGTTGCCTTTGCTTCGACCCACTTTGTTAGATAGTCTGTAGCCACAATGATGTATTGTGCATGAGTCTTATATGCAGGAGGTGAAATGGGTCCGACATAATCAATCCCCCATTTTGCAAAAGCTCTTGCCCCCATCATTGGTCTAAGCGGCATATCATCTCTTTTAAGTGGTACTTTGGTCCGCTGACAGTCATCACACCGTTTAACGTATTCCTCAGCGTCCATATGTAATGTTGGCCACCATATTCCTGCGGCTAAGACAAGTTTTGCTGTCTTATCACCTGAGAAATGGCCTCCACCTACTCCTCCATGAGCTTGCTCCAGGATTATCACATACTCAGACTCTGATGCGCAAATCCTAAGCTGGTTGTCTTTACCTCTCTTATAGAGTTGATCTCCTATTAAAGCGTAATCTCTAGCTTCTGTCTCTACAGATTTCTGACGAGCTTTTGACGTTCCTTCTGGGAAAGTTCTATTTGTGAGATATTCAACAATATACTGACTCCATTCTGGAGCGATCATTATCTGATATAATGTCGAATACTCGGCTGGCGGTTTTGATGAACATACAATACATACAGTGACATATTCATGTACGCTTTCTTTCATTCCTGGCCAATAGACTCCCAATTGTAACAAATTCCTATATGTGTTCCTTCTTGAACAATGAAATGCACATTCCTGAACATGTGCTTCGCGCAGATATATACTATATTCCTCAGGATTGATGCATAGTCGTAAAACATGATCATTTCCCAATTGATACAACCTTCCTGCAACCAATTGAAGATTCTTGGATTGCTGAATAGCAATATGTTTCAGGTTGTATTCTCTTCTATCGAACTCTCCTCCATAGGTTAATAGGTTAACGACATTTTGAGACCACTCGGTATCATTTCTATGTTGAACAAGTACGCGTCTGGCATGTCGTCATCTACTCCTATAGGGTCTTCTCCATTCGTCAATCGCGAAAGATGATCAGCTCTAAGATGTGTTTTTCCTTCTTTACTACTACCGTGAAGTCGAATTCCAGTAAGATAATGAACCATCTCACTATTCTCCCGGTATTGCATGGTTTATTCACTAGGTAGAGCAAGGCTTGGTGATCCGTAAAAAACACAAACTTGTTGGCTAGAAGATAATGCCGAAATTTCTTCACAGCATAGATCATTCCTAATCCTTCTCGCTCTGTTGTGGTGTAATTCTTCTCTGCATTGTTGAGCTGTCGACTGGCGTAACAGATAGGAAAATCCATGTTTCCTTCTTCTGGCTGAGCCAGAATACATCCTATTGCATATGCCGAAGCATCTATATGCACATGGAATATCTTCTCCCAATCTGGTGATTTCAAGACTGGAGCAGTAATGAGTGCCTCTTTCAATTTCTTGAACGATTCCTCACACTCCTCTGTCCATTCAAAGTTCACTATTAGCCTGTAAAGTGGTTGGCCTATTATAGCGTACATGTAAATGAATCGTCTATAATATCCACAATGTCCCATAAAGCTCTGTACTTGTTTCGCATTGGTTGGTCTAGGCATATCCACTATAACTTTTATCTTCTCTAAATCCGTGGATATTCCGTTTTGTGAGACAATATGTCCCAGAATTCTGCCCTGTCGGACCATAAACACACATTTCTCAGGATTGAGACAAATGCGATATGTCCTACATTTCTCAAATACTTTTCTTAGGTGTTCTAGATGCTCATCTCTCAGTAGAGAATGTACACATAAGTCATCCATGTAGATTTCTAGAAACAGCCTTAAGTATGCTTTGAAAGCATGTGTCATCAGCCTCTGGAAGGTTACGGGAGCATTGGTTAGACCAAAAGGCATAACTCGATAAGCATAAATCCCCCACTCCGTTGCAAAAGCTGTTTTATGTTGATCTTCTGGCGCTATGCTAGCTGGTTATATCCTGAAAAACCATCAAGAAAGGAGTATGTTGTTTTCCCTGATACACGCTCTAGAACATGATCAGTTATCGGCAGGGGATAATGTCCCTGATTGTTGCAGCATTCACTTTCTTTAAGTTGACACACACTCGGAGTTTTCCGTTCTTCTTAGGTACTACCACAATCGGAGATACCCAATCGGTGTGTTCAATCTCGTATATGAATTCAGCTTCCATTAGCTTATCTATCTCTTCCTTGATTCGCTTAGCAAAAGTATCATTATATGTGTATGGTCTCTGTCTGCTAGGCTTTGCGTCTTGTTTCAGTGGGATTGAGTGTTGGCATATCGATGGGTCAACTCCCTTTAAGTCCTTATAAGACCATGCAAACACATCCCTATACTCTCTGAGAAGACTCAAAAGTCTCTCTTCCTCGCCTGGAGACAAATCTGTGGCTATGTAGACCGGTCTAGGTGGCTCACCTGGAGCTGCTAAATCAACTTTTTTTGCATCCTCCGGTCCGTCATAAGATTTGTTCTCCTTCCTCTCTCGAATAGGTGGGGTTAATATCACCTTCCTATTCTCTATTGTGAATTTCCTATAGTGAGAGGGAACATCCATGTTTTCCTTGATTTTGACGTTTTCGTCCTCTCCGCTCTCAATTTCTGTCGTCCAAACTTTCTTCAGAGTTTTCTTGAGCTCTCTGTACTTGTTTCTACGTTCTAACTTGGACTCCGTGTATTCTCTGTTGCGCTTGTTCTTTTCTGATTTTTCTGTCTCAGTTTTCGTTCCATTCTTTTGAACTTGATTTCTTGAGCCTCTTTTGTCTTTTCGTAAGCTCTTTTGATCACTGCCTCTCATTCTTCCAGAAATCTTATCCTTAACACAATCTTCAGCCTTTACTAGCATTAGGAATTGATTTTTTCCTCTTATTCTAGGCATCGGATTGGTTCTAACCCCTTTTGTTTTTTTCTTTGCTCTATAGTGTTTCTGGCGTTGTTTAGTTTGGTTCGAAAAATCATAAAATCGGACATCCATTATAGTTTCTTCGTTTCCGCTTGAATTGTCCGTTGACTCGTTGTCTGCTTCATTTCCCCACTTTGGATGATTGGGAATGTCGTGAAACACCTCTTCTTCATCTTCCTTTTCCAGTGTATCGTTCTTTTCAGTTTCTTTTTCGAGTACAGTTCTCAACATGAAATACAGAACCACGTCGTACCCGTCCTTGTCACAAAATTTCGTTGTGGGACCATCCGGAATTGCACAAACATCTAGGGTTGCTAGAATGTGTGTCCATTCTAATGGTTCAAACGTGTCCTCTGGAAAGGGTTCTCCTACATAAGTTTCGTCTTCGATAGCCCTTTCTAAAACACAATCTTCTCGTTTCAGACTTCCACATTTCGAAGCTCCACACATCCATAACTCCTTGGGTTTACCTAACCAAGCTGGAAATTCGGATCCCGCCAAAGTAGCTGAATCAAACTCCTCCACCGGTGTTCAGTTCACATCTTTGTAGCTATGGTCTTTCAGGTTCACACGTGTAGTGGTTTCCATATTTCTCAAGTATATGTGATCGTAGCCCCAATCTTGGACCATTTTCAACTGTCTCATGAATGGTCTTCCCAATATGATATTATAGTTATTCTCCTTGGCAAAATCGACAATAGCAAAAGTATGTTCGTATTCAATGCCGCAAGAAGTCATTGCGACTTTCTCTAATAAGCCCATAGGTTTCTCCATGTGTCCATCTGCTAATTGGAGTTTCAACCTAGTCTTCCTTATTGCTGGTTTCCCCCATTTTTTTCAGATTTCTTTTGTAGCAATGGCTACTCCTGATCCGCTGTCTAGTATTGCCATCGTCTTCACTCCTTGGAATTCAACTGGTAAGGTTGTATTCCCCTCTTCACCTTCGCAATACTCTCCGACCTTGTTTAAGGGTACAGGCTTAGCGTTCTTTTGTGGCTTGCTCAGCTCCTCTATGCTCTCTTGCAATCTCGATGTTGGATCTTTTATCCCGAATTTCTCCAAGCATTTTCCTACAGTGGTCCACATATGTGGTCTTAGCCGCAAAAGCTCAGCTAGAGTGATAGTGCATGTCACTGGTGTTGACAAAATCTCTATCAATCCGTGCGAGTCCATGACTTTTTCTGATGAGATTTTTCGTGAGGGAAGTGCTCTAATCTCGGATTTTGCTTCATACTCTCCTAAGTATGAAGGTAAGGTTTTCAGTGAATGAGGTTTGCTCTCCATTGTTCTAACAGAGCCCCCATCTCCCCAGTAAGATTGCAGATCCAAGTCCACTTGAGATCCTGCCTCAAATTCCACTATGGGAGGATTCCTGATGTCCTTTTCCCAATTTGTCTGATTAGCTTGGCAACTTAGCTCGTTTGCAAAGTTTGCCTCTCTCACTTGTTTCCAAAATTCATTGTAATCCTCATCTTTTCCGTAACTCCTCTGTATGACTGGATGAAAACTCTCTATCTCCTGATCGGTTGTGTTCAATACTATGCGGTCATCCTTTTGTGTATTTTCAGGCTTTTGTGCACTGGGAGTCTTTTCAGCTACCCGTGAAACGATAGTCTCTTGCTGAATTGGGTTTTCCTTTCCACAATTCATTGTTTCTTTTGGTGGTTCTAATAAGGCTTGTGCAGTCTCGATCATTCTCTGGCACATTTCAAGTCTCTGCTTTTCCAATTCCGCGTTTGGGTATGTCATCCACCTCTGTTCTTGTGTTTGGTTGTTCTTTAACCTAGCTTCGTAAGCTCTCATCAGTGCGTCCAATGGTTCGTGTACTTTGTCGACTAGCACTGATCCCCCTGAGCTTAAGCTCATTGTTTCTTTGATACTCTTTTGTTTCGTTCTTTCCGGGCTCATCTCTCGTTTTCCGTTTTGACTCTCAAGTTTTTCTAATCTAGCTTTAGTTTGCTTTAGTTCCTCAGCTAGAATAGCGTCTTCACGTTCTTTTCTCAACTTCATGCGTGCTTTTCTAGCTTTCCATGTGTTTTTCTGACTCCGCGGTCCTTGACTAACCACGTCAGTCGCTAACTTTCCATTCTCAGGTTCTCTAGTGGTTTTCTTAGCTTGAGCTCTAGTAACAACTTGCGTTGGTATCAGACTTTCATTTTCAGACCCACTGCTGGTAGGAATAGTTTCTAACATATTCAATGTCGTCTTTTGCACTTTGTTTGGATTCTTTGAACAATCCTCAATGAAGTGAGTAACCCCACACTTAGTGCAATAAGCGTTTATTCTAATGATTTCCGTATGTGGGCAAACATTCATCAGATGGTCACCTCCACACTTGTAACAGGGTCCTAGTGCTGGTCTTGGTTCCATTTGATTCGTCCTTTGTGGATAGGATGGTCTTTGTCCTGTTAACCCTCCATGAGCTATGAACATCAATGTTCTTGCGTCCATATTGTATCTCTCTTCATCAGAAGCACTTGTAACTGTTGGTGTTCCAACATTCCCCATCATGCCCCATGGTTCTGGTTGTTTTGGTTCTTCTGGTGGGTAATACACTGTCGGAGACGTGTGTGCACCCGATTCTTCGTAATAGGCTTGAACAGGCACTAAGGCTTGTTCTTCCTGATTCTCTAAGGTTGGTGCATATCTAATGCCCACTGGTCTTGCTCCTGGTAAAGGTGGTTGTTGTCCCAATACCGGTTGTGGTCTTTCTATCCCCATAGGTCCCGGTACATTTCCCGTTGGGTATCGAGGTACTGGATGTATCTGAGGTGGTGCTAACTGAGCAGGAGGTGCATACTGGCGCTCCCTTACATACCCTTTGTTGTAATAGCACTCCTCTGTTGGATGATTTGTCCATTTTTGTTCAATAGCACACCATTTCAGTGGTTTTGGCAATGGTTTTTGGTATGGTGCCATCCTTTTTAGAGCATCTTCTATCATTTGCTCTACATTTGGCATGGTTGTTGTTTGAACATTCTTTTTAGTGGTAGTCTCGCTCGCTGCGGAGGAGGAGCTACTGGATGCAAAATCTGTATCCGCTGACACCTCTCCATAAACCATACAGTTATCCACTAAGTACAATGCCTCTCTCGTTACTTGCTCGAAACTTGTACAAGCTTTCAAGTGCAAGTCCTTCTTGAGAGTGTCGTTCCTCAATCCCTCAATAAAGAGAACAGATAGTCTGTCATCTTGTGGTCGTTCACGTACTGGACATCTCTCAATGTATTGTTTGAAGCGAAGTGAAGCTTCCTTCACTTTTTCGTGTTCTCTCTGTTTAAAAGCATATATTTGTGAGACCGTATTGTGCTTAATCCCTCGTTTTGAAAATTCCTCAGCAAACTCTCTTAGCAAATGGTCAATGTCATGGAATCCCCCTATGTTCATTGGTTGAAACCATGTCAATGCAGTACCTTCTAGAGTAAGACCGAATCCCTCGTATTGTGTATGGAAATCTGTTATCTGCTCAGCTCTTAAGACTTGCTTAAAGAGTGACACATGTGCATACGGATCTCCTGAACCACCATACTTCTTTGGCATACACTTGGCTACTTGAGATGGTCTCATACATCTATGATCTGCTACCAATCTCATTGCTCCTGTGTCTCGGCTAAAGCTTTCTCTAGCATCATGGACTTCATGGGTTACCCTTGTCGGTTCCTCTGCCCTGAATCTACTACTGGGAGGTAAATGTGATGGTTCCGCTTCAAACCTTGGACCTGGAGTGGTATAGGTGGGGATTGGAACTGCACTACCTCAATTCGTCTCCATTGACTCTCTGGAATGTAATGATCCCATTGGTCCAAGCTTCGAGTTCCAAGGTTGGCTGAAAGAGTCAGCAACCTGAGTTCTTTGTCCTCCTGTTGTCATTGAGTTTTGCACTCCAGTTGTTGGTGCTGGTCTATGTGAGCTAGAAGTAACATAATACTGATGTAGTGGTCCCCCAAAGTATGTATATCCTTCTAATTCTTTCTTGCCCATTGTTGAGTATTGCCTGCCATACTTATCGTAAGCGGCAATTTTCACTTCTGATCCCTCTTTGTAGGTAAAGACATAGAGTCTTTTTTGGTCTGTCAACTCTCCGGTGTAGGGTTCTTCACATCTATAATAGAGATCTTGCTCCCCATTATTATATTTGTATAGCCCCACATAGATGTTATCAGTGTTGATCCTTGTAGTTTCATTCTCTCTTCTTAACCTCGCATTAGGGAAGTTCATTATTGGTGCTTTCTCCTCGAGTTCTTCATCTATTTTGGCTTTGGTGCCCATCAATCCCCACTTGTCCACAATGTTAGGGTTTAGGACTACCAAGTACATGGTACCCTCGTCATCTAGATATCTATCTCCGCTATAGCTCACAGGCACTAAGTCCCTGAACTCACTAGGTCTCTGTTCTATCTTTACACAATAGCGGTCCATTCCATCTTAGTAGATCTTGGCACCTTGCTCATTGTCGTACTGGTATTTTATGAACAATAGCTTCATGGTGGCGGAAGGGTTTGATGATCCTGCTGCCATATTTTCTCTGTTGTTCAGGTTCAAGTGTTCCAAGTTTTCGGTGAAAATCTCGTAAGATTTCTCCGAAGAAGTATCAGAGACACTTCCTTCAAAGATCGGATCTAATGGTTGCACCCAACTTTGGTTTACACTTCCCTCGGTTGATATGACACTTGCTGGTTCCCCTTGTTTTGGTTGATTATTCCGGAGATTCCTGCCCGATCTCAAATTCATCAATTCCCCTAAAGGACTTTAACTTTTCCGTCTCGGCAATTTGTTTTCCTCAATTTTTTGTGGTCAGAATTGATCCAAACTGATTGATACTTGGTCAAGTGTTTAATCTTGTCAGTTGGACAACTTCTGTTTCATCAAGTGAGAATTTTGTTGCAGTTATGCTGAAAAAGACAATATACGCGTATGATGTCTTTTTTTTTTACAGATTTTGACTATTTTGGTTATGCTCACTCTCAGTGACCCCTTTATGCTCTGTTCACTCACAAAATTCAGTTTGAACTCTGTTTGAGCAAGTTATGGCTAATTTAGGCTTTTCTTGGCAATTTTCCGCTTTTGACTTGTTTTTTGGGTCAATTGTGATCCAAATGGGATGAAACTTGAAATATAACCTCTAGACAGCTATTACAATGGATCTGTGTTAGCAAAGTATCAAAATATGTCCAAAATTAGGTCAAAGACATCATACGCGTATGATGTCTTTTTCATCAATTTGGGTCCAAACTTGATATTTATGCTTCCAACAGTGCCTGTAACAATCTTGTCAGGTCAGATATCAAAAATAAGCAGTGGTTATGCCAAAAGACATTATACGCATATGATGTCTTTTGTCCCAGATTTCGACTATTTTTGGTTTTAAGCCTTCTCCAATGTTTATAATTGAGTTTCAAGTGTTTTTGTCAGGTTTGAATGTAAAAACAAGATTTGAATCCAAAATTTCCTATTCTTTGCGTTTCTTGGACTCCGACTTGTCTTTTTGGGTTTCTTTGAGTGTTAATGCTCTTGTTTTAAGTTGATCTTAAGGTAAAACCCCCCTTCTAAACACTCTGGCAATGTCAAATTTTCAATTTTAGTCTCTGTTTAGGTCCTGAGACATCATACGCGTATGATGTCTAAAGTTGCAGATTTCCAGTTTTTCAGCACAGAACTCTTCCAATAGCTCTTTTAAGTGCTCAGCAACAATCAGTTACACAGAAAATTTTTCTGAACTTTGTTTATTGCATATTTCACTACCAAAGCGACTTTTTCAGTGATCTAACATGCAATCAAACACATCAAGCAAATAGAACACCAATTGATAGCTCTAGATCAGGATCAAATCAGGCCCTTCCTAAGCTACTTCTAATCATAAAATGGATTTTTTTGCAATTGAAAATATAAAGAGATTTACTACCACACAAGGAGTAGCAAATGCTTTTTATGTCAACAACCACTTAAACACCATCAAAAACAATCTAATCTAAGCTAAACTAAAAATACTGTCAACACGGAAGACCCAGGAATACCCCACTTCCTAGTATCTCTCGAGACCTTCGGAGTCCACCACTCCTAGATCTTTTCTAACTAAAGTATACAAAGTAGTTTATACGACTCACCTCGTAGGATTAGTCTAAGGTCACCTACTTAGGGCTCTCGTCCCCGGCAGCGGCGCCAAATGTTAAGGCGGTTACGCCGCTAGCGGAAGCTAAATAGCGAGAACTCAACCAACAACAGAATTTGTCAGACGAGGACGGAGCTTGACCCGCAGGCGCATGGAAACAACTAGGTGGGTGTCAAATCACCTACTCGACCTTCTAATGACAATCACTACTAAGGAAATCAAATCTAAGTTCTAGAATACGCAAGTGACTGAAATCCGTACTACGAACAAATGCTATACGAAACAGGATCTAGAATCATTGAATCGATCTCAAACTCAAGGGGAAGTCTAGACACTAGGTAAGAACAACACCCTAAAGACTTGAACTGCAAAATCAACCTATAACCACTCCGTGCGGCAAACGCGTATGAAGACAGGCCGAAAAATACAGGTGACCGAAACTTGACCCCGATGGTACTAATGTGTAGCTCTACTCGTTGTGGTTCTATAGATATGCTGCACGCTCTATTCCGACACACGAGTTGAAAGAAAACTCACACCGAAGCTCGTAGGAACTTACCACACGTAGAAGTCGATAGCGCGCACTCTTGGTATCTGTGCGTAGCTCTCACCGTTGCTAACACAATGGCGGTGACGCTTCTCCAATGGCGGCCCCGTAGCTCGCGTAGCAAGAAGATAAGACTCTCTCTCTCTCTCTCTCTCAGACACAGTCACGGCGCTCAAAAACTCACTTTGATTAATAATTGAATCTCCCTTAGGTTACAAAACTTTGGCTTATATACCTCAGCCTTGGAGGTGAGAACATCTCTAATTAATTACATCAACAAGTGAAATTACTTTGGGATTACAAGCTGGAAACTCAATTGAGTCCCGTTACTTAATGAATGGCTCAAATCAAAATTAATGTCGGAAAGACATTTATTACAATCAATGGTTACAAAATGATGGGTGTGAGCAAAAATGCGGGTGTGATCCTCTGCTGGCTCAACAATCTACATTTTGTCTTCACCAGAACAGTTTGAAGATCAGCAACCGGAACCTTCCAACCGGAGGGGCTGAGTGTGGGTTCGCGCAATCCACCGTGCGTGCCAGGTGTTACGGCATAAGTCGCACAATGCGGTGGTCTGGACATTGCGGATCAGAAATCATGCGGCGGCCGTGGTGGCACTTCTTCACAAGATATCATGGGACAGTAGGAGGTTTTGCACCGTTCCCGATCTGCACTGGAGCAACGGTTGTATATGTGGGGGCATACCTATCTTTGATGTACCTTACCTTATGTTATCCATACATCTTCTGTTGTAACTATGTGTGTCCGGATTACCTATGAATGAAGAAGAAGGTGTTATGTTCCTGTGTACTGTCTTCTATTCTTTTTCTATGTGTTTGATGTTCACAGAATGTAAGGCAGTTTGAGGGTATTCATTCCCGTAATGCCTATTGCTCCTGTGCGGGCAATAGCCATTACAGTGATATCTAAAAGATGTCAGAGGTTTCTCTCTTTATCAAATCAAAAGATGATTCAAAGTAAGAAAGAGAAACATTATGATCACATAAAAAGGATGTCTTAATTTCATTTACTAATTAGAAATTCTTTAATGGAAATCAAGGCTATGGAGTGGCCCAATCTAAGAGACTCCATCATCTCTTGAGGCAAGATTCAAAAATATTTCATTGAGTAATTAGCAATTGTAAGAGAAAATTAAGGCAAAGAGTGCAAACATTTATTATCTATCATTCAAAGTTTAATTCTCTTGTGTTTCCAATTAGATAAGGAGGGAAGCTCTCCCTTTTTTATTTGCCAAGCAATCTGGATAACATGATTAGTAGCTCAAATCTTGAATGCATATGGGTTTCTCTAAAAGAGAGGAAAGAAGTCACGTTGAGGTTCCCAAAAGTCGTTAAAGCAAGAAAAGAGATTCAAACCATGCATATTGCCATGAATTTCTTTCCAAAAAGAGTGTCTACTTCCTCTTTAATGTTTTATCTAAGCAATCAAAAGACAAGGGTAGCAACATAAACATCAAAACAATACAAGGCAAAGCATCTATACTGGTAAGATGAAACCCAAAGCAGAGAAACACAAACACGAGCTTGATCATCTTATCAATGAATTTCTACAAAGAGCTTGATTTTTTAGATGCATTCATGAAGGATAAAGAACAAGGAGACAATTTATGCAACCATACTTGCTCTTCTTTTAGGGAAGGAAGAATTGCCAAAGAGATATTTGCTTTTACTGAATGAGGTATGCTCATTTTTTATTATGTATTTTTTCTTTGTTTCTTACATTTTGGGAAACCAAACCTATGCAAATTATGATCTCTTATAATGCACAAGAATCCAAATCATTTTAGAATATCTACCTAGCATGATAGATGTAGATGCTGCTACTATAGTTGGCACACGTGGTCAACCTTGACTAACGGGGATTTACGTGATCCATATATACTCCAAGAGGGACTATTTCCTCTATCTCTCAAAATCTCATCATGTGTGGTGAGCACTCACCACGCATGATGAGCTTTGGAGAGATAGAGGAAATGTGGGAGGGAGGGAGAGAGAGAGAGAGAGAGAGAGAGAGACAGAGAGAGAGAGAAGGTACATTAAAGATAAAACACTTGTAGAGAACCACACTTGGCATACACTTTGATCGACACATGCTCAAGAACAATATTACTCTCCAATAGCTTCTAACAAACTCTCTCATCATGCATTTGCTTTCCTGTGTCAACTTTTTTGGTTGTTGGTTGAGGATTGGCCACCCTTAACTTTAGAGACACAACATGCGAGGTTGTAAGTAGTATTATGAAGTGGACTAGATTTAATTTGCAAGGGTTTTTTCAGACATGTTGACCAGGACCAGGGCAGAGCCTTAACAACGGGCCTCTTTATATGTGACCCCATCCTCATCTGTCATACTCACAAAAGTTCCACATGTATGGGACCTTAGGTTTTATGACCATCCATTCACACATGGGCAGCCCCAATAGCCCTAAAGCACCTCCAAAAGCTTTCACTAACAATCTTTCACCTCTTCTTGCTCATGTTTTTATCTTTGCATCCATCATTCAATTGCATGGTTTTGGTTTATGAGTAATATTGTGCTTTAATTGCATTGTCTCACTTCTTTGTTTATTGGCTCCATTGCTTGAAGAGAGAAATTTGAGGCTAGCCGGTGGGCAGCATGCATCCCACAAACCATGTTTTAAAGAAAACTTAAAGAGTGGATAGAATGCTCCTGTATACCTCCCACCTATCAACCAAATGCGCACGCGCCCGTTATCTGAAGATTTGCATTCTACTAAGAGAAGGGGCTTGAATAAATGAGCAGCATCCCACCTGCAGAAATATATGTGCCACCCAATTAATTCGTCCTGACAAGGCACTCCATTTGTTGTAAATTTTCCCAAACATGCATCCATTAGACTACAGCTTGCAGCATCATTACAATCATTCCATGTGAATCTTTTCCCAGCTGTGGTGTAAGACTCCTCACAACCTATCATGTCAAAGCGCCTCCATTATTATGGTCTTTCAATGTTTATATGTTGATGCCTTCATTAAATTTAGGTGTGTCACAGTGTTTAGACTATTGTCTTGCTTTGTGCTTCTCAAGCTTGAGCTCAAGAGAGCATCTAACTCTGTCCTTTGTTACACGTCCACATAACTCCCATAGCTAGCATGATCTAGTACATCACATACATCAAAACAACTTTCTTAGAGATAAAACTCAAGCCTTTCAGAGGCCACCAACAAACCACTGTGCTTCTTTGACTACCTTTGCAAACCATTCACATCATCGTATATCCACATATGCACTCATGACTCTAGACTTGTCACTTCTCCTTATAAGAATAATCCATGTACATACCCAGATTGGGTATGGATTCCCATAATTCTTACACTTTCAGCAAGATAAGAAATCCTACCAATGCATATGAAGGATACATATCATATGCAGAACCTTCCACACCAGACAACCTCTAAATACTCTACACAGTGATCAATCGTTCACTTTGGAAATGTAGGTATGTATGAAGTTTAACCTTTATTTTCCCAATGCCGGTCGTAAGGCACATGCAAATAAAAACAAACTCCAAATCTTTCTTTAACCCATGTGCACCTCCTGTGCAAATAGATTGGCCATATAAACATAGAACCCAGTCTGTCTTCCATCCAGAATAAGAGCTTGGTTAAATGCCTGGCTTCCAAAATAGGTGTCATCACTCTTAGAGCAAGCATCCATAACAGTTCACCACAACACCATATCTAGTTCCACTGGTAAATTCTCTATCAATTTCATGACCAGATCCAGTTGACCAGCACAACCAAAGAGATTAACCATACAATTGAGGTGCTCAACATACTATCTATCTCTCCCTCTTTCACTCCGGAATGTTCCGTCTCTCTCTCTCTCCCCCACATTTCCTCTATCTCTCCCAAGCTCATCATGTGTGGTGAGTGCTAGCCACACATAATGTGCTTGGGAGAGATAGAGAGAAATGAGAGAGAGAGAGAGAGAGAGAGAGAGAGAGAGAGAGAGAGAGAGAGAGAGTTAAGAGACAAATCAAACGGGCGCCCACCTAACCGAACATGTAGCCTGACACCACAATTGTAGTTTATTATTTTGTCGAGCTAGTGTAGTGATACTCTGTGTAAATCCTAATTCTAGAGTAGCAATCGATTTCTTGAGTTGTAATGATGTCATGATAATTATAAAGGTCTGTGTGAGTCGGCCACTAGCCATTTAGAATGCCCTAGGTATAAAGGTCAATAAACTTAATGTGAAAGGGAGGCTTATCTTTAGAGAAAACGGGATCTTTGAAAACGTGCGCTCAAGCCACGAAGCTGCTCCAACTTGTAATCGACTTTTGTAACAATTGGGTAATCAGCTTTCAATACCAAAACTTGCATTGTGTTCCTCTTTCTTTGCTCTTTCATTCAAGTGTAAGCATTGTCAGTTTTGTTGAGGTTCGCAACTACGCGTTAGTGAGCCTAATTTTTGAATTTGAGTGCTTAAATCATTTTTTATAATTGTTTTGATCGTAAGAGAGTGTTCCTAGATCATAGGGTGACATTTCTGGTATGTTCTGCTGTAGTTTTCAAGACCTTTTTCATGATGGATTGTGATTTTGGTACCTTGTCGGATTGCAACCAGACTTAGTAAGATAGTGTCCTTAGGTGTCCTAGACCTCCTCCCAAAGTTTTGTTGCATTTCGAGTCCATTTGAGTGCGCGTGATGACCTAGAGCTATGAGAAAGGACATAGGCAAAATTCCTCGATCATTGAGTGATTGATTTTTTTGTAAAGTTGTTGTTTTTGCTAGTTAAGGTTCACTTCTTGAGATTGAGGACCTCAAAGAGTCTTTGTGCCCCATTCGAGTCACTTCCCTGAGTATTGGCATTATGTTAGTGCCAAATAGATATGCTACAAACATCCGTCATAGCGACCCGCTAACATTGGTGCTGTTGTCAGGGATATGATCCTTAGATGGTGAGGGACCTAGTGCGTATTTAGAGCGTTCTTTTTTTGAAGATTTGTCTCTCCATTCCATTTACACATTAGCAGTGAAGCAGCTAGATACGGGGTTTAGTGCTTGATACAGTCTAGAAGTCAAGGACTTGCTAGATCTGTTCTTGAGAAGTAAAGAGCGTTGTGAGTGAGATAGCCAAAAGCATTTCATTCTTTGATTTTCTCTATGCTTTCAGAGTGTTGTTCCATTTTTCATTTTGACTTTATTTTGTGTTGTTTTGTTTATTTTCGTTTCATGTTTCATTTTAGTACTTAGGAGTAGGGTAAATAGAAACTACCACCATCAAATTTGGGCTAAAAGATTGAGGGAAAAAAGGGTGAAAACCATATTTTGGCCAAAATGACCATAACTCTGAAATTATGAAAATTTGATGGTAGAGACCTCAAAAGTGATCCAAATTCAAAAATTTGTGGATCAAGGGCATCAACATACTCTCTAGAAACAAACTGTAAAGTTTGGCCAGAATCTGTGGAGGAACATGGATAGCAATCCATGTACTCCAGAGACCATTTTTGTTGAAAAGTGATCAGTGATATTGAGCATCAGTGGGATATTGCTCTAATCAAGTTTGCTTGAAAGAAAAACTTAAAAATCACTCAAAATTGATGTTAGTGCAAAACCAACAAAACAGGCATTTCAAACACAAAATTTGGGATTTTTCAACTTTTAGTTACAATATACATGTGGTAGTGATGTGTGTGAACACATTAGGACCACCGGGCATTTTTTCCCTCTTTAGGAGGTTTTTTCACCCGTGCATTGTATATGCGCCCATCACTCTAGGGCTATCTATCTTTCCATTGCACAAAAAGTAACACACTCTCTATTGTGTGCCTTGAGCTTCCTTTGTCTTCTCCAAGCTGTGTGCATAAGAGAATGGGAGAATGTGCAAGACATGTCCAACGGGTAGAGCGTGCGGGCAAGTGAAGAAGGTGCAAGAAGGAGGGATAGAGGATGCGGGCACGGTAGAAGGTGTCATCAAGGGCTCGGGGGGACATGTGGGAAGATTTTTCTAGCGAGTTGTAATGGTGTGAGTGAGATCCAATGTAAGCCTGGCAAAAGATATGACGAGTGTCTTCATTATGAGATGTCATTGTGACCAAATATTTTGCATTTCCTCCCTCCTGGAAACATTTTTTGGGTAGAATGTGTATGTTTAAATGGGCTACAAATCAAAGCACATCTCTCTCTCTCTCTCTCTCTCTCTCTCTCTCTCTCTCTCTCTCTCTCTCTCTCTCTCTCTCCCCCCCAAAGTAAATTTGATGGTCGTCTCAAGATAGTCAAATATTGTGGTTAGAGAGAGTAGTGCACAACGTTAGTTTTTTAAAGTGGTGAACAAAAGAAGATGTAAACATGAAGCTTTTTTATAGCATTTGAGAGGCTATTAAATTGAATAGATGACTGATTAGACATCTCAATAGTCTCATTAATCCTTATGACACTATGCAAAAGACATATTTCTAAACAACACTCTGTGCAAGTGAGCCGAACAAAAAACATATATTATAAAAAACCTTCATCCATGGAATTCTAACATGGAAAATACATTAAGGAGAGACAACAAAATCCAATGTAGAGAAAAGAGGATCAAAAACCAATTACATATCTATGGTAGCATAGGCGCGCTCTCTGTTGTGTGCATTGAATACTTGGACCTCACCAACCGATAACTAGTTGGTGGATAAATATATTCTCGTTCTGGTTTAAACCTAGCACACACAGAAATATGAAGTAAATGTGATTACAAGTAAGATACAGTTGCTTACACATTGAACAATCTTGAAAATCTAGGCATATACAAGTTGACCCTTTGCAAATTTGAACCTCCTGCATATTCATATGATTATGTTCTCCATGTGATTTGATTTTGAAAAATTCATTCACTCTTTTTGCCAAAAACATTTCCTCTACCACCCTTGCATCAAAGTTAAAACCGAAGAAATTTTGCAACTAGCCTCCAGATTGTGGTGCATTGCCTTGGTAAAAATTTTGGGCATTGGTTTTCCCCTAGGCATCATTTTTGTCTTTATTTTCCATGGGCTTGAAATTCCGTCTAGCCCCTTGTTGGAAATTGATGTGCACAGCAAACATGGTGTGATGGATTACTTTGGTGATAGAACCAGGCCGTTGAGAGTTGACACACTCGGCCATCTCTTTGGGTAATCCCGCACAGAATTTTTGCTTTTGCTCAACAAAATCTATCTTTTGAAAGATAGTGGCCTTGAGATGTAAATCCCAAAACTTGTCCACATATTTGTGGATAGACTCATGAGAGAGAAGCTTTAAACTTCACCATTTAGTAAGCACTTTTTCCTTTGCATCACTTGCAAGGAATTGCTTCATGATGGAAACTCATAGAGTTTTCCATGTCTTTGGGGCTTTGCCATTGCCACGAAGGCTAGCCCACCATTGACGAGCCAATTTTTGGAAGTGCATAGCTACATGGTGTAGCTTGGAGGACTCCGTGAAGACCTCATCTCCAAATGCCCATCAAATTGTTGGATGAAGGCCAATACTTTGTCGGTAGCACTAAAGGTTCCATCATAGGTGAGAAAAGAGATACTCTTTCCTCCCTCTTTGAACTTCTTTAGCTTTTGTGACCTTCGCCATGCAGGGTAAGATTTGCGATGTCCTCCCCTCTTGTATTCTCTAGGAGAATAGCCATAGATTTCATCGGTAGAGGAGGAAGGTGAAGAAGAAGGAGAAGAGGGTGACCTCTTTCTTGCCCTTTTCTTCCTTTGTTTCCTCTCTTCCCTTTTGGAGTGATGAGGAGAAAGACTATGGGTTAACCGTTTCATCTTGGGACGAGTTGGCGATCATCTAGACCACCATCTTCATGGAGCCACATCTTTTGAGGAACTTACGGAGTCATTACTTCCTCGTTCTTTGGATTCCTCCTGTCCTATGGGAGAGAGTCTTCTTTTGGGGGTCTCACCAAGAGGCCTCCTAAGATCTCTCTCTCTGCTCTTTGAGAGGAAAGGAAATCCCATAAGCACGAAGTTGTTGAGTAATTTTGGCTTGCACATCTAAAATTGCTAGACTTGGTCTGTTGTGAAATTTATGGATGACAGATGTACGGTTCATGATCTCAATTTTGGTGATGAAATTGTTGCATCTGGTATTTTGTGCCATGGGATGTATAATCTCACTTTGTATGACAAGTGTGGGAAGAATTTTTCAAATGTAGTTTTGGATTCAAAGGTTGTTTCAAATGCCAAAGTTTGGCATACACGTTCGATGATGACACAAGCTCGATTTGTTGGAAGACAAGCGAGGAAGATAGAGCGGATGAGTCCACATCCTATGACGAAGAGACGGAATCTGATGAACCCAAACTGGTAAAGGTAAAGCTGCCCTCTTATATGTTTGATGATATGGTAATAGCACATGTGCAAGAAGAGTAGGGAACAGAGCAAGCCGAGGTGCTTAATGAATGCCAAAAGGTGCGGTCTAGACCTACAGATGATGGAATGTAGGTGAAGGTGGTGTGTGGTGCCATGCTAATGGCTGTGCTGATGAAAGTAGCGGTGGTGGAATTTGCCATGGTGATGCAACATGTGCAGACTTTTGCCAAGGGTGATAAAGTAGCCATGTCTATGGAGGAACCTGAGATGGATGCAGTAGAGAACGAGTTTCTCTTTTCCTTAGAGGAGCATGATGCAGCTGTAGAAGAGGTGATTGAATAGCAGGAGACTGAAGCTGGACAGAAGGAAGTGCTGAGAAACCTTGAAGGGCCAATCAATGATGAAGGGCTTGATGACAGTGTAAGTGAGTTCGAAGCGGAGGTACAAGAGAGCATGAAGCCAGTGCAAGAGATGTGTTCTATGGCATATGAAGGAGGTTCCCAGGATGTGTCCAAGCTTTCAAAAGAGATATGCAACCCATGGTTGAAAGGTATGCTTGTAAGTGCAGCTGTGCAGTATATTATCCATCAGATACGGGGTTCCTTTTACAGGATCTCTACTTTACATGGCTGGGAGGGGGGGTCATAAGTGTTGGTTCGTACAGATGATGTGCTTGCAGAGCCATATCGGTTGATGAGGCAAGATGATGTTCGAAGAGGTGCTAAAGTGCTATGGGCCTTTTGTGTGCATGGATGGCTATGTGCTTGGGTAGGGCACTATTGGAGATTGTTGCAGATGGATGCAAGTGAACAGAGCCAGGTGGAAGCTATGTGATGCAGGGGGTGGGGCAACCCACTTGAAGGTTTGGCAATAGGGTATAATAAAACAGTGTACATATGGCTTCATTTTTCTGATAGTGTGTGCAAGGTTTTGCAGTTTATAGTGGAATAAAGCTTTGTTGTGGTTGAGCATAAATTGTCAACAGGGGGTTGGGCAATGATGGTGCAGCCAAAGTATGTCGATGCTAGAAGGTGGCATGGGCAGGTGTATACAGGAAAGCAGAACATGGCAAAGGGATGATGCAGCTAGGAAGTTCATGGGATGACAGGTAGCAACGGAAGTGTATGCATGATGCGGCTTATAGGCCAAGAAAGGCTACATAATGGGCTAATTAGGGTAGCAGGTGAAAAAGCTTCAAAGTGTAGTTATGGGATCCAGGAATGATGAGCTTGAAGTACTGAAGGAACAGGTCCAGACGATTCATCAAACCGAGCTACGAATCCCAAGTTATTGAAGGTTGAAGTTTCAGTGGTTTGCAGATTCTTGCCGGACAGGGTGGCTGGAGACAGGTGGTCCAAGTGGAGCTTGAGGTATAGATGTGTAGAGCTCAATTCATGGAGCCTACCCATCTTTTCGGATTGCGGATTGGATCCATGGTTTGCAAGATATGGTCAGTTGAATTTGGCGGGGTCTGAGCCCAATTAGCCACATGGGAGAATGTGCCATCTGGCATCTTCTGAGCCGCGATGAAGTTCTAGAGCGGAGTGTACATTACACGGAGCTAACAGGAAGTGACTGCATGCCAAACGGAGTCTGGAGCAAGAAGTTACGGCAGTTGTAAGATTGGGTATCTTTGCCCGAAGTTGATTGCAGATGGTTTGCTCGTGTTTTGGTCGCATTGGATCTTGGGCCTGGAAAAATCGGGTAGCAATGAGGATTATGGAGAAGCAAGGCGGCAGAACAAGCTTTCACCCAGGCTTTGCGGCTCGGCAATAGGACATGTAGAGAAGGAGGCCCAAAAAAATGGGTTTTTTTTATTAACATGGTTTTTTTTTGAAGGATTTTGGATAGCCCAAGGGGCTTTGCTTGAGAAGGCGCCACGTGGCATGCTATTGCCCCACATGCGGGCGCGCGTCTGTTGTGTCCGGGGTATAAGGCCACAATTGGGCGCCCATTTGGGAGATATGAAGGGAGCGGGAGTTCATGGCTATGGCGCCGGTGGCGAAGCCCAGATGGGCGATGCTGTGGCGCTGCGTGGCCGGTTCGACGGCGGCTTTGGGAGGTGGTGGTGCACCCGTGGGTGGCCGCATGGAGGTGTGATGGTGATTTCTGTGGTGACGTGGCTGGCAGTTAAGGGGCAGTGCCCACGCCCGTAAGCGGCAAAGTTTTTTGAGGGGAAGGGCCGCCCCCTATAACGACACCGCTATTGCCTCGATGAGGGGGAGGGGTCCCACTGCAAGGAGGTGCCGTTAAGGGTAGTTGAAGTGTAAGGCTAAGGATGCTCAAAGGGAGAAGGAAAGTCCGGCCGGCCAAAGGGAAAGGGCCATGGTGTTGCATGCAAAGCTTTCCAAAATAACTAAGCCAAGTGTTGGCAATGCATAAAACTTCTAAAAGGAACTCCAAATGGAGTGCACGACATGACATGGAAGGGGACCCCATTTTTCTTTTTTGAGATTTCTAGGCACACCCCTATAAAAGGGTGCTTATGTTCATTTGTTAGGGTCTTTGGCCAAAGAGGGCTTTTTGACCAAGGAGGGTTTTTTTTCCAAGGCTTTTGGAGCTTTTGTTTTTTGGTTGCCGAGGTTCATGCCGGCGGTGTGTTGGTTGTACATGATATTGCCTATGCTAGTAGACTATTCCCTACTGTTTGAAGGCTTCATTCCCCCTTCTCTTCTCTGCTTGTGTGCGTGTGTTTCCGGGTGTGTGTAGGCTTGTGTGCCCCCCGAGGTTGGTCGTGCAAAGAGAGATAGAGAGAGGTTTTGTGAGTGTGGAAGGTTGTGAATTGAGCGGAGCGGAGTGATTGAGTCTGTCTGATGCATTCCAAGTACTATGTGCGTATGATAGTGGGACAGCAATGGTTTGCTTGCGGATAATTTTCAGTTTTAAAGGTGAACTCTAGTGGATTAGGGCGCTGCATATACCCTTGTCTATAGTGAGGCATTGTGTTGTGTGCTGGGTGTGTTCCCCTTTCCCCCTCTCCATCTTCTGGTGCCCCCACTGAGGAGTTGTTTGATGCTCCAATTTGCGGTTGAAAGTGGTGTTTTTTTGCCGACGAAACGGTTGGCTCACGATTGAGATGTTTGATGGTCAAGGTTGAAGGTGACAGAGATGGTGGAGCCAGGTTTTGGCCCCATAGTTACGGGCGTGGAAGATCCCGAGGATTGGTTATCAGATTTCGAATTATGGTTGCTATCGATGCGTATGTCGACGGATGCACAAAGATTATAGACGGTGCCGTTGTTGATGCAAGGACGATCCAAGGTGTGGTTCGATGGCTTAGAGAGCAATGATCGAGAAACATGACAAAGGTTGCAGAGTCAGTTTCTGAAGCGATTTCGAGAGGTGATTACGGCGGAAAAAGCCGGTGAAAAGCTGAAGGCGGTACGCCAGGATGTAAGTAAAGATTTCTCTCTTTTCATTGAGCAGTTTGAAGTGTGTTGGAAGCAGTTAGAGATTGCTACTGGGGTCAAAAGCAATCAATCTTTGAAGCTGTCAAAGCTGTTAGAGTGCTTGCATTCGAGGATTAGAGAAAAGGTCGAAGATGGTGCCGATACCTATGGAGACATGGTCTATTTGGCAAAGGTAAAGAGCAGAAAGGTGAAGCGGAAGTTGGAGGTGGGTATGCTAAAGCCAACAGATTATATGCATGTTGCAGAGGTAGCGAAGTGCTCTTTGGTCCAACCAAAGGTGATTCCAGTGGTGCAAGATGCAAGGCCTGTGGAGGTAACACCTACTATTGGTTATGTTCCTTGGAGGTTTCCAGTTTGTGATGTGCATGTACCGAGGGTGGAAGAGCTTGTCAACAAGGAGAAGCTCCATGTCGAGGTGAACCAAGATGCAAAAGTGGTAGCAGATGTGGAGGTTCCAATACAGATTGAAGAGGTAAAGCATGGTCTTGTGGAAAGTTTGCATGAAATGGTAGCATAATGCAATCGAGATGCAGATACCGAGGGTTCAAAAGCTGGTGGAGAAAGTGAGCAAAGTGGTGAAGATGGTCAAGATTTTGTGGAGCAGCAAGTGGATGCAGATGCTGATACGGAGTCGGTATATGATGCTGATGCCGATGATGACACAAGCTCGATTTGTTGGAAGACAAGAGAGGAAGATAGAGCGGATGAGTCCACATCCTATGACGAAGAGACGGAATCTGATGAACCCAAACTGGTAAAGGTAAAGCTGCCCTCTTATATGTTTGATGATATGGTAATAGCACATGTGCAAGAAGAGCAGGGAACAGAGCAAGCTGAGGTGCTTAATGAATGCCAAAAGGTGGGGTCTAGACCTACAGATGATGGAATGTAGGTGAAGGTGGTGTGTGGTGCCATGCTAATGGCTGTGCTGATGAAAGTAGCGGTGGTGGAATTTGCCATGGTGATGCAACATGTGCAGACTTTTGCCAAGGGTGATAAAGTAGCCATGTCTATGGAGGAACTTGAGATGGATGCAGTAGAGAACGAGTTTCTCTTTTCCTTAGAGGAGCATGATGCAGCTATAGAAGAGGTGATTGAAGAGCAGGAGATTGAAGCTGGACAGAAGGAAGTGCTGAGAAACCTTGAAGGGCCAATCAATGATTAAGGGCTTGATGACAGTATAAGTGAGTTCGAAGAGGAGGTACAAGAGAGCATGAAGCCAGTGCAAGAGATGTGTTCTATGGCATATGAAGGAGGTTCCCAGGATGTGTCCAAGCTTTCAAAAGAGATATGCAACCCATGGTTGAAAGGTATGCTTGTAAGTGCAACTGTGCAGTATATTATCCATCAGATACGGGGTTCCTTTGACAGGATCTCTACTTTACATGGCTGGGAGGGGGGGTCAAAAGTGTTGGTTCGTACAGATGATGTGCTTGCAGAGCCATATCGGTTGATGAGGCAAGATGATGTTCGAAGAGGTGCTAAAGTGCTATGGGCCTTTTGTGTGCATGGATGGCTATGTGCTTGGGTAGGGCACTATTGGAGATTGTTGCAGATGGATGAAAGTGAACAGAGCCAGGTGGAAGCTATGTGATGCAGGGGGTGGGGCAACCCACTTGAAGGTTTGGCAATAGGGTATAATAAAACAGTGTACATATGGCTTCAGTTTTCTCATAGTGTGTGCAAGGTTTTGCAGTTTATAGTGGAATAAAGCTTTTTTGTGGTTGAGCATAAATGCTCAATAGGGGGGTGGGCAATGATGGTGCAGCCAAAGTATGTCAACGCTAGAAGGTGGCATGGGCAGGTGTATACAGGAAAGCAGAACATGGCAAAGGGATGATGCAACTAGGAAGTTCATGGGATGACAGGTAGCAGCGGAAGTGTATGTATGATGCGGCTTATAGGCCAAGAAAGGCTGCATAATGGGCTAATTAGGGTAGCAGGTGAAAAATCTTCAAAATGTAGTTATGGGATCCAGGAATGAAGAGCTTGAAGTACTGAAGGAACAGGTCCAGACGATTCATCAAACCGCGCTACGGAGCCCAAGTTATTGAAGGTTGAAGTTTCAGTGGTTTGCAGATTCTTGCCGGACAAGGCGGCTGGAGACAGGTGGTCCAAGTGGAGCTTGAGGTATAGATGTGTAGAGCTCAATTCATGGAGCCTACCCATCTTTTCGGATTGCGGATTGGATCCATGGTTTGCAAGATATGGTCAGTTGAAGTTTGGCCGGGTCTGAGCCCACCTGGCCGCATGGTAGAATGTGCCATCTGGCATCTTCTGAGCCTCGATGAAGTTCTAAAGCGGAGTGTACATTACACGGAGCTAACAGGAAGTGACTACATGCCAAACAGAGTCCGGAGCAAGAACTTACGGGTGTCCTAAGATTGGGTATCTTTGCCCGAAGTTGATTGCAGATGGTTTGCTCATGTTTTGGTCGCATTGGATCTTGGGCCTGGAAAAATCGGGTAGCAATAAGGATTATGGAGAAGCAAGGCGGCAGAACAAGCTTTCACCCAGGCTTTGCGGCTCGGCGATAGGACATGTAGAGAAGGAGGCCCAAAAAAATGGGTTTTTTTTATTAACATGGTTTTTTTTTGGAGGATTTTGGATAGCCCAAGGGGCTTTGCTTGAGAAGGCGCCACGTGGCATGCTATTGCCCCACATGCGGACGCGCGTCTGTTGTGTCCGGGGTATAAGGCCACAATTGGGCGCCCATTTGGGAGATATGAAGGGAGCGGGAGCTCATGGCTATGGCGCCGGTGGCGCAGCCCAGATGGGCGATGCTGTGGCGCTGCGTGGCCGGTTCGACGGCGGCTTTGGGAGGTGGTGGTGCACCCGTGGGTGGCCGCATGGCGGTGTGATGGTGATTTCTGTGGTGACGTGGCTGGCAGTTAAGGGGCAGTGCCCACGCCCGTAAGCGGCAAAGTTTTTTGAGGGGAAGGGCCGCCCCCTATAGCGACACCGCTATTGCCTCGACGAGGGGGAGGGGTCCCACTGCAAGGAGGTGCCGTTAAGGGTAGTTGAAGTGTAAGGCTAAGGATGCTCAAAGGGAGAAGGAAAGTCCGGCCGGCCAAAGGGAAAGGGCCATGGTGTTGCATGCAAAGCTTTCCAAAATAACTAAGCCAAGTGTTGGCAATGCATAAAACTTCTAAAAGGAACTCCAAATGGAGTGCACTACATGGAAGGGGACCCCATTTTTCTTTTTTGAGATTTATAGGCACACCCCTATAAAAGGGTGCTTGTGTTCATTTGTTAGGGTCTTTGGCCAAAGAGGGCTTTTGGACCAAGGAGGGTTTTTTTGCCAAGGCTTTTGGAGCTCTTGTTTTTTAGTTGCCGAGGTTCATGCCGGCGGTGTGTTGGTTGTGTTCCCCCCGAGGTTGGTCGTGCAAAGAGAGATAGAGAGAGGTTGTGTGAGTGTGGAAGGCTGTGAATTGAGCGGAGCGGAGTGATTGAGTCTGTCTGATGCATTGCAAGGCGTATGTGCGTATGATCGTGTGACAACAATGGTTTGCTTGCGGATAATTTTGAGTTTTGAAGGTGAACTCTAGTGGATTGGGGCGCTACGTATACCCTGGGCTATAGTGAGGCATTGTGTTGTGTGCTGGGTGTGTTCCCCTTTCCCCCTCTCCAGCGTGACGCGATTGTGGCGAACTTATAAAAAAAATTTAAAAAAATTTAACGATAGAATTGGGATCGGAAATATTCCCCAGGCCCAAGCCCAAGCCCACACTCAGGCTCAGGCCTGAGTCACCCTTTAGAATTACTTATTTTAGCCTCACGCTTAAGTAAAAATCGACCCTTTTGAGGACCAATGGAGCTTTCGATAACCAAACACTGTGCCGTAAAGCACACCACGAGCCCCTGAGCAAAACGCTCGTTTCGATCTATCACACGCTCTAATCCAAAAACCAATCGTGAAAAGACATTTAAAAACATCAAAAGACGAGTGAAAATGGGATGCAAAACGTCCAAAAAATTAAGCAGTTAACCTTCGAGGGTATTCATCGACGCTTCTAGGGTGCCAAAGGCACATGCATCTGCACTCTGGTTGTGTGCTAGAGGCTGAGAAACTAGCGAGCAATTTGACTTATGTGGGTTCTCAATACCCACCTACCTTAGGTTCTGGGCCCTCGACGGGGACTTAAGGTAGTACCACACTCTGGACCCGCATATTGCATCCAGTGACTCTTCCTCTTACTACGACGTCATAGAGGGTTACCCAATGCCTAATCCTAATAGCTCAAGCCAAGACATGCATGACATGGTCCCACGGTCGGGGCCGAGCGTGCTTAGCCACTTGAAGGAAACCTTTAGTAGAGCCACTCACTCTGAACATGGAGCTAATGATGTAAATGAGGGGGGTGGGGAAGAAAATTTTACATTCATGACCAACGTAGACCCCATGCTCTTGGAGAGTGTGCACGTGAATACTCCATTCACTACACCCCATGACTCTTTAGAGCTATTCCCCTCTGAGGTTATATTACGTGATGGTAGAAGCCTTGCCAAAGTGCAAGAGGTTGAGCGATATAACATTGCGGCTAGTGAAAAATAAATTGAGAGCTTATGCAAGGCAGAGTAACGAAGAGAGTTAAAAGAAAAATCCCTTATTCCAATATACTTGCTAGGAGAGAAATCGAGTGCTCCTAAATTAGCAACCACTAAGGATCAACCCATAGAGAGCCACATTGAATCTAGTTCAAAAGACACCCCTAGCACCTCAATCCTAGATGGAGTGTTTCTAAATGATAACTAGGAGTACGAACTACAAATGGAAACTCTAACCAACCTATACACAGGTCACACCTATCACCTATAATCCACAATGGGTGCTACTAGTGTAGAGGATCAACAACAAAGAGTTTGTGAGGTCATCTATAGGGTTATTGATCTAGAGAGACAGAGCAAGGGGATCCACACGCCTTCATGAGATTCTTGGATACAATGAAGGATAAACAACCAACCTTACAAATGGAGACTCCCTTGATAATTTTGATGGATCCTGCATATGTTGTTTTGCCAGGGGTCTCAGTGCAATCTGAGCCCACAAGTGATAGCTTTACTTTTTCAACTCTAGCTCATCTTTCCCTTGATGACACCATGGCTACCATGCCTAGCCCAATAATGGGCATGCCAAGAAACACGCTGTGGACCTCATTTATTAGTAAATAGCTCAATGCCTGTAATAGTACCTACAAGTGTGTACCAATGGTATACACCTATAGGTCCTCGTACTCATGTAGCCCCTACCCCTCTCATTGTTTCAACAACCTATGCTCCACAACCACAATACCCAAGCTCTTATTTCCATGGGGCCATACTGGCTAGCATTAGCATGTCACATCCAACGTCTGCTATGCCTAGGGCCACACATATGAACTTTGGGCCACCACATGGAACAACACCGTACCAAACTTGGAACCCAAGGGCTTCCTATGCCCAATGCAAATACCTACTTCACATGTAGTCTCTAGATTTTACCCACGGTGCTTGCTCACTTAGGTGACTTGGCAACATTTGCTCAAGCTATCGGTCAATCTATTGTTGAGAATATGCGTAATAGGCCTGATAGAGAGCCTAGAAGTAAGGCAATACAAATAGCCAAGCTCACACAAAAATTTAGTGGAGACGGGGATGTGAGAAAGCATATCAAAGTGTTTGAACAAATATGCAATTCTCTAGGAGAACACAATGACCTGCATAAGAGTAATGCTTTAAGCTTAACCTTAAGTGGAAAAGTTGGAGATTGGTATAGAACCCTAAGGGTGGAAGAAAAAAGGATTTACCCTACTCTTAGGAGACTGTTCTTGAAAGAATACATACAAGAGGGAGTGCTTTGGGATGTAGCCTCTCAACTCCAGAAAGCCCAATGAGAGGAAGGAGAGTTGGTAAGAGACTTTATTAGTCGCTTGAAGCATTTGAATTCTCGTTGTAGTCCAAATAAGCGCTTCAATAATAATCAATTTATTGAAAGATTCAATAGGGGATTATGACATGAGGATATCTACAATGGCCTAGTCATTAGAGGTATCACCACTTGGGAAGCAATCACCACCAATGCGATCCAATTGGAGGATAATTTAATGATTCAAGGAGAAAGAGTGTCTATTGAGCCTAAATCTACTAGCTCGCAAGCGTCGGGGCATCAGCCAATGACCCTAAAGCCTATTGCTAAGGAGCCAAAGATATCTGAGATGACTTTAGTAGATCTCACCAAGGCCATTGTGCTCCACAAAATAATCATATGTATCCAAAAAGGGAGCAACAATGGTGCTCAGTATGCTATGGTCCGCATAGTACCATAAATTCCCTACTTTTAGAGTAAAATTCAATGGGAATTGCAATGCCTGTGGGAGGTATGGCCATCAACCTAAGGATTGCATAGTATTTAAGCGCGCGATGGCCAATAGACCAACCTTAGCATGGACAGACACACCTTGAGTGCCTGCATTGATGCCGGTCCCACCTCTAGAACAAACATCACAACACATGGTCCCTAGGGCCCAAAATGTTGTTCAAACCGACATCCTTACCACCTCCAGTGCTAGGACCGCAACCACCACATTCGAGAATCACTTCTGTGAATCAAGTGGGTTGTGAGTCATCTAGTGCTTGTTTGGATGGCTGTGAGGAATATATAGACCCTAATATTGCCTATGGGATTGATACGCTTGAAGAAAGTCCACAATACTACATGGAGGACTATTGGGAAGAAGTCAAACCTGTCTATCAAGTAGCTGCTCTTGCTGCAAAAGGCCAAAATATCATTTACACTGCCAAGAGACCACCTCTTCAATGCTACGAGTGTGGAGGTCCACATCGTGTCGCCGAATGTCCTATATTAGGCTACAAAATAATGCCACACTAATGCAAACCAATCAAGGGAGCATGTCTACAATGTCAATACTCATGTGTAATTGATGTGGCATAGATCATTTGATTCCCCAATGTTCCAATAATCCAAATGCTCCAAAGATCACGCCATTAAACTTGATTGAGGTTACCAAGGACCCATCACAAAGTACACATGTGGTACCAGTAAACGTACTCACACGATCAATGCTCCAAAAACAAAATTGTATTCTTGAAGAAAGAGACACTGCATCAATTACCCAATCTCAGAAGAAGAAGAAAACACGAAGGAAGAGATCGCAAAAAGCAGCGAAGTTAGACCCCAGTTCAAAGACCAACATAGGGACTGGTGACGACCTCGTATATATGAACGACGCTAAAGAGGATTCTGATTCAAGTGAAACCATGGAGACCAAAACGACTACTAGGAAAGAAACCAACAAGAAAGATTGTCATGAGCCTTAATGGCCAGGATCCAAGAAGAAGATAGGAACTTATCCAAAACCTACAGAGGAGATCGACCGAGTCAAGAAATTAAGGAGTTTGGTAGAAGATACCCAAAGGCATCTAGAACCAGCACCTAGGAAGATCTAAATTACAGACACGGTGTTCCCTATGCAACAACAACCTCACCAAGTCCATAGACCCTTAGCCATACCTAGTGTCATCCAAAAAGAAAGTGACTTAAAGTCATGGGAAAGTGGACGTACTCACTTCTTGATGGGAAGAATGTTTACAGAGGGACTATGTGACCCTATCAAAGAAATGGAGATCCCATCTTCCTACGTCAAGGGATTGAATCCAAAAAGGTGTCGTTAAACATTGCCAAATTGATGGACTTCATGGCTTCAGAAGTTAGAACCATCATCATGTCCAAACTATATGGAGACCCTGAGTTATTCTTAGCTCTTCAAGATTTTCTTAATGGAGAACTGAAGGTACCACAATTTGCACAGATGGATGGAGCTAGGGAGATGCCAATAGAGGAGGAACACTTAGATCCACAACCAAACCTAGATGAGAACCTTGTTGTAGAAATACTTGTTAACAAGTTGGGACAATACTTTGAGGGCAATGAATCCAATGCAACCATACCAATCACTACCAAGGGATTAACTGTGAAGGGCATCCTTGATGCTGGTGGTGGGGTTAGCATTGCGACTAAAAATTGCTGGGAAACTATGGGAAGATCTCACCTTGGGACCACAACCATAGTAGTAAAGATGGCCAATGGGTCTATTGTTAAACCTATTGGGATGCTCAAAAATATCAAGATCAAGGTCTTTGGACATAAAATAAGAAATAACTTTATTGTTATGGATTTCTCCAAGCACACTATGGCATCTGAGATGATCTTAGGATGTCCTTTCATGAGGGAAGCAAAAATGGTGCATGACTGGTCTAAAAACCAGGTCTACTTACAGTTCCAAGATTCTATCATTCGAGTGGATCTTGTAACTAGTCGAGCACATCCTCTAGGAAACAGGTTTATAATTGATCATAGATCTTGACACCACAGTTCACTCGTACCCATTACAATATTGTTAAACATGTAAAGTGGACACTGATATTGGGGAAGATTCTTCTTATATGGATGTACTACCTGGGATGACTGAGTCGGACAATGTGGATTGGGTCCACTTAGCAACAACCATAGACACTTGGAGAAACAGGGGGATGACCTGGGTAACACATGAGGGGGATGAAATGCCACCACTCATACCCTTAAATATGCTAGAAGCAATGCATATAGCTTTTGATGACCTACAAGATGAAGGCTTGATTGGAACTGGAACCAGTAGCGTCTCACAAGACTATAGCCCACATGATTTGGGGTCAGAATCATCAATTGACATTGACTCTGAGGACGAAGAATCTAAGTTAAATTTTAGTGCAAATGTGGGGATAAACCATTCAGGGCCTAGTGGTACCCTAGATGACAATCTATCCAAGGGAGCAGAAGACACAAGTAGCGATTCATCTAGTGACTCTTCACGAGATATCGACCGTAATAAAAAATTAGACAAGAAGAGTAAAAGAAATAAGAGGCAACGATATCGAGAAAATGTGTGTGCTAGAATAAATGAAAAGAAATCTACCTCAAAATGGATTAATCATATAGGGGCATGTGATGCTCATCGGAAGTTGGTAGATAATTGGGGTGAATACCTTCAAAGTGTTATGTGGTGTAGCTCACAACCATTAACATCGCACAACTAGAGGCTATAGAGAAGCCAAAGTTGAGCCATACCATAAGTAGACGACAAAATCAAGAGTTAGCTCAAGAACAAAAGGAATCAAAAGTGAAATCATAGTCCACAGAACAACAGGACCCCACAGACTAACACCCTGCACCTGAACATTTCAAATCCTACACCATAGAGGAACGTAAGGTTGTGTATACAGAGGTTCAAAGAAAACCTATCGATGGAAGAAATGGAGTTTATGACGGTCCAACCATAGTTAAGGAAATAGAGTTAGCAGACTCTAGAGAAGAGTCTAAACCTGTTTTCATTGCCTAAGATCTGACAGAGACTGAGGAGTGTGTACTTAAATAACTTCTCAAGGAATTCAGGGATATATTTGCTTGGACATATCATGATATGAAAGGTGTTCCACTTCCCATGGTGCAACACACAATCCCCATGAATAGCATGTCTAAACCAATTTAGCAACGACTCTACCCAATGATCCTAAATATGCAAAGATTGTTCAAGAAGAGATTGAAAAGATTGTGACCAATTCATATACCCTATTGAGCACTTAGAATGGGTGTCTCCAGTAGTGATTGTGCCAAAAAAGAATGGGAAACTCAGAGTGTGCATGGATCTCAAGAAGGTCAATGCGGCCACTAGGAGGGACCATTACCCCTTTCCATATTCAGAACATGTGGTTGAAAGAGTTGCAGGGAAGGAAGATTATAGCTTTTTAGATGGGTACTCTGGCTACAATTAATTCACAATTGCACTAGAGAACCAAGCTAAAACAACCTTTATAACTAAATTTGGAGTGCTCGCATTTTGTGTTATGGCTTTTGGCTTAACCAATCCCCTGCTACCTTTCAAAGATTAATAAACACCGCTTTTAGAGAATATTTAATGGACTTTTGTGAAGCTTTCTTAGATGACCTTTGTGTTTATTTCTCTTGGAAAGAACATCTATCATACTTACGAAAAGTGTTTGAGAAGTGTAGATTGTATCGCATCTCCTTAAACCCTTTCAAGTGCCAATTTTGGGTTAAACATGGAGTCATTTTAGGGCATATAGTGTCCAAAAATGGGATTTACACAAATGAGAGCAAAATTAAAGCCATTGCTAAATTGCCACCACCTACAAACTATAAAGGAGTTCAAAGGTTCATGGGCCATGTTGGTTATTATCGACAGTTTATTTTAAACTTTGCCGAGATAGCTCGTCCTTTGTACAAGCTTCGTATTGAGTTCCACTGGACCGCGGAGTGTGACCATGCGGAGTGGCATAAAATGGTAACCATCTTTTTGTAACATTTTTCAGCCTACTCAACGTCCTCTTCCTCATATGTGTATATATTTTTCTACGCTATTAAGTTATCTAAAGTAAATTCCCCCTCTTCGTTTAATCTTTGTGGCGACACATACATTGTACTCTTCCCAAAAATGTCACCTTAGTCATATATTTATATTACCACCCTTTTCTTTTTTGCTTTGTAAATAAAAGTAAGCATACAATAACCAACTATCTACCCCCAAACTTTCTTACCTCTTGTGAATTAGTAGTAGAAAAATAATATATCCATCTTCCATCCCATATAGATAAATTACCATGGAAAATCAACTCTCCACTTGTCTTTACCAAAGATTATGGTCCATCTCTACAAGTCTTCTATGCCCCCTACATAGGTGGCCCAATATCTCTTAAGAATATACATATAGTTTTTCTCCTTTAAAAAAGACTCAAATTGTATATTCTTTTCACAAGAAATAATATTGGGCCCTCCTCTATTTGTTCAAGCATCATACCCTTTTGAAAAAGCATGATTCCCCTAGGATGCATACAAGCAAAGGGCCCATACAAGAAGACTTGCAAGCAAAAGGTTCCCTAGCCTAGTGTGGACCTTCCAAACCGAATTATTTGGTGCATGGGCATAAAGAATAGTCCAAATTCATATCAAACATGTTGAGAAGGTCAAATTTGCCTTTTGAAGCATGTCATTCCGAGCTACAGGTAAAAAGTTATGGTCAAAATAGTGTAAATCTGTCAGATTCGCAGCAAAAGGGAACTGTAAATCAAGTAAATCAAGAGGGTGAGATCTTATTTTTTCCCTACTCATCTTCTAGAAGAGCAATGAGTGTTCAAGGTCACTTGCATGTGATGGGACCAACCTAAAGATGCTTTCTAAATGCCAAGACAGACAAGTTGAGATACCCAGCAGGAGCCACCCGTAGGGCCTCGTGGTGGGGCCCACCTACATTATGCACCCCTATGGATCCTTCACGGTCTAAAATGATATTTTTGGTGAATAAATAGTCCCTTTTATGTCCAATATTCAATGAGTGGTCAAAGGACACTTAATTAGGGCTAATCACTCACCCTAATTAAGTGTAGCATAATCCCACTCCTACACAACTATAAATAGCCCCCCTTGGAGAGACTCAAGGACACACACCTAGATTTTCAACTTCATGTTGTTTCTTGATCAATAGTAGAGAAAACCCCAACTCTCCCTCTTTCACATCCTCCCTCCTAACCCTCCTCTTTGGAGGAAGTGCAACTCTATCCTCCACTCTTTCTATTCTACAATCTCTTACTCCATCAACCAAATAAATCATTTGTAGCACCCCAATAACTTGTAAATACATCATGATCTCTCTCATGGTTTGAATACAAGAATTTAAATACACTTTCCTTGTAGAAGATAGCACAAGAGCAGGACTTGCAGACATTCTCACCTACAAAGTGAGAGAAAGGGAAGGATCACGACTACAAAGAGAGGAAGGCTCAAAACAGTTCAAAGTGAAGGAGATTGATAATGCCCATACTTTATGCTTTGACGGAGCTTATCAACGCCAACAAGACAAAGCAGCAGGGGGGATCATCATTTTGACCCCACAAAAGGAGATAATGGTTAGAAAAGGTATCACTCTACCCAATGTTCACTCTAACAATGAGGCTGAGTATGCTGCTCTAACCCTTGGGTTAGAAGAATGCAAAGAATTAGGCATACAAAGACTTATTATAAAAGGTGATTCTTTGCTAGTGGTTAGACAAATCCAAGGGACTTGGAGGTGCAAGAATCGTACATTGTTTGAGTGGCTTAGTAGTGTAAGAGCTTTGATGAAGGGTTTTAAAGCAACACAGGTACAACACATTGTGAGAACTCATAACAAGGAAGCAGACTTACTTGCAAATGAAAAGCTTCAAATGGCGGTAGGAGGTGTGAAACTATATGAACCCAAATATCAAGGTCAAGAGGAGCTAAAAGACATTATCTTCTTTCTACAAGCAGGTGAGTGTCCCAAACACTTAGACAAGGTGCAAAGACATAGACTAGTTAAGAAGGCCACACCTTACCAGTTGATCGGGGATGATTTATATCACAAAGGGAAAGATTTGGTCTTGAGGAGAGTACCAGGTGTGCAAGAGATAGAGAAAATTCTTCTTTCATGTCATGATGATGTCTGTGGTGGTCACTTTTCTCAAGATATTACAAGTAGGAAGATTTTACAAGCAAGGTTTATTTGGCCGAGCTTACATCGTGATGTCCAATATTGGTGTAAGGCATGTAAGCCATGCCAAATTGCTGGGGATAGATGACTAACATATGAGCCTCGAGTCCCAATAATATCTTATGGCCCTTTTGAAAAGTGGGGTGTGGATGCAATAGGTCCCCTACCTCGTACTTCTACAGGGAAGGTTTTCATCATCATGGGTGTTGACTACATGACACGATGGGCGGAAGCAACAAGCACAACCCGAATCACAGCTAAAGAGGTATCAAAGTTTATTTTTGACCATATTTGTAGTAGGTTCGGAACACCCCTAGAAATCTTATCAGATCGAGGCCCGGGTTTTAGGGATGACCTTCTGAATGATCTCTTGAGGAGGTTAAAAGTGAAACACCTGCATTCCACACCCTACTATCCTCAATGCAATGGATTGGTGGAAAAAGTGAATGGAATGATATATAAGATCATTTCTAAGCAGGTTGTGGACCGGCCTAATGATTGGGATCGCCATTTGACGGCTGCTCTTTGGGCGTATAGGAAATATTTCAAGGTATCTACCCAATTCACCCCTTTTCATCTAGTTTATGGACAGGAGGCAATTCTCCCCATTGAGGTAGAGCTCTCAAGCTTGCGCGTTCTTGCAAGAGTGGCAAAAAAACCAAAAGAGGTTCTACATGAAAGGATCTTAGATCTCCAACGAATTGAGCTAGATAGAGAAGAGTCCATTGATCACTACATCACCAAAGCGACAAGCCAAAGGGACAAAATCAACAAGAAGCTCAAGGGGAAAGGATTGAAGGAAGGTATGTTGGTTCTTCGCTATGATAACCTACTTGATACTCGACTTGACAAAAAGTTTTTGCAAAGATGGGAGGGACCTTTCATGATAAAAACAAAGTTTGGGAATGGTAGTTACAGATTAGTAGATTTATCAGGAAAACTCCACAAGACCAGAGTCAATGGATGGAGATTAAAGCTCTACTTTCAACGTATCAATCCGTTGATAGGAAGTCATCTACCTACATTGTCTAAGCTCCAAATTGGCATGGCTCCCTTCGGCTTGGCAAATGCTCCACCTATTTTTAAAGCTTTGATGTGCAAAGAAGAACCAGCCTTGGAATCTGAACATACCCAAGGCAGCCCTCCCATCTCCGATTTATGGGATTGAGGTAATGAAAAGCAGGTCTAATTGAGTAAAAGAGTGCATGACACTCCTCCTATTGAAAAAAAAAAAAAGTAGAAAAGGAAAAATGACCAAAAAATGAGAAAAAAAAAGAAGAAAAAGAAGCAACACTGTCCTCCTAAAGATATGAATATCTCTAGGCTTGGGGGAGGGCTAATATGAGTGGCATAAAATGGTAACCATCTTTTTGCAACATTTTTCAGCCTACTCAACGTCCTCTTCCGTATATGTGTATATATTTTTCTACGCTATTAAGTTATCTAGAGTAAATTCCCCCTCTTCGTTTAACCTTTGTGGCGACACATACATTGTACTCTTCCCAAAAATGTCACCTTAGTCATATATTTATATTACTACCCTTTTCTTTTTTGCTTTGTAAATAAAAGTAAGCATACAATAACCAACTATCTACCCCCAAACTTTCTTACCTCTTGTGAATTAGTAGTAGAAAAATAATATATCCATATTCCATCCCGTATAGATAAATTACCATGGAAAATCAACTCTCCACTTGTCTTTACCAAAGATTATGGTCCATCTCTACAAGTCTTCTATGCCTCCTACATAGGTGGCCCAATATCTCTTAAGAATATACATATAGATTTTCTCCTTTCAAAAAGACTCAAATTGTATATTCTTTTCACAAGAAAATAATATTGGGCCCTCCTCTATTTGTTTAAGCATCATACCCTTTTGAAAAAGCATGATTCCCCTTGGATGCATACAAGTAAAGGGCCCATACAAGAAGACTTGCAAGCAAAAGGTTCCCTAGCCTAGTGTGGACCTTCCAAACCGAATACCTTGGTGCATGGACGTGAAGAGTAGTCCAAATTCATATCAAACATGTTGAGTAGGTCAAATTTGACTTTTGAAGCATGTCATTCCGAGCTACAGGTAAAAAGTTATGGTCAAAATAGTGTAAATCTGTCAGATTCGCAGCAAAAGGGAACTGTAAATCAAGTAAATCAAGAGGGTGAGATCTTATTTTTCCCCTACTCATCTTCTAGAAGAGCAATGAGTGTTCAAGGTCACTTGCATGTGATGGGACCAACCTAAAGATGCTTTCTAAATGTCAAGACAGACAAGTTGAGATACCCCGCAGGAGCCACCCGTAGGGCCTCATTGTGGGGCCCACCTACATTATGAACCCCTATGGAGCCTTCACGGTCTAAAATGATATTTTTGGTGAATAAATAGTCCCTTTTATGTCCAATATTCAATGAGTGGTCAAAGGACACCTAATTAGGGCTAATCACTCACCCTAATTAAGTGTAGCATAATCCCACTCCTACACAACTATAAATAGCCCCCCTTGGAGAGACTCAAGGACACACACCTAGATTTTCAACTTCATGTTGTTTCTTGATCAATAGTAGAGAAAACCCCAACTCTCCCTCTTTCACATCCTCCCTCCTAACCCTCCTCTTTGGAGGAAGTGCAACTCTATCCTCCACTCTTTCTATTCTACAATCTCTTACTCCATCAACCCAATAAATCATTTGTAGAACCTCAATAACTTGTAAATACATCATGATCTCTCTCATGGTTATGTAATGATCATTAAATCATCTTCAAAAACTTTCAAGTGTCGCAATTCGTGATGGTTAGCCAACGTCTGTCCTCCCCTTAAAAGGTGTGCGAGAAATCAAGTAAGTGTTCTATTCTCAATTTACCATTGGTTTGTTTCTCCACACTTATTCAATTGGTCTAAAGAAATTTCTCACTCCAACTCTCTTTTGCTTCATTACATATGCATGTGGCTACCTCTCATGGTGATTTTTTATTTGTGTCACGACATTGCATAGATGGGGATGAGCTCTCTATGCAAAGTGTGTTAGTTTGATGTAAGTGATTCTCTTGTTTGTTTGAGAGGCAAGTCTTGTGCGCATGATTTTTTGATGAGTGCTTGAGAGAGGAGGAGTTTGGATGTATTATGGGTATTCTTATGGGGAGAAGGTGAATGCTATTCCACAAATTGCATATTTCATTTGATGCACGGCATTGGGTCGCATAATCGTTGATGGTGTTCAAGTGTCCAAAGTGTATATAGAGTAAGGGGGTTTTCAAAGTGTGTTGCTTGAGTGGGTGAGTGCAAGTGTTATTTTTATTGGTTTCCTTCTCCACTCCCAAAAGAAGGTTGTGCCCCAAGTAGTGTGCGTACCTCTTTACGAACATTTTGTGAGGGTAGGCCCATTGGTTTGGGTTTAGAGGCCCCATTTCAAAAAGCTCGCCCTCAATGCTTATGAGTCATTGAAAAATACCTTGACAAGTCCTATTCTACGAGTGCCCAATTGAAATATAGTTTTCCATGTGCATATTGATGCATCGAACTTTGCTATTGGGTGTGTTCTAGATCAACCAAGAGAACATAAATTGGACTACCCCATTAGCTTTGCAAGTCATTAGTTGAATGATGCCTAGAGAAACTACACCACTACAGAGCAAGAAGGTTTAGCTATGATTTACGTAGTGAAGAAATTTTGCTACTACCTTCTTGCCAACAAGTTTGTTTTCTATGTGGATCATCAAGCCTTGTTGTATCTAGTAAATGAACCTTGTTCCACGGGAAGAATTACACAATGGTTGTTAATTCTCCTTGAGTTTGATTTTACCGTTGTGGTGAGACCTGGTAAAAGACATGTTGTGGCGGATCATTTGTCTCACATACCCAATGGTGAAGCCTCTACTAGAGTCGATGATGAATTGCCTGATACTCCTTATTTCTAGTCAAGACCATGCCTGAATGGAGTGAGAAGATTGTGAACTTTCTACTTAATGGTTTTCTAGCCAAAGAGCTTCGTAGGATATAGCTCAAAAAATTTTAGAAGAATGTGAACCTTATTCTCTTATTGCAGGAACTCTCTACAGGCTAGGGAAGGATGATATTCTTAGACATTGTGCCCGTGAGGATGAGTATTTGTACATGCTGTAAGAAGCCCACATGGGTATAGTCGGAGGACATTTCTCAGGGGAATTAACATCTAGAAAGGTGTTGCAATCAGGCTATTGGTGGCCTACCTTATTCAAGGATGCCTCACTTTTTTGCAAAAGGATGTGATGAATGCCAACATTCCACAATCACACAATGAAAGGATAAGATGCCCTTACATCCTGTTAAAGTGACTCAACCATTTGAAAACTGGGGTTTGGACTTTGTAGGCCCAATTAATCTGGCAGCTCGTATCACTCAATCTCAATATATTATTGTTGTCACTGACTATGTGACAAAGTGGGCGGAAGCCAAGGTGGGTGGAAGCCAAGGCAACACGTAAGGCTGATGCAAGGTCAACTGCCAAGTTTCTCTTTGAGAACATTATTACAAGATTTGGTTGTCCCTTTGAGATTGTGAGTTACAATGGCACTCATTTTATAAATGGAGTGATAAAGAACTCACTACCAACTTCATGATAGCTCATCATAAGTCAGTACCTTATTATCCACAAGAAAATGGCCAAGCTAAGAGTACCAACAAGACCTTAATCTCTATCTTGACCAAAATGCTGGAAGCTCATCGTACAGATTGGGATTGAAATCTTACATCAACTCTATGGGCTTATCTTACTTCTTACAAAGTGACTATTAATTGTACACCATTCAAAATGGTATATGGCCAAGAAGCAGTTATGCCATGGGAGTTTGTAATTCCTAGTTTGCACGTAGCTTCACAAGAAGGTTAGGATGGTAATGTAGAGCTTGCGAGAAGCGTATTGAGTCTCTCATGAACATGGTTAGCTATGGAGAGGAGGAGGTGCAGAGAGAGGATAGTAAGAGTGAGGAAGAGAAGATGGAGAGCACATGTTAATGCCAAAAGATAAGAGAGTTTTCTTTAGGTTATTTAGGCCTTTAAATAGCCTTTACAAGCAGTTCACACTTACAAGGCCATCCAAGTTGGGCTGATTGCAACAATCACCCAAGTTTCAACCAAACTTGGTAAGGCTATCACTTATGCCCCCTAAAATTGGCTCATCACCCTCATGACACAAAGAGTTTTAGGTTTTCTCACAACCAAGGGTTTTAGGTGTACCCATAAACTGGTGCTTCTAGCGAGCTACCAGTTCACAAATGGAGTTTTTGGTTTAATTTCAAACCTTGGGTTTAAGGTTTACCCAATAACCCATGAGAGGTAACAACATAACACAAAGTCACGGGGTCCATGGGGAAGGTCTTACCTCCGGTGTTAATGTACCTACCGGGGCAGTGTCTAATCCCCTTACAAAACATCATGTCCACAAAAATATGGCTTCACTGTTACAAAAAATGTGTCATCACACATACACATCATCAGGTCAAATTCATCATATGTGCCAAGAATTGTATACATCGTTGTTTATTATCATATGTCACTGTCTTCATCCACATTGGTGATTCATACTTTTTTTTTTGGCATATCATATACATCAATTATCACGTGCTTGCCTCCTTTGTGTGAGCATTCTCTTAGATAAAATGAGGCCATTATTTGGAAACAAAAGACTTTATTTTGAAAAATAAAAGAACCTTCGATCACTTCTGCATAAAAGAAAATTGTGGACGTGGGGGGTTGTCTATGCGGATTTGACTGACACCACTGTTGACGTGTGTTGGATAGCATTCTCTATCCCCGCTGCACTCTATGCCACTGTTTTGGCACTGTTGCAAGTGTTGCAAGTGGTGCAGCAGGCTGGCTCATATGGTGGGATGGCTTTTTCTTGCCGCTGTCGGCGGGCACACTGGTGGTTGGTGCTGGCTTAGCCTTTAGGGGTGATGTTGGCTGCCTGATGGCCGGTGGAGCTAAGCTCTCGGCTACCTTCCAACTTACCTTGAGCTACCTTGGGGTGGGCGCTGCTCTATCCGCACACAATTCTTTCGGCTTTTGAGCTGCCGGTTGCAAATGGCTAGGCGGCCCTCTCTGGTGGCGCTACAATTGTGGTTGGCTATCTCTTGATATGCCACCCCCTTGGGCAGCCCTTCTTGCGTGCCTTTAGCCGGTTGACTCCCAGCCTTTGCTGCCGGTAGAGCTCTTGGTTGTGGGTACTCCTCCTACCTGTTGTTGTTGTCAATGCAGGAGTCGGGCGACCTCTACCTTAATGTTTGTAATGCTCTTGTGCTACTAGACTCTTGCTGCTCAATACCTTGGGCGACTTTGATTCCTATTTTGGCTGCCTCTTTTCGCCCTCTGTGGCTATTCACCACTCTTCTCTATTGCAAGACTCCTTCTCCAAGCCTCTAATTCACAGCTCCAATCTTCCCAAAAAGGTTGACCAAGGCTTTGATACTAGTTGTAGATATTGCGAGAAGCGTATTGAGTCTCTCACAGACATGGCTAGCTATGGAGAGGAGGAAGTGCAAAGAGAGGATAGTAAGCGAGAGGAAGAGAAGATGGAGAGCACACGTTAATGCCAAAAGATAAGCGAGTTTGATTTAGGTTATTTAGGCCTTTAAATAGCCTTTACAAGCAATTCACACTTACAAGGCCGTCCAAGTTGGGTTGACTCCAAGGGCTGACTCCAACAGGTAACCCTTTAGTTGAGTGCTTATAGATCCTTAAGAGGTTAGATGAAAAAAGGCAATTGGCTGTGCAAAACGCACTTGTGGAGAAAGATAGAAGGAAGAAATGGTTTGACCGTCATCTAAAGAATAAAGATATCAATGTTGGTGATAAATTCCTTATGTATGGAGTGCGTAACGAAAAGAAAAAGTTGAAATATGCGAGAAAAGGACCATATGGAGTATGTGAAATCACCCCACAAGGAACCATTAGTGTGGAGACTCTTGATGGAGTCGAAACCATCAGATTCCTCAATGGTAGAAAATTTAAAAGATACGTTCCATCCATCAAAAAAAGGAGATACGTTCCATCCATCAAAAAAAGGCAGCAAGGAACAAACAGAATTGAAGAAGATACAAGCTCAAGCTGAGGCTAAAAGAGCGACAACAATGCATAAGATGCCAACAAGAGGCCAACCTTGGAGTTACATATGCATTCCACGTTGAAACAGAGGATGACTGGTTGGACTGACACCTCTCTACGATACGCTATTGAGATAAATAGCACCTATGGAAAAGTGCTATATAACGCCTTATTGGACACGTGTGCTAAGTATAATCTATTATCATATGGGGTGTAATGTCAGTTAGAGAATCCACCTCTATCTAAGAGTATTATCCAATTCAAGGGTGTCAACAAGAAAAAAATTGTGGTTTTTGGAATGTGGCACACTTCTCTCAGTTATGACAATGGGGTTGTAGCTCAAGACTTTTTGGTCATGCCTGCTGGAACTGTGGAGGGTAATATAAATCTAGGATGCACGTGGATGATAGCCGCCAAATGCAGTATTGATTGGGGGACGGGGGGTGTCACAATGCAGAAACCAACTCTTATCCTTGCCACTCAAGCCATAGTCCCTGAGATATTGCCTCTTAAGGAAATAAAACCCAAAACATTGCATGTCCAAGAGGTTGAACCATATGTCCCCATACCCCAACTCTCTAGAGCTTCAACTGCTATAGTTGTAATAAAGCTTGAGACACACAAGACCCATCCATTAGGAAAATATTGGACTTCTTTGGGGCCTTGTAAGGTTTGGGATTAAGTTTCTAATTGGTAGGGGGTTAAGGGGACACAAAAAACCTCTTAGTGGTTTTGAGCTAGAATATGATAGTTTTCAAAAGAAACTGACTAGTAGGGTCTTTGGCCCATATTTAATAGGCCTTGGAAGATGGACCATTGGGTAATTGGAGGGGAAGGTGCAAGTTGTTTAATGGGTAAAAGAGCAAGGCTCCATATGATGTGGGGGTGCAATCTTTACCATTGGATCTTGCACAAGATCAAGGGTGGAGGTTGAAAGGCGCCATTTGAAGTGGGGGCTCGATCTCGGCCTTTGGATCTCAATCAAGATCAAGGGAGGAGGTGAAAAGGCGCATTTTGAAGAGAGGGGAGCCCATCCTAGCCACTAGATCTCACTCAAGATGAAGGGTGGAGGTTAAAAGGTGCCTTTTGATGATATCCATTGTATGAAAAAAGGATCTAATGGTTGAGATTGAACCCCCCCCCCCCCCCCCCCCCCCCCCCCCCCCCTCCCCAATTCAAATTACATTGTATCATCATGTCATCTTCACTTTTCCAACTGTCACCTCACTGTCACACCCCCTTTTCCAGGTTTTAAAGGCTTGTAAGAGCATGGTATTCTCCTCTAAAAGGTTGTTTTGACCTAGGCAAACCAAGGGAAAGAGGGGACAAACTATGACACACCTAGATCTTCCTAGTTGTAGAGTGTGTCCACCACCCTCTTCCTATTGGCTGGCCTCTAATTAACCTTAATCCCAAAGGGCCCCTAGAGGGTTCATATTTCTCCTAATGCATAATATAGCAAAGAAAACATACAAGTGGGTCCCTAAAGCTTCTTTAGTGACCATAGCTAATGCTAAAAGATAGGAGTCTGTTAGGAGACGTCACACTCGCCCCAAGAAATGTAAAGAAACGTTGCGTTGGATTCCTACAAAACTATTGGAAGCCCAAGGCTACTATGAAGGAAATGGTCAAATCTGGGTACCAAAACGTAAATTGTGCTCTTACTTGTCACCTGACCCATATGAGCCCAATCGCGTAGCTCCAAAACGGATTGAAGATTGTGGAACAGAAAAAATCACAAAATGCTACACATCCGCTCCAGAGCTAGTTTGGGTACTGAAAGTGAGAACGATTTGTTCCACCCAGCTCGGGAACAGGGAAGTCAAATGAAGCTTCTTGATCTTCATGTAGTTCCTATACGAAAATAGAAGCTTCAACCCAACCTCCACCTACCATTGTGCATAGAATTTTCACCTCCCGTTGTAAGTTCACCACCTACAACAACATTGCAAGTAAAATCATGGGAGAGTACCTTACCACCCTTGCAACTAGATGAAATGCCTAGGACGGTCAAAAACTATTGGGCAAAGTCTTCACCTATAACAACTTGGAAAAATTGGTTTCAAAAGGTGACGACATCATTCCAAAAGGTATGATCTACCCAAGGAAAGGGGGAATGTTTGCTGAAATCCATCATTCACTTGCTTCCCTCTCAACCTTCCTCCCTGACCTCTCAATCTCACAATCTTAGGGAATGTATATATAAATCCTTATCCTCACAAAAAACAAAAATAAGAAAATAAAAGAGCAAGAGACCCCAAACAAAAATCTGGAAACCTACGAGTTCTATACATAGCACAAAATCATAAAAACACATTATGCACAAGGACACGACCTTTTGACATGACCCTTGTAATATTTTCACTCTAACCATCATCTATCTGTGTGTACAGAAATGGCTAGTATGCTAGAGTCATCCACTCCTGCCTTGGGTGAGAGGTACCCTCATTACTTTTCACAAGTGTTTCACATGGTCTTTTCGATGCTTGCCTGTGAATGGGATTTGGTAGGTACACTAGCATGTGAGAGAATTTTGAGAAGTTAGAATCGCTGATACGTCTCTTGACTACGAAAGATATATACTTAGTAGAGAGCGTCTCTCCCATTGCACAAGACTACCCTCTTGGCCAAGATGATTATAGATGTCTAGTGACATTCTTAGTAAACATTGCCTCTAATGATGAAGACGATTTACATAATTACACGGATGGCACATATGGTCTCACGGATGATGACTTTGTTTTTCTTGACAAGACTAGGCTAGGGGTTTAGCCTTATGGTTTCCCCCCAATCTCTACGATATCCTATTCCCTTGACTCTCTAGGGGTAGTTCAAATAATTAGGTTAGGGTTCCTTATGTTGTTTAATTGTGTTCAATAAGGATTGGTACCTCTTCCCACTGATGTGTCTCTAGAAGGTGGATGTTTGGTGGTGACTATTGTGTAGTTTGTGACTACATAAGGATGCCTTCAAAGGACAACGACAATGGATATTTACATGTTACAAAGGATGTTCTCCATTATATCAAGTATACTACTTCCTTTTATCTATGCTTTCCATAGTTACATGTTTGCATCTTGTCATTTGAGTTTCTAACAATGCATAAAATTTATGAAGTTGTGCATTGTCAATTTAGATGCTATAATTTTTTCAAACTTCTAGTACCTTGTTTTTCTCTTTGAGTTTGGTCTATTAGTTAACTTTAAGTAGGTATCAAGACCTTAGGCTAAACTAGGCCACTTAATTGCTGAGTTTAAATCCTAAGTCGTCTATTAATTATAGTAACTTTAGTAATGTTTTAGGCTATGAGGATATAGTTCTCTCTAGCTTATTCCACCTAAGTGTGACTTGTGTTGTGGAAGTCCATGTGTTAAGCTGGTATTTGAGACCTCGAGTCTCCCAGCTAGTTTATGCTCAAGCTGGTATTTGAGACCTTGAGTCTCTGAACAGCTGGTATTTGAGACCTTGAGTCCCCTAGCTACGTGTAGCAAGTATGACAACAACAAAAAAGAAAAAGAAAACAAAAAGAGAAAAAGTGAAAGCAAATAGCACAAACTTCCTTGTATTTTATGTTGATCATACTTAAGTGGTATAAGTGACAAAGATCACTAGTCTTTAGACCCCGATGAGCATTCCTAGGGTTAACTACTCTTTAATTGACATTTTTAAATTAACATTGGTCAATCTAGTGCTTACTTTAGCCCTAGCTCTTGTGTAATTCTCTTAGAGTCAACCTAATAGACCTTAACTCAATTGCATTTTATTCAGGTACTATGCTTGTTCTAGTTGGCAATGTTACAATTCATGATTTGTTTATGCATTTCATGGATGCATCTCACTTATTGCACACCTACACATGCTGTTGGGGTATAAAGCCCAATGTGGTCGCCCAGGTAAGTGGGTGGACCGCCAGGTATGTACACATATTCTTTTGTTAAAACCTAATAAGAACTCACTATGCTCTACACATTACAGTAGAGCGAGTTCACCATATCGTCGTGCTCTTCTTCTCGCACTCTCTCTCGCAACGCACTTCCGCTCGTACTCCTTCAATTGGTATCAGAGCTCAGATCGAGGCTCGGGGCAGCATTGCAGGAGGCTAGAGTCACCACTTCAGATTGGAGCGAAATTCGACAGGCGAAGACACGGCCCCAAATCTCGTGGGAGAGCCCGAAGGCCTTGGTGTTGTCAGAATTTCATTTTGAGGTCATCTCGGCCACCGTTCGGCTTCGACAAAGGTCTGTGCAGGCCATTTTCAACTACGTGGTCTCGACAGGTGCAGATCCGACTGCAAATTTGGGGTTTTCGCCTACGACTGCAGGTGTTGAGGATATCGACACTCCCAGAGTGTTGATTTGTGGCTGTCTACACATCGAAGGATGGCTCATAGTTCTTGGAGGCGTGTCACATACGACACGGGCGCATCTACACACAGACTGTAGACGACATCCACTAGTTCATCAGGTAGCTTGTGTTTGCTGCTTGATATTCCAGATTTCATCCTCACATTGCAGGTACTTCCACATGGGATGTATTGTCAGAGATGATGTATGTCTGTTGAGGGTTTGCTGGCTGTGAGTCACGCAGCAAACAACCGCAGCAGCGGTTACAGCATACAGTGGGAAATTTGTGGATGTATGACTTTGTGGGAAGTCTATGTACTCTCAGATTTACTACAGCCTTTGTTGAGGGTCGAGTGAGGTTTTATTGAGATGAGGGATTCTCGAATATTAAGATCCTTTCGGTGATACAGGTCTTGGAGCGATCCCTCGAGCACCCTTAGATAGGCAGCTAGGATGTATTGACTGTGAGTTAGACAGTTGGGATTGCATCTTTGCTTTACTACCGTTGAGGCATTGTCGTAGTCTATGCTTACAGGACAGTGACAGAACAGTCAGAGACAGTACAGGTGCAGGACAGGTTTACCCGCAGCTTACAGTGTCAGAGAGACAGTATTTTTGAGCTGGTTTTTGGTCTGTTTTTTAGTACACCAGAGCCATTTTACAAAGGAGACTCTGCCGAAATTTATGCAGAATCTGAAGCTTTCTTGGTTCATTTGACAGGTTGATATTGGTTCAGAGGTCAGTTTACAGGGGAAACTCTGTCGAACTTTTCCCAGGAAAGTAAACTACTATGAAGCGTAGCTATGGCTGGATCACAGGACACTGCTCTTTACAATATCAAGAAGCTAGATGGAACCAATTTCCCATTGTGGAAGTAGCAGATTTGGCACGTATTGGTACAAAAGAAGCAGATAAAACCTATAAAGCTCAAGGGGATAAAACCAGAAGATATGGACGAAGATGAATGGAGCGAAATGGATGAATTGGCACTTTCTACCATTATGCTGACTTTGGCAGAAAGCGTTTACTTCAATGTAGCAGACGAGATGTCGGCTTATCAAGCATGGTTAAAGCTGAGTGATCTTTATGAGAAGCAGAGTGCAGCTTCACAGCTATATTGGCTTAAGAATCTTGTTGACTTGAAGATGAAAGAAGGGACACCTATGTCCAATCATCTGAATGAATTCAACACAATCTACAGTCAGTTGTCAGCTCAAGGTGTCAAGTTTGATGAACCTGTTAGAGCTATGTTCCTGTTGATCACATTGTCGGAAATTTGGGACACTTTTCGCACAGCTTTGAGTAATTCTGCACCTCCAGATGGTTTGAACATAGCAGGTGTAGAAGGAAGTCTGCTTACTGAAGAAACCAATAGAAAGACAATGGACAAAGGCAAAGGAACAGCCTTAGTTTTCAGGGGAAGGACCAAAGAAAAGTACAAAGGTGGAAAGAGGAATCAGTCTCATAGCAAGTCCCGCAGTGCTAAAGGCAAGAGTGACATAGAATGCTACCATTGTGGCAAGAAGGGTCACATGAAAAGAGACTGCAGAGAATGGAAAGCAGAAAAAGGCAAAGAGAAAGCTGAAGACCATGGTGAGAAGAACAAGTCCTCAGTGAAGATTCAAGAAATAAATGTGACAAACACTATTGCAGAGGATGACAGTCTAGTGTCAGGAGACATCTACTTCTTGAAGAATACAATGGACTCAGCTCTTCTTACAGCATCTGATGGAAATGCACTGAGTGACTGGATTATAGACTCAGGGGCATCACTTCATGTGTCTCCAAACAAGGAGTGGTTTACCTCTTATGTGACCACTAAAGATCATGTTCGGCTAGGCAATGGGCAGACATGTGAGATCTTAGGTGTTGGAGATGTTCAATTGAAGTTTCAGAATGTCTCTTCTTTCACGTTGAAGAATGTGAGACATGTTCCCGCAATTACAAAGAGCTTGATCAGCACAGGTTTACTTGATGATGCTAGCTACGTCACCACTTTTGGACAGAACATGTGGAAGATATCCAAGGGTTCTATGACAGTAGCACATGGAGTAAAGTCTGGAGGACTTTACATGATTTATGTATCAAATGTCTCTAAAAATGTAATCAATGTAACCGAGCAGCCGAACGTTTCTTTGTGGCATAGCCGGTTAGGACATATGTCCAAGAAGGGAATGGAAATCTTGTCTCGTTCTGGTTATTTGCCTGGCTTTTCATTTAATGATTTTGAATTCTGTGAACATTGTCTGTATGGTAAGCAAACACAACATCCACATAAGCATAGAAGCAGTAGAAGAGATACACAGTTGGCACTTGTTCATAGTGATTTGTGTGGACCTATGCGTAACCTATCTCTAGGGGGAGCTTCTTACTTTATGACATTTATAGATGATTACTCGAGGAAAGTATGGGTTTACTTTCTCAAGCACAAGGATGAAGCGTTTAGTGTTTTCAAAACGTTTGTGACACTTGTGGAGAATCAGAGTGGCAAGAAGCTTAAATGCTTACGCACTGACAATGGTGGAGAGTATGTTTCAAAGGCCTTTCAGGACTTTTGTGAGTCAAAAGGTATAAAAAGTGAACTTACTTCTCCTTACAATCCTCCTCAAAATGGTGTTGCTGAGAGGATGAATAGGACCATACAAGAGAAGGTCAGAAGTATGTTGTCTAATGCACAGCTGCCAAATGGGTTTTGGGCTGAAGCTGTATCAACAGCTGTTCATCTTGTAAATAGATCTCCTAGCAAGGTTTTGCAGAAGGATTCAGTGCCAGAGATGGTATGGTCAGGCAAAATGCCCTCATACAAGCATCTCAGAGTCTTTGGCTGTGAGGCATATACCCACGTTCCAAAGGAATTCAGGAACAAACTTGAGCCAAAAAGTAGAAAGTGCATCTTTCTAGGCTATGGTAATACTGGTGAGATGGGGTACAGACTTTGGGATCCCGAATCCAGAAAGGTTGTCCGCAGCAATGATGTTCACTTTAATGAATCCAAATATCATTCTAAACCAGAGAGGGTTGAGGAGATTAGAAGAGTTGTCTTCCAAGAAGATGGACCTGCACGTGCAAGACAAAATGTGAGGGCTCAAGAGGAGCAAGGACAGGATAGAGTGGAACCACAGGTTGTGGCTGATCCTAAGCCACCTATTGTGCGTAGATCTGGACGTGTCACGCGACCTCCTGATAGGTTATTTCCATCTATGAACTATGTCATGTTGACTGATTGCAATGAGCCTTCATGCTACAAGGAAGCAGTGCAAATGAAGGACTCCGGGAATTGGCAATTGGCCATGCAGTCAGAGATGATAGCTCTGCATAAAAACAAGACATGGAAGCTAGTTAAATTACCACAGGGCAAATAGGCTCTACCTTGTAAATGGGTTTACAGGTATAAGATCACCGCTCATGATAGTCAGCCAAAGTACAAAGCAAGGCTTGTTGCCAAGGGCTTTAAGCAAGAACAAGGCATTGACTTTGATGAAGTCTTCTCTCCGGTGGTCAAGATGACTACATTGAGATGCTTTCTTGCATTGGTTGCCATATTAGATTTGGTGTTGCACCAAATGGATGTCAAGACAGCGTTCTTGCATGGTGATTTAGATGTGGAAATTTACATGCAGCAGCCAGAAGGGTTTGTTGAGAAAGGCAAGGAAGATTGGGTATGGCAGTTGTTAAAGAGTCTTTATGGCTTAAAACAATCACCGAGGGCATGGTACCATAAATTCCACAAGTTTATGCTTTCTCAAGGCTACAAACGTAGTGAGTTCGATCACTGTCTATATACAAAGAAGGCGAAGGATGGTAGTTGGCTGATCCTTATTTTGTATGTGGATGACATGTTGATTGCTGGCAAGCACTTGGAAGAAATTTCAGCTTTGAAGTCAAAGATGGCAAAATCGTTTGACATGAAAGACATGGGTGAGGCAAGTCATATACTTGGTATGCGCATTGAGAGAGACAGATCAAAGAAGTTGATTTGGTTATCTCAAACAGAGTATATTGACAAGGTTTTGCAACGTTTCAATATGGAGAAGGGAAAGGCACTGAGTGTTCCATTGCCACCATATGTGAAACTTAGAAAACAAGATTGTCCTGTGTCTGAGGAAGAACAGGCTGAAATGGATAAGATTCCATATGCGTCTGCAGTGGGTAGTTTGATGTATGCAATGATTGCTACTCGCCCAGACATTGCATTTGCAGTGGGAGTAGTAAGTTGATACATGTCAAACCCAGGCAAGAAACATTGGGAGGCAATGAAAGGAATATTGAGATACCTGAAAGCTACAAAGAGTATGCATATATGCTATGGGAGTCAGGAGCTAAGTGTAAAGGGTTTTACAGACTCAGATTATGCAGGTGACTTAGACAACCGAAGGTCTACGTCAGGGTATGTCTTTACATTGGCTGGTGGAGCAGTATCATGGCGTTCTAGATTACAAGATTGTGTTACTCAGTCTACTACAGAGGCTGAATATGTTGCAGCATCAAAGGCATGCAAAGAATCAATTTGGCTTAATCGACTAGTAACAGATTTGGGAATCAAAGAAGAGATGCTTGTGTTATATTGTGATAGTCAAAGTGCTATACAATTGGCTCGCAATCTAGTTTATCACTCAAAGACAAAGCATGTGGATGTGAAGTATCATTTCATCAGGGAAATGCTCGAGGATAAGCAACTTCAGCTTGTCAAAGTTCACACCACAGAAAATCCTGCTGATCTACTTACAAAACGACTTCCCTCAGAGAGCTTTGCGCATTTTCGCAAGCAGTTAGGTGTAGGGTAGTACATCACTTCTCTACATCTCTTGTATATTAGCTTGTATAGTAGCTTCTCTCACACTTAAAGTACCACATTGGACTTTAAGTGGGAGGTTGTTGGGGTATCAAGCCCAATGTGGTCGCCCAGGTAAGTGGGCGGACCGCCAGGTATGTACACATATTCTTTTGTTAAAACCTAATAAGAACTCACTATGCTCTACACATTACAGTAGAGCGAGTTCACCATATCGTCGTGCTCTTCTTCTCTCACTCTCTCTCGCGTCCCACTTCCGCTCGTACTCCTTCACATGCTACCTTTGAGCTTGCACAATGTTGTTTTTCTTCTGCTATCTACAGGTACTCCTATCATCAATCCCGATGCTACACCGTTATATTCCGAGGGTGGAATCTACTTCAGGAAGGGGGGCATGTCAACCACCAACGTTCAATTCTAGTAGTCATGGGTCGGGCTTGTTGGTCCAATAGGAAAAGGGTAAGAGTGATTGTCGATGAGAGGCGCACTCTAACTGGAACATTCAAGGGTTAATTGGCTAAGCATGGGCGCCCAAGTGTGAATGGGCGAGCTCATATAAAAGTTACCTAAACCTGAAAATCACTTATCTCTCATTTGTGCAATTGAAGAGCGCTCTTGCTCCATCTCCATCTTCTTCTTCATCTCCTTGTGGAAGAAGAGTACAAGTCTAAGCCTGTGGTAAAGGGTTTTCTCAAAAGAAAGCTATTGATTTTAATGAAATGTTTTCTCCTCTTGTAGATATGATTTATCCCAAGGAGGCATTACTGCCACGAGATTTACATGCCTTTTCTGACTCAGATTGGACTGGTTGTTTTGACATGCGAGTGTCCACAAGTGGTTTTTGTTTCATGCTTGGTAGTTCATGCATATCATGGTTGAGCAAGAAGCAACCTAATGTGGCCACTTCCAGTTGTGAGGCTGAGTATAGGGTAGTCTTCACAGCTACACTTGAGTGCAGGGTAGTCTTCACAGCTACAATTGAGTGTGTATGGCTCAAACGCCTTATGGCTGATTTGGGTGTTGGACATGAAACTACACAGCTACAATTGAGTGTGTATGGTTCAGACGCCTTATGGATGATTTGGGTGTTGGACATGACACTACCAATGTCATCTACACCGACAATCAGAGTACATTGGCATTTTCAAGGAACCCAGTTTTTCATGCGCACACAAAGCACATTGAGGTGCAATACCACTATGTCAGGGAGAGACTCTTAATAGGAGAGATTACCTTGGCTTATGTGCCAACACAGGACAATTTTGCAGATCTTTTCACAAAGGCATTGTCTCATGAGAAGTTGAAAGCTTTCAACAAAGCTTTGGGCTTACTCCCCTTTGTGGATTGATCATGCACTCAGGGTATGGCACTCCCCTATGCATTATGTGCCATCTCTTATTCACCGCATCACTCCCAGGGGGTATTTGTTACTATATATATGTGGTAGTGATGTGTGTGAACACACTTAGGATCATCGAGGCATTTTTTTCCCTGACTAGGAGGTTTTTTCCCCCATGCATTGTATATACACCCATCACTCTAGGGCTAGCTTATCTTTTTGATTGCACACTAAGCAGTACTACTCTCTATTGTGTGCCTTGATTTCTTCATCTTCTCCAAGCTGTGTGTGTTTTCCTGCAACCCTATTGTTGGTGTTACCATATGTACATGTGGTACTAATGTGTGTGAACACACTTAGGACCGCCGGGGCTTTTTTTCCCTCATTAGAGCTTCTTCGTCTTCTCCTCTATAGAAGGAGGCCTCTTCTACATATGAAAATTGTGTCAAGTGGTGAAGCTAAGAGGAGTGAAGCAAGGTTAAGAGAGAATCAAGTGGGAGGACCATTAAGGGTTTCTAAGCCCTTTGTAACTTACTTCAAGTTTGAGTGTAAAGCCATTGAGTGGCTACTTTGTCGTGAACCACGTACCCATCTCGTGTGTGCTCTCTCACTCTATCTTCTCTATTATATCTCTTGTGTGTGAATTATCTCTTTCCATCAAGAACACCATGCTAATTGCTACTTAGTAATCAATAATCCTAACAGTGTTGCTGACAAATAGTGGTGAGCCTTCTTGTTACAAAGAGGCCATGCTAGCTAAGGATAAGACTCGGTGGAAACTTGTAGAATTGAAAAGAAAAAAACTTGGGATTTGGTTCATTTCCAAAATGTAAGAAATCATACCTTGTAAATGGATCTACAAACCAAAATTTGCATCCAATAATGTTGGGAAATACAACGCTTGGTTATTAGGTAATAATTCAAGGAAGAGTATGACATCTATACTCTTTATTATGCAGCTTAAATATTTCAAGGAAGGAGAGACCCTCCATGTGTCACTCACTGCTTCACTTAAGAGAAAACCTCTCTAAAATGCAAAAGGGAGAGTAAGATTGTAAGAAACAACAAGCTGCTTGTTGTAAGAAACAACAAGCAGCTTTTCAGCTTTTGTCAGAATGTAAAATCAAAAGAATTTCTTTCTCTTTAGTAGTAGAAAGTGCTTTAGTCATAGAAAGTCAAAGGATTTCTCCTCTACATAGAATAAACTTATTGGTTTAAATGCACATAACAAAACGGAGATAAATTTAGTGGAGATTTTATAATTTAATGAGAATTTAATTTTTGAAGATATATTTAGTTTTTTCTTTTCAATAGTTCTTTTTCAAGACCAATATTGACATATTTTTGTAAAAAGTTTTTATTTCTTTAAAGAGATTGAAAAAAAAAAAGCTCGTCTGGTGTCGACATGGGGTAGTTTCACTTTGAGAAAATACATGCAAATGAAGGAGTAGTTATCCATGTTATTGACCATGAGAGAGAGAGAGAGAGAGAGAGAGAGAGAGAGAGAGAGAGAGAGAGAGAGAGAGAGATTTTTCTTTCGAGCTCACAGGGCTCCGTCTCACCAAGGACACCTTTCAAGCCCTTCAAATTTCTCGGGGGGGGGGTGTCACTTAATATTTATGCAACTATCACGTGAGTACAGCAGAAGGGGTTATTACATTTTTTTCTCACATTTTCACATACAAAAAGGTACCACAAGATGTAATTGGAATTTTTCTTTTACACACTAAATTATTTGTCAAAAATTCACAGATAAGGAGTTTAAAAATAGTCCTTGAACGCACGTGATATACAAAATTTATATTTAGTGACACACCAAGTCAAATTTCCAAGTAAATATGGTTTTCTTAGAGTAATAGTGTATTTTCAAAAAGGTAGCTAACATTTTTCACCCATAGAAAATAGATAAAATGCCCAACAAAAATCAACCCTCACATTGGAACCCCAAATAGGGAGAAAGATTGCCCAATTAACGTACCTTTTATCAGTTCTTGAATATTTTGTCCTTTTTGTTTTTAAGAGTTAAACTGTGGAAAATGCTTAAAAATCAATAAATTCTCTAAATTTTGATAGGCAAAGGTGCCTATCAAAAATCAACCCCACACACATAGAGAAAAATGTTTTAGCATCGAACAAATGACGCAGCAAGCAGAAGGGAGAAGAGGAGAAAGAGAGAATAAAATGTTTAAGGACGTAAGAACAATCTAAAAAGACGTTAAAGTTACACAACAAGTTGTTAGCACTTGAATATCTATGGAAAGGAAGGAGAGAGAGAGAGAGAGAGAGAGAGAGAGAGAGAGAGAGAGAGAGAGCTAGAAGATGAAACAAAAATATCTTTATTCTCACCCAAGTTGCCATTTATATTCTTCTTCTTCTTCTTCTTCTTCTTCTTCTTCTTCTTCTTCTCTCTCTCTCTCTCTCTCTCTCTCTCTCTCTCTCTCTCACACACACACACACACACACACACACACGCGCGTGCGCGTGCGCCTCTTGAAAGAAGAAGAATTTAAAATGTTGTAGGAGCGATCCAATGAGATCTCAAAGATCTATTCGATGGTCTCAAGTTCAAGACCTTAGAGAGAGAGAGAGAGAGAGAGAGAGAGAGAGAGAGAGAGAGAGAGAGAGACCAATCATAGCAATCTATACTTTTCTTTATAGAGATTGAGAAAAAGGAGTTTGCTCATCCTTTTCATGCATTGACTTGAGGTTATCACCTTAACCGCAGTGCCAATTTTTCAACTACTATACCACTCTGACAAGTCATACGTGTATGCACACATGAGCTCCATGCACACTGCTATCCATCTAATACATGTATGTGTGTGTGTGTGTGCGTGCGTGCGTGTGCGTGTGTGCGTGCGCGTGCGCGTGCGCGTGTGCGTGCGCGTGCGCGTGTGCGTGCGCGCGTGTGTGTGTGTGTGTGTGTGTGTGTGTGTGTGTGTGAGAGAGAGAGAGAGAGAGAGAGAGAGAGAGAGAGAGAGAGAGAGAGAGAGAGAGAGAGAGAGAGAGAGGGGTTTGGGGGCGGGGGGGTACGCACGAAGGGAGGATAAAAGTTTTAAATGTCATAGTTATTGTACTATAACAACAACAAGAGGCTTCAAGACCTATGTGATAAATTTCTATATAAGAATATATATATGTACACACACACACACACAAATACATATATATGCATGTATGTATGGTTGTGTGTGTGTGTATACACACAGACACGTGTATATATATGTATGTGCATATCTTTATACATATATGTAGTATGTATTTGTGTGTGTATGTGTGTGTGTGTGTACTCAAGTAGGGTATGATACTCATATTCTCAAATTTTCAAGGAACCTAATGTGTACACAAAAAGAGGCTGTCCTACATTGCCTCAATATCCAATCACACATTTAACAGAGCAACAATTAAGACAAATGGTTGGTATAATATAGATTGTGTGCAAGGAAATAGGCTCAAGCTGATTGAATACAATCTTCTCTCTCAAAGAGGAATATCGTTTTGTAATCAGAGGATAAAGATAGATAGAGATCAATGGCATGCATGATTTTAGTCACAGCCTCAATTTTACACCATGTCCTTCAGTTTAGTATAATGGCCAAAAATCCTACAAAAATAAACAATTGAGCAACCTTACTTTGCTTTCATTTCTATCACATTTTAAGATGCAAATGATGTGAAAGTGTACATGAACAAATAGTGCACACCTTATCATACTAAGCTGCTTATGTATTGTTGTGGTTAGGTGATGACGTAAACCATTACCATGCTTGTGAACATAGATAGAGATCCAAGAGAAGCGTCTAAAGAGAAGCATAGATGTAATCACATTCTTAATATTAAAAGAACGTCATCTCATCTCTTCGAAACTTGAAGCTTTTTTGGTACATTGGAAACTATGAGCCCTTATATTTTCACAACTTTACTCTTAGACATAAAAAGTTATAATTACACACTGTAGCAATTATGGGCCTTCATCTTTAAAAACTTGCTGGCTTACCCAATTTGTACTTCTCAACTTGGTAGCACTTTTTTCAACTCTAGGTAGACCAAGGGAAAGATGGTCTTCTTGCCATATAAGAAGTTATCATGTACACTTCTACCATGTCTTGCTTATAAAAAAAGACGCAAGGATAGAAGTAAGTAAGAGAATGGAGTAGAGACATTGAATTCAATTGTGTTCCTATTGTTGAAACCAATTCTAGAACCCACTCCATTTTCAAAAAAAGCTTTATTGTTATTTCATTTAAGACGGCTTTCATCTCTTCATACCATGCTAACTACCTAATTTGTATAATCAACATTGGTAGCATTGCTAAACCAAGATACACCAAAAGGAGGAGACTCTCTCTCTCTCTCTCTCTCTCTCTCTCTCTCTCTCTCTCTCTCTACCACAATAGAAGTAGAGCACTCCTAAGTTTTTTGAACAAGGGCTAGCACCTTATGAAAAACAATGTCTATGAGAATCTCCCAAGTTTGGTATCAAAGAATGCTTTGTAGAATCTTACATATATTTATGTTTTTTAGAATCTTCAAGAGGTTGTGTAATGCATTACTTTTAGAAATTTAATAGAATATACATGGAGGAATAGAGTATTGATAGTGTTTCACTTGGAAGAGAAGATATTCATACAAAAATAGAAACGATGTTTCTTTGGCCGCAGCAACACGCGGGTCACATACTAGTAGATTTTAATGAAATATTTTCTCTAATGGGTAAAATGGAAGCAATGAGATTGTTTCTTGGATTAGTTGCTACATAGAGGACATAGAGGACATAGAGCTTATTCAAATGGATATAATAGCAACTTTCTTACATGGAACAGCTTGAATGGTTTGTGGAAAAAGGCAAGGAACATTTGGTGTGAAGACTTTATGGTTAAAAGCAAGCATCCAGGAAGTGGTATCATGAGTTTGATACTTTTATGCAATCCCAAGTATTTAAATGCAATATTGAGGATCCATGAATTTATGTGAAAAGACCGTGGAATGGATAGCTTATTGTGCTTATTCTTTATGTTTATGACATGTTCTTTGCTGATCATTCTAAAAAGGACATTGTTCACCTAAAGCAATAGCCACATAGTTAATTTGACATGAAAGATTTGGGCGATGCCAGTCATACTTTGGGTATGTACATTACTTGAGATCGTAACAATAGATTGTTATACGTGTCTCAGAAAGAGTATGTGTAGAAAGTGCTTGAGCGTTTCAATATGCAGAAGGGAAAGTCATTGAGTACTCTATTGCCTACCTATTTGAAACTCTGCAAAAAAGATTGTCCCCAATCTGACGAGAAAAGTTTCATGACGACTTAAGGTTCCTTATGCTTTAGTTTGTGGTAGTCTCATGTATGCCATGGTGGCTACAAGACCTAACATTGGGTATGCATTGGGAGTTGTTAGCAGGTATATGTCCTATCTTGGAAAAAAGCATTGGGATGCTATCAAATCGATTCTCAGAGACTTGAGTTGCACAGTGGATAGACAATTATGCTATGGTTGGGGAGAGTTACCCATTCGGATATGTTGACAGTGATTATGCAGGATGTGTTGACAATTGTAAAAAACGATTGGTTGGATAAAACACTTTTTTTAATTCTGCTATTTCTTGGAGACTTGTTCTTCAAGACTGTATGTCAGTTTTCACTACACAGACAGATAATGTTGCTTTGAGTGAAGCATGCAAAGAAGTTATATGACATATTTGTCTAGTGGGATATCTTGGACTAGAGCAAAAGATTAAAGTTCACTGTGATAGTTAGAGTGCTATTGCCTTGTCTAAGAATCCAATGCTTCATCCAAGGAAAAAACACTTTGATGTGCATTATCACTTCAATTGTGATTGCTTGGCAAACAAGAAGCTTGACTTGGTGAAGATACATACATCAGAGAATGCACCAACAGATGAATTAACCAAGAATCTCTCTAATAATCAGTTTTAGCACTATTGTTAGTTGATGGGCATCAACTGAAGATGAGGTATTCTTCACTAACTATACAAGTTATATAGTCTTATGGCCTCCCACATCGGGTGAAGTCCTATCGATCCAATATACTTCACTAACTTTACAGGTTGTATAGTTTTATAGCCTCCCACATTGGTCACCAAGTGGGAGAATGTAGGGTTGTTGACCATGTAGGTTGGGGTCCACCACCCATCACTAACTTATGTCTACTAATCTTTAATTATATACATATACAATTATGAGCCACACACAAACTAATGCACTATTGTGTGCTACTATAAAGAAGAGGGTTGGATCTCCCTCACCATGTTTGTGTGTCATGTCTTCTCTCTCCCTCACCATATTTGTGTGTCATCTCTCTCTCTCTCTCTCTCTCTCTCTCTCTCTCTCTCTCTCTCATCCAACTCAGCTCTTTTGCTACCCTTTATCGTTTTCTATTCAATTGTACTATCTGTTAGCAGTGGCTAACACATGCTACACCGATTATGCACCAAGCTAGGGATGTGCTATGGATGTACACAATATTTTCTATTTGCAATGTATGAGGACTTGGGCTCATATAGGAGTTCCAAATTGTATATGCTAGAGAGTTCAAGTTAATCCCATAGTAGAAAGGCTTGTGGTGCATTCCTTTATAAGAATCCCTTTTATGCAAAGAGGCTTCATTCTTGAGGATCTATTCTTGAGTAGTCATTGTTGAGAGCTCACTCTTGTGTGTTCACTTCATGGATAGCCTAGCCTTGAGCTTAATGCCAATGCTTAAAAGGCTAGTGCTAATACTTTGTAATTAAGGAAGCTCTTATTGATTAATCTAATCTCTATTTTGTTCATTAGTCTTGTCTTCTTTATATTTCATTAATATCATAAAGTAGTTTTTCTTTGATCTAACTCTCTTCTACCATGAGCATTTCAATTAGTTGATGCTTTCTCTAATGCTCTTGATTAGTGTAGTGTGTGTGCACTCTTGGTCATGTGATTAGAGGTTGTACTTATGTTTGTGGAGGTTTAAGAGTCTTGAGCTTAATACCACTTGTGTGTGATATGATTAGAGTACCTTGGTTGGCATGTCATGATTGGGGAGGCCAACTTCAATGCAATTAGTGTGTGCTTTGGTCATTGATAGTTGTGTGGATTGTGCTCTTGTGACTTGATAAGATTGGCAAGTCAAACTTTGGTGGACTTGGTGTGTAGAGGAGTTGATTGATTATTAGTGATTAGAGCATGATTACAATTAGTTTTCCCATGGCTAATCTCTACTTGCATTAGAGAGGCATTCTCTTGAATCCTCTTATTCATTGTGTACGATGACGCTTTCACACTTAGTTGTGTGATGTTTCCATGCCCTAGCCGGGTGATGCTCTCTTCGGATTGATGATTTTGTCGGAGTTGGCCTATGTTACAACTACCTCCAACATTTGGCGCCGTTGCCGAGGAGCGGTTGTCTAAGCTAGAGGAGTAGAGGATGCTTTGATAAGAGTAATTTTGCTACTAAATTCACCGGTTTTGAGTGTTTGTAACTCAAATTAGTGTGATTTGATGATATATCTACAAGTAAATGAAGCTAATTTTTTAATTATGAATACCCCAAACCCCCTAATTTCACCCCCAATTTTACTAATTTTATACTAACTATTACTAATTTTTCTTTCTTTCCCATGGGGAGTACACTATGTAAAAATTTCACATAGCACGTGCGAACAAGAGGGGTATTTAAATAATCCCTTATATGTATATTTTCAAGTATTATATGTACCCCTTATGTAAGCATTTTTTGTAAAAAAAAGTAGCCCTTATTTATGAAAATTTTCACTTTCTCCATTCAAAAACCGTTTATGTAAGTACCATTTTTTGTAAATGTACCTAATTATAAATCCCTTATTTTTTTCGCATGTGCTATCTTACATATCTCCTAGTGGACGCCCCATGTCATTTCCATGCTAATTTTGACTAATTACATGCTAATTTCATGCTAACAATCACTAATTTCTACTAGCATTTAACTAACTTTGCTAACCTAACCACTAACATTTGATATGTAATGTATGTTTAATCCCTTATAAGAGGTGGTATCATCACACTAATCAAGTTAATTGTGCTAATTTGTCCCTAATTTTATTATTTGACTGTTTGATTTTTTATCTACATTGGTCAATTTTGGAGCCGATTTGGTGGTGCACGCACTTGTGTGTGTGATGATGTGTCTTTCGTGGAGCAAAGGAATATCTTGGAGTGTGATTATGATGTAAGTGCACTCACTTGCTTAGCTCAATTCTTGATTGATTAACGTTACTCTAATGTGTGCTAATCACTTTCTAAAATTAGGTGTGTAAATCAAGTCACCTACATTTTGTGCCTAATTTGAATGAATTGGAGTACAAGTGATGGTCATTTTTTACTAATTGATGATGTGTGTGTCAAGATTTATCTTGATTTCCATCAAGAATTCATGTGTGTGCATAAAGATCATTGTGTGTGTAATGCACAAAAGAGGGAAAAAAGTGTCATAAAATTTAAGTGTGTGTGAAATCATGTAATTGGTATGTATGTGAGGCAATTCAAACCATTGGATAGGCCTAATTACCAAAAAACTGGGCAAAATTTGTGTGTGTGTGTGTGTGTATGTGTGTCCACTTGAAGACCACTTGATCTAATTATTGATGGTCAATTGGGGCACCCAAATTCTATTTGATTGAGAAATGTGCATCAAAAGTATGTGCAAGCACTAGCAATAGGCCTAGTTGCATTGCCGATTGAGCCAAATTCAACTTTTGTACTTAATTGTTGAGTGTGCATTGCTTGATTTGGAAAATTTAGTGTTAATTTTTAAGAAATTGAGCATACGCATTCTTTTATGCTTGATCGAGTATGCAATTTTAGCTTTGCAATGACAAATTGGTGGATTTTTTGCATAAAATTTTGGTCTAAAATTAGGGTGTGTATGCCTACTAAATGGCAGTTGATATCCAAATTGGAGATGAATAATTGGTTTTGGTTGCCAATTGTGATGATTAAAATACCTAAAAAGTTGGTGTGTGTGTAATTGATTGACTTGAGATGATTCAACTGATACACAATTGAAAATGATTTTATGTATAACCATGATCATGTATGCCAAGATGATTGGATATGGTAAGAATTTCATTAAGTTGTGTGTTCATGAGTTGCCATAATCACGAGCATGAAGCTTTGTAAATCCAAATGACAAGCCCGTCAAGTTTGGATGATTAAGTTATTTGATACGAGCAATTCAAGTTGTTTTGATGAGTACACGGGATTGAATTTGCAGTGTGTGCATCTACCACGGCATTAATCAAACATGTGTGCATCTACCACAATTGATTGTGAATCAATTTAATGTTGATATGGAGATTGGAATTTTATGCACACACAAATTCCCATCAAAGTGGAGAATCGATTCCCACCGTTGACTCCTCCTCTCTGACACGATGTGCTGCCAGGACAACTTCACAACCCACTTGGCCGGTGTATCCAACCTTCTCAAGCCCTGACTCACCTGCCACAAAAAAACTCCATTCTCCTCAATGCTCATAATCCCACACACACTATCTCCCCTTCTCTCTCTCTCTCTCTCTCTCTCTCTCTCTCTCTCTCTCTCTCTCTCTCTCTCTCTCTCTGTGTGTGTGTGTGTGTGTGTGTGTGTGTGTGTGTGTGTGTGTGTGTGTGTGGCCCATTCTCTCCCGCTACCGACTCAAACAGACTAGACTCAGCAGAGTAACGATAATAACATAAAAAACAAAACAAAAATGCTCCTTTTTTTAAAGAATTACTAAAAGGCGTTCCAAACTCTACCTTCACTCTCAAGCTCATGAGGTTGAGGCCACCCGCTGGCCCGACCTTTTGCACTGATATGTATCCCTCACACATTCTACAAATCGTGGAACATGAATTTCATGCTTGGCATTGGTTTGAAAATTGCATCAAAAATGTGGATTTTGTGATCTTAATCTTTCATTGAAGAATTTAGGATTATGGCTCCTCTACTTGAACATGTATTTTGGGTGCTTGACATGTATGCTAAATGTGCTGAATTTTAGCATTGATCATTGGTGATTGACCATGAGATAGCATTATATTTTTGGGTTTGTGATGGATTGTGACTTTTTAATGCTTACTTCGTATGAAAATTCTTTCATGCACTAATGGTCAAGCTTTATTTAGAAGGGGTATGACCAATTACACGAAATTGGGCATCTACCGCTTTGAGAGAGATAACATTTACTTCATTATATGCTTTCTCTCTCTTATGTTATGCATGGCATACTTGCTACATGAGAGCACAAGTAGGCATCACTTATGCGCATATGGATTGCATTGATTGTGTGATCAGATGAACTTCATTGAACTACAAACTTAGCCTATGAATTCTTTGGGTGCTTGATTCGATTAGACGACTTAAAATTTGAGCTTGGTAATTGATCGTATGGTTGTGCCAAATGAATCCATAGCACTAACGGTTGAACCTTATGATGACTGGCATCTTGAGAGCAATCTGAGATTTCAATTTATTAAGGGACACAAAGATGAATTGTATTGCAAGCTTTGGCTATTCAAGAGCCATGCATCTTTTTCATGTGTGGTCATTTCCATGCATAAATGAATATCAATGCACCATTGTTTGGCTTTTGCTTGGCTTGATTGAATTTCACATTGCACTAAATGAAAATTCCTTTTATGATTGACCTCGATATTTTTGGTGCTTGATGTGCATGAAAAAATACTTTGGCACTAACAATTGTGCTTTGCTTTGGAGGGATGTGGGTAAACCTAAGTTTTCATTGATCCAAGAAGGGAGGTGGCATTGCATAAACTTGCAAAATGTGGCTATTTACAGCCATGTAATTTCATTTTATTAAAGTTCTATAATCACTAGCTCACCGCCTTGCACTAAAAATTGTAAAATTTCATTTGAGATAGTGTTTAGTCAACTTTGTGAGAGCTTTCAATTGTACAATTTGGCTATCAAGTGCAGGGCATTGATGTACGTCCTGCTTCTGAGGATGCAGGCGATGTTGAGGATGTTGTAGGTCTTGCTACAAGGATTGCTGCTATTAGAATTGTTTTGCCTACTGCAGAACAATCTCGTAGGGATGTAAAGGATGTGCAGGCTCATGCATTGATTTCCTTGTTTGTGAAGTGCACCATTGTTCCTCACATTCATTCAGCAAAATTTTCAAAACAGGCTTGGGATCTTTTGGCTGGTCTCTATGCAAGTCGCAATGAGGCTAAAATTGCTTTGTTGCATAAAGAGCTGGAGTCGAAGATTATGCATGAGGAAGATGATATGGACACTTTCCTTGCTAGTGTCAAGGATATCAATGAGCAACTTATTTCTACAGGTGAAGTTATTTTAGACAGCTCCCTTGTGTAGACTGTTCTTGATGCCTTACCAGATTCTTACCAGACTTTTTCTAGTACTTGGAGACTTATGACCCAAGGAAATCCAGAAGATGTCAAGTTTGATGCATTATGCACATTGTTTTTGCAAGAGTCACTTTCCAGAAAAAACAGGACTAGACAGCGTGTAGTTGAACAGGCTTTTATTGCTTCTCAAAGAAAGGGCGGTAACAGCAATGCAGCCACTTCTTATGGTTCTACTGTGAGTGGCAAAACTTATGTTCCTAATGCTGCTGCTGGCAGCACTTCATCTGGCAATTTTGGTGATAAGGGCAAAAAGAAGATGCGTTGCCATTATTGTAAAGCTAATGATCACTTGATCAAGCAGTGTCCTAAGTTGAAGGCCAAAGAGGCTAAGAAGAAAGAGGGTGGTTCCACTACAAATGCTGGTTCCACTACAAATGCAGCCATTGTTGAGTCTTCTGTGAAAGGAGACTGTGATGCTAATGTCGATGCGGAATGGGATTTTAGTGTAGAGTGCACTTACAATCCTGCTATCCATAATGCATGCTTGTCAGTTGCTGCAGATTCACATGTGTGGTATTTCGACAGTGGTGCTACAAAGCACATTACCTCACATCGTGAATTGTTCACCTCTCTGGAGTCTGTCCCTCATGGGAATTCAGTCACTTGTGCCAACAATGCCTCTTATCCGGTTTAGGGAGTTAGAAAGATTGTGCTTACTGCTGCAAATGGTAGTTCCTTCACACTTGTTGATGCACTTTACATACCTGGATCAAGAAGAATCGATTGTCTGTATCCACACTTGCTAGACTTGGACTTGTAGTCAAATTTGTGGATGACATATGTACAGTTCATGATCTCAATTTTGGTGATGAAATTGTTGCATCTGGCTTTTTGTGTCGTGGGCTGTATAAGCTTACTTTTTATGACAAGTGTGGACAAAATTTTGCAAATGCTGTTGTAGATTCAAGGGCTATTTCAGATGCAAAACTTTGGCATGCACATTTTGGTCATCTGAATTTTGCCAGTTTGCTGCGTTTGCAAAAATCTGATATGGTTGCTTCTTTGCCGCCTCTTGAAGCACCTGTCAAACATGTTTGTGAAGGCTGTATTTTGGGTAACATGCAGCGTTCTAAGTTTCCAAAGGATGGTTCAGTTCGGGCCACATGCAAGTTGCAGCTTGTGCATAGTGATGTTTGTGGGTCCATGCAAACTCCGTCCTTGGGCAATTACCTGTACTTCGCGACTTTTATTGATGATACTCCAGGCATGCATGGGTATTTCCACTTAAAGAGAAGTCCGAAGTTTTTATGTGCTTCAAACAATTTCTGGCTATGGCTGAAAATGTCTTGAAATGTACCATGGGCACCCTCCGTTCCGATCGAGGGGGGGAGTATATGTCTCAAGAATTTAATGCATTTCTGGCTAGTCATGGGATAAAACACCAATGTAGAGTGCCTTATACACCTCAACAAAATGGTGTTGCTGAGAAGAAAAACAGGTCACTTACGGAAATGGCATGATGTATGGTCAAAAGTCAAGCTTTGCCGCATTCCTTTTGGCTTGAGGCCATCATGTGTGCCACTTATGTACTATCCGAGTGTCCTACGAAAGCTTTGTAGTCTATTACTCCATATGAATCATGGCATGATAGAAAGCCTTCTATTGAGCACATGCGTGTTTTTGGCTATTTGGCATATGCTTTCGTGCCACAAACACAACGCAAAAAATTGGATGATAAGGCTGTCAAATGTATTTTTGTTGGTTATAGTGTTGAAAGCAAAGGTTATAGGTTGTATCATCCGCAAAAAAAATGTATTCTGGTTTCACGGGATGTAGTGTTTTGTGGAAGATTCTGTTCAGCCCTTGTTGTCATGTACTAGAGACAGTAATGTAAGCTCACTGGACATATGTGACACTTTGTTGCCTCTTTTCAGTGGTGGAAATACGAATGTAAGTTCCAATGAGGCAAATGTACAACCTATGGGGGTTTTTGAAAATGTTACAGATCAGCCTATTACTGATGTAGATGTACATGATGTACTTGATGAAGAAAGGGTTGAAAATGAGCAGGCTAGAGGTATGCCAAAATGGTTGGTGCACACTTTACGTGACAGTAAATTGGATGCACAACAAAAAGGCATAGATTATGAACAGACCTTTGCTCCCACTTGTCATATGACTACTATGCATTTTCTATGTGCATTGGCAGCTCATTTTGGTTGGGATGTACATCAATCAGACATTGTTACTGCTTTCTTGAATGGTGACATATTTGAGGAAGTTTATGTAACGCAGCCTCGCGGTTTTGTCATAAAAGGACAAGAGGACAAAGTGTGCAGATGTAAGAAGGCTTTGTATGGGTTGAAGCAATCTCCTCGTGCTTGGTATGAGAAAGTTGACACTCATTTGGTCAAACGAGGCTTTCGTAACAGTCCAACAAAAAGCACATTGTATGTAAAGCGTGAGGGTGATGTACTTCTCATTGCGGTTCTTTATGTCGATGATTTGCTAATCATTGGACCAAATGAGAGACATATTTCTGAATTTAAGGCTGATTTGAATGCTACTCTCAAGATGAAAGATTTGGGGATGCTGCATCATTACTTGGGTATACAGTTTAAGCAGTGTGATGGTGGTATTGCCTTGTGTCAGAAAAGTTACATAGAGACATTGCTATGTAAATTTGGATTTGAGGATTCCAAACCTATTGCCACTCCCATGGAAACACGTTTGAAGTTGAGTCTACATGATATTGGCGATCCTGCTGATGTCACTCTTTACCAGATTGTTGGTGGCTGCCTCATTTATGTATGCAACACGAGGCCGGATATTTAGTTTGCAGTCTCACAGGTCAGCAGATTTATGCATAGCCCACGGTCAGCAGACTATTGCCACTCCCATGGAAACACGTTTGAAGTTGAGTCTACATGATATTGGCGATCCTGCTGATGTCACTCTTTACCAGATTGTTGGTGGCTGCCTCATTTATGTATGCAACACGAGGCCGGATATTCAGTTTGCAGTCTCATAGGTCAGCAGATTTATGCATAGCCCACGGTCTAAGCATTGGCAGGCTGTCAAGAGGATTTTCTGCTACCTTAGTGGCACTTTACATCTTGGCTTGTTTTATCCCAAGGGGGAATCATTGCCGCCAGACTTACATGCTTTTTCGGACTCAGATTGGGCTGGTTGTTTTGACACGCGAGTGTCCACAAGTGGTTTTTGTTTCATGCTTGGAAGTTCATGTATATCATGGTTGAGTAAGAAGCAACCTACTGTGGCCACTTTGAGTTGTGAATCTGAGTACATGGCAGTCTTCACAGATACGGTTGGGTGTGTATGGCTCAGATGCCTTATGGCTGATTTGGGTGTTGGACAGGACACTTCCAACACTATCTACACTGACAGTCAGAGCGCATTGGCAATTGTGAGGAACCTAGTTTTTCATGCTCGCACAATGCACATCGAGGTGCATTACCACTATTTCAGGGAGAGGCTCTCAGTAGGAGATATCACCTTGGCTTATGTGCCAACACAAGACAACCTTGCAGATCTTTTCACAAAGGTATTGTCTCGTGAGAAGCTTGAAGCTTTCCACAAAGCTTTGGGCTTACTCCCCTTTGTGGATTGATCATGTCCTCAGGGCATGGCACTTCCCTTTACTCATGTGCCAGCTCTCGTTCACCGCATCACTCCAGGGGGAATTTGTTACCATATACATGTGGTAGTGATGTGTGTGAACACACTAGGACCGCCGGGGTATTTTTTCCCTCTTTAGGAGGTTTTTCCCCCGAGCATTGTATACACGCCCATCACTGTAAGGCTATCTATCTTTCCATTGCACACTAAGTAAAACACTCTCTATTGTGTGCCTTGAGCTTCCTTTGTTTTCTCCAAGCTGTGTGCATTTCTCTGCAACCCTAATTCCAACAGTTCACTTTATTAAAAGTTACATGATTTTTATCTTGACTAAACTTTCACATTCCATTTGAGATAGCAATTGATTAACTTTTGATAATGCATGAGAGATTGTAAAAATTGCAAAATTTTCTTATGAAGGAGCACATTTTCTCTCTCATTTTTGGATATGTATGCATACACATTTGCTACTAAAGAGCACCATGTGCATAACCAAAGGCACGTTTTTCCCCTAGGGGTTTTTTCCCTTTGGTACATTTGGGTAATTAAGACCCTAGCATTAGGATTTGAATAATGTTTTTTTTGTGTTTTTCTTGGCTTTCAATAAAGAGTTTTTGTAGCTTGTGTTTGTTAACACTTAGCTTCAAGAAGCTTGGCTTGCGAATAAAAGGAATCAAGGGGCCTCTACTAAAGTTCATGTATTCTCAAAGATGTTCAAAGAGCATGAATAGGTGAAATCCTTCCATGCTATGCTCTTTCTTATCTTTACATCTCTTTGCATGTTTGGATTAAGTGATTTTGCTTCTAAGCTATGGTTCCTTTCATTTTCAAAAGCTAGGCATACATGAAAGTTTCAACACTTTGCTTTGTGAATATTAAACTCATTAAAAATTTGGTTTTACGTGTGCTAATCATAGGTAATTGGCGTTGATCTTAGGTTAGTGTAGGATCATTGATTGTTAGTCCTAGATTCCTAGTGATTGTCTTAATAGTCCACTCATTTCTAACACGTTCTAGGGCTATGATTAGGTTGTAATCCATTTTCCATAAGAACTCTCATGAGGGAAGAAATAAACAATGCAAAAAATGAGCAATTGAATAAAAAAAGTGTCCAAATGAGTAGCAAAAATGCTACTAGATACATGAAAATCAAATTTCTATGTTATGTTTGTGTTCATGTGAGGCCTAGTGCCTTATTGTCACTTGGTAGGCGAGGGGAACCACATTGGCCCTAAACCAATGCCTTGGGCTGATAGGGTTTAGCCATCACCTTGGTAGGCTAGTAGATTCTTGGAACTCTTCTTTGAGGGTTTAGGGAGCCGAGAATCATAGCTTGACTTGCCTTGGGATAGTAGCCTTGTGATGTGCATTACTGTTTTCTATGAAATATCAAAAAAAATCTTCCCTGAGCTTCAAAAAGCTAAGTGACAATGTACTAATAGATTAGGAGCTTCTTTGTGGCGGTAGACATGATAGACTTGGATGATTTATTAAGATTGCTTGTATTTTAGGCATAAATCTAAAAAATTTAGTGCTTTAATCTTCATATAGTTTAGGTGTTTTTTTTGCTTTATGTTGTTTAGTTTTTGGTTTGATTGACCCATCTTTTAGAAACAAAAATTCACTTTGAATAATCTTTCATTGTGCTTTATGTTTTATTCATCCTTTGTTGGCCTTCGATACTCATGACTTGTCTTATGTTTTGCAGCTCAACATTCCTCCATGGACATACCATGTCTCCGTGCTTTGCTTTTGCGGCACATGAGGACGTGTGCATTAGGAACGGGGGAATGTTAGCAGTGGCTAACACATAGTACACCAATTACGCACCAAGCTAGGGATGTGTTATGGATGTACACAATATTTCCTATTTACATTGTATAAGAACTTGGACTCATGTAGGAGTTCCAAATTGTATATGTTGAGAAGCCCTTTTATGCAAAGAGGCTTCATTCTTGAGGATCCATTCTTGAGTATTCATTCTTGAGAGCTCACTCTTGTGTGTTCACTTTATGGATGGCCTAACCTTGAGCTTAATGCCAATGCTTAGAAGGCTATTGCTAATCCTTTGTAATTAGGGAAGCTCTTCTTGATTATTCTAATCTCTATTTTGTTCTTTGATCTTGTCTTCTCTATATTTTATTAATGTGCATGTGCAACACCTCTCGCAGAGAGGGAACTTGTGAGAATTGCAAGATCTACAGGGAACAGATCTTTGAGCTTGAGTGCAAGAGAATCGATTAGGGTGCAAAAGATCACAGAGAAAAGCCTTGAAAGCTTGAAGGGAGTGGAGCAAGCTTTGCAAATCTACAAAATCAAGGAGAGATCTTGAGAAATCAGGTACTCATGGGAACTCTCTCCATAGAATTGATTTCAGAGCAGAGAATTATGCAGAGCATTCAAATAGAGCACTGGCAATTGGCAGGGAAATTTTAGCCATTTTTTGCTTGTCGATTGTGTGCAAGGGGAAACAAATTACGTTGTTGAGGGTGCAAGGGAGAGTGTGAACCAGGGGAAGCATTAAATGAGTACTAGTGCTAGGAAAGTAGTAGGTCTTGGTAGAACTCGGTAATCAAAGGCTTGGTCGAGCATGATTGAGAAAGCTTGAAGAAATAAAAGCAAGTCAAAGCTATCTTTAGCTAGTATGGGCAAACACCCTGTAGTGCTATCAATAGTAGAAATCATGTAGCAATAGAGGAAGAGCTTGGGAGTGTGGTGTTACACACACACACACACACACACACACACACAAGCATAGTCGTTGATAGTCAGCAGAGGAGCAATTTTTAAAAAAATTCTCTCGTGGGGAGTGTACACACACAGTTCTCGGAGGAGAGCACAAGAAAGAGAAAAAACAGGCATAGAGTAGCTCTCGGACAAAGAGAGCAAGCTTGGGAACAGAGAGTGTGTGTGTGATCTTGACACACATGTGCACACACATAGGCATGTGTGAGATGGGCGAGTAAGCTCAAGAATTCCCCAGCATCGACCCGATTTTCAACTTTGGTGATTTCTCTTCGACTAGGACTACGACACCCACGTTCTTCTGAAGATCGGCATTTGGCATTCTTCTTGGTAATTTGAGGCCACTGCGGCATTGGACATGATACCCGACCTCTATGTGTTTTGACTTGGAGTGAAACACGGGGTTCTTTGCTAATGCAATCACACGCTAACTGTCACAATGTAGCACTAGAGTCTAGTGTATGCCAAAATCTCCCACTAGATGAGATAACCACACTAGATGAGAAACTGAAACATACTTACCTCACTGGTGGTGGAAGACAAAGTGAAATTCTTGATACATGACCTCTAAGAAACTGCCGCTCCAGTGAACAACAAAATGTAACCAGATGTGGATCACCTAGTGTCCACACAACCTGCATAATCTGAATCAGTGTATCCAACTATGAATGCATCACTGTTCCCAAAACGTAAGAACTTCTAGTTGAGCCCTTGATATATCTCAAGATATGCTTCACTTCTTCCCAATGCTTTCTGCCTGGTTTTTCCATAAACCTGTTGACCACTTCCACTGCATATGCAATGTCTGGCCGTGTGCTAATCATGGAAAACATAAGACTACCAACTGCCAAAGAATACGACACCTTTGTCATCTCTGCCTTTTTAACATCCGATTTGGGACAATGATGCTTGCTAAGTTTTTTGTATGTTGTCATTGGGGTACTCAATGCTCTCCCCCCTTGAATATTAAAACATTGCAAGACCTTGTGAACATACTCTTCCTGTGAAAGTTCAAGTATACCATGTTTGCAATCTCTCTTGATACGCATACCAAGAAAGTGATGTGCATCACCCAAATCTTATATAGAAAAATTCTTGCTTAAGACATCCGTGAGAAGTGCAATCTCGTCTTTTGACTTCCCGGCTATGAGCATATCATTCATATACAAAATTACAAGTATGAGGGAACCATCGTTCAACCTCTTTGTATACAAGCAATGATCCTCTTGGCTCCGTACATAACCCTGGGATTGAATGTACTTATCAAACTTGATATACCATTTTCTTGAGCCTTGAATTAATCCATATAAAGATTTCTTGAGTCTACACACTAGTTCTACTCATGTTGGCTTCTTAGGCTTTATCGCAAAACCTTCTAGCTGTTTCATATATACATCCTCTTCAAGATCCGTATGAAGAAACATTGCCTTCACATCCATTTAGACCAATTCCAAGTCCTCAGTGGCTACTAGACCAAGCACAAGACGTAATGTAGTCATCTTGAGCACTGGAGAAAATATTTCATCAAAATCCATGCTTTTCGTTTGCTTGAACCCTTTAGCAACCAATCTTGCCTTATACTTAGGCTCGGTATCATTTGTGATATACTTCTTCTTGTACACCCATTTGCATGGCAATGCCTTTTTACCCATAGGTAACTCTGTCAATTCCCAAGTTTCACTGGCTAAAATTGAGTTACACTCATACTGCATAGCCTCCTCCCACTTCATGCTATCATCCATTTCAATGGCCTCTTTGTAGCAAGTGGGTTCACCGTAATCAGTGTTGACTAGCAAGGAGTCCAATCCTGGCTCAAAATGCTCATGTGCACGAGATGTACGAGTAGATCTCCAAAGTGTCTAAGTGTTGGATTTCGCTCTCTTTGGAGCAACATGTGTGTGTGTACTAGTGGAAGGTGCATCAATAGCACGTCCAACATTCTGTGTAACTGGTGGTGAGGAAACATCCTCAAACCGTACTCTACAATACTCAATATCTCTCACTGGCTTTTTATGCATTTTAGACTCATTGAATATCACCTATGAGCTGCATATGACCTTAGATTTCGGGTGCTAGAGACAATGTCCCATCTCTCCGTCTACACCATATCCAATGAAGATGCACTTGTGTGATTTGGGGTCCAACTTTTGTCTAAGCACTTTTCGCACATGTGAGAATGCCTCACACCCAAACACACATAATCTATCATAATTGGGCTCTTTGCCCATCCACATCTCCTGTGGAGCCTTGTACTTTAGTGGTGTACTAGGTGACCGATTGATGTGGTAAGCAACCGTCATAACAGCTTCTCCCCAAAATTCTTGAGGTAAGTTGGTCGTAGACAACATAGAAGTGACCCGTTCTTGAATGGTCCTATTCATCCTCTCAACCACACCATTTTGTGCGGGTGTGTAAGGCATGGTAAATTGTCTTCTAATGACTCTTTTACTACAAAAGTCCTTGAACTCGGAGGAGATGTACTCACCTCCATTGTCACTACGCAAAGCTTTAAGCTTTCTACCCGATTGGTTCTCGACCAATGCTAAGAACTTCTGAAAGACACTGAAGACGTCGCTCTTTTGCTAGTAGAGTTGTCTATGAATGTTAGGAAGTATAATGCTCCCCATAGAGACTTTACTGGCATAGGTCCGCACAAGTCGCTATGAATGAGATCTATATGACTCCCTAATTCCTTGTCCAAAGGTGTTGATGTCAACCTAGTCTATTTTCCATAAATACAATGCTCACATAAAGAGAAGTTAGAGTAATCAAACACAAGGATATAGCCAAATCATTACAAGACTTTTATTCCCTTTTGACTCATATGTCCTAGCTGGCTATGCCACAACTCTGTAGATGGAAGCTCGGCTACACAAATAGAATTCTCTTTCACAAAAGAGACATAAAGTGAGTACAATGAGCCAGACTTCTTGCCTTTAAGCATGACTAGATTTCCCTTCTTGATAATCCAAGAACCATGAGTAAATATGGTAGTGTAACCCAAATCATCTAGCTGTCCAATCGACATCAAACTCTTTGTCAATTTGGGTACATGTCTAGCATTATGTAGCATAAACTCAATGTCATTACGCATAAAAAACTTAACGCTATCCACAACGCATAGATCAAGCTCATAAGAATTGCCTAGCTTTTATTTGCCATGTGTGGTAGTGTATGTAGAAAACCACTCCTTGTGAGGAGTCACATGAAAGCTAGAACCTGAGTCCACAATTCAATTTTTTGTATAACACTCATCATGAGCTAACAATGCATCAGAACTCAAATCCGATTTGAAGATCAACACATCATTTGGCACGTCAGAAACTGTCTCAATGGTTGGATACTCAACCACATTAATCTCTTCAATTTTCACGTTGCTTTTAGGTTTCTTTGATTTTTCCTTGACCTTATCACGTTGCATTGTGCGGAAATCTTTCTTCAAGTGTCCCTTTTTATGGTAGTAGTAACACTCTACATTTTTCATGTCTTTCCCACGACTCTTACTACGACCTTGCCTGCGCTCCTGTGAACGATCGCGGCTATGACCATGCTGCTTTTTCTTGTCACAATTGCCACTAGCCACATATGCATCACCATGTCCACTCGCATCAAGAGATTGACGTCGAATCTCCTCAATGAGCAATGCGGTAGCAACACTACTAAAATCTAGCTTGCCATTTGGTGCAAAATTACTTATGATTGTGTTGAAGGTATCCCATGATGATGGTCACAAACATAGCAAGAAAATGGCCTTCATTTCATCATCGAAAGTGAGACCTTTTGAAGTAAGTTATGGAAACACATTGTTCAACTTGTTCAAGTGAGAACTAACATTACTGCCTTCTTTCATGTTCATGCATATCAATTTCTTCATCAAGAAAACCTTGTTCGAGGCGTTTTTCCATCCCAAGCCTTACATAGAGCATCCACAAATCTTTGGCATTGATCTTATCCATTATGGTAAGTAAATGGATTTGCCAAGGTGTTGCAGGCAAATGGTCAACATAGCACGCTCATTCAAGTCATCCCACTCATCATTAGTGTACACATTCTCTCTTCTTGCATGCAAGGGTGCTATTGTTAATCAAAACATCTTGCATACGCTGCCGCCAAATGACAAAATTTGAGCCATCAAACTTTTTGATGTAGTACTCTTCTCTTTTGGAAGCACTACTTGTTGCAGCCATGATTAAGAAAATGTAGCGAAAAACTTTATGACAAATTGCATGGGAAAATTTTAGCAGAGTTTCCCTAGGGTAGGAGAGAGAACTCAAACCAAAAGGTAGTACAATCACTGAGTGAGAACAGCTACAAGTGCCAAGAACTAATAGAATAGACTTGAAGGAAAAATCTGACACAATCGCCTTTGTATGAGGAGTCAAACTCAACTCAAAAATGCATAAACTGCTCAAAAGAACCACTGGGAATATATTTCACAAAACCACTGCTGTGTGACCACCCACTTGGCATCAAAAGCACAAAAAATTGTCCAAATACATGTCCTATGGCAAGGGTACCGTAAAGGGGAACTCTAGCTACCTGTAGCATTGAAGGTATCTCAACATTCAAGAAGATCCCATCTCAAAGAAAACCTCATGCTATTGACACTCCAAAAGGATGATGTAGACACAATAGGACTAGCCACAATCTTAAAAAGGTCTCTTCCGGTCCAAGTCTCCGAAAAGACTGAGAAAAACTACCAAACTAGCCAGACGATGGCTCCACACACAGTACAATGGCAACATCTACAACTCAATGTACATGAATGACCGTGCTCAAATAGGTGCCAAGAACTGCTACATGTAGTAAAATTGATCCTTGCGGGGAAATCTGCTCTCAAAAGAGCTCATTAGCACTAGGTGTGCTCACACAAAAATGCATCTATCAACACATTTTTTCGTAGAGAAACTGCTGTTGTAATGACTGCCAAAATTGCATGAAAGACGTTGTGTCTGTAAGTATCTGGTAACCTGGAGAATCTGTGTGTTAACGGTCTCAAAAGCCCCCTGTAACCTGTAACCTATGTCGATGTCGCTATGTGCCAATTCTCATTGCCGGGCAAAAATGTGCTACTTGAATAGCCGCCAAAGGTGCTCGAAGTGGAAACAGTGCCATAGAGCATGATCCGTGCACTTGGTGCCAATTCGGGGTGTCACTCCTCTGTAGTAGAGGCACCTCACTCGTGCATGTGGCAAGCACAACCACCGTGGGAAAACGCTCGACCGCGAGAACACTCAATGTCGAGGTCGGATGTCAAAAAATTGCCCGTCTAAAGAGTGTCACCAAAATCGGTGTCAAACCGAGTCGAATCGGCACAAGACTCTAAGTCGGTGTCGAAACAAAAAATCATTGATGTTGAAGCCGCTTTTTGTGGATGTCGGTGCTGGTGTGGAGCGGCGAGTCATCGATGTCGGGCTTGCCAAAGCTGAGATGATGTCGAGGACGATGTCGAGTGTGCACACACACTCTGTGTGTGTCAATGTCAGAGAACACATATTATATATCCGGAGTCAAAAAGACAAGATGTTGATGTCGAAGAAAACCATAATTCTCTCTCTCTCTCTCTCTCTCTCTCTCTCTCTCTCTCTCTCTCTCTCTCTCTCTCTCTCTCTCTCTCTCTCTCTCTCTCTCTCTCTAGCTTCAGGTTGAGGCAAAAACGCTAGGCTAAAAATGGTCCTGTTGTGGTGAATTTGCTAACTCTCGGGCTTCTACTTCTTTGCTATTGCCAAGAATCTGCAAGATCCAAAAGCGTTGGCTGATCTGGTCGAAAACGCTAGGTTTATGCAGTGGATCAAAAATGCTAGGCCTCTTGGGGGTTCTGCTAAGAAGTTGCGTGTTGAGCGTGTGCTCCTGCTACCTCTTCTCCCAGAAAGTGCTAATGCTAGGTTTAAGAAAATTGACTCTCATATCTTATTTTACATACAATGTCTTCCGGCACTCGCAAGGGTTCTTCTTCTTCAACAAGGTCCACAACCATTGTGTAAAATGATCCAAAATCTCCTAAGTGTGGAGATAGCAACACAACCACCCAACCAACGACATCAAAAACCATGATCATGGCATACTTGGTATCATTGCAAGAGACAGTAAACAAACTAGGCGAAGACTTACGAGCACTTGCAATGGAAAATGGCACACTAAGGGTACTTGTGGTTGAGAATGAGAATCTCAAGAGGATACTTCAGATGTAAAACAACATGTTTGATGCAACTTGAAGAGGAAGTCAAGGAATGTAAACGCTCTCTTGTGGACTTGAATGCTTTGAAGGAGTAGATGAGCAAAGTAGAGCATGACCATGTATTGAAAGAGGAGAAATTTGACACCATGAGCCGGGATGTATGCGACATGAAAAATGTATGCACAAACAAGTCTTGGGCTGATCTATGTGGTAGCAATGTGGTTTCTAATTCCTCACTCATGCAAGATATGGTTCAAACAAAGAATGTTGAGAATGTGGATGTGGAGGAGTTGAAGGAACGGGACGTTCCAAGAATATTGTTATTCGTGGAATTCCCGAAGAGAAGCTAGAGACACCTCGTTCTCTTGCCATTGTTATCAAAGATTTCTTCAAAACCCACTTTGGCATGTCCGGAGTTATGGTCTATGGAGCACATAGAGTGGGGAAGCAAGGAGCTCCTCGCTTGGGAGAATGGCCAATTGTATGCACCATGTCGAATGAGACCAAGCGAAAGAATATCCTTGATAATAGTTGGATCTATTTGAGGGATACAAAATGTTTTGTATGTGAAGATGGCACTATTAAGCAACAAAATATGCGTCGCAAGGCATATGAAGAAAAGAATAAGAAAAACAAGGAGATCTCTCATGAAAAAAATGTGCCCAAGGAGGAGGCAAGTCCCTCGAGTAAATAGGGATGTGTGACCTATGAGACTGATTTACAATTGAAAAAATGCTTTTGAAATTGTAATGGATACCCATGGAATGCCGGGGTTGGCATTGATGAACTAACAAGCAAAGCCGATGTTGTACTTCTTGTTGAAACTTGGGAGCATGATACACAAAGGATTAATGGCTTGGAGAATTACAATGTACATTCATTGATGTGGTCAAAGAATCTTACGCAACGAAGAGGACAAGGAGGATAGAGATCAGCCATTTTTTTATTTAGAAGAGGACATTGCTTATTTTAAAGGTGAAGGTGGTGTTATTGTATTTGGGGATATGAATGCTCGCACAAAAACATTGCAACATGATACTCAACAATTTTATATGCCATACATTTCAAGGGAGTTGGAGGAAGTTCACTTGTATGATCATTATTCAATGGATGAAAAAGATTCGGATCACTATGGAAATTTACTTTTACACATGTGTAATAGCACGGGTATGCTCATTGCCAATGGTGTATCTTTGTGGAGTGGAACCAATGGATTTACATGTAGGAGACATAATGGGGACAGTGTGATTGACTATATGCTACTCTCCAAAGCCATCATGTATCGCATAAAGAGTTTTACATTTGGCCGATGGACCCCGGAATCCGACCATTGCACCTTATGTATTGACCTTTCATGTGGAGAAGCAACTAAGCATGATAATCTCAGCCAAAGGCATGAGAAATTATCACTATGTATGGATTTCAAACGGACACCAGTGTACATTGAAATCGTTGAGCAAAAATTATGGATAAAGAAGCTTGAATATGATGCACCATTGGAAATTAAATGGGAAGCTTTCAAGAAAGTTATTTGTTCTTGTGCCAAACAATGCTTTTCCATAAAGCATCTCCATGGTATCAACAAAGATAGATCACGCAAAAGGTGGTTTGATAAAGAATGTCAAGATGCTTGAAAGTCCTTGATAAAGCTTGATGCAGCTATGGACAAAGACAACTATCACTACAACAAAACCCAAAGTTATCGATGCTTTGTATATCAACGCCCTGACCTTTTCACGATCATATCGATGTACTTACCGTCCGTCGATATATGCGTCGATATGATCGTCGATACCTGCATCGAAAGGTTAATTTTCCCACGCGTATATCGACGCAGGTATCGACACACGTATCGACGGAAGTAATTTGGGGGAAAAAAGCCGAACCCGCGCGAAGGGTCCATTTTCGCCCTCAACGCGCGCGTTCTCAGATCTTGGCCAAAACCTGCTGCGAGGTATTATGGCACTCTTCCCCTCCTAACCTCTCTCTCTCTCTCTCTCTCTCTCTCTCTCTCTCTCTCTCTCCCCACATCATGTGTGTGTGTGTGTAGGAGAGAGAGAGAGAGAGAGAGAGAGAGAGAGAGAGAGAGAGAGAGCTTGAATGAGAGAAGTCTCCTCACAATAGGATGCACTTCATTAAAAAGAAAAAATTAAAGATTTTTCAAGCTATTCCACAACTTTCCATCAAGTTTAAAATTTGAAAAGTACACAATTCCAAATACTTGGTAGATGCTATTTAGAATACTTAACTAGTACACTTAAGGTGGCCTCCTTCTCTTGAGATTTTGAATCCTTTCAGACATAGTGAGTCTTAGGATCTGAATGGAACATTACAAAATTTCTTATGGTATAGTCTCTCTTGTCTTTAGCATACAACCATCCACATAACCATGGAACAATTTCATATTTTAAAAAACTTTGAAGCAATTGAGTAGGTTGGTTCCAAAACTTTGGAAAAATCATATAAGTTCCTTGCATATTCCACATCACTCGGTATGGATATCATCAAATATTATAGTGTTGCCCCCATCTAAATAATCAAATAGCTTCCATATGGTCGAATTTTTTTTTTGATAGGCTCTTTTGTAACCGATCATGAAATTTGGATTTTGGCAACACCCGCCATAACCATCTTGAATTTGTGACTTTGTGTAGAAAACCAAGTCTTGATTATGTGATGAGCTTTTTTTAAATGATGGTAGCTCCAAATCCAAACCTCAAAGAACTCAAAGCAAAAGCTTAAGAAATACTTTGTATCTGGACGCACCACATACACCTCATTGTTATCTTCTATAATGCACATGTACTTGGTCTAGGTTGGCCTTGAGTGAATCTCAAATGTTGTAAGAAGCACACCCTTCGAATCCAAGATAAGCGTTCTTTTCTCCTATTTGAAAGATTTTGGTAAATAATGAAACCGTTACTCTTGGTTTGAATGTGATATTTGATGTAATATGAGACGGAGCTCCTCTATTATGTGATCATCTAATATCAAAACATTATTTCTTAGAAGCCCTGAAATGATTCTATAAAAAAATTAATATGGAGATATTAAGTGTATTGAAGACCTTAGGGACATATGGGACTAATTTGTGGTTACACTTAGTAAGTCTTATGCAAGAACACATGCCAACCTATGACCCTATGGCCTTAGAATCATAGGATATTGAGACCATAAAGTGAAAATCCCCTAAGGTCATAGAGCAAGATTTGACCTTAGGACCATGTAGATTATCCTTGATGGCACAATGAACTCAAATTTCAAAGCAAAAAACTATAAAACCTTTTTATAAAAAAAAAGAGCATTTGGCATATGAAACTCAAAAGTTACTTATAGCATTGAAAGACAAATTAAAAAACTATTAATCATTTACATCTTCATATATCTTGAAACCCTAAGCACTCTAACAAAGTCTCTGAGTACATAAAGATCTTTGTAAATGACAAAATGCTACCAAACATTGCTCCATCATTTCTTGATGTAAGGCTATTTGAGATCATACTGAATTTTTAGATGCTTTATATAATTCTTGGCTTCATGTACTTTGATCACAGGCTCCTTGTATCCCAATTTTTGGGCAAGCATAATTGCTTCTGTACCTTTTAAGGCTGATAACAATTTGATATTCTTTAAGACCCCTACTTTTTCTCGATGACATTGTGAGCGGGATGGAAACACACACAACGCCTCTATAATGACCCGACGCACACTCTTGGGATGATAGACACACACATTATGGGGCACTACTCGGCTTACACAACCAGCCTGGCCGAGATAGGAAACACACAGACGGAGTGAGAAGAGAGAGATTTCCCACTTGCCCACTCAACACTCACACATACACACTTACACACACACTCTCAATTAAGCTCAAAAGAGGCAAATTGCTGTTGTTTAGACTCAATGAAGCTCAGCCCAACACCAATGGGGCAAATAGTTTACAAAGTATTGAGGAAATACACCAGATACAACCACAAAGTTAAGCAGAGGCTTCACTCACCGGAGAAGATTACACAGAAAAACAGCAGAAAATTTGTGAGGAATTTGGCAAAATGGACAGCGCCATTGCGTTCGGAACGCCCAAAAACCCCACCCTACAATGTCATAGTGCTCAAATCCGACCTCGAATGAGCAGTTTAGGGCCAAAAAATGCTCCAAAAACAACAAAAACACACTTCCGACTGTTCCTCCTCTCTTCTCCACGTTTTTTTCTGGTCTTCTCTCTCTTTTTTCAGTTCCCACACTTAGCTTTTTTACTTGGGCACCCTTGGCCTTTTAGTTGACCTCAAACGGACCCCGAACAGGCCAAAAATTGACCTCGCAGTGCATAGTTGTCACCCTGCTGCATCCATGCGCACACTTGCCACTCATTTCTTTTCAATAATGCGTCTCGCAACCACGTGAAGTGGCCCCAAAAAGTGGTCCTAATGATGACTTTTGTGCATAACTCTCACAAAAAATAACCCACGTTGCGTCCGTACTTCTCCACGTGCAAGTATTGACCCCGTTCGACCTCCTGACGCCACTAGATGCCATCTGACGCACCTGCTTACCTCATGTCGTCGGCCCGCGGATATCTTCCTCGAGAAGTTTTACGCGCTAACAACTCCTCTTTATTATAGAAAAAACACAGTGGTACTGGTAATAGTGAAAATCGATGCACTATGTACACCCCGTCCTACCTGTACACATGTGGGCCCCACGTAACCACTTGGCTCTGAAAAATGGGCAATTCTTTATTTGATGTACCATGCATGTATATGTACATATGTGCAATCCCTTGCTCCAAAAAACTCCTGACATAATTTGCCCATCCCCTAGCTTGCTAGATCATTCATGATCAGCAGCAGTAAAAAGCGATATGAGACTCGCAGCGTCACAAGTCTCCTCGTCCTTCACCAACACTCCTTGATCCACATACAGCTCATCTTTCTTGACCATCATCAACCTGGCATGATACAATTTAAGACGCAATCCATTTACCCTTGACTTATGTAGAAACCCATCCAGGTTAGCCAACTGATATGTACCATTCGGGAAACACTCCACTACCGTGAAAGGGCCTTCCCACTTAATTTGAAACTTCTTTTGGAAGGTGTTGTCCAGCTTACTGTTGTAGCGCAAAGCCAAGTCATGCTTCTTGATACCCTTACTTTTGACCTTTTCATCTATCTTTGCCAAAGCCCTATCTTGCATCTGCCCATAATGTTCCAATGCACTCATCCTATCCAACTGAACCTCTTGTAACTGCAAGAGCCTCTCTCTGAATGCATCACTAGGCGGCCCAAGAAACTTCTCTAACATCTTGACCGTAGGCAACTCTACCTCCACAGGCAATAGTGCTTCCTTTCCATACACCAAATGAAATGGAGTAAACCCTGTACCTGTCTTCACCGAAGTACGGTAAGCCCATAATGCACTAAGCAATTCCAAATCCCAATTCTTTCCTTGGTGCTCTATCACTTTAGAAAGAATTTGTACCAACTCACCATTGAATCTTTCATTTAAGCCATTACACTGCGGGTAATAAGGAGTGGTATGCTGGTGCCTAATCTTCATCTTTGCGCATAAGAAGTCTAGCAGTTTAGCTCTAAATCATGGCCCCTTATCTGAAAGTAGCTCTAATGGCACCCCAAATTTGCAACATATTTCATCATACACAAATTTTTCCACATCCTTTGCAGTGATCTGTTTTACTGCTATAGCCTCTGCCCATCTAGAGAGATAGTCCACTGCCGTCAAGATATAGCTTTTGCCCCTGCTTGTGATAGGTAACGGGCCTATTGCATCAATCCCCCACTTTTCAAACACATCAAACGCCATAATGGTTTTTCGTAGCTCTAGCTTCAACACTCTCTTCCCAAATGCTTGACACCTATTGCAAGACCTACACCAATGGTGAACATCCTTATGCAAACTAGGCCATACATACCCCTCTTGCAAAATCTTATGCAAGGTGATCTTTAGAGCAAAATGGCCACCACATGTGCCTTCATGATTCTCTTCCAACACTTTGTAAATCTCCTCCCGCCAAGGTACACGTCTCAACACGAGATCAGCCCCTTTCATGTATAAGACATCACCAATCAATTTGTACCTGTATGCTCTACGCACAAAGCCATACTTCTTAGACTTCTGAATCTCCTTTGGAATGATTCTTGTTAGCAAAAACTCCTCTTCTTGAGCCAAACTTTCCCGGACATGATAAAGAGGTAAAGTGGTCCTCAACACGAATAGCTCCCCAATCATGCCTTGAGCTGCTTCATGTGCCGCTCCATTTAGAGCACGTTCAATGTGTCTGATACTCCATGCTTCGAACTTTTTTAACAAGCCTTTAATTTTGAAGCACATTTCCTTCAATGAGGTGTTCTTGCTCTTCCACACACCCAGCACTTGCTTCACCACTAACAAGGCATCACCTTTTATGCTCAACCTTCAAACCCCATGCTTCAAACAAATGTGTAATCCGGCTTCCAGAGTAGCATATTTAGCCTCATTGTTACTATGAGCATCCAATTTGAACCCTCTCTTGCATACTAGCTTCCCCTCTGGATCATAAAGTGCTATACCCCCTGAAGCTGCATCATGGCTCTTTCTGTATGAACCATCAAAGAACAACACATGTGCATTGCTGATCTGTGGCACTTCTTCAACTACCTTTCTCACCACCTCTTCCTTAACAATAAGGGGATTCTCCTTGTAGGTCAACAAATCAGCTAGGGTAGCCCTTGTACTATCTTCCACTAGAAAAGAGAACTCAAACTCTTGTAGCTCAATTACCCATTTCTTCACCACATTTGACATGTTAGTACCATTAATTAACTGTGGCAAAAAGGCATAACTCGTCAAGAAAACAAAAGGCCGTGGTAGCAAGTAATGACGAAATCGTCGACAAGCAAATATTACACTGGCCATCACTAGCTCTACTTCCAAGAATTTTCTCTCTGCTACCAGCTTCACACGGCTTGCACAATACAGTGGCCTCATATAATGGTTGCCCTTCCCCTTTTGCAATAGCATGGCTCCAATGGAATCCTCCCCTACTGATGGATTTACATAAAACACTTTCTCCCAGTCAGGAGTCTGCATGGCTGACAACCCCCCTAACACCTCTTGAAACACTTCTTCACACTTGTCATGCCATTGCAATGGATCATGCTTTGCCACTTGTTGTAATGGATAAAGAAGCTGCGAAGACAATGGAATAAACCGTGCCATGTACTTCACTTTGTGTATAAAAGTTGCCAATTGCTTCGTACTCGTAGGTGATGGAAGAAGAATAATAGACTTAACCTTTTCTGGATCATCCTCAATGCCATTTTCTGACACCATATGGTCCAATAACTTCACCCTTGGCTGTGCTAGATGACATTTCTTTGGATTTAGATGTCCTCCACATTCATCATATTGAGCCAATACCATCTGCAGCTTCTCATGGTGTTCAGCCCTACTGCTATAAACACATAAGTCATCCATAAAAGCTTTAACACAACTACCAATGAATGGTTCCAACACCCAATTTGCTCTCTCTTGATAGAAGGAAGGTCCATTTGACAACCCAAATGGCAATACTGTGTAGCAATAGCATCCCCATGGCGTAATAAAAGTGGTCTTTGTGCGGTCTTTAAGAGCAATCTTCAATTGAAAATAGCCTGAAAAACCATCACACACACTGTACCTCTCATAACCTGCCACTGAATCCAAGATCTGATCGATGAATGGAAGAGGATATGGGTTCTTCTTAGTGGCTGCGTTTAAGGGTTTAAAATCTACACAAATTCTCCACTTCCCATTCTTCTTTGGACTGACTACAACTGGACTCACCCATTCTGTGGTCTCCACAGGGACTATGAACCCTGCCTTCAACAAATTGTCCACCTCTTCTCGCAAGGCTTCCATTTGCTCTTGACCCATCCTTCTTAGCCTTTGCCCCACTGGCTTAGCACCTTCTTTCAGCTCTATATGCATCTCTTTGCCCTTGAACCCTCTGATCTCTTCATATGAAGTAATGAACAAATCAGGAAAACTAGCCAGCATGTGCAAATATATATCCTTCTCCATAGTTGAGAGGTCTCCACTGATCATTTGTGTCATCAATTCCTGCTTCTTTGACAACTCAACCTTGGTTTGCATCAACCCTTCAATCACTTCATAAGGCCCTTCACTTTCATCTTCAACCTCATTCGCAAATGCAACTAAACCAAACTCCTGGATTTCTTTGTCCATCAAAAGAAATGCAACATCAGCATCCTCATCACTGCTGGTAGTGCTATCACTGTCCTCATCTGTCACCGTGGAAGAGTCTTCATCACTAGAATCATCCTCATCTTCATAAAGCTCCTCTAATCGTTTCCTTGTGTCCATATTATAAAGCTTCTTGGTACCTGTCTTTCCATAGAGGCTAATCGTACCATGTCGCCAATCTTGAACAGCTCCCACTGCACGTAACCATGGTTTGCCCAGTATAATAGGATATGCTCCCAACCCTGCTGGCATCACATGAAAATCAACCACTGCCTTTGCATCATATGCCTCCACTTCTAAGCTCTTTACAACACCCAAGCATTGTACTTTCTGATGGTTTGCCAATCTGATCCGAAAACCTGACACCCCAGCCACTGTGAGACCCATCTTCTCAACGCATGAGTGTGTTATGACGCATATTTGGGCTCCGCCATCCACATAACCTTGTCCCAAATTTTTCCTTTTATGCCACACATCTACTATTGGACAAATGTCTGGTAGCTCGTCCATTGCCAACACCTTCACTGAACCTCTCTCTGGCTCTTTCTCCATTGGGTTAACCATCCTCTTCCACTGTCGCTTTAGCTTAGGCACCATCTCTATAAGCTGCCCAAAAGTAACATCTGCCTTCCTGCTCGTCAGATCCTCCTTCAAGTCATAGCTTAATTGCCCATCCCCTAGTGGAAAATCTGAAACATGAAACTTTCGACGAGCTCTCCTTTTCCTCTTGGCCTTGACATCCTCGCCTTCATGGCTCTTTCCTTTCTTCGTACTAGGACCTGGGGCACTTCTTCCTTCCTTATCCTCTGTGGTCCTCTTCCCAATAGGCATCACTAATGTATCCTCTAGCTTTGATGCCTTCTCCAAAGTGACTACACTTAGCACTTTTGTCTTTCCCTTTTCCTCCTGGGTCAGTCCACTGGTTCCTTCATCTCCCTTAATTTCGATGCCATAATCATTTGACCTAGTTAGCACCTGTCTTGGCAATGGATACATGTCTCCCCCCATCCTTGGTGGCTTATCACATTGCGGGCTGATGTGACCCAACTCTCCACAATTATAACATGTGGGCGTCTGCCTCCAAAACCTACCATTGCTTTGTCCAACACCATTCCTAGGCCTTTCTTCACCTCCTCGCTGATTTGCAAACCTCCCTTGACCTCGATTATTTCCCACTTGACCTAGCATGTTTAGGGTGAGATTCTTCATCAAATCTACCATTTGCCTCATGTCTTGCCTTAGCCCATCATCTTGCACTGCTGTAGTGACCACTGCTGGCATAACCTGAGTAGTAACAGGTACCACTGGTTCATGATGAACCCCTGACATGCGCCCTTGTAAAGACTCTATAGGTTGAAATTCAGACCTCATTGGCAAAGACTCCACCCCTAACTGGCTCATTTTCCTCAGCTTCCACTATTTGTTCCTTGCTACCTCTAGTGCATCCTCATATGTCCTAGGCTTCTTTAGCTCCACTCTCCAACATATATTCTCCCAAAGACCAGCCAAGAACCTGTCCTTCTTCATCATGTCAGGCGGGGGTACCTGTGGTGCTAAAGCCTTGCACATTCGCTCCCATGCCAATGAAAACTTACGTATGTACGCATCTACTGGCTCACCTTCCTTTTGCACCAAACCTGTACTTCTTGCCACACTTTGTCAGGATCTTCTATCTTCACAAACTCCACTTCCAACCCATGTCGTAGATTGTCCCAACTCAACCTTACAGGTGGATAAGCCACACGCAACTCCTCTTCAAATGCTTTAGACCAAACTCGTGCATCACTCTTCAAACAAATTTGGGCTCTGCCATCCACATAACCTTGTCCCAAATTTTTCCTTCTATGCCACACATCTACTATTCGACAAATGTCTGGTAGCTCATCCATTGCCAACACCTTTACTGAACCTCTCTCTGGCTCTTTCTCCATTAGGTTAACCATCCTCTTCCACTGTCGCTTTAGCTTAGGCACCATCTCTATAAGCTGCCCAAAAGTAACATCTGCCTTCCTGCTCGTCAGATCCTCCTTCAAGTCATAGCTTAATTGCCCACCACCTAGTGGAAAATCTGAAACATGTAACTTTCGACGAGCTCTCCTTTTCCTCTTGGCCTTGACATCCTCGCCTTCATGGCTCTTTCCTTTCTTCTTACTAGGACCTGAGGCACTTCTTCCTTCCTTATCCTCTGCGGTCCTCTTCCCAATAGGCATCACTAATGTATCCTCTAGCTTTGATGCCTTCTCCAAGGTGACTACACTTAGCACTTCTGTCTTTCCCTTTTCCTCCTGGGTCAGTCCACTGGTTCCTTCGTCTCCCTTAATTTCGATGCCATAATCATTTGACCTAGTTAGCACCTGTCTTGGAAATGGATAAATGTCTCCCCCCATCCTTGGTGGCTTATCACATTGCGGGCTGATGTGACCCAACTCTTCACAATTATAACATGTGGGCGTCTGCCTCCAGTACCTACCATTGCTTTGTCCAACACCATTCCTAGGCCTTTCTTCACCTCCTGGCTGATTTGCAAACCTCCCTCGACCTCGATTATTTCCCACTTGACCTAGTATGTTTAGGCTGAGATTCTTCATCAAATCTACCACTTGCCTCATGTCTTGCCTTAGCCCATCATCTTGCACCGATGTAGTGACCACTGCTGGCATAACCTGAGTAGTAACAGGAACCACTGGCTCAAGATGAACCCCTGACATGCGACCTTGTAAAGACTCTAGAGGCTGAAATTCAGAACTCATGGGCAAAGACTCCACCCCTAACTGGCTCATTTTCGTCAACTTCCACTCTTTGTTCCTTGCTACCTCTAGTGCATCTTCATATGTCCTAGGCTTCTTTAGCTCCACTCTCCAACGTATATTCTCCCAAAGACCATCCAAGAACTTGTCCTTCTTCATCATGTCAGGCGGAGGTACCTGTGGTGCTCAGGCCTTGCACATCCGCTCCCATGCCAATGAGAACTTACGTATGTACGCATCTACTGGCTCACCTTCCTTTTGCACCAAACCTTGTACTTCTTGCCACACTTTGTCAGGATCTTCTATCTTCACAAACTCCACTTCCAACCCATGCCTTAGATTGTCCCAACTCAATCTTATAGGTGGATCCGCTGCATGCAACTCCTCTTCAAATGTTTTGGACCAGACTCGTGCATCACTCTTCAAACAAATTTGGAGAAGACGTAACATCTGCGCAGGGTCATGAATCTGGTTGCTAATGCAGGCAACCTCCATCTTTTCCAAAAAATCTTCCACATATTCATCACTTCTTCCATGAAACTCCGGATAAGAGAAAGCCATGGCTACCCAAGTTACAATGCTTTGAGAACCCCTTTAAACACACGTGCAAGAACCCAAAACTTTTGACTACCCAATCCCCAGAAACTTCAATGGAGCTCAACTTTAGATAAGGACAAACACATGCACATCAAATGAGTTTTCATAGTTGATCATCGGAATTACAACAGGCAAAGGACATTCCAAGATATCTCGTAATCGTCTTGGCCCGAACATAAAGACTATGCGCTGCTTGAAAAAACTCTTCCTAGACACATGAACATTTATCTGGATTCTTTGAGTTAAATGAAATGGAGTGAATTGAGGGCCATTTTGATCATCCATTAAAGCCAACCATGAAGCTCCCAAGAAGGCACACCTGACTTATCTTCTGATTTTTCCAAAATTTCAGCAACATAACAACATAAATGGCTCAAAAGACCAAAAAACCAGCCATCATAACTTGGAAAAATTTTGGCAGAGTTTCCCCAGAAATAGAGCAGTAGGAACCCAAAATATAGACTGTATATGTATGCATAAACTGTCAACAATAGAACCCGAGCATCAAGTAGGACTCTCTAGTACATAGCCTATGGCGAGGTCACAAAAAGTGTGCTCCAGCTACTTGTATCACCGAAAGGATCTCCACATTTGAGAATCCCCCAGCTCAATAAAAACCTCACGCTATCGACCCTCACACGAAGGCTAATGCAAATCGCGTATAGTCAAGTCTCAGAAATGACTATCTTCCAAACCAAGTCTCAGAAATGGCTGGGACTGCCAAATACAACCAAGTATGGCTCTACAAATGCGTACAATGGCAGTTTCCACAAGTAACGTACAATCCAGCAGACAATGCGCTCAAATATGCGCCAAGTGATGCATACCCACAACAACTGCAAGTGACATCACTACTAGTATATCACTGTACTCTAGCTACCTGTACCTGTGTGAATCACCTGTACCTGTACCTGTACCTGTCCCTGTAAACTGTGATCCCGAATCTCGAAGCTTGAAGCTTGAAGCAGAAGGTACTCGAAGAAGATCCTCAATGGGGGCACCAAAAGAATGTGAGCGGGATGGAAACACACACGACGCCTCTATAATGACCCGACACACACTCTTGGGATGATACACACACACATTATGGGGCACCACTCGGCTTACACAACCAGCCTGGCCGAGACAGGAAACACACAGACAGAGTGAGAAGAGAGAGATTTCCCACTTGCCCACTCAACACTCACACATACACACTCACACACACACTCTCAATTAAGCTCAAAGGAGGCAAATTGCTATTGTTTAGACTCAATGAAGCTCAGCCCAACACCAATGGGGCAAATAGTTTACACAGTATTGAGGAAATACACCAGATACAACCACAAAGTCAAGCAGAGGCTTCACTCACCGGAGAAGATTACACAGAAAAACAATAGAAAATCTCTGAGGAATTTGGCAAAATGGACAGCGCCATTGCGTCCGGAACTCCCAAAAAAACCCACCCTACAATGTCACAGTGCTCAAATCCGACCTCGGATGAGCAGTTTAGGGCCAAAAAATGCTCCAAAAACAGCAAAAACACACTTCCAACTGTTCCTCCTCTCTTCTCCACGTTTTTTTCTGGTCTTCTCTCTCTTTTTTCAGTTCCCACACTTATCTTTTTTACTTGGGCACCCTTAGCCTTTTAGTTGACCTCAAACGGACCCCGAACAGGCCAAAAACTGACCTCGCAGTGCATAGTTGTCACCCTGCTGCATCCATGCGCACACCTGGCACTCATTTCTTTTCAATAATGCGTCTCGCAACCACGTGAAGTGGCCCCAAAAATTGGTCCTAATGATGACCTTTGTGCATAACTCTCACAAGAAAAAACCCACGTTGTGTCCGTACTTCTCCACGTGCAAGTATTGACCCCGTTCGACCTCCTGACGCCACTAGATGCCATCTGACGCACCTGCTTACCTCATGTCATCGGCCCGCGGATATCTTCCTCGAGAAGTTTTACGCGCTAACAAATCCTCTTTATTATAGAAAAAACACAGTGGTACTGGTAATAGTGAAAATCGATGCACTATGTACACCCCGTCCTACCTGTACACATGTGGGCCCCACGTAACCACCTGGCTCTGAAAAATGGGCAATTCTTTATTTGATGCACCATGCATGTATATGTACATATGCGCAATCCCTTGCTCCAAAAAACTCCTGACAACGTGCTGAAAGGTTCTTCTCTTGACTTCGAGTGGACATTCCACTAGTGCTAGATGTTGCAACTTTGTCATCATGAAGAGGACAAGAAACTTTTGGTAGCCTACCCGTGAAGTAGGGTTTTCCTAGAAAAATTAGATTTCTCTCCTCCCACTCTGCAACAACCTTGTGTATACTGTTATAAAGCGCATGACCTTGAACTATGGGTGCTTGTCCATATAAATGAGACCCTGTAATTGTGCAAATGTGTCATTAACATGAATGAGAGATTTGATATATGGTAGCAGCTCCCCAAGGAGGTTATTATCCTCCTCCTCATCAACATTAAATGATGTTGAAAAAATAAAATTCAATGCAGGATTCACGCATCCCTTTAATGGTTCATCATCTATAAGAAGCAATCTTCTTGCATCAATTCCAAATTTTGATGATGCAATAGCCAACGGTTTGAAAAGTGCTTCTACTCCTGGATTATCTAAGCGAGTGATCCTTGATTCTATGCATGGTTGACATTGGCTTTGCCCCCAGATCATAAAGAATGGAAATCTTTCTTTAGCTTCCTTTTCTAAAATCTCGATGATGTCCACAACATGCATGTCATTAGCAGCTGACCATATCCCTACATTAAAATTGCTAAGTAGAGCCTTTAAAAACTCAATGCATCCTGGCCGAAGAACAATATGCTCATGTCCAAACTTTAAGCTCTTCATTTTCTTGGACTTTTGCCAACATCTCCTCAGGAACAATCCACACCAGCTCATTATTATAGTCAACATTGGTTTGTTGGTGGATGGAAGGTTCGGCTCACCATGCACTTCGATTTCCAAATCCTGGGGTACTCAAATATTTGTGTTGGATTCTCCTTCTTGCGTTGCACATGTTCTAGATCTTGCATTGCCTTCTACTTCCATTGTATTGCCATGCAATCAGATTCCCAAATCTTGGGCTACTAAAATATTTTTATTGGATTCTTCTTCTTACCTTGCACATGTTCTGGAACTTTCATTGTCTTCTTCCATTGGATTACTCTTTAAATTTATCTCCAATATTTGTAGTGGTTGACCTTCAAAAAGTTGTAGATTCTTGTCATCCTCTTTAGAAACTCTTTGGTTGACATGGAGATTGATTGAATGTTTCTCAGTAGGTTCAATGGCATGAGCATCCTCTATACCAACAATCTCAAGTAAAACTTTGTCAGTATATTCCAAAGTGTCTACAATTTTCATAAATCTTTTTTGTCACACTCTTAGAAAAAACTAATCGCAAATAACAAATTTACTAAATAACATCTACAACAAACTTATTTTTATGCTCCTCATTGTCTAGAGATTCCTAATATTTATCTACCTACATTAGTTCTTTGTCCATGATGGTGGTGTCTAGAAGTATACTTGGAGAAACATTTATGCCGTTAAGCTCTAGAACACAAGTCTCATTTTCTATTGCACTATCTTCTTGCATTGGATGATTTCCTTGAAAACTTTTTACTAAGTTTCCTATGGCCTTCAAGCCATAGGGTGATCTTCGTAGATATCTCTATGAATTTAAGATAATCCAAAATATGTCTCTTTATGGCCTCAAGGCCATAGGGTTAGGATTTTTAGCAAGTCTCAAAATATAGATAGATCTATGGATTCCAAAGCCATATGGTACTTTATTTATGTGCTACCCTATGGCCCTAAGGCCATAGGTTTCATAGGGCCACAAGATGCCTCTATGAGCACTTGTAAGAACCCATATATGCTCTATATTGGCACCCTAAGGTGGGAGGGCCACAAGGTGTGCCTCTTATGCTAGTAAGAAACCCTTTACGCTACATGTTGTCACTCTATGGCCCTTGGGCCATAGGGTGCCCTGTGTGCTAGTAAGAAATCCTCTATGCTCTATGTTTTCACCCTATGGACCTAGGGCCACAAGGTACCCTCTATCATAGTAAGAAATACTCTATGCTCTATGTTTGCACCCTATGGACCTCGGGCCACAAGGTACCCTCTATGCTAGTAAGAAATCTTCTATGCTCAATATGGAAACCCTATGGCCCCAAGGCCATATGGTGTCCTCTATGGTAGTAAGAAAAACCCTCTATGCTCTATGTTGGCACCCTATGGAGACTTGAGGGCCACAAGGTACCCTTTATAATTCTACTAAGAAACCTTGTATGCTCTACGTTGCGAGCACCAAATGGCCCCTAGGCCACAAGGTGCCCTCTGTGCTAGAAAGAAAACCTTTGCGCTCTACATTGGCACCCTACGGCCCTAGGGCCATAGGGTGCCCCCTATGCCTAGTAAAAAACCATTGAAACTCTATATTAGCATTTAAAGACCGTAGGCCACAAGGTGCACTCTATGATAGTAAGAAACCATCTAAATTCTATGTTGGTAACCTATGGCCCAAAGGCCATAGGGTGGCCAAGGAGCCCTTTAGGAGAATTCCCCACAAAGACAACCTTATGGCCCCAAGGTGATTTAGTGGCCTAGGTTCCCTTTAAGACTCTTCTATTTTGGTATCCTATGGCCCTAGGGAAACAAGATATCCTCTATGCTAGCAAAAAACCTTTTATGCTCTTTGTTGGAACCGTATGGCCCCAAGGCCATAGGGTGCTCTCTATGCTAGCAAGAAACCCTCCATGTTGTATGTTTGCACCCTATGGAACCAAGGACACAAGGTGTTGTCCTTCATAATAGGTAGAAACCCTCTATGCTCTATGTTTGCACCCTATGGGATTATGTTGACACCCTATAGCCCCAGGGCCGTAGGGTGCTCTCTATGCTAGTAAGAAACCCTATATGCTCTCTGTTGACACTCTATGGTCCTAGGGCCATTGGGTGTGCTCTATGCTATCAAACCCTCTATGCCTAATGCTGGCACCCTATAACCCCAGGGTCGCAAGGTAGCCCTTCATGCTCTATATAGGTACCCAATGCCCCCAAGGCCATAGGGTCCCTCTATGCTAATAAGAATCTCAATATGATTTATGCTGGCACCCTATGGCCCTAGGGCCACAAGGTGCCCTCAAGGCTAATATAAACCCGTAATGTTTCATGTTTTCACCCTATGGTGCTAATACCACAAGGTGTTGTCTATGCTAGGAAGAAGCCTTGTGTGCTCTATGTTCACACCCTATGGCCCTAGGGTGCCCTATATTCTAGTAAGAAACACCATATGCTCTATGTTGGAACCCTGTGGCCCTAGAGCCATAGGGTGCTATCATAAGAAACCATCTATTGTCTATGTTGAGACCCTATGGCCCTAAAGCCATAGGGTGGCCAAGGTCTCCTTGAAGAGCGTTCCTGACTACATACATATAGAACACTTTATGGCCCCAAGACCATTGAGTGACCTAAGTGCCCCTTTAGAGACTCTACATTTGTACCCTATGGACATTGAATGACTTACGTGACCCTTTAGAGACTCATGTTAGAGACCTATGGCCCTAGGGTCATAGAGTGCTCTCTATGCTAGTCAGAGACCCTATATGATCTTTGCTAGCACTCTTGGGGCCATAGGGTGCCTTCCATGTTAGCAAGAAATTCTATATGCTTTATGCTGGCACCCTATGGCCTTAGGGCCACAAGGTGACCTCTACGCTAGCAAAAAGCTCTATATGATTTATGTTGGCACCCTATGGCCCTAGGACCACAAGGTGCCCTCTATGCTAGCAAGAAACTCTATATCCTTTATGTTGGCACCCTATGGGCCCAAGGCCACAATGTGCCCTCTATTATTTATGTTGGCACCCTACTGGGGCCACAAGGTGCCCTCTATGCTAGAAGGAAATCCTCCATGCTCTAAGTTGGCCTATGACCCAAGGGCCAAAGGGTGTCTTCAATGCTAGTGAGCATTACTATATGCTCTAAGTTCTTATCCTATGGCCCAAGGGACATAGGGTGGCCAAGTACATAGGTACATTCACAAACGGATTTTCATTACTATGTCATTAAAGCACATAGAATTCTTTCTAATATTAGTAATTTCAATAAAAAAGTCAAGTTCTTTTAGTGATCTTAAATACCATATATATAGGTGATATACTTTTTGACATAATTTTCAAGGATGAATACACATTATTAAAAGTTTTCATAATAAAATAGTCATGAAAAAATCCAAGTATTAACTTTTTTATAAAATCTCAATGTATTTACGATCTTATTAAAAGGTGTAAGTTAATACTGCAGTAAAGATGCAATCCAATGTACAAAATTGAATCATTATCATACATCATACAGTTGTTGATTTGCTACACAGTTGAAGGGGTCTTTGCCTCCAAATGTTGACATAACATTCAAACATTTAAATCAATTTTGCAAGTACTTTATTTACAAATTCATTGATCTGTTGGTGGATGAAGGTTCGGCTCACCATGCACTTCCATTTCCAAATCCTGGGGGGCAAAAATATTTGTTTTGGATTCTCCTTTTGGCATTGCACATGTTCTAGAACTTGCATTGCCTTCTACTTCCATTATATTGCCATGCTATCCAATTCCCAAATCTTGGGCTACTAAAATATTTTTATTGGATTCTTCTTCTTTCCTTGCACATGTTCTGGAAGTTTCACTGTCTTCTTCCATTGGATTATTCTTTAAATTTATCTCCAATCATTGTAGTGGTTGACCTACAAAAACTTGTAGATTCTGTCATCTTCTTCAAAAACTCTTTGGTTGACATAGAGATTGATAGAATCCTTCTCAATAGGGTCAAGGCATGAGCATCCTCTATACCAACGATCTTGAGTAGAACTTTGTCAGCCGTAATATCTTGTTGAAGGATTGCAAGTTTAAAGAACACCTAATTTTAGATTCTAAAGTATCTTCAATTTTGATATATCTTTTTTGCATTGCAAGTTTGAAGAACACCTAATTTTAGATTCCAAAGTATCTTCATTTTTGATAAATCTTTTTTGTCACACTCTTCAAAAAAAGTAATTACGCAAATAACAGATTTACTAAATGACAACATATCTACAAAAAATTTATGGTTATGCTCCTCCTTGTCTAGAGATTCCTAATCTTTATCTAGCTACATTAGTTCTTTGTCCATGATGGTGGTGTCTAGTACTATACTTGGAGAAAACTTTATGCCTTTAAGCTCTAGAACACAAGTCTCATTTTCTATTGCACTATCTTCTTGCATTGGATGCTTTCCTTGAAAAAAATTTACATATCTTATGGCCTTGAAGCCATAGGGTGCTCTTTGTAGATATCTCTATGACTTTAAGATAATTCAAAATATGTCTATTTATGGCCTCAAGGCCATAGGGTTAGGATTGCTAGGAAGTATCAACATATAAATAGATCTATGGATTCAAAGCCATATGGTACTTTATTTATGTGCCGCCCTATGTCCCTAAGGATATAGGTTGTCATAGGGACACAAGATGCCCTCTATGAGCACTAGTAAGAAACCATCTATGCTCTATGTTGTCACCTTATGGCTTGAGGGCCACATGCTCTACATTGGCACCTAGTCCACCTTCTATCCCTAGTTCCATAGGGTGCCCTCTTTTCAAATCAGTGATTATATGGACCTAGGGCCATAGGGTGCCAATGTATAAAGTTAAGGGCCATAGGTTTATGTTTGTTATAATGAGAGATCATTTGACCCTAGAGAGATAGGGCTCAAGTGGTTTAGGTTTCCCTCGTTTAAAAAGAGAGATCATATGGCCTAGGGCCATAGGGTGCCAATACATAATCTAAAGTGCCATAGGCTTCCCTTTGTTCCATTGAGAGATCCTATGACCCTAGGGCCATAGGGATACCATGGTGCCCATGTAGGTGCCTTTGAATGGATTAAATGCTCTTGGAGAGCTGTTAGATTGATATCCTATATTTTTTGGGACACATGATGTTAATCATGGGTTTCTCTAAGAGTTAAAAAAATCCTATAATAAACCTTTTCATGGCCTTAAGGCTATATGGATATGATTTTTATAGAATAGAGAGAACTCTATAACCTCAATATTGTAAAGTAACATTTTCTTGTAGCACACTATGGCCCTAGGGCCATAAGGTGGTCTTTGCATGTACCATTGTCACTGGCTCTAGGTCCATAGGGAATTCATGAAGTACTTTCTACATAGCCTTTGGGACAAATTATATACTTTAATGAAACAAAATCCTTTGCCTATTTACTTAGCATTATGTAGATCCTAAAGACAAAGGTACCCTCTATGTTTGTTAGAAACTTATTTCCCTAAGTCCATAGGGTAGCCAAGGTGCTTATTAAGAGAATAATGTACTATATTTGAAGAGTATCCAATGGTCCCAAGGGTAATGGGTAGACTAGGTGTCCTTCTAGAGCATCTATATTCACATCCTTGGCCATGGAATCATAGGGTACAAAAAGGATTTCTTATAGGTATCAAAGGAGAGGAAATTATATTCCTAAGATTTTAGAATGATTTATATATGTGCCACCCTATATCCATAGAGCTATAGGACCTATATGGTACCCTATAGAGAACTAGCATAAATATATAGCCTTTGGGCATAGGATATATTTTGGTGATCTCACCACAACCCCTTGATCTTTTACTCAACATGACATAGATCATAGTGCCAAAGGTTTTTACCTCTTTTTTAGTTAAAAACCCTATGGACTTATCACCATAGGGTGGCAGAGGGAAATAGGGTGCTCTTTGTATGGTTTTATGACCATAGCATGATATGCTTTGATAATATGTTTTAGAAGAAACCCGCATTTTAGTTGATGGCCTAATGGCCATAGAATGCTCTTTGTGGATATTCTTAAGACTCTATGAAAGCCAAAAATATGCCTTTTTATGGAAATAGGACTATAGTCCTAATATTGAGACAAGTATAGTCCTAATATTGTAGAATGATTTATATATGTACCACCTATAGCCCTATGGCTATAGGGACTATATGGAGTACCTTGTAGAGAAAATGAAATCAATCTATAGCCTTTGGACATAGGTTACATTTTCGTCATCTCGTCACAACCCTTTGATATTTTTATTGAACATAATATAGATCATGGTGTCAAAGGGTTCCCTTTATGTTAGTTAGACAACCCTATGGACTTACGTCCATGGGGTGGAAAAGGTGCCCTATGCTTTAACATCTTAATGTACTATAAAGTGACCTAACTGTATCTATAGGTGCTCTATATTGGGACCCTATGGACCAAGGGGAATAGGGTGCCCTTTGTATGGTTTGACCATAGCATGGTATGATTTTAACATAAGAGTCCCTAGTGTTACAAAAATCCTATTTATCTTGGCTTTCTTAAGTGTCACTTGGACCATTACACAATACGTCCAAATATGCTAAAAACATGTGATGCATGTGACTATGCCACCCTTATGGCCTGAAGACCATAGGGTCCTTTGCAAGTGTAGACTATAAAAGGAATTTGGATTTAAACAATAACCTATGCCCTTATGGAAAGAGGAAAGTACAAATAATACTAACAATAGATTTCAAATTGCAAATGGGAGCATTGAAAAGATAATCAACAATAGCTTTATAGGGTACTCTTAAATTTCATGGTTTTCTTGATTTAAAGTCATGATCATAATTATTTCGTATATTGTTAAATTCAATAACACATTTACTTTTCTCAATGTTCCTAATAACCTTGTATGTAAATTTGGTTGTCTGACAAAATCTTCAAAAATATAGGACATTGTAATTTTTGAAAGAATTGAAAGGGTGACATATCTTTGATATGTTAGGAAAACATACTCAAGAAACTAATCAAGGTCACAAAATTCAAAAGGAAGTTTTCTGAAAGTGCAAACACATCCACAATGTTCATTAATGGGTCTAAGATCTTTAGTTCAATGCATTTGGTTGTCTTTGATTTAACACCTAAAAATACAATCCAATTTACAAACTTAAACAATTGTCAGACATTATAAAATCATTTCTTTGCAATAAACCTTGATACAATGTTCCGATTGCTACAAAAAAAGCTAAAATCTGTACTAGTCCTAGCTTCCCTCTATTAAAAAAAATTCAAGATATGAATTTCAATTTTCTGCATCATCTGGAAGAAAAACAAAATCATAGTTTGGACCAAAATACTCGCACTTTATATCTTTGAATAAAATCTTGTTGCAATTGAAGAACTAAATTTTCATATAATCCAACGGACAAATGCTTCATAAACCATTTTCACTTTGATACTCGATGTCTACTATCTAAGCAAGAAATTGGCATTTACAAAAAATGTTGAATATATGTTTAATTTAGTTATTTGCAATACAAAGATAATTATTTCAAACACTTTCACCATCAATTCACAATAGAAGAGCTTATTTCACTGTCAATAGACTATTAAACCTTAATCACAAGCTAAGAAATATAAATCCCTAATGTATATGAACCCTATGATTCCAAGGCAATAAGTTGACATATCTTCTCCCATATATTCTTCCATAAGTTTGGTCTGGTATTCGCACACTATGACTCTGAGATCTTCAACAAGAAGTAAGGCCAAAGAACAATGTTTTTGAAACACTTAAATAGTCTTTAGGTGACCTAGAATAACCAACCTATGGCCTAAAGGCCACAAGGTGTCATGTGATATTTTATAAGATCTGTCCATAGAGATCTATGTGATTTGTAACATTTAATGGCCTAAAAACTTGTGTGTAGCGGAAATTAGCATGAACATAGTGGGCATTTCATTAGAATAGATTCCTAATGAGAATTACAAGAGTGCTTGGGTGGAGAGAGCAACAAAAAGCATAACACTTAGTTAGATAGCATGAACAATACTTTCAAAATAGAGAGAAATTAAACTATTGACAACAGTTGAGGACCGGATTTGCATGGAGAAGGTCCCCCTTCCAAAAGGCTTTGTATTATGGTTTCTCCCATCAAGAGAGACATTGTACAATACAATTCTTTGTGTTCCTTCAAGACTAGCTAGTGCAATGAAGATGAAAGCTTCATGCACTAAGCAAAACACTTAGCAAACACAACATCAATTATCTCCGGTCTGAGACCCAAGACCTCACACACCTTCAAAGATGGTGAGAGATAGCAGGGTATGAGAGTAGATTGAGAGGAAGAAGGAGTATTCTTACGATAAAGATGTACATCTCCTCACATAATCACTCAAATTAGCATAGCTTAGCTTAGTAATTAGCATGGTAGAGGAGATGAGCATGCATTGAAGCTTGGCTCTTGGTTGGATTTGCATCACAAAGCCAAGAGTTGTTGGTGTAGGACTCCCTTCTCACAAGCTTGGAGTAGGTTGTAAGCTTTCCATTAAAGCTTGAGAAGGAGAGAGAGTCTTTTTTACTTCACACATAAGATTCTGTGAGTGTGTGTGTGATAATGCCTTGCAAAAATCAGCCCTCCCTCTCTCTTGGTCGACCCCTCTTGCTATTTGCTCCTGCTCTACTCTCATTGGACCTCCCCAAGCCTAGCCAATGGTAATTAAGCAGTATAAGTGATAGCCTTCTGACATGTGTCCCCCTTTCTCCTTTTGTGAGAGCTTTAGGTAATTTTATAATTCAACTAAACTCTCATTGGACCCCTTTGCCTCCTGGCCAATAGGAATCAGGCAAGCCATTGGGCTGTTGAATGCTCATTGGCCCCCTTGGGAGACTGTCCAATAGTCTTCTAGAGGAATTAATTCTCATTGATTGTTTTATTAAGTGTTTTTAAATTAATTAAACTAGATTTACTCTAGCCTAATTCTCATTGGTCCACCTCCAAGGCCATCCAATAGGAATTGGGTACACCTTGTGGGCATCTGGCCTAGGGAGCTGACATGTGTCCCTCATTCCCTTTGTGTAAAGGGAGCTTGTGTGTGTGTGTGTGTGTGTGTGTGTGTGTGTGTGTGTGTGTGTGTGTGTGTGGATTTCTCTCTCATCCCCTACAAGGAAGGCTCGCCCCCTCCTTAGTAGGGATTGTAAAGAATTTTTTGACACACACAAAGCATCCAATTCCCCCATGGTTGACCTTTGGACACAACCTTTGAATTTTGGAACCTTAGCATTTTGGAAGTCTTAATGGGCTGAACCTTAGGGTCTTTTGAGCCCATTGTTGCACATGTCTCTTTTGCAGATGGCCTTCCTTTTGGATCCCTATTTTCCCTCCTTTGGATCCCTACAGTGGCCGGTCTGCTAGCTTAACCAATATTCTAGATTTTTCTCCCCTGGCACTTCCCCATATTAAATGATCAGTTTAACATGAGAAAATCATTTAGGAGAATTAGATATTGATTATTATGACATTAACTCTCTCTTGCAATCATAGTCGTCCTCGACTATGGTGTAGAGAAGATAAAGCATATTCATGAGTCCTTTTCTTAGTGGGTAGAGGATCCCTATGTTACCCTATGACATCATTCCATAATGGATCACTGGTCCATTTGGTGCTTGAGAGCTTGAGGCGTCCTATCAATCTTCCATAGAAGAGTGACAAGCTCTACTTGGTGTTTGGGAGACGTCGTCTCCGCAAACTTGATCTAAGCCTGCATACTACTTCATTTTTGTGCACAATAAAGAAAAAGAGAGTCTTATAAGACAAAAACTTTGTTCATTTTTAACATTTTGTATATTTGCTTACTCTTGGGAAGCATTGTAATCATTGACAAGGTTTAGGTTATCCTTTGATTGTATGCCTTGCATCCATCTAGCATCTTCGAAAGGATAATTCTTAAACTTAATAAGATATCGTCGGATAGTCTTACCGCCTCTTAGTACCTTGTCTTCATGTCGGAGAATGGACTCGGGCTGAAGCACCTCCTCTTGGTCCTCGATCTCCACTGGGTCTTCAGTAGTTGGTCCTTGACGTGGCTCTCCTTTGTAAGTCTTTAATAGGCTCACATGGAAAGCATTGCGTATGAGCCAATGATTGGGAAACTTGAGTTGATAGGCCATCTCATTGATTGGCCTAAGAATCTGGAAGGGACCATAGTATCTTTTTGCTAGTTTAGCATAGTACTTTTGGTGTCCCATAGGATTCTTGCCCGTCGTGTGCCTTAATCGACCCTTTGGAAATTTTAATAAGACCCAATCATTTTCTTAAAAGGCGTGGGCTCTTCCGTGCTTGTTAGCAGCAGCCTTTTGCCTTTGTTGCGAGATAGAGATAGCATCCTTAATCTTTTGAAAAGATTCTTGTAGGTCTCGGCTATAATCATTTGCAGCAAAGATCTTCCCATGTACTTTAAGTAGCAAGGGAATTTTTGATCTTCCCTCAATTACCTCGAAAGTTCTTTTCCCGTGGAAGTATGTACAGTGTTATTGTAAGCATACTCCACTAAGGGTAAGTACTTCTCCCATTGGGATCTTTGATCTACTTCCGTTACATAGGCTTTTAGTAGATCGAGAATTGTTAGGTTAGCTATTTCACTTTGGCCATCCGTTTGTGGATGATAGGCCGAAGAGAAGTTTAGCCTTGTCCCTAAATTCTCAAAGAGACCCTTCCAGAAATTATTGGTCATTCTAGGATCTCTATCCGACACTATGGACATTGGCAATCCATGGTACTTGAAAATTTGTGAAATGAAGAGGGTTTCCATTTGATGGGCTTTGATAGTCTTTTTGACAGGTATAAAATGAGCTTGTTTACTGAACCTGTCTACTATCATCCATATTCCCGTATTCCCATGGATAGACTTAGGCAATCCAAAGATAAAATCCATGGATATGCTCTCCCATGGTGAATTAGGGATTGGCAAGGGTTGAAGCAATCCAAGTTGCTTCCCTCTATCAAATTTTGTCTTTTGGCATACCACACATTTAGAAACATACTCTTGTATGTTCACTTTCATGGTAGGCCAATAGAAATATGTTTCAATTCCCTTTAAGGTAGACTGAATCCCTTTATGCCCCGCATAAGGTGGAGCATGAGATTCATACATTACTTTCTCATGTAGTGAGTTAGTAACACATAGTCTATTGCCATAGAGAAGATAACCCTCTTGTAAAGTAAATGGTTCTTCTTTCTTCCCTAATGCAAGGTCTGAAATCACATCTTTAAAATCAGGGTCAATAGCATACTCATCTGTCATTGAAGATAGATCATTGTGAGTTGCTATGGAAACCGCATTCACTCTCGGTCGTCTTGAGAGTGCATCAGCTACTTGATTATGCTTGTCAGCAATGTGAGCAATATGAAAATGAAATTGCAAAAGAAAATTTTCCCACCTCATTTGTTTGTCGGAGAGCTTGGTCTACGTCATGAAGTACTTAAGACTTTGGTGATCCGTTCGCAGAATGAAAGGAGTCCCCAATAAATAGTGCTTCCATGAGTATAAGGCATGTAGAACTGCAAGGAGTTCCTTTTCATATATGCCTAGAGCTTGCTCAACATGGTCGAGCCTTCAACTTTCATAGCCTATGGCGTGCCCTTCTTGGAGCAAAACAGCTCCAAGGCAATCACCACAAGCATCACATTGGACCTCAAATGGTTTTGAGAGATCCGGTAGTGTAAGCACAGGTTAAGAGATAAGCTGTTCTTTAAGCTTTTCGAAAGCATTGTTCTCCTTAGCAGACCATGTATACCTAACGCTTTTCTTTGTTAGGTCATGTAATGGTCCCACAATTTGTGAGAACTTTTCTATGAAGCATCTATAGTATGCACACATACCTATAAAGCTTCTTAGTTCATGAAGATTCTTTGGTTTAGGCCATCCTTTTATTACATCTAACTTTGATGGATCCATTTGGATGCCATCTTGAGAGATAATGTGACCTAAATACTGAATCTCTTGCAAGAAAAATTCACTTTTCTTTCGATTAACATAAAGTTTATTCTCTCTTAAAACTTAAAATATTACCTGGAGGTGTTGCTTGTGTTCGTCTAATGAATTAGATTAGATGATAATATCATCAAAGAACACTCCAGTGAAGGTTCAATGAGGCCTGAACAGCTTCTCCATCAAGCGGTTGAATGTGTCTGGTGCATTGGTCAAGCCAAAAGGCATGACAATGTATTCGTAAAGACCAAATGTGGTGCAAAATGCGGTCTTTACAATGTCTTGATCAACTATCCTTATTTGATGATAGCCACTTTTTAGGTCAATCCTACTGAAATAGGTTGATCCTTGTAGCTTATCAAATAGGTCTTCTACCCGTGGAATGGGAAACCTATTCTTGATAGTGATCCTATTTAGTGCTCTAAGTCGACACACATACGATATGTGCCGTCTTTCTTTTTCACTAAAAGCACATGTGAGCAAAATGGAGATGAGCTAGGCCTAACCATGCCCTTCCCAACTAACTCATGCACTTGCCGCATAATCTCCTCTTGTTGAGCTTGAGAAACTCTATAAGGAGGTTTGTTAGGCGGTGAACTTCCTGGAAGAAGTAGGAGGTAGCTCACAAGGGATGTCATCAATAAAGACATCTTGAAACCCCTTGAGAAAATTGGATAACTCTAATTCTTTTTGGTTGCTTTTATTTTCTTTTGCTGAAGCATTAGGTTCATTTTCAGAATCTTTAACAAAAATCATGTACATGGAAATAGAGCTCTTTATTGACTTGTTGAAAGCTGGTGTATATACAATGGGGATGGTTTTATCCATTTCCTTAGCATCTATATACATGTCTTTTTTCCTGAACTTAAAGGAGATTCTCCTTTCAGGGAATTTAACATTGGCAGCCAGGCGATCAAACCATGGTGCCCCTAGGATTACATCCTCTTGCTTGAGAGGAGACATAAAGAAGTCCTCTTTGTCCACATAGCTTTGGACATGAAGCCTCAATTTCCTGATTAAGGGAGTGACTGAAGCTTCTTGCCCCTTGAAAGCACTATCTGCGGGTAGGACATCTCCCATCTCGTAGGCTTGTATGCCTAGCTTGGTGGCCAACTCTATAGATATAAAATTGTGAGTAGAACCAAGGTCAAAGAGAATAAAAGCATCATGTTCTCTTACCTTTTCCCAAGCATGGAATACAGGAGATCCTTTGTGGTGAGTCTGGTGAGTCTCCTCCTCTTGGATTTACACCAAGGTAGCTCTAGGAGGATCTTGGTGGTTGTTCTTTTGGGGACAAGTGCGGTACGCATGCCCTTGTTCGCCGCACTTGAAACACCGGTTATCCTTGAGATAACACTCAAGCTCTTCAAGAGAGAGTTTGTTTTTACCTTTGTAAACTCCCTTCTCTTTAGCTTTGTTGGAGTTGCCCTTAGGAGGCTTTTGGGAATTGTCCTTCCCCTTAGGCTCGTTGGAACCCTTGTTTTTCGTGGGCTTATTATTTCTTTTAGCCCCCATCTGGAAATTGATTCGAGAGGCCACCATAGTATTGTGTATTACCGCCGATATGGTACGTGGCTTTTGGGAGTTGACATACTCCGCCATTTCTTCGGTTAGGCCCACACAAAATTGTTGCTTTTGCTCTCCAAAATCCAACTTTTTGAAGACAGTGGCTTTGAGTTGTAGGTCCCAAAACTTGTCTACATATTTGTGGATGGATTCATAGGGAGAGAGCTTTAAGCTTTGCCATTCGGTGAGTACTTTGTCTTTGGCATCGGTGGCCAAAAACTGCTTCATAATGGAAGCTCTTAAAGCTTTCCATGTTCGTGGAGCTTCACCGTTGGCTCGTAAGCTAGACCACCATTGCCTGGCAGACTTTTGAAAGTGCATAGCTACATGGCGTAGCTTAGAGGACTCCATGAAGCCCTCATCTCCGAACGCCGCATCAAATTGTTGGATAAATGCCAAGACTTTGTCCATAGCACCAAAGGTGCCATCATAGGTAAGGAAAGAGATGCTCTTCCCTCCCTCTTTGAACTTCTTCAGCTTGGATGACCTCTTCCATGCGGCATAGGATTTCCTATGGCCTCTTCTTTTTGATGGTTCAAAGGCTGCACCATCACTTTCTTCAAAAGGTGAAGAATTTGAATGTGGAGAAGAGGGTGACCTCTTTCTCGCCTTTTTCTTGTGTTGATCTTCGTCATCTTCCCCATCACTTTCATAAGAGGAAAAGGATGAAGAAGATGGACAAGAGGGTGTCCTCTTTCTCGCCATTTTCTTCCCTTGCTTTTTATCATCCCTCTTTGAATTATGGTGTGGAGAAGGGTGAGATGGTCTTCTCCCCTTTGGTGGTGATGCAGAGCGTTTAGCCCGCCGTCTTCGTGGAGCCATCTCCATCGAGGTGGTGGGAGACTCACTTTTTTCTCGTTCCTTCGGTGGAGGCTCTTGAGTTCTCCTTTGGGAAGGAGATGCATCATCAAGAAGTAAATTCTTGAGCCCTTCATATGGATTCTCTTCTTCTTCCCGAATCCGAGAGAGACCTCTTTTGGAAGTCTCACAAGGAGGCTTCCTAGGTGTTCTCTCGTCATGGTGTTGAGCTTGGAGAATCCCATGAGTACGAAGCTGCCGTTGCACTTCACTTTGGAGACATGGATTGCCCATGGCTTGTTAAAGCCTAGAAACAAGATAGTTAACAAGCATCGGAGCATCATTAGTAGCTTGCTCATTAGCAAAATCAAAGTTATCAACATTAATTTCACTCTCTTTACTATTGTCAGCCATTCTAACAACTTTTAGGTGTAAACTTTTTAGGTTTACTTTGGCACTTCAAGCCCTAGTTGCTACTCCTCTTTACCCCTTTAGAAAAAGCACTCAAGCTACTGTACCCGTGGCTCGAATACCATTAATTGCAAGGAATAGAAGAGAGGGTCGTTCCACACCAAAATAGCACCGGCTCTTGTCAAGCTTCTAATAGCTCAATAGTGGTTAAGCCGTAGGCAAGCCCCATAGGACTCCACTATTAAGACCATAGCTCTCGACAGTGATACCCCATTAACTGCACGAAGGCAAGCGCACTGCAAGGCTGAAAATTCCCTATTCTACTTACTCACAGGCAATTAATAATACCAACCATTTATAGCTAGCTTGAGGACATCCCTTCTTGATCAAGAAAAGATAAACCTTGTGCTTTGATACCAATGTAACATTTAATGGCCTAAAAACTTGTGTGTAGCGAAAATTAGCATGAACATAGTGGGCATTTCATTAGAATAGATTCCTAATGAGACTTACAAGAGTGCTTGGGTGGAGAGAGCAACAAAAATCATAACACCTAGTTAGATAGCATGAACAATACTTAAAAGAGAGAGAAATTAAACTATTGACAACAGTTGAGGACCAGATTTGTATGGAGCCGGTCCCCCCTCCAAAAGGCTTTGCATTATGGTTTCTCCCATCAAGAGAGATAGAAGACTAGCTAGTGCAATGAAGATGAAAGCTTCATCCACTAAGCAAAACACTTATCAAACACAACATCAATTATATCCAGTCTCAGACCCAAGACCTCACACACCTTCAAAGATGGTGAGAGATAGCAGGGTATGAGAGTAGATTGAGAGGAAGGAGTATTCTTACGAGAAAGATGTACATCTCCTCACATAATCACTTATATTAGCATAGCTTAGCTTAGTAATTAGCATGGTAGAGGAGATGAGCATGCATTGAAGCTTGGCTCTTGGTTGGATTTCCATCACAAAGCCAAGAGTTGTCGGTGTAGGCATTAGGAAAAGTTTGGACTCAAAAACGGGCCTTGTAAGAATTGTTGATGTGGCATAGCTTTCAAAAAGTGGGGATCGGTAAATTTTTTGCAAATAAGATCCAAACTTGTCGGAGGTTGGATATTTAGAATCTACTCTTCAAATGCTATCTATTGATATATAGCATGCATGTATCGAACATTGCCTTCATGTAGATCTGGAAAAAGGTGATTTTAGATTACCGTAACGGTAACAAAACCTGGCTGATTGAAAAAAAATGGGATAACTTTCATAGAAGGTATTCAAACTTTTCGGACCTTGGCTCTTTAGAATCCATTTTTCAAGAACTTTCCAATGATAGGTCATATCATGGGGTTCTAAGAAATATTTAGAGGGGTCTACCGGGTTGCTTTCTTTTGTACAACTTTGATGATGTGGCACTTTTAAAAGGCCCAAAAATGAGTTCAAAATTTTCCTAATGCCTCCCTTCTCACAAGCTTGGAGTAGGTTGTAAGCTTTCCATTAAAGCTTGAGAAGGAGAGAGAGTCTTCTTTACTTCACACATAAGATTCTGTGAGTGTGTGTGTGATAATGCCTTGCAAATATCAACCCCCTCTCTCTCTTGGTCGACCCCTCTTGCTATTTGCTCCTGCTCTACTCTCATTGGACCTCCCCAAGCCTAGCCAATGGTAATTAAGCAGTATAAGTGATAGCCTTCTGACATGTGTCCCCCTTTCCCCTTTTGTGAGAGCTTTAGGTAATTTAATAATTCAACTAAACTCTCATTGGACCCCTTTGCCTCCTAGCCAATAGGAATCAAGCAAGCCATTGGGCTGCTGAATGCTCATTGGCCCCCTTGGGAGACTGTCCAATAGTCTTCTAGAGGACTTAATTCTCATTGGTTCTTTTATTAAGTGTTTTTAAATTAATTAAACTAGATTTACTCTAGCCTAATTCTCATTGGTCCACCTCCAAGGCCATCCAATAGGAATTGGGTACACCTTGTGGGCATCTTGCCTCGGGAGCTGACATGTGTCCCTCATTTCCTTTGTGTAAAGGGAGCTTGTGTGTGTGTGTGTGTGTGTGGCTTTCTCTCTCATCCCCTACAAGCAAGGCTCGCCCCCTCCTTAGTAGGGATTGTAAAGACTTTTTTGACACACACAAAGCATCCAATTCCCCCATGGTTGACCTTTGGACACAACCTTTGAATTTTGGAACCTTAGCATTTTGGAAGTCTTAATGGGCTGAACCTTAGGGTCTTTTGAGCCCATTGTTGCACATGGCTCTTTTGCAGATGGCCCCCCTTTTGGATCCCTATTTTCCCTCCTTTGGATCCCTACAGTGGCCGGTCTGCTAGCTTAACCAATATTCTAGCTTTTTCTCCCCTAGCACTTTCCCATATTAAATTATCAGTTTAACATGAGAAAATCATTTAGGAGAATGAGATATTGATTATTATGACATGATTTGCATTCATGGGGTGGTTTAAGTGCCCCTGTGGAGATTCTATGTTAGCACCCTAAGGCCTTAGGGTATCCCAAATGCTATTGGATAACTTATGTTTCCTTCTAGAGATTTTATGTTGACACCCTATGGCCCTAAGGCTGTAGAGTAGCCCAGATGCTTATGTGCCCTTTTAGAGACTCTATGTAATCACCCTATATCCATAAGATTGTAGGGAGCCCCAAATTATTTTGGGGGATTCTATGTTGACACCCTACGGCCCTAAGGCTGTATAGTAGCCCAAATGCTTATGTGCCCTTTTAGAGACTCTATGTAATCACCCTATATCCATAAGATTGTAGGGTAGCCCAAATGCTTCTGGGGATTCTATGTTGACACCCTATGGACCTAAGGCTATAGAGTGGCCCAAATGCTTATGTGCTCTTTTATAGACTTTATGTAATCACCCTACATCCATAAGGTTGTAGGGTATCCCATTTTCTTTTGGGGGATTCTATGGCCCTAGGGCCATAGGGTGCCATGTCTACAAAGAACTCTATGATCCTCAAGTCATAGGCTGGGTGTTTTTCCAAAACCTCATATGATCACTTAACTTTAAAGTATTACATAATATATCTTATGACCATATATATATGTAGAATTCTATTTTCCACAACATGTCCATATAATATCATACACTTAAGTCTAATTCATTTATTGTGAAAAAACTCAAACTCACAAAGTTCACATTTTTCAAAGAAAATAAATTGAGAAAAATAACAAACCAAACATCAATGTTTTTAACATCATTGGCGGATTTGAGATGGGAAAAATAAAATAGAATGATAAAAATAATAATCTAAATATCAGTAATGTAATATCATGGGTGGCTAGCTTAATCTGTTTCTTGTAGAATTTCTAGAATAGCATCAGCACTTGCATCGAATGGTTCTTCAATTTCTTCTTCCTTTGAATTCTTGTCATTGAATTTCTCTGTGGTACCACACCTGCCCACATTCTAAGATCAAGGTATTCTTCCACTATGGAATGGCAAAGAGCTTCCAATTGCGTCATTTAATCACTAGTACATGCAACTGATATCACCTTTCTTTGTTGTTGTAGTGCCTCTTTAGTCCCATAGACTAATGAGAAGATGTCTATTACTTGATCATCTTCTTTGACACAGATGCATTTGATTGCACGACGCACAAAAAAAGCTTTGGCCATGGTCATATCATCATACTCGTCGTAGTTGATGGAGAGAGTATGCATTGGCTCCAACAATGACTCTTTAATACTAGAGTAGTTGGTGTACTTCTCTCCTTGACTGAAGAATACCCAAACCCCAAAAAGTACTTCACAAAGAGCACAGGTTTGGACGGTCTATGATCCCATTAAGGAGCTCAAAGGTAGAACATGCATTTCATACCATTTAGCGTTTTCAAGAATTGCCTTCTCTAGGGAAGCAACATGCTGATACTTGACTAAGCCAACAATTAAAACTCTGATGGTTGATGTGCTACCCCACATATTCCATCAATCACTTTACCAAATTGGATATCACTCCAACCACTAGATGTAAGACTTTTGTGTGTTGTATCTATGTGTAGCGCGGATAATGTGTCGTGCTCTACAGTGGGTAGTCCTCACTCCAATGTGTGTGACAATATCACTCAAACGGACTGAATCTCCCTCAAACAGACTGAACAGAAAGGAACAATAGACGTCAACAAAGCTTGCAAAGACATAACAGCAGACCAGAACATATGACTCGACTATCTCAAAGACTGATACAGACTCTGGCATGGCAGCACACTCAGCTCCAGCCCAGGACTCACAAGTACAAGGGGGTGTCGAAGCTCAAATGTGCAGGGATGGTGAAGACGTGCTCTGTGTCAAGACTCACTCTAGACCACTCCGTACAAGATCAGAGGTGAAGAAGATGATAACATCACCAACCGTTACTACTCATATGTACCACCATAAAGAGCCACCAACGGCTCATAAATGTCAGCCATGTGGTGACCTAGCCACGAGGTCCACTAGACCACTGTCGGTACCCTGCCACGTGTCACTCCCCAACCCAGAGGGTTCGTCCAGTGTGAACCAACCTAGACCAAATGTCCTAACTATGTCCTATGAAAGTGACACTGTAGCTTGCTACAGGTTGCCCGCCACAAGACCGCTCACTGTCTCGATGAGAGGAATACTGAAAACTGTGAGAGAAAACCACTGTGAAATTGTTGAAAAGAGGGATGATCAGAAGCTCGAGTAATAACGCGATGCGGTTAAGCTCCATCTTAATGGCAAAATGAAAATCATTAACGGCATTGTGATGGCAACCAGGTGAATGCTTGAAAGCCCCAAGGAAACAGTCAAAAAGGCTCTTAAGCTTGCTGTTGTGATAGGATTACACAAAATTGCTCTGCTCCTTTGTGTCTCTGGCCATCTCTCGTGACGAAGGAAACAAGGCTAGAGAGATGATTGATTATTTATTACAGGAGGTCTCCATTTCCTTGTAGGAGAGAGAGAAGAGGATAGACAGTGGGGGTGGGGGGCCAAATTGGCACTAGATAGGGGCAAGGGGGTGGGTAGGGGCCTCTATACATGAGGCAGCATGCCATGTATTTACCATGACGAGGATCACATTTTGCCATCATTGACGATGGCTCAAATGCGCTGTTGGTTATCTCTGCAACGGACAACTACTCATGATAGGCCTTAGGTGCCGAAATCACTGGGGCATATGATGAAAGCATGAAGTGAATTCTAGGGTAAGTAACCAAGTTGGTTCATCAATCACAGTGGGCTCTAAATCAACAAACACAGCTCGAGGAACATGCTTTCCCGCTCCCGTCTCGTCTCACTGAAGAAGGTGTTAAAGGCATCATCACCGCCACCAACAATCTTGTTACTGGGCATCTGTCCATCTGGATGGATGCCATGCTCGAGGCAGTAGCGCTCCCAGCAAGCATTCCCGAACTAGATGCCAGCCTCTGACCAGGGGCAAGGGGGGCTGGTTAGGGGCCAGGCTAGGGAGGGGGTGGGTAGGGGCGAGGGCAAGGGAGGGGAGGGTAGGGGCGAGAGGGGGTAGGTAGGGGCGAGGGGAAAGGGGGAGGGTAGGGGCGAGAGGGAATGGGTAAGGGTAGGGGAGAGAGGAAGTGAGGGGGTGTGCAAGGGTGGGTAGGGGCGAGGGGAACGGGGGAGGGTAGGGACGAGGGGGCTGGTTAGGGGCGAGAGGGCTTGGGTAGGGGCGAGAGGAAGTGAGGGGGTGGGTAGGGGCGAGAGGAAGGGGGAGGGGGGGACTAGGGTGAGGGGGAGGGGGAGGGCTTAGGGCGAGGGCGAGGGACAAGGGGCGAGGGCGAGGAACTAGGGGACTAGGGGCAAGAGCGAGGGAGAGTGAGTAGGTGAGGGGGCTAGGGACTAGGGGCGAGGGCAAGGGACTAGGGGACTAGGGGCGAGGACGAGGGACTAGGGGACTAGGGTAGGTGAGGGGGCTAGGGACTAGGGGCGAGGGCGAGGGACTAGGGGACGAGGGCGAGTGGGTAGGGGGCGAGAGGGATAGACAAGAAGGTGGGGGGAGGGAAGGGGCGAGGGCAGGGAGGGGGTGGGGTGAATAGGGCGAGAGCTGGGCAATAGAGAGGAAGAGGGACTAGGGCAAGGGTGTGAGGTTGAGTGGGTAGGTGGTGAAGGGGGACTAGGACGAAGGCCAAGGGAGGGGGTGGGTGGGTTGCATCGAGGAGCCAGAAGTATGTTTCCACATTGCGTCATTTCCCCAATCATGAAGTGCTTTAGTGTGTCGCAGCCATGGTCTTCCAATGAGCAAAGGAAATCCGCCCTCAACCTGGGGAAGACGAACCACAACAAAATCCAAGTTAAAAGTAAAGTCTTGTACCTGCACAGGCACATTGTCCACTATGCCCACTGGGTAGACTCTCCGCTGGTCGGCCAATGTAACTGTGAATGGAGCAGGGCGAGTAGGTTGTAGACCTAGAGCTAACATAGTGAGCTCGGGCATCAGGTTGATGCCAGATCCACCATCCACTATCACTCCTGAGAATTGTCGAGCCAAAATGGACATTGTCAGGCAAGGGCTTATATAATCAGTGAGTGGAGCAGCACGATTGGATATCATATAGGACTCTGACGGTCGCACTGGGAGGTGCCCGCCACTAGGACCTGCTCCAGGGTCAAGTGACTGAATAACTGCAAGGGTGTCACTTCTGAAACTCGCATCTAGCCGCAACATGTCATAGAGGGACACTTGTTGGAAAGTGTTCTTCAAGACTGTCTCTGCTGTATGCTTCGCTTTTTCTACCTGTTGTTGTTCCTCTGGTACTTTGATCTTCTGTAGATCGAAAACTGCTTCCAAGAAAGATTCATCAATATCTGAGAGCAAAGATTTGGATTCTTTCATGGCACTAGGGAATGGCTTGTTAACAGCTACAGGCAGGGTATCCACTGGTGTGACGATGTGTGGGGGAGTTGAACTTGATGGAATGCTAAGACCGAGAGCGGCTCTCTGGGTCCGGGTGAGGATGGCTGATGGCTCCTCTTCCAACTGTGGCAGCTTATTTTGAGGGGTAACCATGTGGGTAGAAGGGGGCGGTTGAGAAACAGTGCTCACTGCTATCAAGTTGAGCTTGGGAAAGGCAAACTCAGTCTAGCTATGACTTGGGTTCGAAGCCGTAGATGCACGAATTTTAGGGAAATCCTTACTGTAGTGATCCTTCATATCAGGGCAATGACGGCAGGGAGGAGACCCTTCGGGCGGAGGGCATTTGCTTTGGTAATGACCATATTCCCCGTATCTGTAGCACAAAATGGGCCGATTCACTGCACGAGTCGAAGGACGAGGTGGTCCTTGCTCCATGGAGTTGGAGGTGGAGGCATAGAAGCTGTGAGGTGGTGAGGGGGCAAGGGTATGAGAAAAGCTCTGAGAGGGAAAAGTGTTCTGCATACCTTGCATAGGAGGGGTTGTCCGCAAAGGTGGCATATGGTGTGGATGGCCACAGGGAGAACCCATGTTGGATGCAGGTGCTGGCCCTTGCTGAAGAGAAGGACCAAGACTTTGTTGTATTTGTCGCAATCCCTTGAGGTAGTAACAATCCTTGTCCTCATGTCCAGATTTTTCACAGAAGTGACAATAAACCCGAAGGGGGCATTCTTGTGGAGGGTGCCCTGGAGAGCGGCATGAGCTACACCAAACCGTAGCCTTAGTCTCTTGCTGACACTTGAGCTCTTCTAGCTCGCGTTTAATTTGTTCGAATGCCTCATGATGTGGAGGCTTCTCTTGTCTAAGAGAGAAGGACCTCTCCTCTTGAAGAGCTCGCTGTAACTTTAGGGCTTCCAGTTCCCTGCGTAAAGAAGTTAAAGGATCAGAAGGACTTTCCAAAAACACAGAGGGGGTCTCTATGTGAGGGGGGTTGGTGAACAGCTTCTTAGCCCCCTCTATCCTCATAGCAGCTGCGATGAACTCCTCCAGAGTGGCGTCGGGTCGGAGACTCTCTCGTAGTTTTTGCTGAGAACTTTTGGGAAGCGCCTTCTCTACCCACTTCTTAACCATAAATTCACCTGGTTGCTAGGGAAGCTTGGCAACCAGAGACTTGGTTTTTGTCATAAGTTCTGCAAAATTCTCCTCTAGCTGGAGCACCATGTTGGCTAACTCATCCAACACCTTCTCCTGGTAGTCACCGGGCCTGAAAGCTGCACAGAATTGTTTCCTTAAGACTGCCCAGGTTGCAAAATGGTTCTCTGCAAACTGGCTGTACCATTTGTCTACTAAGACATCCAAGGTGGATGGAAAGAGTACCAAGTAAGCATCTTCCCTGTTAAGACCACGACCCCTACAGAGAGATACAAACCTCCTTGCATGGTCGTCAGCATCTTCTGAAGAGAGTCCTTTGAATGTAGGGAACTTGATGTTTACCTTAGCCAAAACGCTAGCCAACGGCTCCATGGCCCCTTGCTGAGCCTGTAGCATAGTAGCCTCTAGCAGAATAGGAGAGAGCTTTACTAGAGAAGGTGATCTGGAAGATCTGGAAGCGGATGAAGGAATGGGTGATGTATGTGGAGGGATAGGTGATGAGGTTGATGGACTTCTACTCGGTACCAAAGTTCATCTTCTGTTGTAGTGCTTCAGAGGGCTCAATAGTACGCTTTGACGCTCGACTGACCGCCTTGTATGTGTCATGCAGTGACCACCAATCCAACCAACCTTCGGGCAAGACAACCTTGAGCTTGCTGGCTGCAGACTGGTCTAGACTCTACTAGACCAGGCAAGTAACTACACCAGGCTGGACCAGGGACGAGGAGGACTAGACCAGGGTCAAGGAGGTCTAGACCAAGGACGAGGACAGGTTGGACCAAGGCAAGAGAGGACTAGACCAATTGGACCAGGCGAGAGGGGAATAGACAGTTGGACCAGGCTATAGGAGAACCGTGCAAGGCAAGGTCGGCGAAGATAGGCAAGGTAGGCGAAGCTAGATAAACCTAACTAGCTTCAAGATTTGCACCTCACAGAGTGAGATTTCAGTTGAGGTCCCACCATGATCGCCAAAATGAGAGCACCCATAGCGCGGATAATGTGTCGTGCTCTATACAGTGGGTAGTCCTCAGTGCAATGTGCGTGACAATCTCACTCAAACAGACTGAATCTCCCTCAAACAGATTGAACAGAAAGGAACAATAGACATCAACAAAGCTCGCAAAGACACAACAGCATACCAGAACATATGACTCGACTATCTCAAAGACTGATACAGACTCTGGCGTGGCAGCACACTCAGCTCCAGCCCAGGACTCACAGGTACAAGGGGGTGTCAAAGCTCAAATGTGCAGGGATGGTGAAGACGTGCTCTGTGTCAAGACTCACTCTAGACCACTCCGTACAAGATCAGAGGTGAAGAAGATGATAACATCACCAACCGCTATTACTCATATGTACCACCATAAAGAGCCACCAACGGCTCATAAATGTTAGCCATGTGGTGACTTGGCTACGAGGTCCACTAGACCACTGTCGGTACCCTGCCACGTGTCACTCCCCAACCCAGAGGGTCCATCCAATGTCCGTCCAGTGTGAACCAGCCTAGACCAACTGTCCTAACTGTGTCCTATGAAAGTGACACTGTAGCCTGCTACACTATGATAAAAACACCAACATGAATTGTAGAGCTATTCTCACTGCAGAGAAACTCAATGCCTTCCAAATTCTTTCCAGCACACTTGATTGTCCATGGTAGAAGTTCCATTCTTTTGTGCAATGATCCATTGCACATATCCCCTAGTGATCTCACAAATTGGCTTTTTCTCCTCTGTTTTTGTCGTAGGAGATTTAGCCATTGCGTATAGCTTGTGAAGAGAGATTCTTAGATCTCAATTGTAATGTTATAATGAGACTTACATTCATCCCATGAAGTGATTGCTATTGCTAATTGATATAGCTCTTTAAATGTCATCAACATTTGAGGTTCAAAACCCGTGGTCTGCTTTAAGTTCGTTGCACGTGCAGTGAGGTCGAGCATGCCTACTTGATGTGGCTGCTTCACTAAGCAGATCTTCTCTTCTATCAGCTCCTATTGTAGTAACTTGACATCATTATCTTCTAAACTGTTTAGGCATCTAAAGGTTGTTATGCTTGGTTGTCGCCCACGAGCAGCTGATGTCTGATGCTTCTCCAAGATGTTTATCCACTAATCATAGATTTCATCATTGTACATGTGTATGTGTGCTTTTTGTTGGAAAATGATTTACGGTTAACGTGATGTCTGAAAATTTACAAAGGCCTTCAAAATAAAGAAAAGAGAATTAACTTTATTTCAAGACATATTTGTAACAAAACAAGCATAGGAAAGTGAAACTTACATCCGAAGGTGCTCGACTCAGATGACCGACAAAAAATCCTACCTTGGGTTTTGTTGGTTTAGAATATGCAAGCCATTGACTACGACCATGCTTCAAGACATCCACAAAAGGTTGGTGCTTCATTGTTGTCATTATCTCCATGTTCTCCATTTTGGATATTCAAATAGCAACCTCTTTGGGAGCGTTTACCACTATCCTTGCAATTCTAAACTTGTAAAACTGTTTTCTCGAAGCATACTTAGTGTTGTTGTTACGCAAAAAATCTCTAGACACTATGATGGAATGCTGACCAGATAGAATCCAATAGTGGTATGTTGATAGCTTATCTCCATGCACTTCAGATGTTTATAAAGGCATTTTTGTAATTGGGTTATATGGCATCACGTCTGTTGCATTGGAGATTGGCCTAGAGTGCCCTACAAATTGCTTTAAGAGGTATTTCAGATACACATCTGACAATGGTCTGCATTTATAGCCATCTGGTGCAAGGTTGCATTGCTCAATTTGGATCAGTTGGGTGAATTGTACTGCAAATTTAAAATAGTGTTTAATTCCAACGTATCCATCTAGCCCACTCTTAGAAGTTTTGGCAACTTCTTTATCAAGATCTTTTTCTTTGGGCTGTATAATAGAGTCCAACACAACTAAGGATATGGAGTACACAACCACTGCCACTAAGGAGGTTTCAACTGCTAGGGTTGCAAGTCCACTAGAATCTCCTGCTTCTTGAGTCTGTAAGGGTATAATTGAAAGATTTCCTTTGACCACATTTCTACTATTGTCTCCAAGTGAGGGAGTCTGACTAACCTTGAGAGTCTTAGCTTGACTTGCTTTACCTGTGTCTTCATTCTTTCGCTTCTTATTCTTCTTTGTTCTACTCAATTTACCTAAATATTGACTGACTTTCTTAAAGCCCTCAATATATAAACCTATGAAGTTCTCACTTGGAGTGTCGTCTTGAAGATCCACTCACCCTGCTTTTTTCATTGTCACTTCGTCATAATCAAACTTCACTAAGTTTTGAGCAAAGGCCACAGGCTTCAACAAGTAGGAGTCACCATTGAGTAGCTTTACTCCAAGGCATGGAGACATTTCAAGATCTGAACCATCTTTCTTTATATCCTTAGTAATATCACAGTCTTTGAAGGGCTTCTAGCTTCTCAAGAGAAAATGCCCTTGTGAAAAGATCTGCAAGGTTTTCCTGTGCTAGCACATAAAATTTCTCTTTATCTTGAAAGAAAAAGTGGATTTTCTCATCACTTCCACCATTTGGTAAGTGAAAATCTAGATACCAAGAGCTTGGTGTTGAGCCTGTTGCATTGACTAACTTTGACATTCTCTTCTGAGACATTTTTTGTAAAAATAATGAAATATATTTAGACAAGATGGATATTAATACATATCTATGGACCTAGGGCCATAGAGTCCCCTCTATGTTCAACCATGTGGTCCTAGGTCCAAAGGGTGCCAACAAAATGGTTCTACAAGTGCACCTAGGCCACCTTATGGTACTAGGATCATAGGTTCTCTTTTGAAATTACAGGAACCTTGTGGCCCTAGGGCCATAGGGATCCAAAGTAGTAACCCTTGAATGTCCTATATGCTCCTTTAGAGCCTCTACTATGGCCCAAGGTCCATAGGGTGCCCTCTAATCGAATCAAAGTTCTTATGTCCATGGCGTCCATTTGGGTGCACTTGAGTGGTCAAAATGCCTTTAGAGTTTCTACAATGGCCACAAGGTACACTCTAATCTAATGAGAGTTTATGTATACATGGTTCCTATGTAGGTGTCATTGAGTGGCATAAATGTCCCCTTTTGAGCTTCTACATTATCACATTGTAAACTATCTTACATTCTCTAGCCATGCCCAATCCCTGCACACCTTGGTCTAGAGGTGCATGGAGGTTAGGACCACCGGGTTATAATCTTGTCTTTATTGGTCAATGCCTATATTCATGGGTGTCACGTAAGTGCACCCCCATGTCTACATGTCAATGCATGTAGTGGGCAAAACCCCTTTGCCTTCTAGTTTATTTCTAAGCTATGACTTTTTTTGTAAGCTTGGACTACTTAATCTATAGTATTTGGGACCTAGGTCCATAGGGTTACCTCTAATCAAATCAAAGTTCATATGTTCATGGTGCTCATTTGGGTGTCCTTGAGTGGCATCCTATGGACCTAGGGCCACAGGGTGCACTCTAATCTAATGAACCCCTTTGCCTTCGGGTTTCTTTCTAATATGTGTCCTCTTTCTTAAGACTAGACATACTAATCTATAGTCATTGGGTCCTAAGTCCATAGGGTGCCCTCTAATCTAATTAGAAATCCTAAGGCCACATGGTGCTTTTTCTGATGGTGGCTAATAACCCTAGGATGCACTTTGTGTTAGAAAGAAACCCTATGGCCTTAGGGCCATAGGATTCTCTTTGTGATGGCTATAAGCCCTTACCATCACATAAAGCATCCACACACTTAGGGCCATAGGGTCTCTAACCATCACAAAGAGATTTACATAGCCCTAAGGCCACGGGGTGCTATTTTTGCTAGATAGAAACACTATGGCCACACGATGGCATCTTTGTTAGCTAGAACCCCTATGGTCCTAAGGCCATAGGGTTCTCTTTTTGTTAGCTAGAAAACCTATGACCCTAAGGTCGTAGGGTACCCTAAGTCCATAGGGTGCTCTTTTTTAAGGCTAGAAACTCTATGGCCCTAAGGCCACAAGGTTCTCTTTGTGTAAGTTAGAAACCCTGTGTCACAAAGGCCACATGGTGGACTTTGTGATGGCTAGAAGCCCTATGGCCCTAAGGCCACATGGTGCTCTTATTGTTAGATAGAAACACTATGTCCATAAGGCCACAGGTGCTCTTTGTGTTAGCTAGAAATGCTATGGTCCTAACACCACCACATGGTGATTTTTCTAAAAGCTAAAAACCCTCTGGTCCTAAGGCCATAGGGTACTCTTTGTGTAAGCTATAAACCCTATGTCCCTAAGGCCATAGGGTGCTCTTTGTGATGGCTAGAGACCCTATGGCCCTAAGGCCACAAGGTTCTCTTTGTGATGACTAAGGCCGTAGGGTTTCTAGCTTACACAAACAGCTCCCTATGGCCTTAGAGCCACTAAGGCCATAGGGTTACTAGCCATCACAAAGATCACCGTGTGACCTTAGATCCATAGGATTTCTAGAAATCACAAAGAACACCATATGGTCCTAAAAACCCTATGACCCTAAGGCCATAGGGTTGTGATAGCTAATAACGCTATGTGCCTAAGTCCACAATAGCACAAAGAGGTTACTAACCACCACAAAGAGCACCCTATGGACTTAACGCCAAAGGATGCCCTAAGGCCATAGGGTGCTCTTTGTGGTTGTTAGTAACCTCTTTGTGCTATTCTGGCCTTAGAGCCATAGGTTTTCTAGCCATCAGAAAGAGAACCCTATGGCCCTAAGGCCATAGGGTTCTCTTTTTGACTTCTAAAAACCCTATGGCCCTAAAGCCACGATGCTCTTTGTGATGGCTAGTAACCCTATGGCCCTAAGGACATAGGGAGCTCCTTGAGTAAGATAGAAACCCTATGGCCTTACCCATAGGGATATCTTTGTGTAAGCTAAAACCCCTATGGGCCACATGGTTCTCTTTTATGGATTAAGGCCACATGGTGCTCTATTTGTTAGCTAGAAACCCTATGGCCCTAAGTCCACATGGTACTCTTTCTGTTAGCTAGAAACTCTATGACCCTAAGGCCACATGGTTCTCTTTGTGTAAGTTAGAAACCCTATGTCCCAAAGGTCACATGGTGCACTTTGTGATGGCTAGAAACCCTATGGCCCTAAGGCCACAAGGTGCTCTTTTTGTTAGATAGAAACACTATAGCCATAAGGCCACAAGGTGCTCTTTCTGCTAGCTAGAAGTTGTATGGTCCTAACACCAGAGGCTGAGCTTTTTTATACCCAATTGCCCTCTGGTCCTAAGGCCACAGGTGCTCTATGTGTAATCTAGAAACCCTATGGCCATAAGTCCATAGGGTGCTCTTTGTGATGGCTAGAGACCCTATGGCCCTAAGGCCACAGGGTCCTCTTTGTGATGGTTAGAAACCCTAGCCATCACAAAGAGCACTATGCGGCCTTAGATCCATAGGATTTCTAACGATCACAAAGAACACCATATGGCCCTAGAAACCCTATGGCCCTAAGTCCATAGGGTGCTCTTTGTGATAGCTAGTAACCCTATGTTCCTAAGTCCACAAGAGGTTACTAACCACCACAAAGAGCACCCTATGGCCTTAAAGCCAAAGGATGCCCTAAGGCCATAGGGTGCACTTTTTGGTGGTCTATTAACAGCATCATCCACACACCCTTAATGTTGTTGATAAAGAAGAATTACATATAGATAAAGACAGCAAGAGGGAGTGACAGAGAGAGAAGTGATAACCAGACATCCCAAGACATGTTCTCTATTAATGATTGAACACCCGATGATGCGTACAAGGAGGACTCCTCCATTATATAGGAAAATAGGAACACCCTTTGAAATCCCCGATGCCCCTTCAGTTACACCTTTTGAGATCCCCTCTACTAAGAGTGCATTCCCACATGAAGGTACACGAGGCATGCTTGACACTCCCAATGCGGTCATGTGCGGAACATTTCGGGCACATACACTTGGCACACACGGTGGACTGTGCGAACCCACAAGTGTGTCCCTTTATTGGTTCCCTCTGCATTCGAGAAGTGTGATGCAAGAATGATTGTTGAGGCCGCACACTGGCTCACTGGCTCTGCTCCTGGACCCACCATCTTCATCTACCCTCATCTCGGACTCAGTGAAATTTTTCTAGTAATTGACCGCAAACTTTGCGAACCCCTTGCCGCCTTGTTCCACATTTTGCCATCGACATGGGCACATGTTTTATTTACGAAGAAAATTCTTATGCAATTGCTGAATCTAGAACTGTGTAAATCCCTACTTAATAGTGAAGTGTGTGTGAAAAGGGAACTATGAATTATTTTGATGATTTATCCTGCTGATCTGGCACCACACAGGCAGCCACCGCGCAAAGTAGATACCCGCCCAAGAGCACCCTGTGGCCCTTAGGGCCATAGGATGCTCTTTGTGATGGCTAGAAACCCTATGGCCCTAAGGTCAGTGGGTGCTCTTTTAGTTAGCTAGAAACCCTATGACCATAAGGCCACAGGGTGCTTTTTGTTTTAGCTAGAAACGTTAGGCCCTAAGGCCACAGGGTGCACTTTTTGGGTTAGCTAGAAAACATATGGCCCTAAGGCCATAGTGTGCTTTTTGTGTAATCTAAAAACCCTATGCTAGTAAGAATCTCTCTATGCTCTTTATTGACATCCTATGGCCCCAAATCCACAAGGTGCCTTCTATGTTTAGAAGATACCCTTCATGATAGTTTTTTGACAACCTATGGGTCAAGGGCCATAGGGTCCCCTCTATGCTAGTAAGAACCTCGTTATGCTATATAATGTCATCCTATGGCCCCAAGGCCACAAGGTGACCTATATGTATTGAAGAGACCCTTCATGATCCTTTTTTGGCAACCTAAATTAGCACCCTCTAGCCTGAAGTCCATAGGGTCCCCTCTATGCTAGTTTGAAGTTCTTCTCTATGCTTTATATTGGCACCTTGTGGCCTGAAGGCCATATGGTCCCCTATATGCTACTAAGAATCTCTCTATGCTCTATATTGGCACCAAGGACACAAGGTGCCCTCTAAGCTTTGAAGAAACCCTTCATGATCGTTTTTTGGCAACCTATGGCCCATAGGCCATAGGGTGCTCTCTATGCCAGTAAAAAGCTACGAAGAACCATTCATGATCGTTTTTTGGCAACATATGGCCTTCAGGCCTTGGGGTCCCCTCTATGCCAGTAAGAACCTCTCTATACTCTATACTGACACGTGTGGCCTAAAGGCCATAGGGTCCTCTGTATGCTAGTAAGAACCTCTCTATGCTCTACATTGACATTGTATGGCCCCAAAGCCACAAGGTGGCCTCTATGTTTTGAAGAAACCCTTCACTATGGTTTTTTGACAACTTATGGCCCCAGGGACATAGGGTGCTCTCTATCTCATTAAAAAACACTATTTACTCTATATTGAGGAGACCTTGTGGACTGAAGGCCATAGGGTCCCCTCTATGCTAGTAAGAACCTCTGTTTACTCTATATTGGCAACTTGTGGCCTGAAGGCCATAGGGTTTCCTCTATGCTAGTAAGAAGCTCTCTATGCTCTATGCTCTATATTGACATCCTATGGCCCCAAGGCCACAAGGTGCCCTCATTGTTTCCAGACAACCCTCATTGTTTTGAAAACCTATGGCTTGAGGGCCATAGAGTGCTCTCTATGCCGCTACAAAGCAATATTTGCTCTATATTGGCACCCTAAGTCCTGAAGGCCATAGGGTCCCCTATATGTTAGTAAGAACTTCTCTATGCTCTATATTGACATCCTATGGTCCCAAGGGCCACAAGGTGCCCTCTATGTTTTCAATTTGAAGAAACCCTTCATGATGAATTTTTGACACCCAATGGCCCATGGGCCATAGGGTGCTCTATATGCCAGTAAAAAACACTATTTGCTCTATATTGGCACCATGTGGCTTGAGGCCACAGGGTCCCCTCTATTCTAGTAAGAACCTCTCCATGCTCTATATTGGCACCATTTTGCCTGAAGGCCATAGGGTCCGCTCTATGCTAGTAAGAACCTCTCTATGCTCTATATGGTACCCTGTGGCTTGAAGGCCATAGGATCCCCTCTATGCTAGTAAGAACCTCTCTATGCTCTATATTGGCATCCTATGGCCCCAAGGCCACAAGGTGCCCTCTTTGTTTTGAAGAAACCCTTCATGAGGGCTTTTTGGCAACCTATGGCCAAGGGTGCTTTCTTTATGGCCGTAGGGTTTGTTGTATACAGGGGAAAACTCTCCATGCTCTATATTGGCATCTTATGGCCATTGTCCTCCATGCTAATAAGAAACCACCATTGCTCTATGTTTGTCTCCTATTGCTTTACGGAACAAGCTATCATCCTCTATGCCAATAATTTTATAAAAAAAACTTAAATGCTCTAAATTGACACCCTATGGCCCAGGGCCAAGGTGTCCTCTAAGCTCTATGTTGACACCCTATGGCCCCACGGCCACGAGATGCCTCTCTCTCTCTCTCTCTCTCTCTCTCTCTCTCTCTCTCTCTCTCTCTCTCTCTCTCTCTCTCTCTCTCTCTCTCTCTCTCTCTCTCTCTCTCTCTTTTGGATATAATTTTTTTATTTGACCTAATTACCTCTCCTCCCTTTCTCTCAGCTTCCTCTCCTCTATTTGTCTCTCTCTCTCTCTCTCTCATTTCTCTCTCACTCCAAATAACTATTTTTCTCCCTCTTCTCGTCTCTCCCCATTCATATAGCAGCCAGTATTTTGTCAAATCTGGGTGTGAATATCTACCAGTTTACCTGTAGCATTGTCATTCAGGCACCCGCTACCACATCTCCTCTTTCTAGGACCTCTCTCACGTCAACAAAACGCGTACAAGACGAAGGTTAGTTCTTTACTATTTTACTGTTTTATTGTTTTACTATTTTACTTTTTTTTTAATAGAGAGAGGTAAATAAATGTACAAAGAAAGGTTGAGCTTACCTGCAAGTGGTGTCATGAGGCACTACCGTGTTTGGGAGAGAGGTGCAGGGAGGAAGAGAGAAGGCGGAAGAGGTGGCATTTGAGGACTCTGCACGTTTGAGAGAGAGGCTCAGGGAGGCATTCAATGTCGTGAGGTGCTACACGCTTGAGAGGAGGTGCACAGAGGGCGGCCATTCATTCGGCAAAGAGCATCGTGAGGTGTTGTTTGTTTGGGAGAAGAGATGCAGCAAGGGCAATACAGGGACGTTGTTCGTTCGAGAGAGGAGGCACTTTGAGACGCAGGTACGGCACGCCGCAGAGGCGGTGTAAATGAGGCGTTTGGGAGAGGCATAGGGAGCGTTGTTCAAGAGAGCAAAGGAGGCGCAAGGAGGGCACAGAGAGGGCCTTCGGGAGAGGTGCAGGGAGCGTTGTTCAAGAGAGCAGAGGAGGTGCAGGGAGGACGCACGGCAGAGATAGCATAGTAGGGTTTCGAAAAGAAAGAAAGAGAGTTAGAGAGACAGTAAACTTAAACTTATCACTCTTCTTTATTTTGAATTTTGAAGGGTTTAGAATCGTTTTCTTAGGGGGAGAGTCATACCATTGGATTGGAAACTAGAAGAGATTTTCGCAAAAAAAAGAGTATGGAAATTTTTCAACAAGTTGGCGTGAGATTTTGTCAGTGTCAATATCTTCTCGCTGTGAGTAGAATGATACCCGTGGTTGAAATCACCGTCTTGGGACCAAAAATCACATACTGAAAAATACACTAAAAAGCAATCAAAATTAAAGGATTTTCGCTCGATAAAGTTGTGCTATTTTTGGTGCAGTGTTGACCAGGGACTTGGAAAGTCATTTTGAAAAAATTTGGGGTAAGCAAAGAAAAAAAAAACCAAAATTTTTAGCTTTTTTTTTGCACGTGCAATTGCACACTAGTTGCAAGTGTGTTTTGAAAGTGTGAGCATACATGCAACATACACATATTTATACAAATAGAGTTTAAATGAGGAGGCCATATACTAGAATGGGTTGCAAAGGTGCCGGTGCGCGTTTGTGAAAAGGGTTGTAAGGGTGCACATACGCAATTTAATCACACATTTGATCATGCGATACATGCGTACCGCTGTTTTTTATGTCCCTTCAAATACATAAAAATATCATATGGATGTACATCCATGGTACTACTTGAACACGGTCTCTAAATATAATCAATGGTTCTGGATACACCACATGGCATAGGATCAATCGATGTGGATGCACCACATGGCATATCTTGCGGCTCATACATAACCCCTTATGTGTTGGTGGGCTCTAGCTTTTTGAAATCACTATATATAGCACCCTATGGCCCAAAGTCCATAGGATGCATATATAGCTCACCACAAAACACAAATAGATAGTACCATGTGGTCATAAATCCAAAAGATATATATATACTTAGCTAGAAACATCAACATATAGAATCCTATGGCCTTTGGTCTGTAGGATGTTCATATACTCACCATGAAACACCTATTTATAGGGCCCTATGGACCTAAGACCATAGGATGTATATATATAATCATATCAAGACACCTACATATAGCATCCTATGGGCCTAAGGCCATAGGATGTATACATACTCATCATGAGACACCTATCATTAAATAACTACATATATTTCCCCATGGCATTGAGGCCATAGAATGTATACTTACTATACACAAAACACCTGCATAAAACATCATATGGGCTAAAGGCCATAGGACGTATATATTCTCAACACAAGACGCCTACATAAAGCATCCTACGGTCCTAAGGCCATAGGATGTTGTATACCCATCATGGAACAACTACTTATAGTGCCCTATGGCCTTGAGCCATAGAAAAATTATATATATATACATCATGAAATAACTACATATAGTGCCCTATGGCCCTGAGGCTATAGGATGTATATATACTTGGCATGACACAATCAATGTAGTGTAAGAAATGTCGTAAGATCATATGATGTATATTTATTCAACACAAAAAACCTACATAAAGCATCATATGAACCTAAGTCCAAAGGATGTATACATACTCATTATTAAACACCTACATGTTTCCTCATGAACCACCTACATATAACATCCTATGACCCTAAGTCCATAGAATGTATACAAACTCATCGTGAAAGACCTACTTGTAGTACCCTATGACCTTAAGTCCTATATACATACTCATATAGCATCTTATGTCCCTAAGGACATAGGATGTATACATACTCATCATGAACCACCTCCACATACGCATTGTGAAACAACTACATATAGCCTTAGGGGCATAGGATGCTATTTACCCATCATGAGACAGCTCCATATAGTGCCCTATGGCCTTAAGGCCATAGAATGTATACATATGCATCGTGAAACAACTACATATAGTGCCCTATGTCCTTAAGGCCATAGTATGTATACACAGTTTCATATAGTGCCCTATGAATGAGACAACTCCATATAGTGCCCTATGGCCTTAAGGCCGTAGGATGTATACATACGCATCGTGAAACAACTACACATAGTGCCCTATGTCCTTAAGACCATAGTATGTATACACACGCATCGTGAAACAACTACATATAGCATCCTATGGCCCCAAGGCCACATGATGTTATATACCCGTCATGAGACAACTACATATAGTATGGCCCTCACGCCATAGGATGTATATTTACTCAACACAAAACACCTGCATAAAATATCATATGGACTAAAGGCCATATGATTTATATATACTCAACACAAAACACCTACATAAAGCATCTTATGGCCCTAAGGCCATAGGATGTATACATACTCATCGTGAACCACCTACATATAGAATCCTATCACCTTGAATGTGCGAATATGTATCATGAAACAGCTACATATAGCATCCTATGGCCCTAAGGCCACAAGATGTTATATATCCATCATGAGACAACTACATATAGTGCCCTATGGCCCTCAGGCCATAGGATGTATATTTACTCAACACAAAACACCTGCATAAAACATCATACGGACTAAAGCCCATATGATTTATATATACTCAACACAAAACACCTACATAAAGAATCGTATGGCCCTAAGGTCATAGGATGAATACATACTCATCGTGAACCACCTACATATAGAACCCTATGGCCCTAAGTCCATAGGATTCTATATATCCATCATGAAACAACCACATATAGTGCCGTGTGTATATATATTCATCATGAAACACCTACATATATACTCACAATGAAATGACTTTGTGATGGTTTTCTTAACAAGTATTTGTTGAAACTTTCTTGCAGGTATGGATTTTAATCAAGGTGATAGAATATACATGTTTGTAGCCACACAAAAGGTTGCCCTTGGGAGTGTATGTGAGACAAACCCAAACGCATATTGCTCAGGCATGTTTATTGGGGAAGGTAATGTATTGGTGTCAGTTGATTTGCGTTTGCAGAAGAAAGCACTCATTCCATTCCCAACAATGGATGCATTCACAGTGGGAGATGTTTTTCACAGTATTGTGAAATGGAGTATTGGGTTGCTACAACATATGCATGAGATACAGTACGAAGGGGTTTCTATGTCTGAGACTCACAAAGGAATGGGATCATTGGAGGCACAATCTAATGGAATGAGCTATAGGGAGGTTTGAAAGGATAAAAGGGTTCAACTTTGGGATGAAATCAAAACACATGTAGTAGCCGAAGGGGTTGTCATGTATGTGTGTCCATTTGATTCCGTAAACTTTGGTGAGCTAGGTGAAGATAACATCGGTATTGGTATTGAAACATCCTATGCTTGTGAGGCTACTATTTCTGCACAATCTGATGTATGCAGCATCAATCTGGTTTGTTGGCCTATCAAGAGAGTGACAACCATGGATGGAAAACCATTGTTACAATATAAGGATTACATGCTAGTGACACATTACAATATGCATGCATTGAATCAGCTCGTTTGGTACAACTAGTTTCAAAAAAACAAAAATATTGATTTTTAAATAGGAAGCCAAAAATGTCCGTGAAACCTTCTAAGAGATCCAATCAAGCATCCATATCATTTGTCCAGATTGTTTCAACCATAGATTGTTGTTTTATGAGGTGTTGTCAATATGCCAATAGAGATAAGGTCATCGCTATGCACAATGAATTTTGGGGACAAAGTTTGCAAAATAGAACCAACTATGTGTATGATACAATGTTGATTGCTTGGCATGAGAACAAAACAAGTACAAAGACTTGCTATGTATTTTCATTTAATGGAAATGAGGTCTATAGTAGAGCTTGGTACAAAATTTATGGCATTCCAAAAACTTTGTTTTATAATTATCGTGAACAATTTGAAAATGGGGTTCGACGCTCAGTGCATGGTAATGATGGTGTCATAAGAAAAGGAAGAGACCATATAGAAATGGGAAGGGCATTGATGCGCTCTTTTGTAGATGAAAACTCAGAGAAAATGCCACATAAGAGTAGAACTATGGAAAATGGTACCAGGGAAACCTTGCTTGCAATACCAAACACGTACAAGCAAATAGACATCTTACATGATGTCAATAAAACACTCGAGAGTAGGAGTCTCAAGGCAATGTCTAGCACTACATTCAATAAGATTTGGAATACAAAGTTTGCTAATGTGACCTTGTAAAACACAAGCGAGTTCTCCAAATGTGTTGTGTGTAGTCGGATAAAGTCTCAACTAGAGTCAACAAAGGATGATGAGTTGATTTCACATTTGAAGGATGAACGTAGAATTCACATGATGCAACAACAAAGCTATAGAAATGTGTACTACACCTGGCGTAAGTTCTCGCAAATGCAAAAGGATAAGTATTTATGCATTATATATGATAAAATGGACCAAAAAAAGACAGCAATACCTAGATTGCGAGTGAACTCAAAAGATTATGCGAATGCATATCAGTTACAAGTATAATTAACATGTATGATAACACATGGGCATGGTCAAGGGATGTATGGTCATTTCTCATTGAGTGGTCTATGGCCTTCAGATCCGAATGCTACAATTGGTTCCCTTGCATTATGCTTACAGAATTTGGAAAGAACAGAAAACCATGGGCTAGGAGATTTATGCCATTATGGTATGCCATGCAGCAATGTAACATTGTTCAATGCATTGAATTCAAGGACAACTCTAGACCACCAAAACAGAATGATGAAAGAGCATGAGGGGAATGCATCAGGAGTAGTAGCACCACCATTGGCTATTGAAGGATGTAATGAAGAGATTGCTAACTTGCAATTAACCTCCTCTCAATGTGTTATGGATACCATGTCCATTCCCGTGTTTTCAAAATTGTCAGAGAATCTTTTGCTACAGCTAGATAATTGTGCAAAAGAGAATTAGAATCAATATTTTTTTGCATGCTTATCCTTGCTAGTAGCAAAAGGTTTTTTCAAAACCGTGCATTTGGGATTCTTAATGGTGGGTCATACACATGAGGACATAGATGCAATGTTTAGCAGGTTTTCAGAGAGATTGAGAACAGGAATATATGAGATACACTTTTCCACATTTGATGAAACATTTCAAAAATGTGAAAGCTCACCTCCAGCACCATTTATGATGACACAAGTTCCTGACTTCAAATCCTTTGTTAAAGGGTACATGTGGATAGACAAGATGCTCTTGTTGGACACTCTAAGCCACTTCAATTTTGTTTCTTTATGCAAGGTGAAATCCCAGTAATGCAGTACAAAATTCACCCCAAATCACCTGATTGGATGCAGAGGGAGTCAGGAATTGAGTTGTGGAAAAAAGATGATCAAGGGAAACCAAAATTGCCAGTAGGCTGTCCAAATGTGGCTCCTATAGCAGACTATGTGAGGGATAGTTTTCTTGTTATTCAAGGGATTAAGACATATCTTGAATTCTAAAAAAGATGGACTCCACTAAAGGGAAAGGAGCACGAGTCTACAAAATATATGGAGCCAGTTATTATTTATTGGCAAAAAATAATTAGTGAGCTTGAACAACCAACCAATAAACAAACTAGTGAATATACATCTTTTTGGCCAAAGACTGCAGGGAGTTATTGAATGCAATAGATACAGGAAGACATAGACGAGTTTCAAGGATACAAAGAATTGAATGATCACTATGTTGGTCCTCTAAGTGCAGGCCACAGGAAGCTTTTAGGCCTCAAATTCATGTAAGGAAAGGGGATTTTGTTCTTGTGAGACCCACAGATCCAGAATATCCGATATGGCTAGGAGTTGTAGAGTCAGATGTTGATGTAGACACCTCATCTCCTAACTACAAAAAAAATTTCATTCAATACTGGGCACCAAAACATCACAAAAAAATCCCACAATCCAAGAACAATATGAGGATTGTTGGGATAAAGAATTGGTGTTGCAATCTTGCTGACCCAAAGCGTTGGGAGTGTGTTGATACAGTTGTGTGGTCATGGACTCCAAGGGATGAAAGACTTGGAGAAGCAATCAAAATCCCATCCAATGTTGTGGAGAAAGCACAAGCTAGCTTTATAGGAGAAATTGAATAGCATTTTATTTTCATATATTGTTTTTCATTTTATCTGTGTCTATGTATGTTTTATAAAGTATCAATTAACACCAACATGAAAATAGAATTTTGGATGGGACAAAAAAAGGTGTTTCTCAACACCACCATTTTCTTGAGAATCTATCTATTTGTCTAATGTAACACAAGTCCTCAACAAAAAACTTATCTCTAACATTCCCAAAATAAATGAAATTTTCCCAAATCAAATGGGAAATAGGAATCCATAGGCATTGAAATCAATCTCAAAGTTGTGTGATTTTCCCATTTCCTTTAAAAGAGTGTTCTCTCTCTCTCTCTCTCTCTCTCTCTCTCTCTCTCTCTCTCTCTCTCTCTCTCTCTCTCTCTCTCTCTCTCTAAATGGACTCTAAATGGATGGTTGTTTATTCATGCAAATGTTTCCTTCTACCAATTTGATTATGTTTAACCATGTAATATGAATGTCTTATTTTGATCATTTACAAGTGATGGTGGTAGTCGATTACTCAATTTTTGTTACACAATGACAATAAGCAAAGTCTAAAGGGGCCAGCCACAAAAACCAATATTTCACCTTTACACCAAAAGGGAGGAATGCTTTTGTTTGCACTTTTGCCATGCTAGTAGCCGCAAGGGCTCCATATGCCACAATATCCACAAACGAAGAGGAGGAGGAGGAGGAAGTGAATAGAATACCACAAAGTACAATGCACAAATTTACAAGAAGTGAGTATAAAAAAGGTTCTCTTTTGAGAATAGGTCCTTCCTAAGGCTCTCTTGATCAAATCCACCACCTCAAGAAATTTTATGTCAACATATTGAAATTGTTGTACTGCACTCTCACCTTTCATGTTTTAGTATTATCATCATCATCCTTGAATTACACCTTGTGAGCCGCATATAGTTGTAAAGCCATGAACATTGAATAACAAATTGAGGACAAAGTGAATAACAATGATTCGAAGGCTAGAATTTCAAGTATTCTACTTCGTTCTTCTTTTCTTTTCCTACATTAGTAGACCGGATTGCACCCCCTGACTACAGGGTAGGGCACAACTTTCATTCTTATAAGTTTTGGAGAGACATTATGCTGATGCTCCACCATTCTTTTGTCTGGCACGCAAGTAATTCATGCACAATTTTTGCTAATTTGTGAGAATTTTCAATTATCAAAATTCAAAATTCTCCCTTGAAGTATACATTGTAGTTACAATGTGCAAGAAGTGATGTTAAAGGCCAACCAAGCATAAGTACCAACTTAGAAGAACCTAATACAAAAAGGATAGCCAAGCTCACAATGTATGTCCATAAAAACCTACCAAGAAACTAAGGTTTCTTACACACTAGAATATGCATTTCCCTTTTTGGGATGGGCACGGGCATCTTTACACACCAACGCATAAAACTCGCCACACTTGTCACTACTCGGACTATGAACCATATTGGCTACACCTTTCTATTGACAAATAATCTTTAAAAAAGAAAGCCTACATGTTGATGGAGAAGCAGTCCCAACTGCCCATATGCTTGTCCTCTCTATGTCTTGTGCAACTGTTACTTTTGCACCCATTGACATTTACATGGGCTTACACATCTACTACCCAAGTTTGGGTGGTTGATGTGTGCCCATTCCCATTTTACTTGGTAAGCCCTTTTTGGCATTCAAGCTTCCAGAGGTGGCCACTTTGCATGATCTAAACTATTTCTCTTGCGCCAACTCGAACAGTCATGTGCCTCAGGCTTGCTTTTAACATGTTTCACACATTATTTAATATTATCACCAAGAAGCAGCTCACGCTTGCTTTTCAGCACCCAGTAGGGCAAAGATGGGTTGAATACTTTAGCGTACTTGTCCCTCGCTTTGAAAAACTACACAGAGCTAGAAGCCGGCTATTATGACAAAGTGTTAGCATATTTTTTCATCGACCTCACCCAACAGGAAATGCTAACAAGTAACTCGCAAGTAAAGAGAATGACACTAAGCTTCTTGGATACTACAAAAGTTTACTTACCAGCATTCATGTTGTTCTTCCCCCTAAAAGAAAGACTACATAAATTGTGTAAGTGTAGCGCGTGAGTTCACCCAGAGGGGTTTTTCGAATTTCAAAGAGTACAAGAGGGGTTAGAGATATATATATTTGAAAAGAAGCTACAAGTTTAGAAGGGGTCATTCATTTGTGGTGAAGTGTGTGTGTGTGTGTGTGTGTGTGTGTGTGTGTGTGTGTGTGTGTGTGTGTGTGTGTGTGTGTGTGTGTGTGTGTGTGTGTGGAGAGGGATTTTACAAAAACCTCTTGATCGCACATGCTATAGGTATTTTTGGAAGGTGAACCCTTGAAGGCTGTAGACAAGAAAAAACACATTTTTCTTTGAAAAATCTTGATGCTCAAACAAGGACCTCCAATAGAAGAGAACTCCTATGGGAAAGGAGATTTCAAAGGACATGGCCATTTACCTTTGGCTTAGTTGCCTCTATGGTAACGTCTTATATATACATTGATTACGAGTGTGTGTGTGTGTGTGTGTGTGTGCCAAGTACACATTTGTGACAAGATAGTGTCTATGATATTGGAACATGAGGAGCAGTTATTGCATCAAAGCAGTGTGGCTTCAAAGCCTTGCCAAGTCTTTTTAGAAAAATCCAAAGGAAAGAAAGGTAGTAACAAAAGGAAGAGTCATGCAAAGAGAGCAAGATGCTTTGAAAGAAAAAATGGCATGGCAACAGTTATCATGAGAAGAGTCATTTTCTATGGAAGTGTCCCACGCGCAAAGGAGGATCCTTGTCAATAGCTCACTCACTGGCCTTTGTCCACTTGGTATTTTCAAATGTTTACTTGGTTGGACTAAGGGTTTTTTTTGAAATGAGGCTAGAGTGTGACACCAGTTGGCATAATGGCAATCATCAATCAAAAGACGTGGACAAAGTAGACTCATGTCATCTCCTTGCTTGTTTTTTTTTAATCACATGCATTGACTATCAAGAGCATCACATAGCTTTTAAAAGCCGGTCTTGTATTAATGGATAGGCTTTATAAACAAAACTAGCGAATTTAGCGGTAGATTCAACCTTCCCTCAACTTTCTGTCTCTAATGAAAAAAGGAGAAATAAAGAGCTACAAAAGGATCTTGAGCATGAGGCTAAGTTGAAAGAAGAGGAACAGCCTCAAGGAACAACACATGAGCAATAGTGATGGGAGACAGAATATCATAAGTGAATGCAACAATCGACACAATGGTAGTAGTGCAGAAGAGATGTTGATCCACATGATGATGGAGATTGCGGTAGATATGATTGACATGAGAGAAGGTATGAAAGACAAAGAGACCATGATAGAGAGCATGAAAATAGAAGGGATTGTACAAATCAACGAACAAAACTTTGCGTCAACAAGTCATAAAGGTTTATCATCTGCATCCAAATCTTCTTGCCTATACATTTTCTTGGATGGCACAACTATCTATGGGGCAAGGCACCACTTCCATTCCTTCTAATTTTTAGAGAGACACAGTGCCAACAGTCCACCATAATTTTGTAACTAGAGTGCTTCGTTAGCTGTGTTCGTATCGAATTAAGATTAAGTAAAATATCAAAAACTATATATGCCATTTTAGCACTTCAAAATGAAGGGGAGGGAGAGAGAGAGAGAGAGAGAGAGAGAGAGAGAGAGAGAGAGAGAGAGAGAAGAGAGAGAGAGTTCATCAAAGGGTGTTTGATTTTTTTATCCGAGAGGAAATGAAGCACAGAGAGAGATTTTATCAAAGCATGTTAGATTCGTTTACCTGAAAGTGTTTGGGATACTGATTGTCGTGGTTCAGAGGCGTTCTTTGCAAAAATGGGATACCGATCATAGTGCTTCAAAAGGGTACCTCGCAAAAAACCACAAGGAGGGTTAGAATTTTATCAAGCTCAACGTTCGTGACCATACAAAATGTCAATGTTATTAATTGTTTGTTGTTACATTTTCATGTTTCAGAAAAAGAAAACATGCAAGTCTCCTTACAAGGGGGAGTTCGCACAATCCTCCCCAATTTTTATAATACGAGGGAACGTGCCATTCCCACGGCAGTGTGTAATTTTTAGTGCATTCATTAATTGCGTTCTAAGTGTCAAAAAAAAAATGATAATGCGCACTTCCTTGCATCAATGATGTTGGGCATCGTGCGTAGAGTCACATGCCTTCAAGTTGCATGCATGATTGCATCTGGAGAGAGGCCCTCGCTTTGCATCTGTTGAAAGAGAATAAGAGAATTTTGGCCTTGCCCCCGTGGGACATATCTTACATCCATACTCCAGATCACAGGAAGCACGATATTTTTTTGCAACAGCCCGTGACTAGTAATCTCATCATTAATTCTCTCACCCATGTCCGGCAACGACCACACCTCCAATGTGTAAGCGTAAGTAATTGCATTGGGACAATCAGAAAGAGGCCTTCGCTATCCCATGAGAACAACAAAGTACTTCCTTGAAACAGCAATGTTGGGCTTATCTGTAATAGTGATGATTGTTTGGACATGAGAACTTCTCATGCTTTTGTGAGTCTGCTTGATGTGTTTCACAAGTATTGCTTCTTCTCTAGAGTTGTTGGTGGATTTGTTGCCTCTCTGTGGACATTGTAAGGGCACCACATATGCCGTACATATGAAGAGAATCCCTGCTAAGAACAACCTGTTTCTAAATAGCTTGTGACTGACTAGCACTCTCATCATAAATTCTCTCACCCATGGCAGCATATTACGAAGTCTTTCAAGATGCTATCATAGGTGCTTGCTTCCATAGATGATTGCATTGGAGAAAGGCCTTCTGCTTGCATATGCTTGGAACAGGCTTGACAAGCTTCCTTACCAACATCATGCGTCGATTCGAAGTGATTACCCATGGTTTTTCTGTGAAGGTACCAAGAAAGAAAAAAGGAATCCGATCTCCTTTTTTCATTGAAAGGCTGTAATTCTGACGATTTCTCAGTTTGCGATGAGAAAGACGTCAGAGGGCTAAAACAGAAGTTTAGAGCAGGAATAGCTAAATAGGTGCACGTCTTGACAAGTCGACTGATGAAGGCCCTAAAAAAAGTGAGCAAGCAATTGCAGTTGGATGGTCGATGCCACGTGGATGAAGGATTCTTGCTTTGCATCCGCCGGAAACAACCTAGGGCTTTCTGGCCCTGCTCTTGTTGCGCACATCTCGAATGAGTTCATTCCCAGAGACGACATTCCAGATAGGAAGCTCCTCAAGCACATTTTGTGCTTTCTCAAGGGTACCACATTTAACATACATATCGACCAAGACAAAACAACCCAAAAATTATTGGCCCTTCGCTTGTTGGGGATGTCCCACAATCAATGCGTTCCAAGGGACAACATTTCAGACACGAATCTCGTCAGGAATCTTGGCACTGAGGGTCCAGGAAGGTCTGGATTGTTTTCAACATGCCCTGATTAACAATATCATCGTGAATTTTGTTTCCCATATCAGTATCTTGCGTAGTGCCACCTACCTTCAAGACAAAAGCATACTCAAGCACTTTTTGGTGCTTTCTTAAGTACACCACATCTCGCATACATGATCTTTGCTCCTATGTAGTGCCACATGCTTTCAAGATGCAAGCATAAGTGATTACATCAGGAGAAATGTCCTTGCTTTGCATCCTGAAAATAGCCAGCAAGAGCTTCCTAGCAGAGATGACATTCCAGACATCAAGGCATTGCCACATGCCTTCAAGACAAAAGCATAGGTGACTGCTGTTGGGTTAAAGGCCCGTGTGCCCGGCTGCCCGTTGTTCAGCCGCCCATGTACAACATTCATTTACTCATTCATAATAACTATACTCATAACTACACATTGTAGTGTGAGTACCGCCCCGCCACACACTGTGTATATCTCCTTCTTCGTGCTGGCTCTCTGTGTGTGCTCTCCGATCCCAACAAGTGGTATCAGAGCTTGGTAGTGAGAGCATTGAGAGCTTCATCATCATTGCTGAGTGCGTTGAAACTTGCTGCTGTTTCATTGCCGTTTTTTGGTTTCGCTCACGCGCGCATTTCCAAAAAGCAGAAGGTTTTTCTGAGCTTGGCATTGGAAGGTTCAGCACTCCGCGAGTATTTTCAGCAGGTGTCCTAGAGTTTAACCCCCCTTTCGGAGCCATTCGTGCCATCAGAAATCCCATCCGAGCTACAGACTAGGAGCTACGTTTTTTTCATCTCTCTTTGGTAGTTTTCTGCTGCCAGAGCTTCCATAGCCATTACAGGTGCCATTGTTGTAGTGTCTTCCACTTACGTGAGCCCACAGCTCATTTGAGAGTGTGTAGCCTCTTCTTGGAGTGGCCTCATACACACAAATAGAGTGGGAGTTTGGCGACATTGTCTTCTTCGACTACAGGTACAGGTACAGGTACAGGTTACAGGTTACAGGGAGCTTTGGATACGGGTTTCTTCTGTGGTTACAAAACATGTATTTTGACTGTGGGACAGCCATGTATATGGTTGTGGTTTGAGTGGGAGCTTCTACTCTTTTGGGCAGTCTATTTATGCGTGTTCTTGAGCTACAGGTTTACATCATCTATGTATGTTGATGGATGTGGATATGGCAGTTTGACAGACACTCTTTATGCATGATATTGTGGAGATTTGGTTCACTTATACATAGAGCGGGTTTGCTCTTGCTTGCAATGTTGCGGTTTGAGTACGGACAGGTATTTCGTTGGAAGTAGAGATTGGACTTCCTTGAGCTTGTGCATTGGTTATATGCTCACTTGGATCCATTTATGCTCACGGATTTGTGTAAGCTTGGTCAGCTTATGTCTCTATTGTGGTTATTCAGACATGGAGTATGTTTATGCCTCTATGACAGCTCATTGTTGATGCATTTTGTGGCACGGTTTGCCTAGGCCGGTTGAGTTACAGATGTCACGGGTTTATGCATTTGTTTGTGGATTTCTACGTACGTTTTTTGACCATATTATGGGCTGATTTATACTCTATGCGTTTGCTCTTTGATTGAGCAGCAGGTGTTGTCAGATTTGCAACACTACTTTGTTGTGGCAGTTTGTTGGTTGGCTACAGGTTTCTCATTGTTGCATTCTTGTTGTAATGGGCACTAAAGAGGACACAGTTTTCAATATTAAGAAATTGGATGGTGCTAATTTCTCATATTGGAAAGATCAGATTTGGGATGTCTTGGTGCAGAAGAAACAGATTCGACCTCTAAAGTTGCAGGGAGTTAAGCCAGAGAACATGGAGAGGGATGATTGGGAGGAGTTGGATGAGATGTGCAGGTCTACCATTAGGCTTTCCCTTTCAAAGTCTGTTTATTACAATGTGAAAGATGCACAGGGTGGAGCTTATGAGCTATGGCAGCGGATTTGCGATATGTATGATAAGCATTCAGCTGCTTCTATGGTGTATTGGATTAAAAAGCTTATTGATTTACGAATGGAGGAAGGTGCTTCCATGAATGCGCATTTGAATGAGTTCAATACAATTTTCAGCCAACTTGCTACGCAGGAAATTACGTTTGAGGAAAATGTAAAAGCTATGTTTTTACTTGTCACGTTGCCTGAGTCATGGGACACATTTAGGACAGCCATAAGTAACTCGGTTCCTGCGAATGAGTTGACAAGTACTAATGTGGAGTCTAGTCTTCTCACGGAAGAGATTAATCGAAAGAATAATGCAGGTAGTAAGTCTTCTAGTGCAATGGTTGTCAGAGGCAGGACTATGGACAAGTATAAGTCCAACAGGGGTAAATCTAGAAGCAAGTCCCGTGCAGGCACAAGTAAAAAGGATGTGGAATGTTTTCATTGTGGTAAAAAAGGCCATTTCAAAAAGGATTGCTACAAGTGGAAAAGGGAAAATGGAAATGGTAAGAAGAAAGACTATGATGCTAAGGACAAGCCTAAGTCCAATGTCAAGATTGAGGAGTTAAATGCAACACAGGGAGAGTGTAGCTCTCAAGATGACCATGTATGTGCTCCGACTAGTGCTACTAGTGAAGAGCTTGGAGATGTGTTGCTTGCATCCTATTTTGATGACGCTTTTCTTCTCACTCATGAGCATAGTATGCCTATGGATTGGGTCATTGACAGTGGTGCTTCTTTTCACATTACGCCTCATAGGTCGTGGTTTCATGACTATGATGCTTCGAGCACAGGTACTGTCAGGATTGCCGATGGGCGTTCTATGCAGATTCATGGCATTGGGGTTATTCATTTGGCTATGCCAAACTCTACTACGTTTGTCTTGCAGCGTGTGCGTCATGTGCCGGCTCTTGCAAAAAGCTTGATTAGTGTGGGTCAGTTGGATTCACTTGGTTTCAATGTATCTTTTGGTGATGGAGGTTGGAAGCTCACTAAGGGCAGCCTTGTTTTGGTTAAAGGTGCTAAGAGGAATACCTTGTATTCCCTTTGTGTAGCTAGTGTGGCTGATCACATTGTGGGGATCACTGAGCAACCTCATGCTTCTTTATGGCATCAGCGTTTGGGGCATATGTCACTAAAAGGTTTGAAGTTGTTGGTACGTGCGGATTACATTCCCGTTTCAGATTTTGGTGGTTTTGAGTTTTGTGAGCATTGCCTTTATGGTCGACATGCTCGGTCTTCTCATAAGAAAAGTGTTCCACACAGATCTTTGGAAAATCTAGCTTTGGTGCATAGTGATGTATGTGGGCCGATGCCCAATGCTTCTCTTGGAGGTGCTATGTACTTTGTTACGTTCATTGATGATGCTAGCAGGAAGGTATGGGCATACCCCATTCGTAAGAAGGATATGGTGTTTGATATATTTAAGCAATGGTTGGCTCTTGTCGAGAACCAATCAGGTTGTAAGTTGAAGTGCTTACGTACGGACAATGGGGGTGAATTTATGTCTCATGCTTTCACAACATTATGTGTTGAGAAGGGTATACGGCGCGAGCTTAGTGCTCCCTATACACCTCCTCAAAATGGCGTGGTAGAGCGCATGAACAGGACTATACAGGAAAAAGTCCGTAGTATGCTTTCTATGGCTGGTTTGTCAAATGGATTTTGGGCTGAAGCTATTGCCACTTCTGTGCATTTGATAAATCGTTCACCTAGTGTTCCTTTGGGCTTCAAAGTGCCTGAAGAGGTATGGACAGGTTTGACACCTTCGTATGGTCACCTTCGTGTTTTTGGCTGTGAAGCTTATGTACATGTACCTAAGGCAAAACGCAGCAAATTGGATCCGAAGAGCAAGAGATGTATCTTCTTGGGTTATGGTAGCTCTGGTGAGATGGGTTATCGATTGTGGGATCCTATTGACAGGAAGATTGTGCGCAGCCATGATGTTGTTTTTCATGAGGACTCTATGTATAGAGCATCACCGCGAACGGTTGAGGTTCGGTGTGTGATATTTGAGGAGGATGGTCATCGGTATGATGGTCCCATGGCTGCTCGTGGGCAGCCCATTGACCCTCAAGTGGGAGATCAGCCCTTGTTGGGAGATCATGTAGATGTGGGACAGCCAGATCAGCCCTTGTTGGGAGATCATGTAGATGTGGGACAGCCAGATGCACCTCCTGCACAGTCTTTGAGGCGTTCAGAGCGGCGTGCAAGACAGCCTCAGCGTTTTGTGCCTTCTATGGATTATGTATTGTTGACTGATTGCGGGGAGCCATCATGTTATGATGAGGCCATGTCTAGTGTTGACAAGCTCAAGTGGGAGCAGGCTATGCAGTCAGAGATGGATTCGTTGATCCAAAATGGAACGTGGGAGCTTACTCCTTTGCCAAAGGGTAAGAAGGCAATACCATGCAAGTGGGTTTACAAGATAAAATTGTGTTCAATGGATGCAAAGCCTAGGTACAAAGCAAGGCTTGTGGCTAAAGGATTCAAGCAACAGAAGGGCATTGATTTTGACGAGATCTTCTCCCCAGTGGTGAAGATGTCTACTTTGCGTATGTTGTTTGCCTTGGTAGCTACAGAAGACATGGAGTTGAAGCAAATGGATGTAAAGATAGCTTTCTTACATCCGGACTTGCACGAGGATTTGTACATGGAGCAACCAAGTGGGTTTGTTATTCATGGCTCAAAGAAGATGGTATGCCGGCTTCTTAAGACCTTGTATGGGCTGAAGCAATCATCTCGTGAATGGTATCGTAAGTTTGATGCATTCATGAGTTCATTGGGCTATGTATGCAGTTATGAGGACCCATGCCTCTATACTCGCAAGGCTGCAGATGGTAGTCTTATTGTTTTGGTTTTGTATGTGGATGACATGCTGATCGCAAGGAAGTGTATTTCTGATGTGGATGCCTTGAAACATAGGCTACATGAGACCTTTTCCATGAAGGATCTTGGGGATGCCAGTCATATTTTGGGTATGCGGATCACTCGTGATCGTTCTCGCAAGATGCTCTTTCTTAGTCAGAAAGAGTACATTGACAGGGTGCTTGAGCGTTTTCATATGGAAGGGGGGAAGGCCATTAGTACCCCGTTGCCTCCATATGTAAAACTCAGCCATGATGACTGCCCTCAGACAGATTTGGAGACTACAGAGATGTCTCATATTCCCTATGCGTCAGCTGTTGGTTCCTTGATGTATGCCATGGTGGCTACGCGTCCAGATCTTGCTCATGCAGTTGGTGTGGTTAGCAGGTACATGTCTAACCCGGGCAAGCGTCATTGGGATGCAATGAGAGGTATTCTCAGATACTTGAGAGGGACTTCAGAGTTGTCCCTATGTTATGGTGAGAAGGATATGTCTGTTTGCGGATATACAGATTCAGACTATGCAGGGTCAGTGGACTCAAGGAAGTCTACTAGCAGCTATGTGTTCACAGTTGCAGGTGGACCCGTTTCGTGGGCATCACGTTTACAGCCATGCGTTGCTTTGAGCACTACAGAGGCTGAATATATGGCTGCCACTGAGGCTGCCAAGGAGGCCATATGGCTCTCACGACTAGTGGGAGATCTTGGTATGGCTGGTGATGCTTCGATTCTACATTGTGATAGCCAGAGTGCCATAGCATTGGCACGGAATCCTGTCTTCCATGCGAAGACAAAGCACATTGAGGTGAGGTATCACTTCATATGAGAGGTGCTAGAGGACAAGCGCATACAGCTTGTCAAGGTACACACTGACGATAACCCTGCTGATCTACTCACGAAGTCGTTAGCCTCACAGCGGTTTGCACACTGTAGATCGCTGATGGGTATGGCTTGACTTCTTTTGTTGTACTTTGGCCACTTTAAAGGCACACTGCTTTTAAGTGGGAGATTGTTGGGTTAAAGGCCCGTGTGCCCGGTTGCCCGTTGTTCAGCCGCCCATGTACAGCCATTCATTTACTCATTCATAATAACTATACTCATAACTACACATTGTAGTGTGAGTACCGCCCCGCCACACACTGTGTCTATCTCCTTCTTCGTGCTGGCTCTCTGTGTGTGTGCTCTCCGATCCCAACAACTGCATCTAGAGAGATGCCCTCTCTTTGCATCTATTGGAAACAACCCAGCGCAGGGCTCCGTGGCCCTGCCACATTTGGCATAGATGTCGACCAAGGCAGTGCCAAGCATTACATTTCGTAAAGGGAACCACAATATTGATCAATCCACCGCCAAGCATGACATCGTACTCCCAACAGCCCCCAACTAGCAATCACATCGTGGATTCTGATACCCTTGAGATAGGCATATTGGGCATATCTTGCAACCAACATGTTGCAGGTGATGACATTCTGGAGAGAAAGCCCATCACGAACTTTTCATGCTTTTGTGACAGTACCACATTTGGCATACATGTCAACCAAAGAATTGCCAAGCATGACATCCTTCACCAAGCGTCCTGGATCAGGTATCTTCTCGTTAATACGCTCATCTATGTCAACGGCTTGTGGAAGTCCACTGGCCTTCAAGGTGCAAGCATTTGCATTCATATTGAATTTGAAGAGATGCATTTGTAAAACTGGCATAGAGCTTTCTGGCCCTGCTCCTATCGCGTGTATCCCACAATCAATGCATTCCAAGACTTGACATTTTGGATAGGAAGCGCCTCAAGCACTTGGTGTGCTTTCTTAGTGCACCACATTTGGCATATATATCGACCAAGGCAGTGCCAAGAACGACATCTTTTTTCAACATCAGCATCTTTGTGAATTTTTGTGCCCACATCAGCATCTTGGCGTAGATCCACATGCCTTCAAGATGCATGCATAGGTGATTGCCAACTAGAGAGATACACTTGCTTTGCATCCGATAAAAACAGCCTAGAGCTTTTTGGTCCCGCTCTTGTTAATCATGTCCCACAATCAGTGTACTCCAAGAGACGACATTTTGGACAGGAACTTCCTCAAGAACTTTTTGTGCTTTCTCAACCGCATCACATTTGGCATACATATCGACCAAGACAGTGGCAAGCACGACATCTTTTTTCAACATCAGCATCTTTGTGAATTTTTGTGTCCATATCAGCATCTTGTGTAGAGCCACATGCCTTCGAGATGCATGTGTAGGTGATTGCAACTGGAGAGACACCCTTGTTTTGCATTTGCTGAAAACAAACTAGAGCTTTTTGGCCCTGTGCCTATGCAGCATATCTTGCAATCAATGCATTCCAAGAGTCCATACTCTGGATAAAAAGCTCCTCGAGCACTTGCGTAGAGCCACATGCCTTCAAGATGTAAGCATAGCCTTCAAGACCAAAGTATAGGTGACTAAACTTGCTTTGCATCCACTGAAAACGGCTTGGAGCTTTCTGGCGTTGCTGTTGTTGTGCACATCCTGCAATCAGTGTATTCCAAGGAGGCGGCATTCTGGATAGGAAGCTCCTCAAGCACTTTCTGTTCTTTCTCAATCGCACCACATCTGGCATACATATTGACCGAGACAGTTCCAAGCATGACATCTTTTTTCAACATCAGAATCTTTGTGAATTTTTGCGCCCATATCAGCATCTTGCATAGAGCCACATGCCTTCAAGATGCACGGCATTGTGGCAAGGGAGGTAATTTGTTATTACAAAAGGTTCTTGATGGGTATATCATGCAATCAATGCGCTCCAATATTTTGGACAAGGAGCTTTTTGTGCTTTCATGAGGACATCGAGCAAAGCACTACCAAGCACTTTCCAATAGCCCTTGACTAGTACTCTTATCTTGAATTCTCTCACCCATGTCAACGTCTTGCATAAGACCACACACCTTCAGGGTGCAAGCATAAGTGATTGCATTTGAACAATTGGAAAGAGGCCTTCTTTTCTCATGCGGTGAGAACAACATATATAGTGCTTTCTTGCAACAACCATATTGGGCTTATCTGTAATAGTGAAGACAGTTCGGACATGAAGCCGATCAAGAACTCCTTATGCTTTCGTGAGTATACCTTGGCTGGGGTGCTCATGAGCTTGACAAGCTTGAAAGTTTGTGATGTGTCCAAGATGTGTGCTGGAGGAATTGAGGCTACAAGAGGATTTAGAAGTAGATTGTTGTTCAATGCTGCATACCAGCACTTGTACTCTCATTGGTTTGCTTTGCTTGGAAGATCAGAGTACATGTATGCCAAATGTGGTAGGCTAGGAAAACCTGGGCTGTTCTCAGGAGATGTAAAGCGAGGAATCGCTCCAGATGGAATCGCCCATGCTTTCATCTTTAAGGCATGTTGCACTACGCAAGAAGCTGATAGGGGCAAAAAATTTCACGAGAACATTGTTAGTTAGGGCTGCTGACAAAAAGAGTTGTGCATTCATCGGCCTTTGCCACCTGCATCGCAAACAGCCTAATAGCATCAGCTAAAAAATGTGTTGAACGGTCCGTGCTCATCACGTCGGCAAGCATACGAAGTACCCTTCAGCTTGATGACCTCCAGCTTGATGATCTACAGAATATAACCAGGGTTTGAAAGGTGTTCTCAGGAGATGCAAAGCGAGGAATCGCTCCAGATGGAATAGCCCATGCTTTCATCTTTAAGGCATGTTGCACTACGCAAGAAGCTGATAGGGGCAAAAAAACTCACGCGGGTATTGTTAGTTAGGGACTGCTGACAAAAGGAGTTGTGCATTCATCGGCCTCTGCCGTCTGCATCACCAATAGCCTAATAGCATCAGCTAATAAATGTGTTGAACGGTCCGTGCTCATCACGTCGGCAAGCATCCGAAGTACCCTCTAGCTTGATGATCTGCAGAATATAACCAGGGTTTGAAAGGTCTCCAGTACTGGTTTCTGGTTCTTCCCGGCTTGCTGCTGCAAGGGCGAACTACGCGGAAAAGACTTAATCTCGCCTGCTCACGGCCCTCCGTCCCTGCTGCATCGCGTTTCCCTGCGCGTCTGAGTCTCTCACTCTTTAAATTGCTCGATCATTTGCTTTTCTACGAACGACCCAGATTTTTTTTATTATTGGATGGTTGAGCTTGATGCCAGGTGGACGAACGTGGAGCCAGAACTGAAATTTTTGCCTACGCTAACGAAGTAATAATATCACTATCAACTTTCAGCACCGACGAGTCAAGACCCGTTCGCTCCATCAGACAAATGCCAAGCTTTCGGTATTGACAGACAAAAGGCACCAATTGACCTATGGATTTTCAAAAGGCACGAGGGTGTTCTTGACAAATTTGAGGCCACCATAGCCATCTATTGCTTGACAGACCAAGAGAAAGAGAGAGCTTTATATGAGAGTTAAAGCAGCAGCTCTACATGGTCGGTGATCTGTTTCTTACAGATCATGGGAGGCGCAGCACTCGCTCTATATTCCCTTGCTCTAAGTATAATTGCCCAGCTTGTATGTTCCCAGAATATGAGCTTCACGTTCCCAGATTTTTCTTCCACAGAGAACCTTCTCATCCTCGGCAACACAACCATAAGCGAAGATGGCAGCTCTCTTTTCATGGCATACAACAGCAGCGGAGTGACAGGTCCTTATTTCATTTCAAGAGTTCTCTACGGCACTCCCATCCTCATGCACAACCTCTCCCAAGGGCTAGCTACCTCATTTTCTACCTCCTTTACCTTCTCCATAGCTACAAACCAGACTGACATCACCGGTGACGGTTTCACATTCTTAGTAGCACCCAATAACTTGCTTCCAACTACCCGCTCCGCCACTGCGGCTGCCATGGGCCTCTTTGATGTCGACTTCTACGAAGGCTCCAATGCTTCCATGTTGCAAATCGTTGCTGTTGAGTATGATACCTTCCTGAACCTTGAATATGGTGATCCGGATGATAACCATGTCGACTTGGACATCAATTCGCTCACATCTACCATATATCAAAGCTTGCCCTCAGAGCGGGCTTTGAAAAGCACCAATGTCAGCCGCCGCCTCATCACTTGGATTGATTATGATGCTGTGGCGCACCAGTTAGATGTGCACCTTGCGGTAGCCCCCGCATTGAAGGCATCTGCCACAAAGGTTTTGAGTTACTCAAAACTGAGCTTATGGGATCATGTGAAAGGCACTTCATTTGTAGGCTTTACTGCAGGAACTGGCATTTTTCGGGAAAAAAACGCAATTCATGACTGGAACTTTACAAGTTGGCTTGTCTCCGGTCCGTCCCTGATCAACCAATATCTTCACCATCACCATCTCCTTCCTTGCTGCCACCATCACCATCGACTATGACTACAAGGAATGGAGTCATAATAGGTACAGTTGTTGCCTTTTTTATGCTCCTTATTGGGCTTTTAGTCTTTGCATGGAAGAGGTGGGTCTCTACATCTGGCCTTCACCTGGATGTGGATCTCATGGTAGCGCCCCGGAAATTCACATATAGGGAACTCCGGATGGCCACCGGAGACTTCCGGGAGAGGCTAGGCCAGGGAGGATCGGGAGAAGTGTTCAAAGGTGCGATAACGAGAAACAATTCCGAGGTCTTGCATCTTGCCGTGAAAAAGATCGTCAATGCTTCAAAGCAAGGGGAAAAAGAGTTCAAATCAGAGGTTATGACAATAGGCAAGCTAAGGCACAAAAGTCTAGTGCATTTGTATGGTTGGTGTCATGAAAAGGGGAGACTGCTGCTTGTATACCAATTCATGCCAAATGGGAGTGTCGATAAACTCTTGTATGCGAGTAGTCCAACAGTCTTGAGGTGGCCCTTAAGGTTCAGTACATTGAAAGGAGTGGCTGCTGCTCTTGTCTATTTGCATTTTGATTGGGAGAAGATGATTGTACATAGGGACATCAAGGCTAGCAATGTGATGCTTGACTCGGAAATGAATGCAAGGCTCGGTGATTTTGGCCTTGCACGCTTTTTTGATCATGATCAATATTGCACACAGGCTTCCATAACTGGGGTAGCGGGGACGTTTGGTTACATGGCTCCGGAGTATGCTATGTCTGGTCGAGTTACTGTGGAATCGGACATTTTCAGTTTTGGCATTCTGGCACTTGAAATAGCATGCGGGCGTCGTCCGTTCTCAGAAATGGACGAGTCTCTGCTAGACTTCGTGTGGAGGAAGCATGAGGAGGAGTGCTTGGTGGATGTGGCCGATGATCGGATGCGAGGGGACTTCAATGTGGATGAGATGAGACGCATTCTGCATCTAGGGCTTGTATGTGCACATCCTGATCCCAAGTCAAGACCCCCCGCAAGGCAAGTATTGCAGATACTTTTGGGGGAGGCAGAGCCGTTGGAGCTGCCTGCATCAAGACCTATGGCCATTTACGTGCAAGTGGAAACGAAGAGGGTCTATAGAGGTGGCATTTTGACTTCTATGCCAGGTCCAAGCATTGCTGATACCACTTCATTTTTAGATAATATTGAATTATCTGCACCGAGCTAGCATCAGCTTGGGGTAATTTTAGGATTCGAATAGCAATAAGCTACTGCAATATTGCCTTTGAGTCTTTGACTGGTGGCCTTGATGAAGAATGACCATATGGAGCCCTCAAATTTAAAGGGTGACTCTACTTTTCATTTCAAAGGCCTTCAAGAAACTTGCTTTTTCTTGATAGAAAAAATTCGAAGGCCACACATCTAATTTTTCAAATTCCTACCATTCTTTTGAAGGTGGCATTTTCCTAGCCCTTCTCTAGAAGGTGGATAATTTGAAGTGTCTGTGATGGTGCCGGATGCAGGCCAACATCAGCATTTCCCATCAAGGCTCAAAAGAACTCATTTATTGAGCAGGTTTCAAATCCATCACATTATGATGGCTGTGATGGTGCCGGATGCGGGCCGACATGAGCATTCTCCATCAAGGCTCAGAAGAACTCATTTATTGAGCCGGTTTCAAATACATCACATTGTGATTTGAGAAGGGAAATCCCACATTTGGGAAGGATTTACATCCTTCTCATCCAAATCTGAGAGGGAAATTTCTCGAATTGAACAGGCTTTGGATAAAGCGAATCTACCTTCTCAAGCTTTAGTTCCCCATCTAGTTAAATACTAGTTCAGACAAGAGTAGATGGAGCTCATGATGATGATGATGGTGACTGTCAAGTAAAACCTTTATCATGGTCTCATGGGACATAAGCCTGGTCTTTTTTGGGGGGGCCATTTCACGGCAAAGGATTTTATAACGAGTTTCTTGGGAAACATCTGCACCTTACTTGTCAATACCAATTGTTCCTGTACAATACCTTTAACTAGCCATGGACAATGGGACCTAATCTAGTTTTACAAAATAGGAATAGACATGTTTTCATGAATTGTCAACCTACTTCTCCGATGCCATAATAGAATCGTTGTTGCTATGACTTCGTCGTCCCTTTCTCTTCTTTGTAATGGAAGAAAGCCTAAAGCCTTACCTGTCTCATTCTTAGCTATATGTTTTCTCAAGAACTCAACTTCAGGAGCAAATGTCATGTATCATACATGTTTGTGTGTGTATGTATTCATCGTGTACGCACCTTTTTACATACCTAGAGCTTATGCTCTTGATATGGCAACCTACAATCAACATCTTCATTGGATTATACATGTGTAGATTACAAAGAACAAAGTAAAAAACAACCAGACAAGCTGCAATAATGGTTTACAAGTTTAACTGTGCGATCTGAGGATCATAAACCTAGAGACATGATTTTTGGTGCTCGTAATCTTTAAATCTTGTTGAATAGAGGGGTTGATCTCCAGTGTTGAAATCAGGTCGATGAATTTATTGAACAAGGATTCTCATGTATTTTCAAAGTCCCCTTCAAAAGGCATGAAATACCGTTTGAAATGTGCTCGTCACCCTTTAAAACCAATTGTTCCAGTTGGTAATAGGTGAGGATTTTTGCCAGTAGTTTTCTATTACCTTAGGTGCCTCATCGAGTTAATCCATGTAGGTTGTGATATGTTTGTAGTCTTGCAGTGCCTTGCCTTTGGACTGATGTCGATTGAAGATGCAGCCTCAAGGTTTGAGCCATTCTTAGCGGTATGCTTGATGTAGTCTCTGCATATGGTGATGGAGCATCAGCTCCCCACTCATTGCAGCGGTATGTTTCCTATCCGGTTGTATTAGCTTATGATTGGTTCTCTATTGTACTCGGTATGGGCTCCGTGTAAAAGCTCAGGAGTCAGGACTCTGTTTTAGTTTTCATGTTGTTTTTGGACTTCTTGAGGGGGTTTCCTTCAAGGGTGGCAGCTTTGATGGAATCCGTGGTAGCCTCGTGACGGTACTCTGTGTTTGGGAGTTTCATTTTGAGATTCTCTATGGTCTGTTGGATGCCCTGGCTCGGTTTATGAGCAGGGCTTGGAATGTAATTTTTTGATATTTTCAATTTAATCTCACTCACATTTGTGAGTTTTGCCCAAGAAAAAAAGAAGAAGAAGAAGATCAATCCCTAAAATACATGACTCCAACTGTTGACCCTTAGGCTATAGTTGTGCTTTTAGGAAGGCTATGCAACTGACATTTTGCCTAAGGTGAACATGCAGTGTCCTCCTCGTAGAAGTAGTTATAGCATGATAGTGCCATTGTCTTTCAGAACAATGAAGTAAGAGAAATCCTTGTTTTGCGTAGATCTTGCCATCAAAGCTCTGAAAGAGAAGAATATAACTCTTATTTTGCACTTAGTATGACAGTGGGAGTCTTTAAGGTGGGTTTCTAAAATATTTTAAACTCAAGGAAGCACCCTCTATATTTCAAATCAACATAAATTGGACCAATAGCGCCATGGTAAGATAGTCCCATATAGCAATAGTTTGAATGGTAGTTAGCAATCGTTATATGTATGGTAGTTATGGGTAGAACAGGAAGAATTTGATCTCATGGAGATGGGGGGTTTCAATTGATTTAGAAGGATTTACCATCATAATAGACACCACCAAAACTCTTGTAGCACACCACTAATTGTTGCGAGTGATTGATTGATGCACTACCATGCCACTTGAGCACAACCCATTCTTTTTTAGGAAAAATTACCAAAATACCCCTCAAATTTCCAAAAATACCCATCATATTAGGCACCACCCAAAATCTTGTAGCACACCACCAATTGGGAGTTGTTAATTGATGCACTACCATGGCACTTGAAAGTAATCCATTCTTTTTTAGGGAAAAATACCAAAATACCCTTGTAATTTGTGAAAATTCGTCCCCAAAGAGTTGGTCTAACGGTAAGGCTTTGGCCTCTCAACCTACGGGTTGTGGTTCAAATCCCCTGTTGGGTCACACTCTAGAGGGACACCTTGTGCTCACCTGGTGTTCACGTTGCTAGGGCTCTTGCCCTTGGACACTCGAGTGCATCCTCCTCCTGGGGTGGGTCACCCGAGGAGGAGGTTCCTAGCTGGTTGCTACGAGTTCTCTCCGTCGTTCCCAGCATGTGGTGCATCAATTAGGTGGCCATGGTGATGCCTACGCGTGGCTCTTGCCTGATGGTACGCGGCCCTTGCCCGACCATGTAACATGGCTAATATTTGGAAGGGATAAGCACCTCCCCCTGTGGGCCCTCTAGTGTGTCAAAAAATAAAATAAAATTGTGAAAATTCCCAAAATACCCATCAAATTTCAAAAAATCATCATTTTGGGATGGATTTTCCCCAATTTTTTCATAGTCTAATATTTTATGATAATGGAGATTTATCTTTTAGCATCTTGACAAAATTATTCACCGATGAGCTCACAAATAGAGGTATCCGTGCTAAAAAATAATGAGTGATTTCATCTGAAGAGCCCTCAATAACATTTGAAATCCTAGTTTTCTCATCTTTTATTGAGGAGAACCAGTTTTTCTATAAATAGTTGCGAAATAAAATGTTTTTAGAGATGTTTGCGAGGTTAATTAGGAATATTTCAGCAAAATTGAAGGGCATTTTGCGACTCTTTGGCCAAATATGAGGGGTACATTGGGAGTGTTTCAAATTTGAGGGATATTATGAAAATGTCCACAAAATACAGGTGTATTTTAAAAAAAATTGTCATAAAATCTAATATCTAGCTAACCCAAATGATTTTCTCATATTAAACTAATTATTTAATGTGGGGGAATAAACGAAAACAAAAGTTAGAATATAGACATGTGCTTCTAGACCTATCTCAGCATAGGACCAAAAGGAGATATGGTTGCATTTCAATAGGGGTCCAAAAGGAGATGCTCTATCAAAGAGAAATGTGTAATGAGTGCTTCTAAACTTATCTCAGCAGGGGACTAAAAGGAGAGATGGTTACATCTCAATAGGGGTCCAAAAGGAGATAGTCTATCAAAGAGTACCGTGCATCTAATGGAGCTTAAAAGACCTTAGAGTTAGCTTCATTAAAGCCTCCAAAGGTTAGCGTTAAAATTCCTTAGACCTAGGACCTTAGACAAGCTAGGGTTGAGCTTGAGGTGGGAACCCGAACCAAGCTTGAGGTGCTTGTCGTGCTTATTGACTAAGGTGCTTGAGGTGCTTGTCATGCTTGATGAGTAAGGTGCTTGTCGTGCTTGCTGACTAAGGTGCTTGAGGTGCTTCACATGCATGGGGGAGTAAGGTGCTTGAGTAAAAAAGAGACCCTACAAAGGAGGAGGAAAGCCCCAAAGTTAGGGGAGTCTTTGACTTGACCTCCCACTCACCCAAAGGGCACCCCCTTTCTCAAGGGGCACAAGGACACATGTTAGACTCTCCATATGCTTAGCCACATGGTGTGCTTGAATCCTATTTTCTGGGCTAAAGAGGGGTCCAATGAGCTTCTAGTTCAACTCAACAAATATCTAGATATTTTCAAGCTCTCTCTCTCAAAGGGGTAAGGAGGACACTTGTACAAAGACTACCCATGTTGCTTGAAATGCATTGTGCATGTGATTGGCTAGGCTTAGAGGGGTCAAATGAGCTAGGAGGTGTCGACCAAAGCAAGCAAGGGGTCTGCTTGGGGGTTTAGACCCTCTCACACACTCCATTTTTCATTCTCACTTGGTGAAAGTGCAAAAACTCTATTTCCTTCTCCAAGATTGTTGAGAAGTTAAGAGCCTACACCAACACTCTTGGCTCTGGAATGCAAATCCAACCAAGAGCCATGCTTCAATGCTTAAGCTTGTCATTTTCTCCATCTTCATTACTATGCTATTTATGCTATTCTAAGCAAGAAATTCTTAAGATATCCAAAGAAGATTTACCAAATGAAGATATAATGCTTGAGCGATACGAAGCTCAAGCTTTGTTAGATAAACACATGAATGGAATTTCAGCATATGCTATGAGCTTATTGCATTTTGGCTACAATACTCCATTAGACTCTTTAAAAACTCTTGATAATAGACTAGCTTCAATCATTCTAAAAGAGTATGAGCAACTATACAACGTAAAAAACAAACAAGATCCAATCACTTTGGAGAGCATTACAACATCACTAGATATGGACTTTGCACGAAGGCAATATGGCACTACTTGCAATTTTTTCATTACTATGAATCAAAGCAATGGTCTAAAATCATAATTTCTTCTCTATTTATAAATGATTATATTCTTCAAGCTAAAAACAAAATTACATAACATTATTTATAGATATGGATATAGCTAATACAGGAGAATCATCTTTGCAATCAACTTCAATACCTATAGATATTCCATCCACAAGTCTAGGTACAATTATTACTTGAAAAATTCACATTTTATTCAAATACCAACAAATTCAATAATATTTTGGAGCAGTTATCAACATAGTCAAATAATGCATTCTCACATCTCTCTCTCTCTCTCTCTCTCTCTCTCTCTCCCCAAATGTGAATTGGGAACTTGGTAAAGGCAGCAGAAGTAATGCAGGAGAGAGATGCCTTTTCCTGCTCACTCTTGAATTCTTGCCTCCTTGGCGCATGCCATAAATGGGTAGATGTTAACGTGGCGACTTAGCCATTTCAACATGCGGTTGAGCTAGATAAATGTGATGGGGCAGCCTATGTTTTGATGATACGTGAATATTTATGTAGTAGCGAGCATGCTAGAGAATGCCAGAGTCATTAAATCTTTAAGAATAAACATGGAAGAATCCAAGATATAGTTCATGGATTTATTCAACTAACACGGTGCATGAGTTTTGTGTAGACCCAATACAAAGCATGCACAAAGTAAAGAGGTTGACTTGAAATCGAGGATATTGCTCTTGAAATGTGCTACGAAGGGTAATGCCTAGTTTTTAAGTTGGTGTCCCTGGATGTGTTTGATCCTTCAAAGGGACAGTGCTTTGTTGTCATTGTATATAGCATGACCTGATACAGCCAATGGGTAGGCTCGGTCAAATTGAAAACGCCCATAGATGATCAAGCCAATGTCGAACATACTGTGTACTGCAACAGTCGTCGTCGTTGAGAAAATGTGAAACTAGATTATGGCACTTTACATGTGAGCGCAACACTCAGATCAAGAAAAGGGTCGTAACCAACAAATTTTTTGGAAGTGATGGATATGAAAATTGGCTCCCTCGAAGCAGACGCTGCTCCACGTAGAAACATCTTAGCCACCCATTGCTTTCATTGATCAATCTTTGTCCCTTCCTCTTCAGCGTTGACTGGATGGCCTACAACTCCGGCGCATGCATCCTCGTTCTTCCTTTGGGATGACGTTACGTCTCTCAACTTCGTAATCCAAATTATCAGGAGTGTAGAACTCTCCAGGAGATTCTAAAGCACTGAAGTCCCACTGTACTCTCTAGATCCAAGCAATGAATTTGTTTAGGAAGAGACTGAAGATCCTCTCCCTAAGTGCATGTAGATGCTCATGTGTAAGCAAATGATCTGACGTGTTGAGGTTAAGTTGTAAGTGCCTGTCCACCCAAGATGGAGATGTTTTCTCTGGGAATGTTGGAATCCCATATGCCATGAGCATGGCTATATCTTATGTGAACTTATTTGATGAGTCCATAGGTGTGTCCATAACAAACCACAAGTCACCACCTTCTCTGGAGTGTGCAACCGCCGAATGATAGCTCGAATCAATGGATCTCCCAAGGATTGTGAGCAGTAGATGATCAAGCCAATGTCAAACATATTGTGTATTGCAACAGTCACTGAGAGACCGAACGGACCACTACGAGATGGTGTCTTGGTAGGAGGTAACTTCATCCTATGTGAAGAAGACAAGCGGAAAGGCTGTTGTCCACCCAAAAACGCAATTGCGAGGTGATAAAAACGCTTATGTCCATTGATTTTCAGTATGCTCGTATGCTCTTGGCAGGTTTCGTAACGGTGTAGAGGGTGTAGGGACAGTGGGGAATCAATGTCAGAGCCCCTGGTGGGCTGAAAACAAAGAAAGTAGTAGTGGAAGTAGCAAAGTAAGTAGCAACATTTTTCACTCACTCACGTGATATTGTTGGATCGGGCTTTGGCCCATTGTCCAATATTCCCCACTGCTGCCTCCCCATAAAAGTAAGACAGAAAATCTTAAGGGAGGAGTCCAAATGATCAGGAATCTAGAAGAGTAATTGCAACAGACAAAAGCAAAACCGGATTATGGCACTTTATATGTGAACACAACACTCACATCAAGAAAAGGGTCATAATTAGCAGATTTTTTCGAAGCGATGGATATGAAAATTGGCTCCCTCAAAGCAGAGACGCTGCTCCATGTAGAAACATCTCAGCCACCCACTTCTTTCATTGATCAACCTTTGTCACTTCCTCTTTAACGTTGATTGGATGGCCTGCAACTCTGGCACATGCATCCTCGTTCTTCCTTTGGGATGCTGCTACGTCTCTCAACTTCGTAATCCAAATTATCAGGAGTGTAGAAGAGTAATTGCTCTACCATCTAAGCCAAGCTCTGGATGACTTTGGATGTAGTCGCGGGATGCTTCATCTCTTGTATTTGGCGAGTAAACTCTCCAAGAGAATACAAAGCACTAAAGTCCTACTGTAGTCTCTAGATCCAAGCCATCTAAGCCAAGCTCTGGATGAATTTGGATGTAGTCACGGGATGCTTCATCTCTTGTATTTGGCGAGTAAACTCTCCAAGAGATTACAAAGCACTAAAGTCCTACTATAGTCTCTAGATCCAAGCAATGAAGTTGTTTAGGAAGAGATTGAAGATCCTCTCCCTATGTGCATATAGATGCTCCTGTGTAAGCAAGTAATCTGAGTGTCGAGGTCAAGTGGTAAGTGCCTGTCCACCCAAGATGGAGGTGTTTTCTTTGGGAATGTCGGAATCCCATATGCCATGAGCATGGCTATATCTTATGTGAACTCCTTTGATGAGTCCATAGGTGCGTCCATAGCAAACCACAAGTCACCACCTCCTCTGGAGTGCTCAACCGCCGAATGATGGCTCGAATCAATGGATCTCCCAAGGATTGTGAGCCGTAGATGATCGAGCCAATGTCAAAGATATTGTGTACTACAACAGTCACTAAGAGACCGAACGGACCACTACAGATGGTGTCCTAGCAGGAGGTAACTTCATCCTATGTGAAGAACTCAAGCAAAAAGGTTGTTATCCACCCAAAAACACGATTGCGAGGTGATAAAAACGCTTCTGCCCATAGATTTTCAGCATGCTTGTATGCTCTTGGCAGGTTTTGTAATGGTGTAGAGGGTGAAAGGAGGGTGGGGAATCAATGTCAGAGCCCCTAGTGGACTCAAAACAGAGAAAGTAGCAGTGGAAGTATGGCTGAAATCTGATGATCTAAAGAGGAACAGGATCAGCAAGGCGAGCTGGTGTGGAAGGCAAGATTTAGGGTTGAAAATTTAATGTTTCCTTCTTGTTGCAAAAACAATACAATTGTCCAAAAATGCTGCTCCCTAAGTCCATGTAGATGCTCTTGTGTAAGCAAGTGATCTGACATGTCAAGGTCAAGTGGTAAGTGTCTGCCCACCCAAGATGGTGGTGTTTTCTCTGGGAATGTCAGAATCCCATATTCCACAAGCATGGCCATATCTCATGTGCACTCCTTTGATGAGTGCGTAGGTATGTCCATAGCAAATCACAAGTCACCACTTCCTCTAGAGTGCGCAACGGGCAAATGATGGTGGGAATGAATGGATCTCCCAAGGACTCTATGTCCGTAGATAATCAACCCAATGTGAAACATATGGTGTACTGTAACAATCACTAAGAAAACACACGGACCACCACGAGATGGCGTCCTAGCAGGAGGTAACTTCATCCTTTGTGTAACAAACTCTGAAGGTAGGAATCCAAATGATCAGGAGTGTAAAAGAGTAACTGCACTACCATCCAAGCCAAGCTTTGGGTGAGTCCAAATGTAGTCATGGGATGCTTGATCTCCTACATCTCGTTAGTAAACTCTCCAAGAGATTCCAAGCCACAAACTTTTCTAGGAAGAGATCAAAGATCCTCTCCCTAAGTCCATGTAGATGATCCTATGTAAGCAAGTGATCTGACGTGTCGAGGTCAAGTGGTAAGTGTTTATCCACCCAAGATGGAGGTGTTTTCTGTAGGAATGTCAAAATCCCATATGCCATGAGCATGGCTATATCTTATGTGAACTCCTTTGATGAGTGCATAGGTGTGTCCATAGCAAACCACAAGTCACCACCTCCTCTGGAGTGCACAACTACCGAATGATAGCTGGAATTTTGCAAATGCAGTTTTGGATTCTAAGGCAGAATGACCAACCAATGCGAGGCTCCTAAAACCATCTTTGATCATCCAAAACATATCACATGCGGTTGTACCTGACGTTGCAGCATATTCTAGTCACCCATCAAAACGAGCACCTTCAGGCTTGGAAAACACAGTATCGCCAGCCCCATCATTAATTAACAGTCCCCCATGCATTGGACATGACCAATTAGCATATAAGAATTTTTGTTGGTATCAACAGCATAGGTATAAGGTCATAACAAATCTAGTGACACTGAAAGCTGTACATGTCATCTAATCTCCTAGCTTTGCAGATTATCTGGTCCTTTTTGAGAGTTAAAATTCAAAATTGAAAAAAAGTGTCATGAGAACCCCACTCCCTAAAACAGATATTTAAAAATACAGAGCATGCCATTCAGTGGTAGAGATGCATACTAATCAGTAGTGGTTGTGTGCATACAAAGCACCTCATAGGTAGACATATACACCCAAACAATTGTCAAGTTGCTTGTGACAATTGGTTTATGTCTGAAGTTAGTGCAATAACCCATGATGCTCCTTGAGATACAACACCGTCTTTTCATCTGCAATTTGGAGAAATTCTTTGTACTCCAAGCAAAAACATTCCGGTGTTGCAATTGAAAAACACTTTTTGAGCTTTATGTAAATAGGTTGCCATGCCCTTACACATGCCTGTTTGAGCTTTATGTAAATAGGTTGCCATGCCCTTTCACATGCGGTGACATTGGTCTATTCGCTATCCTCAGGAACAAAAAATTAGCTATACAAACCCACGTGTAGTAGATGCGGGTTGGTGCTCACTAAAATCCCCTTATTCCTAGCTGTTAATTTGCTCACGATTGTTGGGTTGTTAGTGTGTACATGGCTCTATTGCCACACTTCCCCCCTTAGTTGTTGGACCGTACCAGGACTTCATCCGTATAATGTGAGCAGTGGTGGTTGACTTTGGTAGACAAACTTGGTAATTTGTATGTGTTTGTCTGAAGGTGCCGCAAGTCTTGATAAGGGCCATCCATCAATGGAGTAAGGATTCACTAAAACCTTGCCGATGGAGAGGGTAGTACATAGAAACAAGGTCACCTTCCTCATAATCAAATGATTGGCGTCCTAAGTTGTAATTGCGCTTTTGCCGTTTCTGAGCTACCTGTAGGTTGTGTAGCAGAGACAACCTACATAGAAACAAGGTCACCTTCCTCATACTCAAATGATTGGCGGCCTAAGTCGTAATTGCACTTTTGCCGTTTCTAAGCTACCTGTAGGTTGTGTAATAACGGTTGCACCTTTTGGAGATGGAGCATCCAATCCACTGCATCAGTTTTGGTGGAATTCAAACTGAGCGTATTCAAGTATGGTGTCTGGCAAGGGTCGCACCCATATAATGCTTGGAAAGGGCTAACTGGAGTAGAGGCTTGAACTGATGTATTGTAAGCATACAAAGCATAAGGGAGGATTTCATCCCACTGTTGATGAAGTGTATCTATGTATGAAGAAATGATTTGTTTTAAAGTTTTATTCATCCATTCAGTCAAACCATTTGTTTGAGGGTGATAAGGGGATGTAAGCAATTGTGCAACACCCAAGGCTATGGTCAATATTTTGAGTACTTCACTCCTGAACTGGAGTTCCTTGATCTGACACTAGTTGCTTTGGGCAACCATGCTGGAAGACTAGTTTTTGCAAGAGAGTTGTAGCAACAGTGTTGGCTGTTGTGTCCAGGAGAGCAACAACTTCACACCACCTAGTAAGATACTCTGTCAACACCAAAAAGTATCTATTGCCAGAGACAGATGTTAAAAATAGGCCCATTAGATCCAGCCCACTAACACGAAGAATTCATGAACTTTGATGGCCACGAGGTGGCCTACATTTTGCTGTGGACTTTTGACAGTTTGGCATAGTTGGCATTCTTGGAGAAATGCTGAAAGATGTTGGTGCATCTTACGCCAGTAGAATTGTTGCCTCAGTTTGTGCAACACTTACGAAAGCCTAGGTGACTTGAGAGTGGGTGGCAATGATAATATTGCATGTAAGGTTGAAGTAGAGCAGAAGGGACATATATCCGTGGGACTGTTTCCCTGTGACAAGAAATAGATTACATGGTTAATGATGGCAAAATGCCCGTGTTGTGGGGTGAGGTTGGGGGATTGTAACTAATGTGTGAGCGCCTGGAGTTGAGGATCTTGCTACTGAAATTGAACCATTTGTTCTAACGGAATGGGCAAGTGAGCTAGAGGTGGGACAAATTTAGGAGGCGAGACAGAGCTGAGGATCTTGCTACTAAAATTGAGCCATCTGTTCTAACCGAATGGGCAAGTGAGCTGGAGGTGGGACAAATTTCGGAGGCAACTATGCCCAGACAGAGGGTGCTTGCATGATAGAGTATGCTAAGATGAGGGAGTGTCAAAATCAATGCAGGAAAATGAGGCCAGCAAAGGCAAAGCATTCTCATGGGCACAATCTGAGAACGCTTTAGAAAATTGGCTACATGATTTTGATATAGACGTGATGTTTTCAGCCAAAAGAATGTGCTCAGTGACTCACCTTTGGTACCTTGGCTCGACAACGTGCAGCTATTTATTCTCACGGTAATGTCAAAGCCGAATACAACTGTCTCGCTTGCATTTTGGAATAGAAGCTCATTCAAGGGGCAAGGGAGCTTATCCCAAGTTGCAAGGGTAGCATATGGACATGGGGACATCATCCCTATCAATCTATCACAGATTTTGGATACATGTGCAGATATCATGCAAGATGTGCCCTCCCCTCCTTCGTCGCTGCCAACATCGACACTTGATCCTCCAATGCATGATGAAGAGGTCAGAATAGAGAGTTTTTTATGTTCTAATGCTGCTACACTTTCTCACTTGGTGAGGCAGAATAGTGTCGCAGGCACAAAAACCAAACATTGCAGCCCTATCATGTATTCAAAGCTTGGTGAAACTTTGAGACACATCGTGACTCCCCACCTCAAAGACATGATGTGGAATGTGGCACTCTTATGCCATTATAGAGTCTAATGAAGCATTATTCTCAGTCAAAAATCAAGCGGTAGAGTCAGCTTTGACTCTTACCCCCATGCTCCTCAGCTCCAAGCAGAAGACGACAAGAGGTAGATTTCATTTGTGGCACTGGCCAAAGCTCAGTATGAGAAATGGGTTGTGAAGCATCAGTTGGATCTACATATGTTTGGGCCAATTACAAAGAAGGCAAGAGGAAAGCAAATTGCTATTTTTTTAAGACTATGATGGTACTCTTTCACCAATTGTAGAGGACCCTGATTGTGCTTATATGCTGAGCAGATGCGTGCGACGATCAAGGAAGTTGCTGCAAACTTTCCCACTGCAATCATCACTAATAGATGTAGAGATAAGGTGTATGAGTTTGTGCATTTGGTAGAGTTATATTATGCAGGAAGCCATGGAATGGATATAATGGGTCCTGTTGAGGGCTGTAATGGCTATAAAGCCCATGGCTTGCAGACAAAAGACTCAAAGGGGAATGATGTTGTTCTTTTCCAGACAGCTAGTGAACATTTGTCTTTGATGGATGAGGTTTTCTTACTTCTAAAAGAGATGAGTAAGAAGTATCGTGGAGCATGAGTAGATCACCATAAATAATGTGCCACATTGTACTTCAGATGTGTGAACCAAGAGGATTGGCTTTCACTTGCTGAAGAGGTACAAGCAATCTTAACAGAATACTCAGGTTTTTGTGCCTTTTGGATTGGTTATCTGCAGGGCTTTGAGAGCCAGGTTGAGGGGATTGAGGAGTGCTCTCTCACCCCCGTTTGCATTGCTCATTGTTGCCCGTAGTGGGCTATGGATTTGATCCTCTAGTCGGAGGTTGTCTAGGATTTTCTTGATCATACTTGGCTGCCCAGCACGGGTGATCATTGCAGGGTTACGCCATCAAGTTTTGAGCAGTCTATGCACCAGTAGGGTGTGCTACCTTTGCCCGCAATAGGCTTATGTATGTGAAGCCACCTGACCTCCGTAGAGCCAGAGCAGCGTGTTGTGCCATGAAGAAGTTTTGCAAGTCTTTTTTGCCATTCTGTCATTTGGGCAAGTACAAAGTTTGCGTAATTTGCCAGCTTGCCTCTCTGCCTGGATGCAATTTCTTAATGCCTAGCATTGATGTATGTACTTCCTTTGCTACTACTAGTCTTGCCCTCTTCAAAATAGGAAGCATTGAAGCCCTCTTCCCTAGCTTTTATATGAGCCTCTTATACACACACACACACACACACACACATCAAGCCTCTATCAGCTAGCCTCCCCATTAGTCACCATGGTTTCTAGCTCCCTCCTTTCCTCCCTCTTGTCTTACCTCCATCCCCATCCCCACACTCGCCCTTTGTCAAGGTCACGTGTCTTGTCCAACACAACCATCTCCTTCTCTTGCATTGGAGGCACATCTTGCAGTGCAGCTTAACAAACTAACTCATGGAAATAACTCTTCATCACATGATCTGATGAGCTTGTTAACTCTTCATCACATGATCTGGTGAGCTTGGACTGGATGTGCAAGGCCTTGGAGGCAGTGATCTTCACCCACAAGTCTGTTTGACAGGTTATCTTTCCTACACACACATCAAACCCCATCATTCCATTGCCACTGTATTGCACCAACAAGGGACACAACACATGGAAGACATTGTCAAAATCCTGGATGCTTGCTGCCTTATCAAAGAATCCTTGTCAGAGACAAAGGCTTAAGTGAATGCATCACATCATGCCCTCAAACGCATCCAATGCCTGAAGTTGGGGAGGCAAGGGGATATAAAGCAAGCTCTTTGCTTCGCAACACAAATCACTCAAAAATTGAGTCCTCAACAAGTAGAGCAAAGACCCGAACAAACAAACACGAGATCACCACAATCCACAAAGAGGCTACAAGCATGCAGCTCCACGCTAAGAAGGATTGGGGGATACCAACGCTATGTATGAAGAGAAAATGACCACGCTCTTCTTTCTAAGGCTTGTTTCAATGGCATTCACCTCTTTAGGAAACCAGCGCAGGTCGACCTTGACCCTACAATTGTCTGGACAACCAATCTGGGGACCTTCCTTCCTTGCACTCCAAGCTCGGGTACATACACAGCTTTCAAGCATGGTGCAAAGGAATAAAACACAGAAATGTAACATGACTCTCTTACCAGAGCTTCACAAGCACTCCAAGCTCGGGTAAATACACAGCTTTCAAGAATGGCGCAAAGGAATAAAACGCACAAATGTAACATGACTCTCTTACCAGAGCTTCACAAGCTAGAGCTTCCCATGTTCGGTTGCCATGATTAGCATGCATGTGAGTGTATGTGTGTGTGTGTGTGTGTGTGAGTGAGAGAGAGAGAGAGAAAGAGAGAGAGAGAGAGAGAATTATACCTGCCTTTCCTTAAGAGCAGAACAGATTGCACGCATGTGATTGTGTGTGTGTGTGTGTGAGAGAGAGAGATATATATATAGAGAGAGAGAGAGAGAGAGAGAGAGAGAGTTGTACCTGCCTTTCCTTACGATCAGAACAAATTGTGAGAAGAGCAGTTTGAATAAAGCAAAAGAAACTGACATCAGGTGCAGAGAAAGAGTGAGAAAGTGGGAAAGAGAAAAGTCACTACTTTAGAGGGAGAAAGTGGGAAAGAGAAAAGTTACGATCTAAAGTCGCGATCTCATTTGTGTCTTTTTGCTAATGTGGCATAGCTCTCCTTTGAGCGTTCAAAAAATTTTCTTTGGGCTACCTGCCCTAAAAATTTCATAACAGATTTGAAGAAGCTGACTGTCATCTCTTATGCCAGCCAACAAGGCACTCATTTGTTGCAAAATTGCCAAGCACGCACCATTAGACTACAGCTTGTAGCATCATTACAATCATTCCATGTGAATATTTTCCCAGCTGTAGTGTAAGACTCCTCACCGCCTATCATGTCAAAGAGCCTCCATTATTATGGTCTTTCAATTTTTATATGTTGATGCCCTTCATTCAATTCAAGTGTGTCACAGTGTTTAGACTACTGTTTTGATTTATGCTTCTCAAGCTTGAGCTCAAGAGAGCATCTAACTCTGTCCTCTGTTACACATCCACATAACTCCCACAACTAGCATGATCTAGTACATCACATACATCAAAATAAATTTCTTAGAGATATAACTCACGCCTTTCAGAGGCCACCAGCAAACCACCTTGCTTCTTTGACTGCCTTTGCAAAGCATTCACATCGTAAATCCACATATGCACTCGTGACTCTAGACTAGTCACTTCTCCTTATAAGAATAAGCCCTGTACATACCCAGATTGGGTATGGCTTGCCATAATTCTTACATTTTCAGCAAGATAAGAAATCTTGCCAATGCATGTGAAGGATACATATCATATGCAAAACCTTCCACACCCACCCGACAACCTCTGAATACTTTGTATAGTGGCCAATCATTCACTCTGGAAAGCCAGGTATGTCCAAAGGTTAACCTTTCTTTTCCCAGTGCCGGTCTTAAGGCACATCCAAATAAAAACAAACTCCAAATCTTTCTTTAACCAATGTCCACCTCCTACGCAAATATAATGGCCGTATAAACATAGAACCCAACCTATCTTCCATCCAGAATAAGAGCTTGGTTAAATGCCTGGCTTCCAAAATATGTGTCACCACTCTTTGAGCAAGCATCCACAACAGTTCTCCACACCACCATATCTGGTTCCACTGGTAAATTCTCTATCAATTTCATGACTAGATCCAATTGACTAGCATGACCAAAGAGATTAACCATACAATTGAGGTGCTCAACATACTATCCATCCCTCCCTCTTTCACTCTAGAATGTTCCATCTCTCTCTCTCTCCCACATTTCCTCTATCTCTCCCAAGCGCATCATGTGTGATGAGCTTGGGAGAGATAGAGGAAATGTGTGTGTGTGTGTGTGTGTGTGGGGGGGGGAGAGAGAGAGAGAGAGAGAGAGAGAGAGAGTACATTAAAGGGTTTGAATATGACTTCTCCATTTGCCAGTAGATTTCACAAAGGTACATACATGAGGCTATTAGGCATTACATACACGAGGCTAATGATTCTAAAAAACCCAAAATTATTGAATTTACATTGCTCTTTAATCATGATTTGTTCTATATCTCCCACTTTCCCTCTATCTCCCTCAAGCCAAACTAGTCTGATGAGCACTAGCGCTCACCATACTAGATGGGCTTGATGGGGAGAGAGAGAGAGAGAGAGAGAGAGAGAGAGAGAGAGAGAGACTTTGTTGATTAAGGTTGAAAAGGGAGGGACTTACCAGTTAGCAAGTCTTATCTTACCAATTCTTACAACTCTCAAAATACCTTGATGCTCTTCTATTTATAGGCAATCCCCAATGAATATCTTGATGATCTTCTATTCACCTTCATCTCCTCTTGGCCGCATCTCTTTTTCAACCATAATATGGTCTCTCTCTCTCTCTCTCTCTCTCTCTCTCTCTCTCTCTCTCTCTCTCCCCCCAATTTTCCTCTATCTCCTCAAGACCATATAGTCTAGTGAGTGCTCTGATACCAAGAAACGCACACAAAGAATTTGCAGGCACTACTTCCGCCTGCAAATTCTTTGTGTGTGTTTCTTGGTATAATCAAAGTGCTCACTAGACTCGATGGTCTTGAGAAGATAGAGGGAAATTGTGTGTGTGTGTGTGTGTGTGGGGGGGGGGGGGGGGGGGGGGGGGGGGGGGGGGGAGAGAGAGAGAGAGAGAGAGATTGAACATATGGAACAAATATAAGATCCTTTGAAGTGCACGAGCGAGAGCGTGTGTGAGTGTGTGTAGCAATGGAGAAGAGAGGAGACCTTGTGTTCGCAGGGGCTAAAACTCACTCTCAACATGTGATCCCCCTTATTCTATTATGTAGATAATGAATAAGTATAGTGGGCGAGCACCTGGCCTAACCGTCTACATGGGGCTTTACCCCAACAACCTCCCACATAAAGGCTAATCTGGCCGTGAGAGAGAAAAGAAAACCATACAAAATCTGTACAAGGCCATCACAAGTATGACTTCAGCCAATGTCCTTTGGCTCACTAAACCTGTGTGCATCCAGCTCTAATTGTAAAGGAGGTATAGAGCGATCAACACCATACTCCTCACCAAAGCTGCACACATCCTGCAGGTATCTCACCATACATTGCAAGGTGCCCCTATGCTCAAGGCCAACATCAGTCACTGCGCGATTGACTGCTCCCACTACAAATGCACCTACTACAAATGCAATCTTGGGTCTCGAGATGAGTATCTTGTACATGAGACTCCCAAATGCTAATGCAATCCTAGCAATATCTACCAATCTCACAATCTCAGTCAAATCTGGCTCAGAACTCCACTCATGGAAATCACCCGAACTCCGATCCCTTGAACTCATCCTCGTGTTATTACATGTCACATGCGCACCAAGAGCATCTGTCTGTCTTGAACTCTATGTGACAAGAGAAATGCCTAGCTCTAGCTCACACACATCAGCCTCTGGCTTAAGCATATCCATGAATGACTGAATCATGACTGAATCCTCAACATTCAAGCCATCCATATCTATCATCGTATCCACAAATGACATGCCTGCTACACAACTATCTGCACAACTGGCTGAACATGCTCACAAACTAGAGCATCATGCAATCTATCCGCAAAGGAGACATGCCTCGTCTCTCTGCATGACTGCGTACTCACGAAGGTTGTGTCGTCTTGTACATGACGTACTCGCATCACATGAATCATGCCAACACTAGCACCTCTTGCTATGACTAGTTGTCCACAATGCAATCTAAATCTATGCTCATTTAGCACTACCTGGCATCCACTATCTCGTAACTGACTCACAAAGATCAATCTCTACATCAAACCTGGCACATGCCGTACATCTTGCAACATGTATGATGCACCACTTGGCAACAATAATCCGACATCTCTTGCACCAACTATGTCATGCAATAAACTATCAACTAGACACACACGTCCAAGCATACCACTACCATATGAGCTAAACCACTCATGACTCGGTGTGACATGAAATCTAGCACTCACATCTAGTATCCAATGTGAAGGTAATTGATGGTGTAGCCACATACGCTATATCTTCTCCCACATCATCCAAAGTGATAGTATCCCTCTTGTGTTGTCTCCTGCGCTGTCTCATCCGCCAGAAAAATGCCTACATACATGCCTTGTATGACCACAATGCCAACACACAACATCTCTATGTCTGCAAGATCGTCCTTTGACTGTAGGCATCTCTCTAGACTCATTTGTGCCAAAAGCATTGCACAATCTTTGCCATAACTCTCTAGCTGTACATGCATCCAAACCAATGCGATAGACGGACTCACCAAGGTGTAACATGATCGTCAAACGTGCAAGCTCATCCAAGTCCTCCCACTCATCGTCAATCATGGACTCTGGCCTAGCATCCATGCCTTGTAGTAGCAACACTTGGCACAACTGAGCCAATGCCTCATACATACTTGCTTTCCAATGCTCAAAGTTTGAACCATCAAACTTCGTATGGAAAAGCATAAACCCTGACAATGATGTACATGCCAAATCCATGGTGATAATCTGTGACAAGACCAAGCACAAATCGATCAACTGACAATAGCCAAAGCCTAGCTAACTCATACACCAAGTATTGTCAAAATACAACATAAGCTGGTATAAGTTGTCTAAGTGAAGTGTCAGTAAATATGGCGATCAATGTAACGAACAAGTGAGCAAACCCGCTCAAATGATGCCAAAGAACCCGCTCTAATCCAAAAGCACTATGTGATAACCGATAAAACTATCATTAACAATCTCCCTCCTGAAGAGATTATCACATATATATGTCCAATGACGTAATCCGTGAGCAAACACTCTCACAATGTGATGCCAAAACACTATGGAAAAGCAGCCACTGAGTGCCATATGCAATCAAAACACGATTTCAAACCATCCGCATAAACAAATAAACTCGCAAGAAAAATCCAACAGAGTTTTGACATTACTTGGCTATCTAACCATAATAACCATACATGCCATAAACATGCTCAAACCCATGAGAAAATTAGGTGCAAAATCCACTCTCAATCATACATGAGCTGCCCCAAAGTTTCAACTTCCTAAACTTGGAAAACAATCCCATAATCCAAAACAGAAAGTGCATCAACCACACTCTACAAGCAAGGTGTATACTAGCATAAACTTGGATGCAAAGCAACCAAAATATGACACAAATTGATACTCAAAACAACTGAAAATCAGCCCACATATGCCATTGCAAGGCCAAGAATATCATCCGTCAAAAAGTGCACATCATGTGCATCCACATGAAAATATAAATGAGCATCAAGCATGTAACAAATGTGTATCAAATGAGCATCCAAATCAGCTGAAAATTCAGCCCACAATCATGCTAGAATGCTTGCAAAAACTCTCTCCAAATTCGTGCACCACACTTTTTGAAATCTGCTCAATTGCATAAGTCAATGCACATAACCTGTGATGAATCCACTTTTGAATCCTGAGAGTCCACAAGAATGCATACATCCATAAAGTGTTCTCAACGTATGCGCATAAATTTGTTGAAAATCTCAACCCACACTCTCTTCATGTTGGGAAAAGAGGGGAAGATCGACTGCTTAAAATATTCACCACAAGCTTCCAAGCAATCACCATCAACCTGTCCACTTCTTCTTCCAATTTCCAAGCACACACACTCACCTAGACTATCACACACACACACACACACACACACACACACAGTAAACATAGAATTGACATAGACAAACTTGTAAGAGAGTGTAAGAGATGTGTAAGAGATGGAGACTAGATTAGAGAGTACACAGCAAATAACAATAGCTTAAGAGAGTAGAGAAGAGAATCTGCAAGAGAAAGGCCTAAATCTATCCCCAAACTCCCACACTCTCTTCATGTTGGGAAAAGAGGGGAAGATCGACTGCTTAAAATATTCACCACAAGCTTCCAAGCAATCACCATCAACCTGTCCACTTCTTCTTCCAATTTCCAAGCACACACACTCACCTAGACACACACACACACACACACACACACACACACACACACAGTAAACATAGAATTGACATAGACAAACTTGTAAGAGAGTGTAAAAGATGTGTAAGAGATGGAGACTAGATTAGAGAGTACACAGCAAATAACAATAGCTTAAGAGAGTAGAGAAGAGAATCTGCAAGAGAAAGGCCTAAATCTATCCCCAAACTCCACGGCACCTCTCTTGTAGAGTTGGTATTTAATATACTATTTTGAGTTTAAGGTGCCAAAAATTGAGGCCCCTCTTTTTACAATCACTTTACTTTTGCAAATGAGTGAAGCTCATTAGTTCTTGCATGACCCATAAGGGGAGTTCCCACTACAACTATTTACAGAGCCATAGTGGCTTATTGAAATGATGTTCTAAGATACTTTGCAAATATAAAATGGCCAAGAAGTAATTGTCGTCGCCTCTTCATCAACTCCCCGCATTCCACTCTACAAAATCATTATCAACTCAATTAGTAAAATAAATAGACAGCACATAATTAACCATTACGCCCAGCTATCCCAATTGCAGCTAACCACTACAACAGGAGGGTGCCCAGTCTCATAACATCCCTCCCACCAGGGATAGCAACTGTCCTCAGTTGCTCAATAGAGAAATCAACTGGACCGTGAGTGATGGAAAGTGTGGAGAAGGTCGGGAAATTTGTGAAAAAACTTTTCAGGCATCCATTTGGCATCCTCTCTAGGGTGGCCCTTGAAATTCAAAAGGTAACGATTATAAACCATTCTAGTGCGTGTAGTGGTGGTCTCATGGTCAACTATTTTATCAGGGATGAGTTGCTCTTCTTGGTCTACAAGTGAAGGTGGGTCTTCATAACTGTGGTGTGGGGGTAGGGGTCCTCTAAATGGTCATAAAAGACTAATGTGAAATTCATTGTGAATGTGCCTGTGTGAAGGTAATTAACTAGTAAAATACATTACAAGGTTAGGACATGGAGAATGCACAAGATCTTAAGAGTCCTCATGCCTAGCATATCCTGCATTACAACCATAGAAGGTGGCACAAAAGGTGGCCACAAGTGTGATTATCTGAAAATAAAACTTTACCAAGAATTTAGTACCTGCTAGGGCCAGAAAGCCCAAAGCTACAAGATATGCAATACCATAGCAACTTGTTAAACTTCACTTCTCTATCAAATAAGTAAATGTTATTATGAATAAATTGTTGTATTTTGTTATATAGACATGGTTCTATGGAGAAATAGAGTTAGCATACTAATAGTAAATAAAGTAATGATGTCATTTTAGCAACTTAATGAGTTGGCATTCAACTTTCTGAAAAGAATGTAAACCGTAGTAAATCTGGTGTTTGAAGCTCACAATTCTCGGGAGAATTTTGTACTTACAAGTGATTGTATTTGTGATATGTCAACATTAGAACTAAAAGTGGCCTTTATGCCATGATTAGTAGCATGAAGATTGAAAAACATATAATATGGAATTATCAATGATAGATCACGGTTGCCAAGTATAATACATAAATGATAGCAAACTGATTATTACCATGAATGAATAATAGCAAACTTGTTCTAAAAAGATAGAAGGGAGAGAACTTACAAATTATATTCACCGACATACATCCGTCATGGAACGTGATTAGTTTCACCACAATCAAGTGTCTTATCCCTTGTCTTGGATAGCTTCCATAGACATGCGAAGAGAAAACTCATAAAATCGTGGATATAGGAATCAATGAATATATTGCATCAGCTTATAAATGCATGAGATACAAACAAGTATAGAGTGAAGTAACAATGGTTAATGAAAAATAAAAGAAGAGATACATTACCAAAAATCGGCATAGACTTTTAGAATACCTGTTTAAAATTGACATCAAAACTAAAAATAAAACAATTCATGTTATCTCAAACTCTTCGTTCATGAATTGACTTCAATACAGAGATTTGATTGTTGGTGGTTAGGTTGTCGGATTTGAGCCTTGAGTACCAAGTGGGTTGTCAACAGTGTTCGAAAATATCATTTTTGTAAACATACAAAATTCCTTTTCTTGAATTTTTCAAGAGGAAATTTTAGAAAATTAGGGTTTATAGTTTTTTTTTGGGGTTTATAGACTATTTTTCTCTATTTTGGGGCGGAATTTCTCCTTCTTCCCTTGCCCTCAATCGACATTTTCAAAATTAAAAACGAAATGATATTAGGACCACATTTTTCTCGAACACTACCATGAATTCGAGGAGGGGTGACTGCAGACTTAGGGGCTTTGGAAATGAAGGGATGCCCAAGGTTTTGGGCATGCAACCGACCGTGATCTCGAGGGGGGTGACTACACCTTGAGGACTAAAAGCCCATTGAGCGGTCAGTTAACTTGAAGCCACACATTGTTTTTGAAGCTAAAAAAAAAGAAAGGAATGCATGCATGTCGACACCAAGCAGTAAAACGCTGCAGCAAAGTCGGCTTGAGGGAGATGATGTGCCAGCAGGGCCGTACACGAATGATGGTCGGAAACAGACACCTTGTGAGGCTTGGGCGACCAAAGTACTGCAGCTCGCAACAGGTTGGCGATGCCGATAGCTGAACAAAGATGGAGGGAGACAGTGTGAACAAGGCAAGGCTGGAAAGCCTTGTTTGTTGTGCATATCTGGCTCAGGAATCAGCGTCCAGGGAACTGTGGATGGATCATGGTGCCATGTGGGGTTGGCACAAAGCCCAAGGTGGCGTTTGAGTCCCAATTTCCAAGGCTCAGTCAACATCAAGAAATACTCTCTCTCTCTCTCTCTCTCTCTCTCTCTCTCTCTCTCTCTCTCTCTCTCTCTCTCTCTCTCTCTCTCTATCACAGACACCTAGTCAGTTATTATGAGGAGAGTCATGCACTCTCCATCAAGGCTTGCTCTCCATGATGAGAGCAATAGCAATAACACGGCTTTACTTGAAGAGAATCTGCAAGAGAAAGGCCTAAATCTAGCCCCAAACTCCACGGCACCTCTCTTGTGGAGTTGGTATTTAATATATTATTTTGAGTTTAAGGTGCCAAAAATTGAGGCCCCTCTTTTTACAACCACTTTACTTTTGCAAATGAGTGAAGCTCATTAGTTCTTGCATGACCCATAAGGGGAGTTCCCACTACAACTATTTATAGAGCCATAGTGGCTTATTGAAATGATGTTCTAAGATACTGTGCAAATATAAAATGGCCAAGAGTAATTGCCGTCGTCTCTTCATAAAATCTCCGCATTCCACTCTACAAAATCATCATCAACTCAATTAGTAAAATAAATAGACAACACATAATTAACCATTACGCCCAACTATCCCAATTGCAGTTAACCACTACAACAGGAGGGTGCCCAGTCTCGTAACACTTCACTAAGAGCAAAACATCAATGCGCAAAACAAGAGAATGACAAAGCTCAACCGAGCTCTTCGAATGTAGCAAATCACCACAATAGGCATAAAGAATCTTCAACTTTTCAAACACCCTGCAGCAGTCGGTCAGCCTATATGTCCCTAACTGTTCAGAATTTGTAGCAACTTCCTTCTAAGTAGTTGTAGGCCATGCAAAAGCGGCTGGGAGTGGGGGGAATGGACCTAAAATGTGTTGTTTTTACAAGTTTTGCAAAACCGATCTATAAAAACCTGCAGCTGTGTATCCTAGACGTGCAGGCAGTCTGCCAAACATACAGCAAAATTAGTGCTGAATTTGGAAAAACTTTCAACTGGAAAGTTGTAGACCACGACGTTCGCAGAAAGATTGAAGGGAATCAAGCTGAAAATTGACCTTTTACTCAACCAAAATTCTTCTTCAAAACAATGATAAAATTTTCGCAGCTTCATCGCAATCTCCACTGCAATGTTGCCGTGCACTCTCAAACATTCTCTTGGAGCTCTGATACCAGTTGAAGTACGCGAGTGGGAGCGTGTGTGAGTGTGTGCAGCAATGGAGAAAAGAGGTGAAGACGAGACCTTGTGTTGCAAGGGCTAAAACTAACTCTGAACATGTGAGCCCCCTTATTCTATTATGTACATAATGAATAAGTATAATGGGCAGGCCCCTGGCTTAACCGGCTACATGGAGCTTTACCCCAACACCCTTCCTTAGGCTTGAGCAAGAACGTTAAAATTGAAATAACAAATCCAAGGAACCAATCCAATATTATCCCATAATCTACTTTCATGGTCATAAGGAGATCATTCATCCTAGCCGTATATTTTCAAGTATCTATATCCCTCTATCACCATGATATGATCCATCTCTCTCTCTCTCTCTCTCTCTCTCTCTCTCTCTCTCTCTCTCTCTCTCTCTCTCTCTCTCTCTCTATTCCCCGCTATCACCATCAAGTCCATCTTGTATGGTGAGTGCTCACCATACAAGATGGACTTGATGGTGATAGGGGGAAATCACGAGAGAGAGAGAGAGAGAGAGAGAGAGAGAGAGAGAGAGAGAGAGATGGACCATATTGAGGTTTAAAAAGAGATGTGACTTAAGCTTCTTACACTATGCATGGTCCACACAAGCACAAACCCCTCTAAGCTTCCCAAATAACGATGGCCTGAGCACGAGTGCTTGGGTTGCTTGATGAGCAAGAGTGTGAGAGAGACAGAGATGGACAAGGGGCCTATCTTGAGAATGTGTTTCTCCAGCTCCTTGGGTTTGTTTGCACTGTCTTTGGAAATCCCTCCTCTGTGATATTGCTTTGCATGGAAATCGCCTAAAAAGCTATTTTTTAATCGCCTGAGTAGCTTCAAAGCAAACAAACTATTATTTAATCGCCTTAGCAAGTAGAAATATCATCCTGAGTCACTAAGGAGTTGATGATGTTGCTTAAAAGTCAGTTCCTCGATCTTTTTTGCCGAAAGTAATACGTCCCTAGATATCAAGAGGGAGCTTTACAAGTGTCTCTTAGGCTCTACCTCCGTACATTCTCTTTGATCCATCCATTGCAAATGACTTAAGGCATTGATGACAGCATGTGCCTCCCAAAAATAGACAAAAAGATCGTACCATAAAAACTAAGTGGACTTCTTTTAGTATGCGAAGGTGTCCATTGATTCACTGATGAGCATTTTATGTCGGATGCACAACAACATTGTCCTTGACATAAAGTACCTCTTGATCTACAATGGAACCCTTAAAAGGGTTGTTGTTGGACCCTTTTGCAAGTAAAGGACATACCTAGTATGAGAAGAATAACCAGATAGCTATCTCTTTGAAAACATCCCACTTATGTAGTCCACAAACATACCACTTCACACATCTTGTAATGATAGACAAGCAATCTTCTTATCAAAAGCTACACATTAGGAACAGAATGGGGTCTAGGAGGGCGTCTTTATTTGGAAATTTAAGGAAGTCAAACCTTTAGTATTAAGAAAGTAATCAAAAGACAGCTTTTGAACTCAAACAAGAAAAACAGCTAGTTTATTTGAATTCAAAGTTTCCCCCCAAAATGAAATTTAAAATCTAGCGGGGGTAAAACCATATCATGTAGCATACCTATGGAAAGAGCTCAATGCGTAGATTGCAGATCTATGATCTCCGTTTAACTTGAGGATCATGTGTGGGAGTTATGGAAGGCCAAAAAAACATAAAATTGTGCATCTCCTTTTTGGAGGGAAAAGTGCATCCTTTGACCACTCTTACACATCTCTTATACACCCACCATTCTTGCACGCATGCCGGATACCTATTCGTCGAAATGTTAATCACCTCCATAAGCTCATGGAAAATAAAGAGGTCCTCCTAGACCCCATTCTCTTCCTAATGAAGTTTTTTTTTAAAAAATTGATATCCGATTTTGGGTAAGAAGTAATGAAGTAAATTGATAAATCGATAGCCAAGAAGTAATGAAGCAGCTACAACGTTTTATATTTATAGGAATCTATAATTTTACAACCCAGGGTATTTTAGGAACTATGGAAAATTGGAGGGAATATTGGGTGATTATAGGACTCTAAAGTAGTGTATTAGTAAAGATATTGACAAATGACATAGTATATTGTGGTGAGAAATAGATTTGTAATGATAGACAAACAGTCTTCTTATCAAAAGATACAACTTTTTGTCTTTTTAAAAATTTATAATCTCTGTCCAATGTTATTTTGGGAGTTATCGAAAACTGGAATGGTATTTTAGGAATTTATGACAAAATAGTGGTAACAGTTTGAGAGACATTTTTATCTTTCGTTGTATCTATTTTTGTTAGAGTGTTCAAAGGTATCTATTCCTTTTTCTTATTTAGAAATTGATAGCCTATTATGAGTGCTTAGCACGTAATTTGTCCCTAATTTCTAAGTTACAAAGGCACTATTGCCAAGAAGAAAGAAAGCACTCAGTCTTCTTGTGGAAAGCTACAACTATTTTGATTTTTATGAATATTTGATTTCACAACCATGGGTATTTTGGAAATTGTAGAAATTCAAGGGGCATTTTGGGTAGCTATAGGACTACCAATATCTCTAGACTAGTGTATAGAAAAATTTAAAGATAGGGCCAAATGACATAGTATATTTTGAAGAGAAATAGATTGGGTTCGACAAGTAGGAGTGTTAGGTATATAGAGTGAGAGGTAGAAGAAAATGATAGACATAGTGAGGGAGATAGATATATAGAAATGCTCGGATGCCTATAGATATATGATAAGGGGTTAGCTTGGAAATTCACATATATCCAATTGGTTCTACTCGATTTGTTGGGAAATGGCTTCATCCTCATTGAGCAAGGTGAGTTTATTTTTAAATAATTTTGGTAATGTCCCCTTGTTGCTTGATTGCTCAACAAGATACTTGATGGTGAATCCTGGGGACTATGGAGGTTGTGGTGACAGTAAGATGTTTGCCATCATTTCAACTCCGGATGGTGACATTCAAACAGAGGTGGCAGATGATGTGCAAGTAGGTCAACAGTTTCAATTTGTGATGGATTCAACCTTGTCTTCAAGGTTTCTATTGGTCACGCACAATAGTGTGAAAATATCCTCAACACCAAAGGTGGCAATTGTAGAATTCTGAAGAACAAGGAGAAAGATCTACCGAAATTTCATCTAGTAAGACTGAGGATTCCTTTCATTCGTGTAATGAAGAAAAGGTAGGCAACTTAAGTGGGGAGCAAAAAGATAGAAAAAAGGGTAGATTTTGAGCAAGTGGAAAAAGCACAAAATACATTAGAGCATATTGCATTGAATAGCGACAAGTATCCCAAGTTAAGGTGAATGATCTCTAAATGTTCAACTAAGAAGCGTGTTGATGAATTTCCTCAAAATATACACTAGAGACTGCATTTATGAGTTGGACGTTGTGCCAGATGGCGTTCCAAAAATGATGGGAATGGATCAGAAGTATGATGGCCATTGTTAGGTTAAGCCTGTTCATTCTAGAATGAGGTATCTAGCTTTAATCAAGAGAAGTAAATGTGGTGGGCACCTCATTTGTAAGAATAACTTATGCCCGATAAATGCAATGTACGGGTTGCCAAATTAACTAGACTTCTTGGAATGGGAATTACTAACATCAATTGCTTATGTTGGTATGTTTAGCTCCGAAAATGGAACACTTTGTTGCTTCCATTGTGGCAATTGTCAATTCTTCCCAGGAGTGTCTATGCACTGTCTATTACTTACTGGCTGACTGGACCCATTTATTTATCTATCTTGGAAGACATAATCATCCCATGGCCAAGGGATTTTTGCAATTAGCAATCAGACAGACTAGAGATCTTGTGTCAAGTGTGTTGTTTGAAAGCCCCTGACGGGACCTAGGCATTTGCAATTAAACCTTGCAAAGCAGATGGTTATGGGAGAAGTGGTGCGTGAAAATGGGAAGGATCAGAATGGTAATGAGATCCTCTTTGTACTAGAGGATATGCAGCCACCAATTCATACACAGAGGTAAAGCTCTCTCATGTCTAATATATGTATCATATGTTCTCCCTCTGGATGTTCTTACTTGCATCTTTGTTGTTTGTAACTCAGATTCAAACATTGGATGCGAGAAGCTACAACAACACGTATTGGTATTCGTTCAGAGTCCCCAATTGATTCGGCTCAAAAATAGTTGCAGCTACAAGTTTTTTCACGGTTTTCTTTTTCTAGGACAATCCACATATCAAAGAAAAAGATGTCATGTGTTCAAAATGTCAAGTCAATGGCCCAGGATCTGGTGTTGATCTTGTAAATAGAATGCAACAAGACAGTAGTGGAGACCTCCAAAAAAGCTGGGTTTGCTTTGATAACGTACATAGAGTACTAGGATAGGCAGCCATGGCAGCCCATGTCTACGACCCTGCGTAAGACCTGCTAACATATTGACCCTCTTCTTTTGTTTTTGTTCGTAACAACAATTAATCAATGCACTCTGCAGGATCCAAGAAATGCAGACAATAGCCATTTACGAGATGAAAGAAGAAGACACACATACGCAAACCATGTTTTGGGAAATGATGAATTCAGTGCTTTTGGAAAGTGGGTACCTTCCATCAGATTTTAGAGGATTCACGGAAGATGAGGATGAAGAAAATTGGAGAGCTATTCAATCTGTCTTCAATGGAGGTCCTGACAATATTATGGAGGGAAGAGAACGTTATTGCTTGTTTCATTGGAAGAAAAGTTTTCAAATTCACACCAATCAATATGTGCATAAAAATTTCCAAGACAAGCACAAGCTTCTGTGTGAACTTTGGCGATGTGCAAGGAGCGAGGATGAGGCAACAAGATTGTATAGGACTATTCAAGCTTGGTGGGCAGCTGGTAAAATATCCAATAGTAACTTGTCCCAGATGGGTTGTTGGCTCAGTTGGTGGCACGTGTGTTACCCTTGCTAGAGAAAGCACTTTGTTGGGGTAAAACTATGTGGAATATGTCTTAGTGGCATGTATAATTATTTGTTTTAATGCATTTACAAGACTTTTTTTATGTTGCAAGAAGTAGAAGATTTGTCATACATTCCAACTACAAACCTTGCAGAAACAAAGCAAGCAATGTGGCTTGCCAATGAGGGAAACAAAAAATTGTTGAGCTTGTACGATGCATGCATTTCCGATCTATCAAACTCATTGTTGCAAAGTGTGCTTGCTTTTGTTGAGGGTAGATATTATGGAGCAGATCCTTTAGTAGAAAAACTTGGTCGGCGCACACAACAAGGAAAAGCATCAGATTCGACAGCCATTGCTAAAGAGATTGAAGATGGCCTGGGAGGTACACCCCTATATCAAAGACCATCAATGGAGGGATATAATATTACAGTAGCCAGAAGACGTAAAAATGATGGTCTTTGATATAGGGTTCAATGTCAAGGGTGATTGGCATCTAGATTTGGTAAATGCAAGAAAAACATAAGGAACACAAGTGCAGGTGCAGGTGTACCATCCTTTTGGGGGATTTGTACATGGGAAAGAGGGGATACAACTGGTCAAGGAAGCACTTCAAAGGCACAATTCATGTGGTTATCCAATGGGACACGTGGAAAATCTACAATACAATCACTCAATGCCCTACAAGAGCACCTAGAACCTGCCTGTGGAGAAGGGAACAAACATAAATTCCTTGGAGCTGTTGGATTTGGAGACAGGGGGCTTCACATTAAATAAGATTGCAGCAAGGAGAACCAGCAATGAGCACTATCAGCTAGGAGTATCAATTCAGGCATCTAAGAGAATTGAATCATCCATAACCATGGAGGCATATGTTATTCAACACATTGTTGTAAAGGCGGGCATGCATGAAAGATTCATGGTGGAGACATTTTCTTCTCACGTTCGAGGAGAGAGGTACAAAGTGCATGTTTCTAGTATTTCTATGTGTAAATGTGGAGACTTGCATAAAAAGTGGTGCAAAATAAACCATATATACTACATTTTCCTACGCTATTTTGACTTGGATTTAAACCACAATATGTTTGTCCATCAAAGCAAGCTTACAAATGAATATTTTTTACGTGTGTTCAATTGTAGACGTGCAATATAATTGCCATTGAGCGCTTGCGACTTTGTATGTAATTGCAGGGTGATTTTTTATTGAAACACTTTTAATGAGAATTCCATCTTCGAGATGATGTCATGTCAATTTTTTTGGAAAATCTTCGACTTTGTGTATAACATGTTTCTTTGTTGGTGGACGCTAATTGTTTTTCAATTTGTCTACCTGAAGCTTATCATATTATTTTGTTTGTATATGCTATGTGTTGGGTTGAAGTCCTTTTCGTCTGATTCATGCATAGCATATTTCTTTGCTAATAGATGATGTGAGGCTAGCTAAAATTGTGATTTGTGTTGGGGCTCACATGTCCTAAATGTGTGGATTGTATCTTATTGTCCTTTGAATATGTTTCTAGCATAAGTTTTATCACAGACAACCATAGTATGAATATTCTAAGGGACTAATAAATAACAAAGAAAGCTCCCTCCAAAAAGCTCTCTCCAGTGTGAGACACGGTAGAGAGCTTTTTGCTAGGAAAAAATACCCAAGTGTAGAGGAACAGAAAAAATCTCCCTCAAAATCTCTCTCCATACCCACCCCCCAAACTACCCAGTGCCAATGTGCACGAGCATCAAAACCTCATAAGAAGAATCACTGAAATCCAAACACCAAGCTTAGTATAGTAAGAGTACAAGGGAGCCACCCCATTTTGACCAGCATAGAAAAGAAAAAAATTGAGCTAACATAAAAAAGACATACGTTGCAAAAGGGGGGATCCGAATGTCTCCATCACCTAGTACACTTACACATCCCCTTAGCAAGGTGAGGCCGAGGGACCTAAGTAGCCAAGACCACCGAGCTTCAGGATTTTCTAGAGGACAAATACAATTAGGAGGGAGCCCCGACTGTCGTTCACACCTCAAAGCCTAGGGTAGTGAAAACAACCAACAGCCAGCACCAAGAAGAAAAATCAATGGGTTCCCAAGGGAAGCCTCACCCCAATCGACCAGATTCAATGATGCCACAATAAATAGCTAGCCTACTACACCTACCATCCACTTCACCAAATCAAGCATAGAATCATTAGCCTCCAAACTTCACCCCATGGGAGGGATGCGACCCGCATCCACTAGGAAATATGTAATATTGCATGTGGAAACAAAAAAAGGGATTTATAATTAGGTACATTTACAAAAAAATGTACTTACATAAACGGTTTTTTAAGAAAGTGATAATTTTTATAAATAAGGGCTAGTTTTATTGAAAAAATGCATACATAAGGAGTACATATAATACTTAAAAATATACATGTAAGGGATTATTTAAATACCTCTTGTTCGCACGTGCTATATACAACTTTTACATAGTGGACTCCCCAAGGGATGGGAGGGCAAACAAATTGTGTTGTGTAAGAAACGAGGGGGTGGTATAGGATCTAAAGAGGATCCATGGGTAGAGCTATCGGAGGCGAGCACAATACCTCAGGTATCTCCCTTTCCCCATGGCACTTCTAGTCCCAACTTGCACATGAAGAACTCTCGCCCTACCATAGACTACCTTGGGCAGCAAGTGCTCTGCAAAGTGAGCTCCCTGCATCCTTAAATAATGATTGTAATACTTGAAACTTATGCCTCTCAAGTAAGCCTATGACCCCCTCTTATGGAAACACTTATTATTCATATCATGAATTTGATTCACTTGAACCAACTATCAAGGCTCTTTAAGTATGTGGATCACAAAAATGGCATGCCTTAATCATCAGTTGTTAGAATCATGCAACGTAGGGCTGAAATTCAATCTCTACACATCTAAGATATCATTTCATGTTATAAAATGTTTGCTATGTTTTGCAATAGCATCTTTTCTCGTAAAGTGTTTAGACCATTCTTGAAGAAGGTGATGGAGAAACTATTTTCCATGCATTAACTGTTCATGAAGTGTAAGTATAGCTCTTCTAAAGAGAAGCATCCCAATGTTTCTAAGATTTTTGTGTATTTTTGTGATGTTTCAACAAGAGAAAGAAGAGATGTCAATGAAGGAAAAATATGATGCTTTATCATGTTTTTATTTAGCTACATTGTATGCTTTCATAGGAATACTTTAAGCCCAAAGGAGGAGAGGACCATTCTGACCCTCAATAATGTGTCATCTCTCTCTCTCTCTCTCTCTCTCTCTCTCTCTCTCTCTCTCTCTCTCTCTCTCTCTCAATGGAAGGTTGCTTATTCATGCAAATGTCTACTTCTACCAATTTGATTATGTTTAACCATGTAATATGAATGTCTTATTTTGATCATTTACAAGTGATGGTGGTTGTTTATTACTCAATTTTTGTTACACAATGACAAGAAGAAAAGTCTAAAGAGGTCAGCCACAAAAAACCAATATTTCACCTTTACACCAAAAGGGAGGAATGCTTTTGTTTGCACTTTTGCCATGCTAGTAGCCACAAGGGCTCCATTAAACAAAGAGGAGGAGGAGGAGGAAGTGAATAGAATTCCACAAAGTACAATGCACAAATTTATAAGTAGTGAGTATAAAAAAGGTTCTCTTTTGAGAATAAGTCCTTCCTAAGGCTCCCTTGATAAAATCCATTGCCTCAAGAAATTTTATGTCAACAGATTGAAATTGTGTACTGCACTCTCACCTTTCATATTTTAGTATTATCATTATCATCCTTGAATTACACCTTGTAAGCCCGCATATAGTTGTAAAGACATGAACATTGAATACCAAATTGAGGAAACAAAGGTGCATACAATGATTGTAAGACTAGAATTTCAAGTATTCTACTTCGTTCAGGTTTTCTTTTCCTACATTTTAGGCCGAATTGCACCCCTTGACTGCAGGGTAGGGCAAACTTTCATTCTTATAAATTTTGGAGAGACATTATGAATATGCTCCACCATTCTTTTGTATGGCACTCAAGTATTTCATGCACAATTTTCACTAATTTGTAAGAATTTCAAATTATCAAAGTTTAATTAGTGTGTTGCTTTTGTTTGTAGCTCTCAAAGGCATGAGCTTTTCAATCGCGAACATATCTATGTGAATCATTTCTCATGGGGTTGTTGATTAATTTCTCACTTGAAGTATACATTGTAGTTACAATCGACAAGAAGTGATGTTAAAGGCAAACCAAGCATAAGTACCAACTTACAAGAACCTAATACAAAGAGAGTAGCCAAGCTCACAATGTATGTCCATAAAAACTTACCAAGAAACTAAGGTTGTTGTGGGTCAGGTGTCTAACCTCATTCCTATCTTATTGCAAACATAGCGAGAACCACAAATATAACTGTCAATCCATGGGTCGAAGCTGACTCAACTAGTGCATAAAGGCTATAAGAGGTTGTCAATCTCTTGGAAAACAACAAACAACTTGCATCTAACTCAAACTACACTCAAATGGCTGAAATCACCAAAAGCTAATCACTCATCAGCAAACAAAGCACATCCGTTACAGCATCAAACGACATCCAAACATTACGAAACTTCTAGGAGATGTTTATAAGACCTAAGCATGGTCTCAAATCTCACTTTAGGTCAAGTGCAAAAATCGCGATTATTCACAGCAGCAGTGAGTTTTTGACCTAGTCGTTTTCGACCCAGAATGCATCTAAATGCTTAGCAATGATGCCCCAATATCCCGCCTATACTTACTTTATAAATTTGAAGCTTAAATTTCTACTTATGATGAATTTAGGCCACGGGTCGACGATGCCAAAAGCTACGGATTACCATGAAATGCTTACGTCAATTCTTAGAGCTCTTACCTGCGGGCGGTTGCAATGCAACAGATGGCACTGCAATGTGCAATCGTGAAGGGAGTAGGAAGCGCGAGAAGGAGAGAAGTGAGCATCGTTAGCTCACACTGTGTTTTCATTATCCCAAACTTATTAATAAACTTTACAAAGTTGGATTTTATACCTTAGCCAAGGTCTAAAATGTGTAATGTCCAGCACCCAAGACCTTTGAGGCTCCACACTTATTGTATCTACACCCCAAGTATACTAAGTGACCTATGCTTTACATCTTGGAACTCTTTGAGCGCATAACACATTAATAATATTACAATGGCTTGAAATAAATCAAGAATTTAGAATACATGACCATTTTAGGAAAATGTGAAAAATGTGTAACTCCAATCTTTATTGCTTCTTCACTTTGATCTTCGATGTGCATTCGTACGTCTTCGGTCTTTAGCAGCTTCGGTTAACTGACGTTGACTCAGTTAACATTCCCCCCTTTTGATTTTAGTGCCCGTCCTCGGGTACTGTTGAAAAGTGTCCGTGGAGGCTGTGGAAGGTTTTTGATTTGTTGTTGATGGCCTGATCATCTTCATTTGTTGTTGGATTTGTTGATAACGTTCAGTTTGCTACAACATCTTGATTGGTCCGAATATGTCTGATGTGAGAGATGAGTTTTCATTTGTCTGTTGTAATAGCATAATGAGGAGGCTTCTGTTTATTTATGAAAAGTATGTGCAAGGAAAGTAGAATGATGAGGTTCTAAATTAGGGTCTAATACCTAGATGACCAAAGGGAAAAACCCAGTAGGAAAAAAGTGCCTTTGGGATACGCGTGGAAAATAGTAATAAAGTACTCAAGGGATTATTTCCTGATAGATAAGGAATTAAAAAGGAAGCAAATATGAAAGGGTAGCATGATGAAACATTGGTTTTCCTGTTGTAGTCCACTCAAGGTACATAGGTGGAAGCAAAAAAAAGAGTGTCTAATGCATATGTCCAATAATGAGACATCCTATTTATTCATACACAGAAATGCATGGGAAACAATATGTTGTGCAAGAAGGATTTTGAGAGGTTATTCATAAAGATGGTGTAGCTATAAAAGTATTTGACATGGCTTTGCAAGCTAGCACCCCTTGAAGAATGGTTTTCGTTGTCGAGGATATGTGCTCTCATCTTACTGTGCACTGTGCATGAGTGTTGGACTCTATGACACTCCACCAATTGTAAGCTAATAGACTTTGACTCTTATGCTCATCTCGTCCAGCATGAGCGACATGACTTAGGTATGCTCAACTCTTCCATCTTGAACGTAAGCCTAATAACTATGACTCTTAGCACAGAGTTTAATATGACTTGAATCTTTGAGACTAATGCTTTGCTCATTTTATGGCTCAACAGCCCAACTCTGACTATATCAAAGAGTGTTTTTTACACCCTGGCGACTTAACTTTTAACATTCTTCTACTTACTACAAACATTTCTTCATGTAAAAGTAAGCTTGAATCCTCAAAAAGAGGATTAGTGAAGGACCAAGTTGGCATTGAAGGTTTCTTTTGCCATACCTGTTTTATCATCTTTGAATCTCCATTCATGTTGGCAGGGTTGTCCTTCTTTGACTGGGAAGACTCCATTATCTGTTTGATTCTCCAATTAAGCGTGTTGTAAGAAGTCTTTGATGTTGTTGTAGGCCTTTATTGATCGTTGACATTTGACTTTTGACTAGGAGCATTGGAAGACTTAGGAATCCAAATCTCTTGAGGACCTTTGTAGCTCCTTTGTTGACTTTGCTTCGCTCTAGGTCTTGTTGAGTTCTTGAGATATACATGCAGGTCTGGTGTAGTTGCAGTTGGATTGGTTGACTGGTAGCCAAATCTTTGTATAACGTGTGTAGAATCCTTGTCTAAGAGGAAGATTCTTTGAGATCCATCTTTTTTATGTATCCTCTTGTGAGTTGTGGTAACTTTAGCATCTTTCAATGTTGTTCTGTTGTATACCTGCTTCTTAGGTAGCCTACGATATTGTTGAGGTTGATACCTTGTGGGCCTTCTTCCTTGGGAGGGACTTGAAGTTACTTCATATGCTCTAACCTGCAGTTTTGGCACCCATATCTGTCTGTTACCTCCATAGTAATCCTATTCTTTTAAGCTCCATTGTGATGCTATCTATCCCATATGTTTGTCTTTTTGTGTTGATTTCCTATCTTTAGTCCAAACCGGATCATTGACTTTAACTAAACTGCTCGAAACAAACACTTGCTTGAATTTCATTTGCTTTCTTGAGTACTTTGGCTGATATATCTTTGCTTTGTTGGTGGATCCTTAGATGTTTTAGTTGCGTTAGCAATTGACTTGAAGTTTTGAAAGACTTTCTTGCTTGAAGAAGCTGATCCATGAGGGTTCTTTGATGTAGAGGCATATGTTGTCACACCTTCTTTGCTAATCGGTGGAAGTTCCACTTTAGCTTTACCTTTGTCGATGAGATTTGTCTTTGATTCTTGTGACTTCTACAACTTTGAATCTATCATTAATTGTGTCTGTAACTGTTGCTTGCTTCCTCTTGGAAAAGAAAGTATTAGCTTTGAATCTTCTTTGTAGGCCTTGTGTTGATCTAACCACTGATGTCCAAGGATGACATATGCTAGCATTTCCTTTGAAGGCTTCACTTGAAATTTTACTTGATCTTCATGTTGTTGGATGCTAAGGGTAGCAACCATTTCTTTTTTACTTGTAGCCTTACCAATGATTTCTCTGTTACCTGGCTTGTCGTGAGTAATCTCTAGAATGATCTGGATGTTGTCTGAAACCATATTGCACTTTGCTTCGTTATCCAGTAGAGCATTACATCTGACACTTGCTCCTTTTGTATTGTTGAGAACTACATCTATCCTTGTTGTTGGTGCTATTGAAGATCTTTGTCCAATTTTTTCCATGGTCTCATCTTGATCTAATTGTGTCTCTATGGAAGGTGACTTGAGACTCTGTTTTCCAATTTGATTTGCATTGGCTGATTCGACTAGCAATGAGTGATTGATCTTTGGACTTCCTGTTGCTTCCTGGTTGTCTACAACCTTGTTCTTCTTAACTTCTGGATTTGGTGGAGTTCTTTGCTCAATAGCTATTGTGGTTGCTCTTTGCTCGGTTTGATATGCACTTGCTATTGTCCGATTTGCTTTAAGATCTTCTGAAGTTCTGTTTGATGGAGATGAATCATCTTCAATAAGATCTGGTTTCATATCAGTCTCCATTCTAACTGTGCTTGAGGACTTTGTGTTGTCGTCCGCGGGTGACAAGTCTTGGTCTTCATTCTTTGTTGTCTCTGAAGACTGCATCTTCATTGAACTTTGTATCTCTAGGACCTTTTGGGCCATTGGCATTCCCATTATGATGTCCTCTGGCATATCTTTTGTTGTGATCACATGGAATAGAGCTATGATGATCTGTGAACTTACTTCGATGGTGGTGGAGATGATTCCTCAGCATTCTGCTTGTTTGTGTCTTGATATACTCACAACTTCAGGAGCATCTTCCAGCTGTGGTTGGCCATATCTTTTCCAAGTGTGAAAAGACATGAGGTTCTTGTCTAACTAAAATTCTAGCTTTAATTCACTTGACAGCTTTTCTTGTTTTCACTGGTGATGTTGCACTTGATCTTCTCAGGATTTGTGTATGAATTGACTTCTTTTGTTGTGGCAGTGTCCTTTGGTTGATTTTTATTTGCATTTTATTTGCTTTGACCACCTGCTTCAATCGATGTTGGCTCCATTGGCTGTAATATTGCACCTTTCTGCAATTGTTGAGCACTGTCCGCTTGCATCTTAGAAACTTTTGACCTAAAGATCCATTGTACTGTCTGGTAGAATCTGTCTCTTTGGAGGAGATTTTGGTGGTGACCTTTGTGTAGCTTTCTGAAGTTTTGCTTCTATTGACTTTGACTTTTTTGCCACTTGTTTTGGAAGCTTGAGGCTTTGCATCATCTTCAGATAGTCTTTGACTTCAATCCTACCATCCATAGGGGTTTGTACAAGGTCATGATCTTTTTTATATTGGTTACCATGTGCATCTTGATATGCATATGCGAGCTTGGTCTCATGCAATCGTTTGAACACTATGGGATTTGTCAACTTTTGACTTTGATTCGTGGAGTTCAGCTGAAACTTCTGTCCTTGATGATCTTCATAGAGGCATTTATCTGTAGATTCTAAGGGAACCTGGGTCAATTAGAAACTTCCAACAACCATATGATCTTTCAATGGTTTCTTCTTTGAAGCGGTCTGTTGGCTAAAAGTTCTAGGGCTTCTAACTATCATTGTGGTTCCTGGTACATGAGCTGATCTTGATGGATTTGCAGCTCCCCCCTTCCTAGGGTGATCAATATAGCCTTCTCCATTATGAGAATTTAAAACTATTTGGCTCTGGTTTAGTCTCACCTTTTGAGATTGTGAAGGCACACTTTGGGTAGCACTATTGATGTTTGGCATCTGTAAACCTTCTACATAGTTTCATATGTATCTCCGTGAAACATGACAAATTATTCCCCAAGTCAAGCTGTAGATAGCATTATCTTCGCCCTGATAATTGTCTATCCCATGGGTCTCCTGTGATATGAGCTTCTGTGATTTCAGGACCCATGGCATCATAGATACTATACTCTTGTCTATATCTACGACTGTTTTGGTCAAAGTATATGCCCGTTTGGTCACAATATCAAAGCTTGATTTCTGATGGAGGAGAGTTTGGCTCTGAACAGATTTTTGGGTTCACTCGGGTAATATTCTTCAGCTCTAGAGAGGATGGCCTATAATAGATTCTTTCCTCTAAAATGAACCATCCTTTCTGATCTATCACTAGATGCACTTCTATGAGTTGGTATGTGGGCCGTTCAAACACTAGTTGATCCTTTTTGTACAGTTTCCCTTTTTGGTCTGCACAGTGTGCATATGAATTATGGGTACCATGCAATGTTAACAACATTCTGTTTGATGTGTCCTTTAGACTCGTGAATGATTGCACACTTGTGGTAGTGGATGCAGAATCATTTGCAAACCTAACATTTTTTTCAACCTTTGGTGATATCTGGACACCTTGACCAAATTCATGCAAGAATTTGTTGTTCAAAGAATCAATTTTAAGCTTTTGAGGTGCCTGTGTATCTTTATGCTGATTTTGAACTTGCAGTGCTTTTACTGGTGCTTCTAACGGTAATGCAAAATCATCTGATTGCATTAAAAGTGACGAGTTAGATGCACTTACATCGAGATTGGCATTTCCAATTTGCTATGTGCCTTGCTTGTTGGCAGCAGCTGATGCGTCCCTATTGTCTGGATTTCTTTGACAATCTTCAAAAACATGTCCACCTTTTCGTCCACAATTTGAGCAATACGCCATGACTGGTGGTATTTCATTTAGTTATGTCATGTCAAGCTCTAGCTAAGAAGTTTTTGCTTCTATGCTGGCCAAGTTGTCGGCATTTTCTTTTAAACAATGAGCATCAAGCTATAGATTGCTCCATCTAGACCTTTGTACCGTCTTTGGCTTGGTTCCCCAATTAGACTTGCTTCTATTGGTTGATCTATTGGATCTTGCAATTCTGGCTCTCGACTATAGGTTTGACCACTGTAGTCCATGTATGCTGGCCAAGTTGTCGGTATTTTCTTTTAACCACTGAGCATCAAGCTATAGATTGCTCCATCTAGACCTTTGTACCGTCTTTGGCTTGGTTCCCCAATTAGACTTGCTTCTATTGGTTGATCTGTTGGATCTTGCAATTCTGGCTCTCGATTATAGGTCTGACCACTGTAGTCCATGTACAATGATCCTATTTGCATATGCACCAGCTGTATGTTTTGTTGGCTTGTGCAATATTTGGGTAAGCATTTGGGTTGACGTTTTGAACTTCTATCTGCACTTCTTCTTTGAGCTTGCAATACCTGGCTCCACTGAAGTCTGTGAACATATGGGAGTTCTCTAAATCTGGCTTTACTCTGATCAATAGGATCTTGGCTCCTGTGCTACTTTTACTACTCATTAGATATATATGGCCTTTTGAATCTGCATATAAAACTTTATCTCCATTGTAGACATATAGTTGTAAAATCTGCTCTATTGCACTTGTACCTATGTTACCACTACTATTGGCTTGCTCTTTGTTGTACTTGAACTCTCAGCTCGAGATGAGTCCTTGTTGACTAGTTCTGTAAACACTGTCTCCTATCAGGTTTTGGTATTGATTAGCAAAAAAATTTCCTACTCGGGTTTGATAAGACTGATTTTGCCAAAGTACTTTTGGTAGTTGATTGCTCTTAGACTCACAAGAGTTGATTAACTCTAGCTTGAAAGTGTCAGAATTGATTGCAGTCTTTGAAATGAAGAAAATCTAGGCCTTGAATGACCTAACCTGCAGATTAGATTGTTATCCATTTTTTCCATTTGACTTGAATTCATCTCCTGTCAAGCTCCCAATTCTTTGGCTACAACTTGGTTCTTCAATCTGAGCTAAGTGAGTCAGCAAATGAGATTTTCAAATTCTATCCTTGCAAGGAGCTAAAAGACTAATCTGCAACTTGAAAACTGAGTTATCATGTATTAAATTTGATCAGATGGAACCCAAACTTGACCAGTGGCCTTGTATTATGTTGTTCTAATATTGTACAAGCTCAAAAGTCCAAAATCTTGATTCTTGGGCTCAAAAGTAAATATTCGTGATTATTTACTTTTCTCACTTTTTAGACATTCTAGGCTTGTTTTACCAAGTAATCACCTTGTTTTGGCCTCTGGACAAGTTTGGTTGAGTTTGAACAAGATTTGTCCAAGTTATCAATTGTTTAGTGTCCGCAGACTCTGATTCAAGAATCTAGCTTAAGTCTCACTTTTGTGATCCAAATTTGATTTGTGGAGTCTACTTGATGTGCTTGACCATGTGGTATACTCAATTGTGCAAAATTTCTCAATTCTGAAACAAATGTAAATAATCACGATTATTTACTACTGGGATTTTTTTATTTTCATTTTTTCAACTTTTTGTCAAAATGTTGATACCAACTGGTGAAGCAACTAAACTTAAGCTCCCTAGCCAAGATTCACCAATTTTGGATAATTACTGCTCTATTTGTCAACAGTTGTCTGTTTGCAGACTGACTTTACAAATCTTGCCACAATTTTCACTTAAGAGATCCAAATCTTACCAAATTTGATATGAGTGCTCAATATAACATGATAAAACTGGTGATATGCTTAGTTGGTTTAAAAAAATGAAAAATATGGCAAAAGTAAATAATCACGATTATTTACTTTTAGTTATTTTTTACATATTTTTGGTCAACTGAGCATGTACACTTGTTTAACACATCAATATAAGCCTATGAGTCAAGTTTCACTGAATTTGAACAAGATTTACCAAGTCACACTCAGGTTCTTGACATTCAGTACAGATTTTAGTTTTTACCAAGTTTTTGGTCTGTTTTGTGATACAAACTCTATGAGCCTTCACAAAAGATGTTTGTAATCATACATAGAGTCTGTGGTATCAACCTTGATCCATTTTGAGCCAAATATAAAAAATGAGATTATTTACTTTTGACCTAAAATGAACACTTTTTGCAATTTTTCACTAGACAATCTTTTTATGACCTGTTTTAAGCCTTTGAGTCAAGTCGAAACTTAATTTGAACAAGATTCATCAATTCAGACACAATTTCTCGACAATCAGTACGAATTTCAGCTTTTGTCAAGTTTTTGGTCTGTTTTGTGATCCAAACTCTATGAGCCTTCACAAAAGATGTTTGTAATCATGCATAGAGTCTCTGGTATCAACCTTGATCATTTTTTAGCTAAACGTAAATAATCGCAACTATTTACTTTTGGCCCTAAATGAAAACTTTTTTCAACTTTTTTAGTGGACAGTTTTTTTATGATCTATTTTAAGCCTCTGAGTCAAGTCAAAGCTTAATTTGGCCTAAAATCTCAATAAAAAGTAAATAATCTGAGTCTTTGAAAACTTTTGAAAATTACCTCAAATGCATCCTTAAGCTTACCCACTAGTTCATACAACTTTTATGAGCATAATTTCCAGGCGGTTCAATCATTGACAGTCTTTTGGGTTGTTTCAAGTCATAGACCTGCAACTCTGCAACTTCACATAAACAACTCACAGATGATTCCTTTGGAGTGAGCAATGATTTGAGATCTCACCTCAGATTCTGCTTACCCTACTCCTAGGTTCTACTGCACTGGGTTGTGGAAAGTGTCCACAAACACTTGTTTTCTTGTTTTTTATGGTTTCTTGAGCATTGATCTTAAGACTTGTCTTGTCCATCAATCATTTTAAAAATCCTAACCTTATCCTACAATCCGACAATCCTACAATCCTATAAGGTACTTAGCAAGTACAATCTACTCCCAAGCTACCTCTACACAGCAAAAGACGACACTCTTAAGCTATGTGGTTTTTAAGAGAAAGTTTCACTCTAGGTGAACCTAGAGGAAGTTAATGAACAACTACACAAGACGCTCGTGTTTTCCCTAGTTCGGGTCTATTTGTCCCTAGCAACGGTGCCAAATGTGGGATGGGTGTCTAACCTCACTCCTATCTTATTGCAGACAGAGTGAGAACCACAATATAATTGTCAATCCATGGGACGAAGCTGACTCGACTAGTGCATAGATGCTACAAGAGGTTGTCAATCTCTTGGAAAACAACAAACAACTCGCATTTAGCTCAAGCTACACTCAAATGACTGAAATCACCAAAAGCTAATCGCTCATCGGCAAACAAATCACATTTGTTACAACATCAAACGACATCCAAACATTATGAAACTTCTCGGAGATGTTTATAATCTCAAATCTCGCTTTAGGTCAAGTGCAAAAATCGTGATTATTAACAGCAATGATTTTTTGACCTAGTCGTTTTCGACCCAGAATGCATCTAAATGCTTAGCAATGATGCCCCAATACCACGCCTATACTTAGTTTATGATTTTGAAGCTTAAATTCCTACTTATGATGAAATTAGGCCATGCATTGACGACGTCAAAAGCTATGGATTACCATGAAATGCTTATGTCAATGCATAAAGTTCTTACCTGCGATTGCAACGCAATAGACGGCATTGCAATGTGACAACCAGGAAGGGATTAGGAAGCGCGAGAAGGAGAGAAGTGAGCGTCGTTAGCTCACGATGTGTTTTCATTATCCAAAACTTAATAATAAACTTTAAAAAGTTGGCTTTTATACCTTAGCCAAGGTCTAAAATGTGTAATGTCCAACACCCAAGACCTTTGAGGCTCCACACTTATTGTATATGCACCCCAAGTAGACTAAATGACGTATGCTTTACATCTTGGAACTCTTATTGAGTCCATAACACATTAACAATATTACAATGGCTTGAAATAAATCGAGAATTTACAATACATGACCATTTTACGAAAATGTGAAAAATGTGTAGCTCCAATCTTTACTGCTTCTTCACTTTGATCTTCGATGTGCATTCGTACATCTTCGGTCTTTAGCAGCTTCTATTCACTGACGTTCACTCAGTTAACAATTGATTACACACTAGAAGATGCATTTCCATCCCCTTTTTGGGATGGGCACGGGCATCTTTACACACCAAGGCATAAATCTCACCACACTTATCACTACCAACTATGAACCGTATTGGCTACACCCTTGTATTGACAAATGATCTTAAAAAAAACAAAGCCTACATGTTGATGGAGAATCAGTCCCAAATGCCCATATGCTTGTCCTCTCTATGTCTTGTGCAACCATTACTTTTGTACCCATTGGCATTCACACATGGGCTCACACATCTACTACCCCAGTTTGGGTAGTTGAGGTGTGCCCATTCCCATTTTACTTGGTAAGCCCTTTTTGGCATTCAAGCTTCCACACCTGGCCACTTTGTATTATCTAAATTGTTGCTCTCATGCCAACTCGTACATTCATGTGCCTCAGGCTTGCTTTTAACATGTTTCACACATTTTTTAATATTATCACCAAGAAGCAGCTCACGCTTGCTTTTCAGCACCCAGCAGGGCAACGAGGGGTTGAGTGCTTTAGAGTACTTGTCCCTCGCTTTGAAAAACTACACAAAGTTGGAAGCCAACATGGTCTATTCTGACAAAGTGTTAGCATATTTTTTCATCGACCTCACCCAACAAGAAATGTTTACAAGTAACTCGCAAGTAAAGAGAATGGCACTAATCTTCTTGGCTACTACAAAAGTTTACTTACCAACATTCATGTTGTTCTTCCCCCTAAAAGAAAGACTACGGACTCGAAGGGTCCACCTCAACTTGTGTAAGTATAGCGCATGAGTTCACCCAGAGGGATTTTCCAAATTCAAAGAGTACATCTACAAGAGGGATCAAAAATATATAAATTTGAAAAAAAACTACAAGTTTATAGAGAAGAAGGGGTCATCTCATTTGTGGGTAAGTGTGTGTGTGTGTGTGTGTGTGTGTGTGTGTGTGTGTGTGTGTAGCTCTTTTATCATAGATAATAAGACATAATTGAACTTTTTACATTCAAAAGACAACTGGCTTTAGAAAAAGGAAATGATAAGTACTAAAACAATTCAGTATTAGAATTATTTTTATACAATGATTGTAAGAATGAAGCCCCAGTCCAGTATACAAATAACAAAATAATTTCCCAAGCATCAGGTGAATGTGTAATCCAGTGTTGGACAACTCACTACAGGCAAAACAAACATTCCAAGACAAGATAGAGTCCTTACCTGCATCCATCCAAACAAGATAACAGATATGTTAGCCTTAGATGTGGTTTACAGGTATCAATGGACTATATCACCATGTTCATCTTACAAACTTTTTTTAAAACTTTCAAGCTAAGTCCATAGTAATTATGAAAAAAACGTTTTCTCTTTTTTACAAAAATCCCAAAGTTTTTAGTAAAAGAGTATCATTTTAATTAGAAGGCCATCACCCCTTCTAGTCCAAGTGTCTGAATCCCCCCTTTTTTAAATTTTTACCAGTTTTATCAGTTACAATAGCTCCACCAAATGAAGTTTTATACAAGAAGTTTTTCTTTAAAAAGTCCCATTTATAGTTCTTATAAAGTATCAAGTTCGTTTAAGTTTGTTTTTAGGTCAGATATCCATCATGGTAAATGGACTTCAAATCATCCCACAATCTGTATATCACTTATCATATACTTCTCCTAAGCAATCCAAGTAGCAAGGAGTCTTGATACAAGCCAAGCTTTGAGCCGAGTCCATGAAGTTAAAGGGAAAAATATACCATGCTTAAAGTGCTAGTATCACATAAATACCCGAAGCTATAAAAGGAGCACCATCCACCCAAGTGCATGCAGAAACTGTAATGCATAACCTAACCTAACTCATAAAGTAAAGACCAAGTACTACAATAGTGTGCAACCGGGCCCAACAACCCTAAGAACCCGTTTGTGTTCTTAAATAACAGTGCGCAGTAGGACAGAAAAACACCACCACCTATGTATGTACCCATAGCAAACCAATATCAGTGCGCAGCGAGACAGAAAAACACCATTATCCATGTATGTACCCATAGCCAACCAATATACAAGGCCTATCAAGGGTTCTTATGATAGTGCTACAAAACTTATGTAAAAGCAACAATATCAAGTAAATCACAAGGCATTTTGATGCTCAGTAAGCCCCCAAAGTATGTCTGGTTACTGCTGACAGAGTACTTGCCATGCTATGTAGAGTGGCAGCACACAATCCCCTAAAAAAGCCAATGTTGACGTAGAGCAGCCCCCAAAAAAACTAGTTTTATCAGAGATAACAACAATAGTTGGTAACTCATATCCCAACACCTCCTTGAACAGTAACTACAAAGTATAATAGCAACTCGAAAACCCAGTGGAAGGGTAAAAGGCCATCCAAAATACCATCACTATATATACTTACTGCCCAACAAGGACCTTAACTAGGTTCCATCATACAGAGAAAAAACCTCATACAGAACCATATTATCAAGACTAGGTACAACAAGATTATCATAGTGAAATTGCCCCTTAAAAAAGTAGGTTTGCAAAGAAATATGCATGGGTAGAGTGGAAAACCTGAGTAACTTGTGTTGCGAGCTCCATAATTCAGTGTAAAAAAAACACACAAATCTACTTACTGCAAGCAGAACAACAACCAAAGCTAAGTGATGGGCAGAGTTGCACCCTCACCTCTTTTAATAGAGTAAGGAGGAAGGCAGCTAGTAGTGTGTGATGAGCAGAGCGCCATGAATGCAGAGACCCCCTCCTGCGAAAGCAAGGCCGCCTACAAAGCAGTATGAGAGTACTACTCTAGCACCTTCACAGCCAGTATTACAAGGCAGTAACCCCACCCCCCCCCCCCCCCCCCCCCCCCCCCCCCCCCCCCACCCCATTTTTTAATCAAAACCTACTTGTGTCTTAGAAGGGTGAGGTCTCATGACGGAGACCTAATAAAGTGAATTTTATGCGTCCAATACGCTATGGGTTCTTAAGTGATACAATGTGTGTGTGTGTGTGTGTGTGTGTGTGTGTGTGTGTGTGCACGCGCGCGCGCGCGCGCCTGCCCTGTCCCCAGGCACCAAACACAATGAGTTGATAGTAGGCCCATTGTGAATGGGCCTACTCCTTATTAGAGAAATGATATTTTCATGTTTAAAGTGTAATCCAGATCAGTCATGCTGAGTAAGAGATTGTATAATTTTATTGACTATTTGGCTTCTATTGAAACCATTATGGCAGTATTTTCTTATTAGTAATTTATATCCTCCTAGGAAAGGAGATAGTTGGAGGAAGAGTGGATGATCAAATATAATAGGCTAATACAAGTGCTAAGCGCTGCTTTGTGAGGCCTATTACTATTCTTCTTAATGAACTCCAAAGGTGGCAGTTTAAGAAGATCCTTTTTCCACACAAATTTAGGTCGTATCCTCCAACTGAAGGAATGTGAAGGGAGATAGAAAGGTTAAGGAACTGTACCGAAGTACAAAAAGCCCCATTGGGTGTTATGAACTCGTGTAAAGAAGTAGGTTCAATTTTTAGGCAGTGAGGATATATAAGGCAAATTTCCTCGAGGATGGCTTTATTGTTAATGCTTAGTACGTCATCCATGTATCTGTAAGTATGTCCGAACAGTGAAAGATTATTTTTCCTACATTCCATGGCTTTGAGAAACCATTTGTATTCAAAGAAGGTTAGGTAAATATTATACTTAAGTGGAGAGCAGGAGAACCCCATGGGGATGCCCAGGCATTGGTTAAAACAATGTTCTCCAGAAAGGATAGTACAGTTATCGAGCAACCATGAGATGTAAAGACAAAGCTTCTCTTCTCCGAAGTGTAAGGGGTGTACGGAGTAAGTCTTCTTTAACCACCTTGGTTTTTTGAAAAGTGATATGTAGAAAAAATTCCTCCTTCTTGCATTGGAGAAAGCCATTTCAATAACCTTGGCTAGGACATTCTTAAGGCCAAGATCCCCATCAAGGGGAATGTTTTCATAACATTGTGTGATATCTGCTGAAAATAAAGAGAAGATTTGTTTAGGGAGGTTAAGAGAGACCTCAGTAGACTTTTTTGTTATCTAGAAGGGGTTGTATTCTTTGTAGAAAGTCATGGCAGATTTTTTGTTTAGAGGCACAAATAAGTTCAAACTCCGCTAATATTAGGTCAAGGCATAGAGTGATATCATTGGTGATACCAGTAAAGATACAATTAGAAGCGTCAAATAACATCTGAATTTGTGTTTACGTATCTTATAGGTGGGAAAAAGTACTGGTAGTTTAGTGTCTTGTAAAATATAGCTTAAATTCTCTAAGTGTCTTGAGATGCTACTGGTGACTATTTGTAAAGAAGAGTTGATTCTAATGAATCCCTTTCCAGAAACCCGATCACGGGCAGCATTCCAAGCAAGGTTTTTGCAAATAAGAGTGGGACTATGAACCACTTATTAGATATTTTTTGAAAATCAAGAGCAAGTTGTGGTGTTAACCAGGAGTTATCAGTGGATAACCATTTTCTCGGAATTTGTGATAATTTTTAAGGAAGCATTCCTCCACAAATTTAGTTAAGTCCAGTAGGATTGTCTTCTCCAGTTGCAGAGAACTGACAAGGTCAGTTAGGCAGCTAAGTACAGTTGATAGAGCGAGGTAGGGGTTTTTGGGAGAGTTAGGTATGTGATTGAGCCCATTGGTCAAGATCCTTTGAATTTTGATATTTTCAATGATGCTAAGATCACAAGTACAAACATGCATACTGTATGTATCAAAGTTTTTGCAAAATTTGTAAATTGACTGCATGAACATTTGGGAACAAATTCATGTCGAAGAAAATCATTACTATAAACCAAGTTTTTCTCACGGGTTGTTGATACGTCCACCCAATGAGTACATTATCAAGCAGTTTGTGATTGCCAAAAAGTAGGTCAAAGCACTCACAGAAAAGAGATTTAGGTTGTATCCAATCGAGAAGTATATTATGGAAGAGACAGTGTACGTAGAAATAGCCTTGGTTTGGAGCTACTTTGTTGAGAAACATTCGTCCGCAAGGGCTCGCAGAAACCTGCAATTCCACCAAGGATTACATTTCAAGAAAATTCCTGATGGGAGAGTTTCTGCCTCTTCCCATAGGGTAGCTACAAGACTTCCCCGGTTAGAGGAAGAGCTAGCTGTTAAAACAGAAGTGAAAGAGTTGGTGGTAGTAAGAGAATTGGGTCTTTTCAAAGCAGGGGAATCATCTTCATCAATACATGGTTTGAGTAAGCTAGTGATGACCTTTACACCTTTGTAGTTAGCATAAGTGGTTAGATAGATTCCAGGTTCATCAGATTTCAGTTCCTTCAAAATATTAAAGCAAACGGCATGATCAAACCACATGATGTTGGATTTGCAAGAGGCTTTAGGATCAAGAAATCTGCAGGCACATTTAACATAGGGCCAAAAAACATTCCAAATGGATTCTGTGTAGACTTTTGGGTTGCTTTTAGAAAACTCCATGTTCCCTTTTGTACAGATGTAGAGGCCAGTATTGGAAGGGCATTTAGAATGGTCAATGAGATTGAGATTGAAGGGTGCTTTTATGAGTTCTCATTTGTCAAGAAATTGTCCACCTTTTAAGATCTTGAGTCTGTAGTCTTTGAGAGTAGAGGCAGGGAGGTTGGCCAGGTAAACCCAGGTTTCACTTAAAATAGGTGCTAAGAAATCTTTGTTGGGCAAGACCCAAACCTGATGGTCCACCCCAAAAGACTCGATTTCAATCTGTCTAACAGGTAAGAAAGGAAAAACTTTAGAGATTTTTGGTACCATTTCCACGAGGTTAGAGTCATTGAGGGAACAAAGATTACTCTGAAATTCTTTGACGGCTTCAATAATCGCACTATCCCTACAAAAGATACCGCCAGTTTGAGGGATAGTAGGGGTAGCCGGGATACTAACAAAAGATGGATTGAGACCACACACCCCAGAAGAAGAGTATAGGGTCAGCTCATGTTGGTATTGTAAAGAGAGTATGGGAAGTTTGGCTATGTACTATGAAAAAAAAAATCACCCCTTCTTTGGAGTCCTTGTCTAAGGTAGCCAAAACTTTAACCCAATCATTAAAAGATAACATGTGCAAGATAGGAATTTTCTTATATGAGATAAGATCCGAGTCATATATTAGTTGAGACGCATCCAAGCTGTTAATACATTTGAGGACGAGTGACGTGGCCACAGAGAGAAGCTCAGAGGTCAATTCCAAACCTTGTGAGAGAGCAAGGTTTTGCAATACATCAAAAGAGTTTAGTGAGTTTATGATTACTTACTGTAATAAGTAATATACTCTTTGGCCTTTCTAGCAAGGAAGGGTCTGGTTATAACTGCCAAAGCATTTTTTGGTTTATGGTCTTTAAGGTACAACTTAATCTGCTCAAGAATCTTTGTATGATTCTCAGGGCTGTGTTTTACACTCATGCGGGCTGTCATTCTAAAAGGTTTGTGGTCTTGACAGGAAATACATAAGATCAGTTACATTAGATTAGGCCTACAAACCTTAAACCGGCCAAGTCAAAGACTATAATAGCCGTGAGCAGGAGACCAGAAAAATAGTTTATGAAGGACCACCTAACACCAGTAAATCAATTAAGGGATTATAGACTGTGGGTCCATCTTAGCGCTAAGTTTTAGAATTAGTTTCCAAAGCTAGCATCCCGATTTTTTCATAAAAGAAAAAACCTTATGTTTAGGATGTGTGTGTAGCTGTTTTATCATAGATAAAAGGACATAATTGAACTTTTTACATTCAAAAGACAGCTAGCTGGCTTTAGAAAAAGGAAATGATAAGTACAAAAATAATTCAGTATTAAAATTATTTTTGTACAATGATTGTAAGAATGAAGCCCCATTCTAGTATACAAATAACAAAAGAACTTCCCAAGCAGTAGATGAATGTGTAATCCAGTGTTGGACACCTCGCTACAGCCAAAAAAAACATTCCAAGACAAGATAGAGTCCTTACCTGCATCCATCCAAACAAGACAACAAATATGTTAGCCTTGGATGTGTTTTTTTATAGGTATCAATGGACTATATCAGTTGTTATCCATGTCCATCTTACAAACTTTTTTTTAAACTTACAAGCTAAGTCCATAATAATTATGAAAAAATATTTTCTCTTTTTTACAAAAATCCCAAAGTTTCTAGTAAAAGAGAATCATTTTGATTAGAAGGCCATCACCCCTTCTAGTCCAAGTGTCTGAATCCCCCCTTTTTTAAATTTTTACCAGTTTTATCAGTTACAATAGCTCCACCAAATGAAGTTTTATACAAGAAGTTTTTCTTTAAAAAGTCCCATTTATAGTTCTTATAAAGTATCAAGTTCGTTTAAGTTTGTTTTTAGGTCAGATATCCATCATGGTAAATGGACTTCAAATCATCCCACAATCTGTATATCACTTATCATATACTTCTCCTAAGCAATCTAAGTAGCAAGGAGTCTTGATACAAGCCAAGCTTTGAGCCGAGTCCATGAAGTTAAAGGGAAAAATATACCATGCTTAAAGTGCTAGTATCACATAAATACCCGAAGCTATAAAAGGAGCACCATCCACCCAAGTGCATGCAGAAACTGTAATGCATAACCTAACCTAACTCATAAAGTAAAGACCAAGTACTGCAACAGTGTGCAACCGGGCCCAACAACCTAAGAACCCGTTTGTGTTCTTAAATAACAGTGTGCAGTAGGACAGAAAAACAACAACACCTATGTATGTACCCATAGCAAACCAATTTCAGTACACAGCGGGATAGAAAAACACCATTATCCATGTATGTACCCATAGCCAACCAATATACAAGGCCTATGAGGGCTTCTTATGATAGTGCTACAAAACCTATGTAAAAGCGACAATATCAAGTAAATCACAAAGAATTTTGATGCTCAGTAAGTCCCCAAAGTATGTCCAGTTACTGCTGACAGAGTACTTGCCATGCTATGTAGAGTGGCAACACGATCCCCTGAAAAAGCCAATGTTGAGGTAGAGCAGACCCCCAAAAAAACTAGTTTTATCATACATTTAAAACGACAACAGTTGGAACCTCATATCCCAAAACCTCCTTGAACAGTAACTACAAAGTATAATAGCAACTCAAAAACCCAGTGGAAGGGTAAAAGGCCATGCCAAAATACCATCATTATATATACTTACCGCCCAACAAGGACCTTAACCAGGTTCCATTTATACAGAGCGAAAATCTCATACAGAACCATATTATCAAGACTAGCTACAACAACATTATCATAGTGAAATTGCCCCTTAAAAAAGTAGGTCTGCAAAGAGATATGCATGGGCAGAGTGGCAAACCTTAGTAACTTGTGTTGTGAGCTCCATACTTTAGTGTAAAAAAGACACACAAATCTACTTACTGCAAGCAGAAAAACAACCAAAGCTAAGTGAGGGGCATAGTTGCACCCTCACCTCTTTAAATAGAGGAAGGAGGAAGGCCACCGTGTGATGAGCAAAGCGCCATGAGTGGAGAGACCCCCTCTTGCAACAACAAGGCCGCCTACAAAGCAGTATGAGAGTACTACTCTAGCGCCTTCACCGCGAGTATTACAAGGCAATAAACCGCCCCCCATTTTTTAATCAAAACCTACTTGTGTCTGAGAAGGGTCAAATTCCATGGCGGAGAGCTAATAAAGTGAATTTGATGCGTCCAATATGCTATGGTTTCGTAAGTGATACAATGGTTGTGTGTGTGTGTGTGTGTGTGTGTGTGTGTGGGGGTGTGGAGAGAGGGATTTTATAAAAACCTCTTGATCGCACATGCTATAGGTATTTTTGGAAGGTGAACCCCCTGGGGCTGTAGACAAGGAGAAACACATTTTTCTTTGACAAATCTTGATGCTCAAACAAGGACCTCCAATAGAAGAGAACTCCTAGGGAAAGGGGATTTCAAAGGACATGGCCATTTGCCTTTGGCTTAGTTGCCTCCATGGTAACATCTTGTACATACATTGATTACGAGTGGGTGTGTCAAGTACACATTTGCGACAAAATAGTGTCTATGATATTGGAACATGAGGAGCAGTTATTGCATCAAAGCAGTGTGGCTTCAAAGCCTTGCCAAGTTTTTGTAGCAAAATCCAAAGGAAAGAAAGGTAGTAACAATAGGAAGAGTCATGCAGAGAGAGTAAGATGCTTTGAAAAACAAGATGAGGAAACACAAAGGCCTGCTAAGTTAAGGGGAGATGAGGGAGAGTAATTTTAAATACGTGCTTACTATCACATGAACTTTTTATTGTGTTTTAATATAAAATTGTATTATCTACTATGCATATATAATCACAAATGATTTGTATATTATAAAGGGCCCCACTTGAATAATGTGAAAGGTGCACATTGCACATCAACATTTTGAAACAAAATAAAATGAGAAGGATGTAAAATAAAAACAAAAAATTTTAAAATTAAGACAAAAAAATATTTTAGTGTTTTTTCACAGAACCATCACTATCGGCAATAACGATTAATATAACAATGGCAGGAGAAGTCGTCGCAATTAGAACATTTAAAAAACACTAATATATGTGTAAAATTCTCAAGAACATCACCATTAATAACCCAAAGCTATTGACTGTCGAGTCATCTCATCAAGCCTCCCAAAAGAGATTATACATTCATGCAGAGTCATTCCAAAGAGAGTATGTATCTCATAGATCTAGAAATCATCCCATCAAGCCTCCCAAAAGAGATTATACATTCACGTAGAGTCATTCCAAAGAGAGTGTATATCTCATGGATCTAGAAATCATACAACTCAACCCTCAAAAAAGAAAATTTCAATTACAAAACCACATGGGAACTGAATTACACCTGCTCTTTCGGCATCTGCTTTTGTTTGCAAATAGATAAATGCAGCTCTGTATAAGGTTTTGCAAGCTGAAAGAATAGCAACCACACAAATGCACAGGCTGAAAACACCAATAAGGTGTTAAGCGCAGTCTTGACAAAAATGGTGAGCAACGGATGACGAGGGCTGATACATATAAACTACCACACTGAGAATTCCCAAAAGAATATGTCCAAATCAGCACATGCTTTTAAAGTCAAGAGACTACTTGAATTACAATCAATTGAACCAGAACATCAACTACGAACCTACAACACTTCCATCTGAATTAAAGTATCAACTTACCTAAGGAGCTCATTTGCGAGAAGAATCCTCTTGGTACAAAGATTAGGCAGCACACATGGTAGAAAATCCTATTCAACAGAGGGACAAACTCACTTCCCAGGAAATTACTTAGTTATGTGACCAAAGGCAATCTATACCATAAGATACAAGGAAGCCATCTCACTTCATTGGGTAAGCAAGTGCAATTTGGCAGCATTTTTATATGCGACCTTAAAGAGTGCCGAAGACTAGGGTGCTATGGCAAACTACAAACCTCTGTAACAGAGTAGAAGTTGAACACCTCACCGCCTCATCATTAGCAGAACCCTAATTACCTGACATATCACAGGATCGTCGCACCAAAAAAAAACCCGCATTTGAATCAGTACCTGGATCCATGGCCCCTATTGCTACTTGTACTCACAGTAAATTTCCTCTCTGGAGGTGCATGCTCAGGCTTCTTTATGGACAAAATCTCCCGACCTCCACCACCAATTGAAGCCACACGCACGGTAATCTCTTGGCCTACTTTGAAGAGCCGCTCAAGAATGGCAAGCCCGCCAGTGAACCCAAGATCCTGAGCAGAAAGATAAGCTTCCTTGCCGTTGGGCATGGTAACAAAGTACCCAAGAGGAATTACGTCCTTGATGATGGTCTGTTGAGTGCCAGGATCGCCCTTATTAAGAATCTTGTGAGGAGCGAGATCAATGTTCTTGGCCTCCTCCTCCATCTCTGCCTGCACTTGAGCTTGAGAGATGGGCTCCCGCCGATAGGAGCGCACACTGTGAAACCCCAAAAAAGGGATTTCTGTGTGCCATGAGCATGCTGCTGCTCCCGTTAGCTTGAAGCCCTCGTTGGAAACGCCCCTGCTCAGAGGCTCAGCTGCACCTGCTCGCTGAAGCAGCTGCAAGGCCGACCGTAGCCACGCTCTCGACTTCATCGCTGACCTCGAGCACCTTAGCAGAACCAGCTACTAAATATCTGAACAGAGCTGCTAAATATTTCTATTAAACCCTCTGTACCAACGCTTGCGGAGCCCGTGTATTTCATGCCTCCAAGGGAGTACCCGTCGAGCCTATCCCTGTGGCGTAATTGGCTACTGAGTCTAATCAATTGCAGCCAGTCACACTGTGCGCACAGTACTGGCAAGGACCTCATTCTCAAACTCTGCAGCCGTACTGACCACCTCCCTCGCCCTCCACAACCTCGCAAAGAGCAGCTCGTCCAGTGCTTCTCCATCGACTATCCAACCTTGGACGCAGTCGCCGAGTACAGTGGACTGCACTGCCTCTAAGCCTTCAAGGCTCTATAAACTTTCACACGCAATTGACCTCCACGTGGACGCCATAGGCAGTAGGACGCCCAAGCGAGCCCAACACTAAGGCCAATGCTTTAACAGGCCAAAAAAAAAAAAAAAAAAAAAGGCATTGCAACATTTGTCACGAGAAGAGCCATTTTTTATATAAGTGTCCCAAGCACAAAGGAGGATCCTTGTCAATAGCTCACTCACTAGCCTTTGTCCACTTGGTTTCAAATATTTACTTGATTGGACTAAGGACTTTTTTTAAACAAAGCTAGAGTGTGACACCACTTGGCATAATGGCAATCATCAATCAAAAGATGTGGACGAAGTAGGTTCATGACATGCTCCTTGCTTGGTTTTTTTAACCACCTGCATTGACTATCAAGAGCATCACGTAGCTTTTAAAAGCCGATCTTGCATTGGATAGGCTTCATAAACAAAACTGGCGAATATATCTCTAATGAAAAAGGGAGAATTGAAGAGCTACAAAAGGATCTTGAGCATGGGGCTAAGTTGAAAGAAGAGGAACAATCTCAAGGAACAACACATAAGCAATAGTGATGGGAGATATATTATCAAAAGTGAATGCCACAATCAACACAATGGCAGTAGTGCAAAAGAGATGTTGATCCACATGATGATGGAGATTGTGGGATATGATTGACATGAGAGAAGGTATGAAAGACAAAGAGACCATGATAGATGATAGAGAGGATGAAAATAGAAGGGATTGTAGCCACAAGGAAAGTAATCAAAGGATCCACAAAGAGCATGATGATTGCATAAATAGATACAATGGATATGTTGTAGAGATCGACGTAGGGGAAATTGTAGCTCTCCAAAAGGGCATCAACCACATGGACTTGAGCTATTCAATGTTTATCGAGGTAGGGTTTCACGTGTCATGGATCATGGCAGCTTGCGAGATTTCATGATGGAAAGAAAGGGGTTGTGCATGTGTTGCAAATTGGCACGCAGAAGATTGCAAATGCAATCTAGATGATGTGAAGAGAGATTGAGAGGTATGGGTTAAGGTTTTTTCCACGATTGTGAATAAAATGAGGCTTTCTAGGAGGGATGTGGATCAAAAGACAAGGCAAGATTTTCTATGGATGAGGAAAACATTTTAATCCCTCTAGTAGGTGATTCGATTTATTTAAAGGAAAGTAAGAGGAGAATCAATGGCGATTCTCTTGCAGCTTTGTCGTCACTAGATCAACGTCAGAACTTGAGTTTGCGCCGCTAGATAAGCTGGGCGTATGGCAGAGGAGAGATAATGGGAGCGTATGGCGGCACTCAGAGGAGAGAGAAGGGAAGCCGACATGCAGATGCGAATGCAAGATTTGGTTTTTTTTATTATACGTCAGGTCCCATGGAGCAACGTCACGTAGGCGTTGAAGTGGTTACGAGAGGATTGATAGGGTGTTTGTTGGGTTAGTGGGGGTTCGAATCTGAATAACCCTTTTGTAAGCGTAGTGGCGCATTCACTCGAGAGGAGAGAGAAAGAATCTCAGAGAGCATCTTAGGAAATAATGAACAAAATAAAAGTAGAGCTGGGTGCATAGGGATTCTAGGATTACGTGCACTACCGACTTTCAACGTCAAGACCCGTCCGCTCCACCAGAAAAGGCACGTGGGTGTCCTTGACAAACTTGAGGCCACCATAGCCAGCTATTGCTTCAGCTTTATATGAGAGTTAAAGCAGAGCTCTACATGCTCAGTGATCTCTTTCTTACAGATTATGGGCGGCAAAGCACTCGCTCTATATTCCCTTGCTCTAAGTATAATTGCCCAGCTTGTATGTTCCCAGAATGTGAGCTTCACGTTCCCAGATTTTTCTTCCACAGAGAACCTTCTCATCCTCGGCAACACAACCATCAGCGAAGATGGCAGCTCTCTTTTCATGACATACAACAGCAGCGGAGCGACAGGTCCTTATTTCATTTCAAGAGTTCTCTACAGCACTCCCATCCTCATGCACAACCTGTCCCAAGGGCTAGCTACCTCATTTTCTACCTCCTTTACCTTCTCCATAGCTACAAACCAGACTGACATCACCGCCGACGGTTTCACGTTCGTAGTAGCACCCAATAACTTGCTTCCAACTACCCGCTCCGCCAGTGGGGCTGCCATGGGCCTCTTTGATGTCGACTTCTACAAAGGCTCCAATGCTTCCATGTTGCAAATTGTTGCTGTTGAGTATGACACCTTCCTGAACCTTGAGTATGTTGACCCGGATGATAACCATGTCGGCTTGGACATCAATTCACTCACATCTACCATAAATCAAAGCTTGCCCTCAGAGCTGGTTTTAAAAAGCACCAATGTCAGCCGCCGCCTCATCACTTGGATTGATTATGATGCTGTCGCGCACCAGTTAGATGTGCACCTTGCGGTAGCCCCCGCATTGAAGGAATCTGCGACAAAGGTTTTGAGTTACTCAAAACTGAGCTTATGGGATCATGTGAAAGGCACTTCATTTGTAGGCTTTACTGCAGGAACTGGTATTTTTCGGGAAAAAAACGCAATTCATGACTGGAACTTTACAAGTTGGCTTGTCTCCGTCCCTGATCAACCAATATCTTCACCATCACCATCTCCTTCCTTGCTGCCACCATCACCATCGACTATGACTACAAGGAATGGAGTCATAATAGGTACAATTGTTGCCTTTTTTATGCTCTTTATTGGGCTTTTAGTCTTTGCATGGAAGAAGTGTGTCTCTACATCTGGCCTTCACCTGGATGTGGATCTCATGGTAGCGCCCCGGAAATTCACATATAGGGAGCTCCAGATGGCCACCGGAGACTTCCGGGAGAGGCTAGGCCAGGGAGGATCGGGAGAAGTGTTCAAAGGTGCGATAGCGAGAAACAATGCCGAGGTCTTGCATCTTGCCGTGAAAAAGATTGTCAATGCTTCAAAGCAAGGGGAAAAAGAGTTCAAATCAGAGGTTATGACAATAGGCAAGCTAAGGCACAAAAGTCTAGTGCATTTGTATGGTTGGTGTCATGAAAAGGGGAGACTGCTCCTTGTATACCAATTCATGCCAAATGGGAGTGTCGATAAACTCTTGTATGCGAGTAGCCCAACAGTCTTGAGCTGGCCCTTAAGGTTCAGTACATTGAAAGGAGTGGCTGCTGCTCTTGTCTATTTGCATTTGGATTGGGAGAAGATGATTGTACATAGGGACATCAAGGCTAGCAATGTGATGCTTGACTCGGAAATGAATGCAAGGCTCGGTGATTTTGGCCTTGCGCGCTTTTTTGATCATGGTCAATATTGCACACAGGCTTCCATAACTGGGGTAGCGGGGACGTTTGGTTACATGGCTCCGGAGTATGCTATGTCTGGTCGAGTTACTGTGGAATCGGACATTTTCAGTTTTGGCATTCTAGCACTTGAAATAGCATGCGGGCGTCGTCCGTTCTCAGAAATGGACGAGTCTCTGCTAGAGTTCGTGTGGAGGAAGCATGAGGAGGGGTGCTTGGTGGATGTGGCCGATGATCGGATGCGAGGGGACTTCGATGTCGATGAGATGAGACGCGTTCTGCATTTAGGGCTTGTATGTGCACATCCTGATCCCAAGTCAAGACCCCCTGCAAGGCGAGTATTGCAGATACTTATGGGGGAGGGGGAGCCGTTGGAGCTGCCTGCATCAAGACCTATGGCCATTTACGTGCAAGTGGAAACGAAGAGGGTCTATAGAGGTGGCATTTTGACTTCTATGCCAGGTCCAAGCATTGCTGATACCACTTCATTTTTAGAAAATGTTGAATTATCTGCACCCAGGTAGCATCAGCGTGGGCAAATTTTAGGATTCGAATAGCAATAAGCTATTGCAATATTGCCTTTTGAGTCTTTGACTGGTGGCCTTCATGAAGAATGACCATATGGAGCCTTCAAATTTGAAGGGTGATTCTACTTTTCATTTCAAAGGCCTTCAAGAAACTTGCTGTTTCTTGATACAGAAGGCCACACATCCATTGTTTTGAAGGTGGCATTTTCCTAGGCCTTCTCTAGAAGGTGGATAACTTGAAGTGTCGGTGATGGTGCCGGATGCAGGCCGACATCAGCATTTCCCATCAAGGCTCAAAAGAACTCATTTATTGAGCAGGTTTCAAATTTATCACATTGTGATGGCTGTGATGGTGCCGGATGCGGGCCGACATGAGCATTCTCCATCAAGGCTCAGAAGAACTCATTTATTGAGCCGGTTTCAAATACACCACATTGTGAATTGAGAAGGGAAATGCCACATTTGGGAAGGATTTAGATCCTTCTCATCCAAACCTCAGAGAGAGATTTCTTGGATTGAACAGGCTTTGGATAAAGCGAATCTACCTTCCCAAGCTTTTGTTCCCCATCTAAGCTCCTGGTCAGATACTAGTTCAGACAGGAGTAGCTGGAGCTCATGATGATGATGATGATGATGATGGTGACTGTCAAGTAAAACCTTTTCTATGGTCTCATGGCACACAAGCCTGGTCTTTTTTGGGGGGCCATTTCACGGTAAAGGATTTGATGACCAGTTTCTTGGGAAACATCTGCACCTTACTTGTCAATACCAATTGTTCCTGTACAATACCTTTAACCAGCCATGGACAATGGGACCAAGTTCTCTAGTCGAAACAGAATAGGAAAAATGCCTAAAGCGTTACCTGTCTCATTCTTAGCTTTGTGTTTTCAGAGTCGGGTAGGGCACGCCCGGCCGCTCCCCTCATACACCAAAAAAAAGTATACAAGAAGAACGACCAGGACTATGCACCCAGAAACCGAAGGCAGTTTATGTTTTCATTGTGTACGCACCTTTCTACATACCTAGAGCTTATGCTCTTGATATGGCAACCTACAATCAACATCTTCATTGGATACATGTGTAAAAAGCAACCAGACAAGCTGCAATAATGGCATACACGTTTAAGTGTATGATCTGATGAATGTGTGACAATTTTTTTACCACACTTAGATATACTTTTTCCATGCTTCAAGCATTTTCTCAAAGGGAGCGTAACAATGCCAAATGTGGGTTTTCACACACAAGGAATGTACTTCATCTGGATCAAGAAACACAATTTATGGGGGTTTTGTTTTTTGCGAGTGTTTTCTAGTGAGCGCTTTTTTGGAATCTAAAGAGCATATTCCGAAAAGATTTTAGAGAGAGAGAGAGAGAGAGAGAGAGAGAGAGAGAGAGAGGGGGGGGGGGGGGGGGGGGGGGGGGGGGGGGGGGGGGGGGGGGGGTGGATATGTGAGAGGAGAGGATGAGAGAAGAGGGAATGCATTCCACAAAGACCTATCTAATTTGTTTTCATGCGTATCCCACTCTCTTTCACCCATTCATTGAGAGAAAATGGGAGAGAAAGAAAGAAAGAGAGATGGAGAGACAAAGAGGGATGTGGATAGATCTTGGATAAACTAAAAATAGATCCTATGAAACATACGCATACTTTTCGATTCTTTCAAAACACTCCATTCCTTACCCATTGTACAATTTGATCAAAACATTAGAAAGATGAACATTCGACTGTACTATATAAAGCAAGGAGGAATCCCGGCCTCTTCCTCGGCCACGTGGAGGAACTTGCTTGCTTCAGCGCCCTCAAGCAAGTGTGCACAGAGAGAGAGAGAGAGAGAGAGAGAGAGAGAGAGAGAGAGAGAGAGCCTGGATGATTGTGTTGAGCTTGGGACCTCTAGATAGGAAAGCTAGGCAATTCTTTTCTTCAAGCTATGGACATGGTTGCAAGACAGACATGTGCTGGTAGGGAGCTGCAAGGTAGGCTAGCAGAGAGAGAGAGAGAGAGAGAGAGAGAGAGAGATGTACCAAAAAGGATGAAATTCTTGCATATGATTTGAAGATGTAAGATAATGCAATATAGAAACAAAAAGAGTTTCTAGAGAGAGAGAGAGAGAGAGAGAGAGAGAGAGAGAGAGAGGTGTACCAAAAAGGATGAAATTCATGCACATGATTTGAAGATGTAAGATAATGCAATATAGAAACAAAAAGAGTTTTGAGAGAGAGAGAGAGAGAGAGAGAGAGAGAGAGAGAGAGAGAGAGAATGAAATGAAATGTTATATTGAACATCTTAAAAAGGCCAAAATGACCTATGAGACCAAATTGATACAATCCTTGTGGATCTAATCCAACCAGCTTGCAAACGAGAGAGAGAGAGAGAGAGAGAGAGAGAGAGAGAGAGAAGAAAGGGGGGGGGGGGGGGGAGGGGGAGATATAAAGCTAGAGAGAGAGAGTGATATAAGGAGAAAATGGGAGAGAAAGAGAGAGATGGAGAGACTCTGAGACAAAGAGTCTCTCTCCACACACACACACACACACACACAACCCCTGGCAAGACTCTGTTGCTTCGTATCCGACCACAAGGAGCAAAAGCACGATGGAGGAGGGTCATTACCCTGGGAGGTGAGCAGTTGTATGTTTGTGCTTCTTTCACACTGCAGATCATGACTCCATGGAGCAGGGGAGAAGGTGCGAGACGTGTCCAAGGTGGGGCAGAGGATGCGAACAAGGGGAGAAGGTAGATGTGACGAGCCCGAGGCAAGGAGCTCCTTCAGTGGATGAAAGCAATGAGCATGATAGACCATGCTCATGGCAAGACCTATGACAATGGGAGGCAGCATTGCTTTTGTGTCTCTCTCCATGGTGAGCAAGAAGGGAGCTGGTTATTGCAAGTAGGAGACTATGCAGGCAGAGAGAGAAGAGAGAGAGCTGTTTTTAGCAGATGTAGAGAGAGGGCATCTCTCTAAATGCAATCATGTACACTTGCACCTTGAAGGCATGTGCTCAAGCGACCAAGAGAGCAACTATGTATCAGGACAAGGAAGGGCTTGGAGGGAGGGAGGGAGGGAGGAAATAGGACGATCATTATAGTCACATAGTTATTTACATTTTTACATCCCCTCCTTTATGCAAAGGCTTGACCCAATTAGTACTACAATCACAAGGCGTACCATGTTGAAGTGCATGGTTGAACATATCACATAGCCACTCATGTGTAAAATCTCTCGTCCATTTAATCATTTCAAGCTTGAAACCTTGAAGATCTCTTGCTTTGCAAGTGGCCAACTTTTCGAGCTCATTGCACATATCCTCAATAGTAAAAAAAGATGATTTACATGGGAGTGAACCATAAAATGGTATTTTTTCAGTATTTGGTTGCTCATATAGTTGCCTACAATATTTGTACATATCCACAACACTCAAGCTACCAAAACTCTCAACCTGCTTGCCGTTTCATGAACGGTTCATGCATGGCAAATAGCTTCTCGGCCGTCTTCTTTGAGAATGGTCAGAATGCTTGACAAGAAAATGCCGCTACAAAATGTGCATGCTTCTCTTTAAAAAAGTTTTACTTATAGAGTTTCATGAATGGTTCATGCATGGCAAATAGCTTCTCCATCATCTTCTTCGAAAATGGTCTAAGATGCTTGACGAGAAAATGTTACTACAAAATGTGGTAGACATTGTTAAAATATGAAAACAATACCTTAGATGCATAGAGCTTGAATAGAGCTTTTATTTTAAGTCATGGGCTGCACGATTTTGACAACCAAAGCTAGATTTGGACCCTTTTTGTGAAGGGTTGTAGAGGTAGAGGCGCGAGTAAAAAACAGGTCTTGTTTAAGGACCAATCCCACCCATTAGTTTTATAGTAGTTGGGACCAGTTGAAGTACACAATGCAACCAAAATTGGTTGGCTTACTACAGAGGTGTCGAGTGTTCATTCGCGTAGGCACATATTCAATCCTTTTTGGCATGCGCATCTCTAATTATGCCCCAAGGGTCTACTTATTCGCCCCGTCTTTTGTTACAAAGATTTTTGAATTTCCTGTCGTGTTCAAGCTGTGGAGCACCATTTGCAGTGTGGTCTTTTGTTGCAAATGTGTGAAGTCACGATGCACCAGATGCACCCTTCTCCACCCAAAATGGTGATGCGTAGCTTGTTTTAGAGGCGACAAGATTTGGTCATCTCTACACTGGCTCTTCTACCCTATTGCACAACCTATTTCTCTAAAGGAGTCAATCCTCTACATGCAAAAATGCCCTTGCTGCTCTTTGTTTAAAGCTTTTAGCCTCTTTTAATAGCCTCTTTTCATCTCTTTTTAACCAAAATTAGCATGCATGCTATAATTTACCAAAAAGACATGCAAAAATGTTTAATCTTAGAAAGCGAGTACTTGGCATGATGGCAGGAAGTTGGAACCTCTGTGGAGATTGAATCGGGCACCAATCGGGTGTAGCAAGACGAGCCTAGCTTTGCAAGGGGAGCATCTTGATCTCGGGTAGCATTGGGAGAGCAGGGGTGCAGCAAGCTCGAATCCGGGGCAGCGAGTCCCGTGAGTAGCAAGAGCGCCACGAGCAAATCGATCACATATACTCACACGTCATCTCATCAGACTCTCAAAAACTAACAGTGGATTCGCCCTAGTGTAGTAAGCGCCTGTGTTTCGCTCTTGCTCGCTTCAAGCCTAATCACGATTATTAAGTTTAGTACAGTCGTTGGTTTTTTCTTTGCTCTTTGCCCTAGTAAATAATCTCTACGATTATTATCTCCTTAATAATAATCGTGATTATCTTCTACGCAAGCCTTTACCTTTTGGTATCCTAAGTTAGCCTAGAGGTATTATTTCCCTTGTAAACCTTTTTGACTCCTTTCAAATTTAGTCTACAAAAGGATTGAGTCCACCCCTAACAACAACAAAAGAACTTGCTCCCAAATAAAATACAGTGGGCTAGTAGAAGACGGCTTGGCAGATTGAGCCTTTTCTGCTTTAAAAAAGTCTCTGCCACAGCAGGTGGAGGTAGTCGAGGTTATTACTGTAGCGATTCCACCAACGCTTATCAAAAAATAGTTAGCCAGGCAAGCTAAGCTAACTCTTGTATTTGGGTTCAATGGAAGAATCCCAAACAGGTTTGAGATGATCCAATGGCTTCAGGGCCCTCAAATTCTTGGTCATGGAGGAGCAATTGAAAGTACTTCTTACCTAGCTAAAGGTTTTTGTTCATGAGATTCAAAGAGGCCTCCGATGTGGAACAGTTACTTGAAACAGGGCCCCTAGTATTTAATAAGACTACGGTTTGTGTGGTGCCTTGGGAGCCAGTGTTCGACTCAGCTGAATCTCTTCAAGGGTTTCATCCAGTCTGGGTTGAGTTTGTGGGACTGCCTAGCTAGCTATGGGAAAATCTCAGGATGCTTGCTAGTCAATTGGGCACTCCCTTATTTATACCTAACAAGAGACGGTTTGGCAGAAACTCAAACAGGGTTTGTATAGGCTGGGATGTGTCTAAAACGCCACCTAAGAGCATGGTTATCAATGTCGGAGCTGGGCTTGTTACTATTCCGCTAAACTTTGGAACATACTTTGGAGCATGTTTTGAATGCAACAACTTTGGACACTTCGCCAGGGATTTCCCCTTGAAGTCTAATGGTACTGCAGCTCCAGCAGCACAGGGCCCTAGAAAAATGGAAACCCCAATGGAAGGGCGGGAGAAGCAAGGAGGCAGTAATGAAGGGGCAAATGAAGGGACGGATAAAGGAGGTGTGATAGGTGACAAAATAGATATGAAGATGCAGGGAAAGGTTGTGGAGGAATCGATCCCATACAACGAACCTTCGAAGGTACAAGCAATAATAACAGGTTCATTACTCCCGTTGCTACCCCGAAATTTATGACAGTGACGACGGTGACAGCTGTTCAAGTCCCTGGTCTGAAAAGAGCCAAAAGGGTGAAGGCAGTGGCAAGAGACTCCAAAGTGCTTCAAGTTGTGAGAACACTTGAGGTGAAAGGATCTAATCCATCCTCCACCCCTGGGAAAGCAGGAGGGTTCACTGTCCCACTGCACAATCCATTTGCAGCACTGCAAGAAAAGAAATCCCCTGACTTGGAATCCCTGGATTCTCCTGGGGCCAAGGGGGGGGGGGGGGGGGATGATTCGGATGCTGAAGAATTAGTTCCTCTGTCACAATGAACCCCTCATTACAGATGGAGACGCTCACTATCCAATCTTGGAACGTAAAGGGGTTCCAAGCTTATTTCTTGGAAAGGGCATTTTCCGAAGATGAATGTTCACTAGCATTGCAAGCCCTTGGCAAGGAAAAGTCCCCTGGTTGGGATGGATGACGGTTGAATTCTATAGAGAATTTTGGGACAGTCTCAAGGTCCCAATCACAAGGATGGACAATAAAGTTATTGTCTAAGGGTCGTTGGAGTTAAGTGTAAAGAGAGGGCTTATCAAACCCATCCCCAAACAGATATGTTGCTCACAACTGAAACACTGGCGCCCTATAACGATGATGTCGGTGGCCTACAAAATTATTGTTAAAGCTGTAGCCCTTAGACTAGCCCCCTTACTAACCAAGATCATCTCTCCCTATCAACATGGGTTCATCAAAGGAAGGTCCATTTATGATAACATCTTGGCAGCAATGGTGGGCATCGAGTACGCAACTGTCACGAAGCAAGAGTGTGTACTGCTACAGTTGGACCTGGATAAGGCTTATGACAGAATTACATGGACATATATAGAAGCCATCATGGAAGTTCTGGGCTTTGGGCCATGCCTATGTCATCTGGTAAGTGTACTGGGAGTTGGAAGCCAATTAGAGCTCCTGTTCAACGATAGAGTTGTGGGCACTTTTGAGGTCAAAAGGTCTATTAAGCAGGGCTGCCCTTTGGCCCCCCTACATTTTGCCATAGGATCACATCCTTTAATCACGACTCATGAAGCTAGTGCGGAATGAGGGGAGTTGCAAGGCCTGGCTTTGCCAGGAAATAGCCAACTCCTAGCAAAACTTTTTGCAAACGATTCTCTCCTCTTCTTGAAGGCATGCCCCCAGGTCATTAGGAAATCTCTGGAGATTGTACAAATTTTTTCAGTAGCTTCGGGGTCCCATTGTAATATAGAGAAGTCAAGGCTGATCTCCCTATCAGAAAATGACTCATTTGACCCTTCTCTTTGGTCGGGGGAGATTGTCAAAAAAGGGAATATCTTCAGACATCTGGGAGCCCCCTTGGGGGTGGACGTAACTCACAAGCAAAGATTTGAGTGGATGCTTGAAAAAATCAAAACAAAAATGAGTAGGTGGGAGTATGCTCTTATCCCATTCCCAAGTCGAATAAAAGTGATAAATGCCTTTATGATTCCTTATATTGCCTTCACTAGCCCGCTTCTCAAGATGGCTAAGTGTCACTGGAAAGAGTTCTTAAAACCAGTGAAAAGGTTTTTATGGAAAAACAACACAAAATCCTCCAGGCCATGGCATTGGGCCCATTGGGAATCAGTTGCTCGGCCTGAGAATCAAGGAGGCCTTGGAATTCTGAACCTTGTGGCCCATGCAGAAGCTTGTTGTGCCAACTTTGTCGTTTCCTTGGTTAAACAGGATCAAGTTTGGACTGTCTGATCAAAGATATGATGGAAGCAGCTAAACTTGGCTCGAAAGGTGGAAAGTGGAGAGAGGTGGCGGTTCATGACAACCTGTTAGCCCCGACGTGGACTACTCTAAGACTGGGGGGGGCAGCTCAGGAGAATTGGTAAGAAAATGCAATAGAGCAGCAGGAGTCTTAATGTGGGGGGAGAAAACCAAATACTTGAAGAACTCCGTTTTGCATTGGTCCCCCTGGCTCTCCAAAGTTATAGAACCGCCACAAATTCCCTATTGGATAGAGATAGCCAGGATGTTGAATAATAAGGGTCTGAATCGACTGGGGCACTTTTGGGACAGTGACAACAAGAGCTGGAAAAACATTGACCTTCGGGTTACCCAGTACCAACTCAATAGCTTGGAGGTCTTGCTGGTCCACAAAGTGATGAAAGAGCTTGACAGTATAGTGATGCCTATCTGTGATTTGGAGTTTGACTGGAATGCCTGGAAATGGCTTGGAAGCAGTCTCTTATGGAAACCCCATCCTAAAGACATCTACCATATCATGATGCACAAGAAGAATTGGTCTAGCCCCCTTAACAAGATATGGAAAAAACAATGGTCGGAGGAAAGGTGGGAGCAAGTAATGGAGAGCATTTGGAAGCCAAAGATTCCGCAGCACATGAAGGTATTCTTATGGAAGGTATTTGGGGTGCTCTACCGACGGGGGTGAAGATTCAAGAAAGAGGGATTGGGTTGGATTGATGCTTGGGGTGTAGGTTGGCTAGTGAAGATCTGGCCCACCTCTTCATGGATTGCCCAACTATCAAAGGCCTCGCAAAAAAAATATGCAACTGGGTCCAAAGAACATGGAAAATTGGGTTTTACAAGACTGATCTATTCCTTGGAGGGAAGAATTCAAGTGGTCCTGCCGTCCTCATCAGCACTCAAATCGTCAGGTACTTCGTCCTACATAATGTATGGCAGACAAGGAACCGGCGTGCATTTGAAGGAGGTCTTGAGGTGGCAAGCTTCACAGAAATTATACAAGAAACCAAAGTGCTAATATGGACGTTCGGGCGCAAGGAACAATCACAGAATTGGTCTAGGACTGCTTGTGCCTTGCTGTCAGCAGAGGGCATGCCTAGGACGGGGGAAAATCTTGGCTATTAAAAGTTCTCAGAAGAACATGATAATGGACCTTATGTATCAAGGATAAGTTGGTTGGGGTGGCTGCCCTGTTAGCCGATGTAATTTGGGGCCCTGGATGATGTCATGGCTCAACACGAGCATGACAAGACCTTGTAACTATGTGGGTTGATTAATATAATTCACTCACAATTGTGAGTTTTGCTTTTTTTTTGTTTTTTAAGCGAGTACTTGGCCTTCACAAACTTTAGATCTAATGATAGATTCTCAATCGTGAAATTGTCCAGCATGTTTTTCGTTTATGATGAAAATGTCCTTTAAAGCACAATCTCATTAAAAGCATTCATAAATCATAAAAAGCATAGTTGGTGACATTTATGCTTCCTTTCTCAATGGGGAGTAAATCATAAGCATCCAAATTTCTTGGTGGCTGGTCAGAATTAGAAACTCAGCACAACGTACTAGAGTCGTAAGGAACTTGTTCAAGAACAACTAAGATGCAATACTTGACGTTGCAAAGTAGAGCTCAAATGGTACGAGAAGGAATTCAAGATGGTTCTTTTTTGCATATTAGTATCTTGAAAGGTATAGCTAATGTACCACATTAAAATTAGAGAACATTACCAAAATACCCCTCTAATTTGTAGAAATTCCCAAAATACCCCTCAAGTTTCAAAAATTCCCAAAACACCCTTGTATCTATTTTGGTTGGATTATTCAAGCTTATTAGTTATTTATTCTTTTTTGACAATCGAGATCTGTTTCTGAGTGCTTAGCATGTAAATTGTCACAAATTACATCACAAAAAAGGGCAATCAGTATCTTGTATCTTGTATTGATAGACAATCAGTTTTTCTATGAAAGGTACAAAAAATTTATCTTTGAAGAAATTTAATCTCACAACCAAAGGTATTTTGGGAATTTTGGAATATTTGACGGGCATTTTGGAAATTTATGACAAAATATTAGGGATATTTTGGGAAATTCCATAAATTAGAGGAGTATTTTGGTAATTTTCCCTTAAAATTACCTTCCCAAAGTCTCACACATGCTTGTCAAAAGAGCATTGTTAGCACTACATTACTTTGAAGATCATATTCGCATAATTGTGCTTGTCAATATTGTATTACACATCAAATTCCAAGGATTTTCTTGTATTATTGTCCATTCTTGATGTTGTAAGAGAGTCCCTTCAAATAGAATATTTTATTTCGTTTTGATATTGCCAGTAGGGGGTACCCAATCAAACCAAATAAAAAATTAGAAGGAATCAACTCAGATACGGACAGGGGTGGAAATTGAAGAAGACTTTGTCGAGCGATACCGCACTCAGCCCAGAAGAGTGTGTGGGCGAGCTGATGGATAGAGCAGCAAGGGCTGCACAGAAGCTGAGGGTGATGAGCAGACCGAGAGGAGGCGTGCAAAGGTTGAGCTATTGAGAGTATAAAGGCAGAGGAAGAGATCGGGCAGAGGCAAGGTGGAGGAGAAGGGGGCAGGGTGCGCTGCAAAAGTGCCATAGCTGCAGAACTGTTGCAAGGCGGGGGAGGAAAGGGCGGGGTGGGGGGGGGGGAGGGGCTATTGACATTTCATTTAATTTAATATGCATATTGTCGACATACGAGCGCGATTGTGGTCTATTGCAGTTTCTGTAACGGTTTCAACTATTGCACGCCCGTGTTCGACTCTCCCACCACCGTTTTTAGAGGGCAACCCTCTATTGAGGGGTATGAGTTGCTAAGGTAAGGTTGGAATCTGAGGAATGAGTAAAATGGAGTTGATTCCTTCATCAGCTTGAACCCTGATGGGAAAGGAGAGAGGGGTATGAGTTGCTAAGGTAAGGTTGGATTCTGAGAATCTTGGGACGAATGAGTAAAATGGAGTTGATTCCTTCATCAGCTTGCCTTGCAAGAGCTAAACTTCTCTGTCTCCGATGGGAAAGGAGAGAGATGTATATGTGATTCTTTTTTAGAATAAATAAAAGGACAAGTATTGCGGTACCAATGACAATACATTCCTTCTCAATAAGAGTGAGAGATATTGCAATGGATTTTGTTTCCTGTTACAGTACGTGCTTTCTTGTTATAGTACGTGCTTTCCCGTTACAGCTCAAAAGTAACAAACAATGTAAGTACGTGTCCCTGGCTAGCACTAGTGTTACGATACGAATAGAACTAGGTAAGTACGTGCTAATGAAACCCATTTTGTTTTGCTAGCTACAGGGATTTCAAGATAGAATGCGTGCTTTCAAAAGAAAATCCAACCTGCAGCTAGCCATGTTGCAATCAGAGTCTATGAAGTAACCCGAGTCGTTGCTATCTCACGCTGCAGTCAGAGTCATTGTAGGCTGAGTCGTTGCCATCTACGCTGCAGACAGAGTCTAAACCCTTTACATTGCATTCAGATTCGTTGCTCTCCATGCCGTAGTCAGAGTCTAAGCCCTCCATGCAGTAAGATGACCAATCAAATGATGCCAGAACAATACACTTTGAACAACTACAAATTGAACGTAATCTTTTCTTTGAACAACTACAAATTAAACGTAAGGTAGTCTTTGAACAACTACAAATTGAACGTAAGATTGTGGAAGAACAACGTAAAATGAACCTTTAACACGTGAGGTGCTCTTTGAACAATTACTAAATGAATGTCTAGCACGTAAGATGCTCTTTGAACAATTACAAAATGAACGTCTAGCACCTGAATGTCTTAAAAAACAACTATGAATTGAACATCTAGCACGTGAAGAGCTTAATGAAAGGCTTCAAGCTATAGAGCTTAGGCATCAAACTAGTGAGTTAAAAGAAGGCAAGCACTTACCTAAAAAGGGGGACCAAGGAAACTCAACTTTGGAAAGCACTAGCTCCTCTGACAAGAGCAAAACCCTGAGTTCGCAACCTATAGAGCAAAAGAGTAAAAAGATTGACTTACAAGTTTAAGTGTATGATCTGAGGATCATAAACCTAGAGACATGATTTGCTTCCATGGCCTATGGTTATGCAAAATGTTATTGAATTTTCTTTTACATGATTAGAAGATTAATCCCTGGAGTCTTTGCGTATGGTAATGGAGCATCAACTCCCCACTTATTGCGGCGGTATGTTTTCTATTCGGTTGTATTAGCTTATGATTGATTGTCTATTGTACTCGGTATGGGCTCCATGTAAAAGCTCAGGACTTTGTTTTGTTTTCATGTTGTTTTTGGACTTCTTGAGGGGGTTTCCTTTGAGGGTGGCAGCTTTGGTGGAATCCGTGGCAACCTCTTGACGATACTCTTGTTTGGTAGTTTCATTTTGAGATTCTCTATGGTTTGTTGAATGCCCTTGCTCGGTTTATGAGCCGGACTTGGCATGCAATTTTTTTATATTTTCAATTTAATCTCTCACATTTGTGAGGTTTGCCAAAAAAAAAAAAAATCAATCCCTAAAAAACATGACTCCAACTGTTGACCCTTATAGTTGTGCTTTCAGGAAGGCTATGCAACTGACATTGTCCTCCTCGTAAAAGTAGTTATAGCATGATAGTGACATTGTCTTTGAGAACAATGAAGTAAGAAAAATAGAGAGTGTGTTACTTCATGTGCAATGGAAATATAGATAGCCCTAGAGTGATGGGCGTATATACAATGCACGGGGAAAAAAACCTCCTAAAGAGGGAAAAAATGCCCCGGCGGTCCTAGTGTGTTCACACACATTACTACCACCTGGAGTGATGCGGTGAACGAGAGCTGGCACATGAGTAAAGGGAAGTGCCATGCCCTGAAGACATGATCAGTCCACAAAGGGGAGTAAGCCCAAAGCTTTGTGGAAAGCTTCGAGCTTCTCACGAGACAATGCCTTTGTGAAAAGATATGCAAGGTTGTCCTGTGTTGGCACATAAGCCAAGCTGATCTCTCCTGCTGAGAGCCTCTCCCTGACATAGTGGTAATGCACCTCAATGTGCTTTAAGCGAGCATGAAAAATTGGGTTCCTTGCAACTGCCAATGCGCTCTAACTGTCAGTGTAGATAGTATTGGCAGTGTGCTGTCCAACACCCAAATCAGCCATAAGCTGTGTGAGCCATACACACTCAATCGTAGTTGTGAAGACTGCCTTGTACTCAACCTCACAACTAGAAGTGGCCACAGTAGGTTGCTTCTTGCTCAACCATGATATACATGAACTGCCAAGCATGAAACAAAAACTACTTGTGGACACTCGCGTGTCAAAACAACCAACCAAATATGAGTCCGAAAAAGCATGTAAGTCTGGCGGCAATGATCTTCCCTTGGGATAAAACAAGCCAAGATGTAAAGTGCCACTAAGGTAGCGGAAAATCCTCTTGATAGCTTACCAATGCTTAGACCCTTGGCTATGCATAAATCTGCTGACCTGTGAGACTGCAAACTGAATATCGGCCTCGTGTTGCATACATAAATGAGGCATCCAACAGCAATTTGGTAAAAAGTGACATCTGCAGGATCACCAGCATCATGAAGACTCAATTTCAAACCTGTTTACATGGGAGTGGCAATAGGTTTGCAATCCTCAAGTCCAAACTTACAGAGCAATGTCTCTATGTAACTTTTCTGACACAAGGCAATACCACCATCACACTGCTTAAAGTGTATACCCGAGTAATGATGCAATAGCCCCAAATCTTTCATCTTGAAAGGAGCATACAAATCAGCCTTAAATTCATAAATATGTTTCTCATTTGGTCCAGTGATCAGCAAATCAACTACATAAAGAACCACAATGAGAAGGACATCACCCTCAGGCTTTACATACAATGTGCTGTCTATTGGACTGTTACGAAAGCCTTGTTTGACCAAATGAGTGTCAGCTTTCTCATACCAAGCACAAAGAGATTGCTTCAACCCATACAAAGCCTTCTTACATCTGCACACTTTGTCCTCTTGTCCTTTCTTGACAAAACCACGAGGCTGCGTTTCATAAACTTCCTCAAATATGTCACCATTCAAGAAAGCAATAACAATGTCTGATTGATGTACATCCCAACCAAAATGAGCTGAAGTCGAGACTTATGGCGATCGATCTCAGCATCCGGCTTGCGTTTCAACTTGTAAACCTACTTCGTACCAATGGCCTTTTTGCCAGGAGGCAAATCACATAAATTCCATGTGTCATTCTCTATAAGGGCATCATATTCTGATTGCATGGCAGCCATCCAATTTTCTGAATTCTGTGCTTCATCAAAAGATAGAGGTTCCTCAACATCATGTAAGCTAGACATAGCCAAAGCATAACAATCTGATGCATAAGATGCATGGCTAGAGCCTGAACGAGTACAACTAGACAAAGGTGCATCCAAATTACTGTCACGGAATGTATGCACCAGCCATTTTGGCATACCTCTATCCTGCTCATTTTCAGCCCTTTCCTCATCAAGTACATCATGTATATCTGCGTCAGTAATAGTTTAATCTGTAACATTTTTTGAAACCCCCATAGGCTGTACATTTTCCTCATTGGAATTTACATTCGAACTTCCACCACTGCAAGGAGGCAACAAAGTGTCATAAATGTCATGTGAGCTTACATTACTGTCTCTAGTACATGACAGCAAGGGCTGAATAGAATCTTCCACAAACACTGCATTGCGTGAAACCAAAATACTCTTTTTTTGCAGATGATACAACCTGTAACCTTTGCTTTTAGCACTATAACCAACAAAAATACATTTGACACCCTTATCATCCAATTTTCTGCGTTGTGTTTGTGGCACCAAAGCATATGCCAAATAGCCAAAAACACGCATGAGCTCAATAGAAGGCTTTCTATCATGCCATGCTTCATATGGAGTAATAGATTGCAAAGCTTTCGTAGGACACCTGTTTAGTACATAAGTGGCACAAATGATGGCCTCAAGCCAAAAAGAATGCGCCAAGGATTGACTTTTGACCATACATCGTGCCATTTCTGTAAGTGACCTATTTTTCCTCTCAGCAACACCATTTTGTTGAGGTGTATAAGGCATTGTACATTGGTGTTTTATCCCACGACTAGCCAGAAATGCATGAAATTCATGAGACATATGAATAGCATTGGTGAGGTGTATAAGGCATTGTACATTGGTGTTTTATCCCACGACTAGCCAGAAATGCATGAAATTCCCCCCCTCAATCGGAATGAAGGGTGCCCATAGTACATTTCGATACATTTTCAGCCATAGCCAGAAATTGTTTGAAACACATAAAAACTTTGAACTTCTCTTTAAGCGGAAATATCCATGCATGCCTGGAGTAACCATTAATGAAAGTCACGAAGTAAAGGTAATTGCCCAAGGACGGAGTTTGCATGGGCCCACAAACATCACTATGCACAAGTTGCAATCTGCATGTGGCCCTAACTGAGCCATCCTTTGGAAACTTAGAATGCTGCATTTTACCCAAAATGCAGCCTTCACAAACATGTTTGACAAGTGCTTCAAGAGGCGGCAAAGAAGCAACCATATCAGATTTCTGCAAATGTAGCAAACTGGCAAAATTCAAATGCCCAAAATGTGCATGCCACAGTTTTGCATTTGAAACAGCCCTTGAATCTACAACTGCATCTGCAAAATTTTGTCCACACTTGTCATACAAAGTGAGCTTATACAGCCCACGGCACAAAAGGTCAAATGCAACAATTTCATCACCAAAACTGAGATCATGAACTTTACATCTGTCATCCACAAATTTGACTACAAGTCCAAGTCTAGCAAGTGCAAATATAGACAAAAGATTCTTCTTGATCCCAGGTACATAAAGTGCATCAACAAGTGTAAAAGAACTACCATTTGCAGCAGTAAGCACAATCTTTTCAACTCCCTGAACTGGATAAGAGGCATTGTTGGCACAAGTGACTGAATTCCCATGAGGGACAGACTCAAGAGAGGTGAACAATTCACAGTGTGAGGTAATGTGCTTGTAGCACCACTGTCGAAATACCACACATGTGAATCTGCATCAACTGACATGTATGCATCATGGACAGTAGGATTGTAAGTGCACTCTGCACTAAAAGCCCATTCTGCATCAACATCAGTATCACAGTCTCCTTTCAAAAAAGACTCAACAATGGATGCATTTGTAGTGGAACCAGCATTTGCAGTAGAACCACCCTCTTTCTTCTTAGCCTCTTTGGCCTTCAACTTAGGACACTTCTTGATCAAGTGATCATTAGCTTTACAATAGTGGAAATGCATCTTCTTTTTTCCCTTATCACCAGAATTTCCAGACAAATTGCTGCCACCAGAAGCATTAGGAATAGAATTTTTGCCACTCGCAGCAGAACCATAAGAAGTGGCTGCATTGTTGTTACCACCCTTTCTTTGAGAAGCAATAAAATCCTGTTCAACTGTACGCTACCTAGTCCTGTTTTTTCTAGAAAGTGACTCTTGCAACAGCAATGTGCATAATGCATCAAACTTGACAACTTCAGGATTCCCTTGGGTCATAAGTCTCCAAGTACTAGCAAAAGTCTGGTAAGAATCTGATAAGGCATCAAGAACAGTCTGCACAAGAAAACTGTCTAAAATGACTTAACTTGCAAAAATAAGTTGCTCATTGATATCCTTGGTACCAACAAGGAAAGTTTCCATATCATCTTCCTCATGCATAATCTTCGATTCCAGCTCTTTACACAGCAAAGCAATTTTAGCCTCATTGCAGCTTGCATAAAGACCTGCTAGAATATCCAAGCCTGTTTTGCAGATTTCCTTGAACGAATGTGAGGAGTAATGGTGCGCTTCACAGACAACACAATCAACACATGAGCCTACGCATCCTTTACATTCCAACGAGCTTGTTCTGTCGTAGGCAAAAAACTCTAATAGCAGCAATTCTTGCAGCAAGACCTGCAACATCCTCAACATCACATACATCCTCAGAACCAGGACGTACATCAATGTCCTACACAATATTCTATACGCCCTTTGACACAAGAACATGTTGCATCATGTAAGCCCACATAGGGTAATTTTTCCCATCCAATCTGTCCTCAGCAACAGCAAACATCTTGAACACATCTGTGTTGTTGTCACCCATGGAAAATGCCTGCACTTGATGTGAAAACTGCCCAAAATGAGGAGAAACTGAGTGAGATCAGCACGTGCTATAGCACAACCCCTGGTAGACTGTATCGGACCTGTTATGCAGTATTTGGCATTGACAAAAGTTCTGCACAAAATGACGAAATTGCTTGCGTAGACTTGGCTGTAGTGGAAACGGAGGCCGGAATGAGCTTGAATCAAAAATTTGAGGAAACAAAAATCGGAGAAAGTGAGCAGGCGTGTGCTGGAGCTGTTGGTGACTAAGCCCGGGAGGACGCAACCTGCTCTGATACCAATTGTTGGAATTAGGGTTGCAGGAAAACACACACATCTTGGAGAAGACAAAGGAAGCTCAAGGCACACAATGGAGAGTGTGTTACTTAGTGTGCAATGGAAAGATAGATAGCCCTAGAGTGATGGGTGTATATACAATGCACAGGGGAAAAAACCTCCTAAAGAGGGAAAACATGCCCCGGCGGTCCTAGTGTGTACATCACTACCACATGTATATGGTAACATTTTAATCTATTTTAAACGCAAGGAAGCACCCTCTATATTTCAAATCAACATAAATTGGACCAATATCGCCATGGTATGATAGTCCCATATAGCAATAGTTTGGATGGTAGTTAGCGATTGTTATATGTATGGTAGTTATGGGAAGAACAAAAAGAATTTGATCTCACGGAGATGGGAATTTCAATTGATTTAGAAGGATTTACCATCATAATAGACACCATGAAAACTCTTGTAGCACACAATTAATTGTTGCGAGTGGTTGATTGATGCACTACCATGCCACTTGAGCGCCCATCGTTCTTTTTTAGGAGAATTTACCAAAATACCCCTATAATTTGTCAAAAAATACCCCTCAAATTTCCAAAAATACACATCATATTAGGCACCACCAAAAATCTTGTAGCACGCCACCAATTGGGAGTGATTGATCGATGCACTACCATGGCACTTGAAACCAATCCATCCTTTTTTAGGGAAAATTACCAAAATACCCCTGTAATTTGTGGAAATTTCCAAAATACCCCTCAAATTTAAAAAAATACCAACACTTCCATCATTTTGGAATGGATTTCCCCAAATTTTTTCATAGTCTAATGTTTATGACAATGGAGATCTATCTTTTAACATCTTAGACAAAATTATTCACCAATGAGCTCACGCATAGAGGCATCTGTGCTCAAAAATGATGAGTGGTTTCATCTGAAGAGCCCTCTATAACATCTAAAATCCTGGTTCTATCATCTTCTATTGAGGAGAACCACTTTTCTATAAATAGTTGCAAAATAATATGTTTTTAGAGATGTTTGCGAGGTTAATTAGGGATATTTTAGCAAAATTGAAGAGCATTTTGGGACTCTTTGGCCAAATATGAGGGGTACATGGGGAGTTTTTCAAATTTGAGGGGTATTCTGGGCCTTTCCACAAAATACAGGGGTATTTTGGTAATTTCTTGTCATAAAATCTAATATCTAGCTAACCAAATGATTTTCTCATATTAAACTGATCACTTAATGTGGGAGAATAAACGGGTTCAAGAGTTAGAATACAGATATGTACTTCTAGACCTATCTGAGCAAGGGACCAAAAGGAGAGATGGTTGCATTTCAATAGGGGTCCAAAAGGAGATGGTCTACCAAAGAGCAATTTGTAATAAGTGCTTCTGGACTTATCTCAGCAAGGGACCAAGAGGAGAGATGGTTACATCTCAATAGGGGTCCAAAAGGAGATAGTCTATCAAAGAGCAACGTGCATATAATGGAGCTTAAAATACCTTATGGTTATCTTTATTAAAGCCTCCAAAGGTTAGTGTTAAAAGTCCTTAGACCTAGGACCTTAGGCAAGCTAGGGCTGAGCTTGAGGTGGGAACCCGACCCAAGCTTGAGGTGCTTGTCGTGCTTGCTGACTAAGGTGCTTGAGCGGTGATAGCATGAAAAGGTGGTGCAAAAAGTAGTGTCCTTGACACTTCTTTGTGAGGTTTATGGATAGTGCTTTACCACACTTTTGAAGATGTTCTTGTGAGACTACGCTTTATGTTTTTTTTTTTTGAAACGTTGGCTCCAATCACTCTAACAATTTCTTGAAATGTATGTCCGTCTATCTTTTATGTGCGCTGCTCTCTCTCTCTCTCTCTCTCTCTCTCTCTCTCTCTCTCTCTCTCTCTCTCTCTCTCTCTCTCTCTCTCTCTCTCTCTACTTGCATGCATCCATCTGTCTCAATGATGTCTACGTCCCTGGCTTGATGTGAATGCACTCAAAAACTGCAACCAACGTGGTCCAACCTTCAAAAGGGCAAGGATCTTGTCTACTCTGCCCCACGTTGGTGTGGCTTAGATGTGGCAGCAGGACATTCAACGACAATAGCCTTATCACTACACTCAAGGTGAATGGCTACCCGTGTTTGGAAGCATCAGCAGGTTGGGAGAGAAAATTCAACAGCAACATTTTTGTGTGGGTGAAAGCACCTTGGAAGAGGGGGTTGTGCTGCACCAATAGCATTGGCAGATCCTTCAGCTTGGATTGCAGTCCACGTCCATGGAAGCATTAATCAGACACCAACAACATCCTCCAAATGATCGCCACATTATCAGGCAGCCAATAATTGCATACAATGGTTTTGGTTACCATCAGCAAGATTCAAATCCAATGGAGTGGTCTCACTAATCTCAGGATCATGTTGAGGACAATCCAAGAAATGATGGGATGTCCCCTCATGGCCGCACTGATTATTCAACCACGATTCGCCTCGAAGCCACACATAGGATGCGACGGTATTGGGCCATGATGAAACAAGAGAGTCGTCAAAGAAAAAGAGAACAGGATGCATCATGCTTGTCAATCCGTGAAGATATGAGTACATTTTGCAAAACAATGGTGCTTTGTTGGCAAGAAGCTACAAAAGGCATGAATTGTGAAGCTAAGAAAGCAACCTTTTGATTGCTTCTAAAGAAGCCAGCTTTTCGATGGCTGCACTGCGGATTAGAGAAGTCTATACTCTCCAACATACAAGGCATAGTCACCAAAGTCAAAGCATCCTTATATGAGGAGGAACTGAAGCTAAAAAGTGCTTTATGCATGATGTTGGTGAATAGCGAAGGGGATCCAGCAAGGTCTATAAGCAATTCGGAGATGGCGAGGTTCACAGGGTTGCATGAAGAAAATTTTGTAGCAGCTAATTCACGATTACAGCAGGCTGAAGCAGAGCATTTCTATTGTAATTATGCCGACGTCAACAGCCTCAAATTCATTGCATCACGCAAGAGATAAGAGACATTTTGTTTGCTTTTTGGCAGATGGAGATGCAAGTGTCCCCAAACAAAAAGGATGTGTGTCGGAAGTGTCTAGGGCGAAAACCTTACATAAAGCATCCAATACATTTTCTTGATGAATCCTAGGTATGCTTTAAAAGTGCTTGAATTATTTTGTTCTCTTGCATGCTCTAGTATAGGTACCATGCGTATAGGTAGTATTACATCATGTATAATGTTGTCTATGAATCCCCAGAAGTGTGTACGCTCCAAAAGGCAATCTTTTGGTACTCTTGGAGCACCAATATAAACTCAAATATGTTTTACTATCACTATAGCAAGCACCATAGGTATAATATATACAAACTCTTCAACCACCAATATATACTCATGGATCTCCTAAAATACTTACAACCATGACGTGTAATGGAATATTTAACTTGAGAGTAGCGGAAATTAATGAGAGTACTTTTGAGAAATTACTTTGTGGGTATAGCGGGTGAACATATTGAAGATAACAACATAATCATGGCAATTAGTTAACTTGGCATGAACAATACTTTTGCAAGAGAGAGAATTTAGAGAACATGACAACAGTTGAGGACCGGATTTATGTGGAGCCGGTTCCCCCTCCAATAGGCATTTGTATTATGATTTGTCCCATTAAGAGAGACTAGTTACAATACAATCTTTGTGTTCCTTGTGACCTAGGTGATGCAATGAAGATGGAAAGATTCATGCATCACAAGCATAACATAAACTTTGAAGAAAGCTTTAACTATCCCAAGCCTCGGTCCCAAGACCTCAAACACCTTCGAACGTGAAGAGAGCTAGTAGGGAATGAGGGTAGGGAAGAGGAAGAAGAAACATTTCATAGGAGAAATAATTAGTCCCTCACTTATCATCACTCTTCTTGCTAGCATATAGTAATGAAGATGGAGAAGATGGCAAGCTTAAGCATTGAAGCATGGCTCTTGGTTGGATTTGCACTCCATAGCCAAGAGTGTTGGTGTAGGCTCTCAACCTCTACTTGCTTGGAGAAGGAGAGGGAGCTCTTGCACTTTGCACAATGCGCGATGATAGTGTGTGTGTGAGTGTGTGTGGGAGAGTATACCCCTCAAGCAACCCCCTAGCTTTCTTTGGTCAAACCCCCCCCCCCCCCCCCCCCCCCCCCCCCTTGTAGCTCATGCTTGAAGTTCATTGGACCCCTCCACGCTTAGTCAATCACAAGCAAGAGGTATTACAAGCAACAAGAGTAGCCTTGGGACAAGTGTCCCCTTTCCCCTTTGAGAGAGAGGACTTGATAAATGCAAAGATAATTAATTAAATCTCCTAAATTATCATTGGACCCCTTGGGTGGCCAACCAATAGGCTTCATGCACACCATGAGGGCAACATTAGGAGGAACTTGACAAGTTTCCCTTTTGCTTTCTTTGTACCAAGCATACCTTGTGCGAGTGTGTGGGTGTTCTCTCTCATCCCCCCTCTTGTAGGGCTTGCCCCCTCCTTGTAGGGATTGAATCTTGAATTTTTGACACCTCAAGCCCCTCAAGCTTGGGCCTAGTTTGCACCACAAGCTTGGCCCTTAAGCACTTCAAGCTTGGGCTGGGTTCTCACCTCAAATACAGCCCTAGCATCTCAAGCATGACAAGCACCTTAAGCATCTCAATCATCAAGCACCTCAAGTCCTATGCTCCATTTGTTAGCCTTGCTCTTTGATAGACCATCTCTCATTTGGGGCCCTTTACCGTTGGCCCCGTGTTGAGATAGATCTATAAGCACATGTCTATATCTTAACCCTTATTGACGTTTATTCTCCCACATTAAATGATCAGTTTAATATGAGAAAATCATTTGGGTTGATTAGATATTAGATTTTATGACATGAAGAATACCTTCACACTGGGTAGAAGCTAGCATGAGGTCAAACAAGTACTTCAAATATACATAAAGGCAAAAAAAGGTGCATTGGGCCAAAGTGCATAGACTAGGTACTTCAGCACTACCAATTTTGCTACATGTACCTTGTAGAAATATATTACATTGAAGATTACCTAGAGTATCTACATGTAGATGCTAGTAATACTACCATGTCAAAGGGGTTGGTGCTCAAAAGCACCAATGTAAACTCATAAGTTCTATTAGGGTCCTCCTTGACAACGAATGTACATTTAATGGTATTTTAAAACCACCTTTGTAAACTCAAAGGTCCTTTACAACTATGATAGTACATACCAATAAGCTCTCTTGGGCTACTTGAAAGCTTCAAAAGTACCTTGAGATTAGGTAGAAGCTAGCATGCGACTACCAGCATGTACTTTTGGAATGAAAACTCTAGGTATATAGGTATTTTAAATATACTCTCTATGGTACTTATTAAATTATCAATTTCAAGGACCTACATACTTTGCAAAAACTGGTACTTCATAAAGTACCATTTATAGTGGCCCTAACAAAAGGTTTAAAAAGTACTATGTTAGGTAGCATGTTCAAGTTGCAATGACTTTAACCTACTCTTCACAGCCTCAAAGTTTTGATGAAATTTTCTTTTCATTGGACAGGTGGAATTTTATAGGAGATTCTAAATGCAATATTCACACATCAAGATCTCTCTCAGATGTTTTGAGGGATTGAAGCCTTGGTTTGTTTGCAAGTTGAAAGATAGGTACACTTGTTGTTGCATTGCTCACATACAGATGATATACCGCAAGGATGCATTCAATCAGATAAGACAAAGCAAGACAGGAGTGCACAGTGAAGGGTGTGGCTGCAAGTGTCAAGTATGCTTCTTAGAAGAGGATCTAGGAAAGTGTGGAGCTATTGCGTACACACACAATAGCATCAACAAATTGGTTGAGATGGTATTATATTCGAAGCCAGATGAGTTTACGTTTCATAAGATCTCTTGCTTGAAGGGAGAATGTGATCAATGTGGATCGCAGCGGTTAGTGCTCTGTCCAAAAGAAGAATCTAAAAATGCATTCCAGATTTTAGTAAAGGTGTTTGAAGACATTGCATCAGCCCATCAAGAGGGCAAGAAGCGTAAGGATCTACTAGTCAAGGAATGGGATGTGCAGATTTTACATCCTTCCTTAAAAAGCATCTAACCACCTACATCAGACACAATTTTATTGCCATGTGGCAATCTCAGCAATTCAAAGACTGCATTCAAAGGTTTCCTAGAGATGTGGTAGTCTCTGTTATAGAGTTTGCTGAGAATTACTCTTCCAAGGAGCAAAATGAAATCTAATCATGCATTAGTACTCTTCACAAGTCACAATCTTGGTGCACATCACCTATGTTCGAGACGAGGTTGACAGGGTGTTGAAGTATATACATTTTTACATCTCTGATAACAAAGAGCATGACACATTGTTTGTGTAGCATTGCATGGAGTTGCATAGTGTGTGGCTACAAAAGCAAGGATTCAACTCCTCGAAGCAGCATTGGGTCTGGTCAGACGGGTGTGCTGCTCAATTCAAGGCACCCATACCATTTTTCTTTGTGTCAAGGTATTCTAGCTTCTATAATCTCTTGAACGTGATATCCAGTTTCTTGTTTTCTCCTAGCCTTTGAGACGTCTCATTGATCTAGGTGCTACTCTTTGAATGGCATTGAGATGCTATAGAGTTTCTTTGCATCGGGCCATGGCAAAGGAGAGCATGATGGGGGTGGTGCAAATGTCAAAAAGGCTCTGACACATGAGCAATTAAAACATGTTGCATGATGGCACATGAAGTATGCCAAGGATGTGGTTAGTTAACATAAATTTCATGATGAAAACACCCGGTCTGAGGTGACTTGAATTTTTTAGGACGTCAAAGCCGCTGATGTGACGAGGGAGAGGAAATGGAATTGCAAGCAAGTGGAAGGGTCACGCTCTTTGCACTGTGTGAATGGACACTCTAGGACTGACAAGTGTGCACTTTGCTGCAAAGCTCTCTCATGTATTTGTCAGTTTTGTATGTCACAACATTGGAGGCAATGCCTTAACAACACACATGTTGAAATTGGAAGTATATCGCCATTAAACCCTTGGAAAGCAGTGACAAAGAAAGTGATCAGTCAAGTGACGATGAAGGATTAGATTTACCTATGTATGGTGGACATCATGATGCCATTAGTGATGCTCTGCATGTAGGTGACAACTTTGCCACGAATACGAACGGAGACGGAGCAGACTTCTACCTCTTGAGGTGCTCAAAGGAGAAATACAAAACAACATGAGCTCTAAGAGATTCTTCGAAAAATTGCATATTTCTAAATTCCTATTTGGTTGAGGGCTACTGCTATGAGCTAGTCGATGGTACCAAGGATGTTTATTACAGACCTCCTGACCATCCAAAAGTGTTATTGGCATCGCACTTGGTTCGATCCATCAAGATACCTTTGGAACCCTTGCATGGAGAGCCACATAAGTTTAGATTATCTCCAAAGGATTACAAAAATGTGTACAACAGCATGCCAACGGTGTTGTAGGTCTTTGTATCTTTGAGCCTAATAAACAGTTGTTTTGTTGCAATTATTGTTTGTTGTACTTGAGTCCTCCCAAAACACCCTCCTAGTTCTCTTTTCTCTTTCTGCAGTCCATGTGTGGTGTGTTTCTCTCTCTCCCATCACCACTTCTCACATGATATCACAGTGCTGACAACAAATTGTCTATCTCCCATTTATTGTACCAACATGTGTACTTCAAAGTAATTTAAAACTTACTACAGTTTAGGTTTCAAGCATCTGACTGCTTATTCAGGAACTAAAAGGGGGTATCCAAGTAGTCTCAAAGTACCAATGACAGGTTTTTAGTGCATGTTCTACAATGTAGAAGTGTGTAGATTAGGGACTTAAAGTAACATGCATGGAACATATCTGTAAATTAGTTACTTTAAGTACCATTGTTGTTAGTCTCTCAGCATTCTTCACATGTATCTATGTGCAGATAGGGTACCCTAAACTACTATTGTGGGTGTTTTAAAAATTCCCTTTTAAAATACATGCCTGCATATCAGGTACACCAAGTACCTTGGTTGGTTTCTATATTGTCACTTTCTAGTGCTAGGATGCTAAAACACAACATGATTGTAATGACAAAAGGCCTCTAATGACTACACAACATGGCCTCAAAAACACTTAACTTACATGTCTGGAACCATCCACAGCCACAACCAAACACACACAAACCACAACATAAACTGAGTCCAAAGCACAAAACTAGAGTCCAAAGCATGTTAAACTGACATAATGGAATAACTATAAATTCAAATTTCATGATGCTGATAAGTTACATATTAATCAGTCAATATAGAGGCATTCAAAATGTTATCCAAAAAAATATCCCTCATGGGAAGTAGAAATATACATGGGTTAGTAGAGAGCGATAAACTGTAATGACAAAACATGGCACTACAAGGGTTTTCTACAAAGATTGGCTTCCTAAAATTACATGAGCTTTTTGAGGATGAGATACTAGGGCTAAAAGACCATTGGCATCAAATGTGGCCCCGTCAAGTATTCTCCATAACTAGTTGTATTTCCACCTGGCTTTAGTGCATCTTTAACATAGTTATCCTCCAATGTAGGCTTCACATTGAAGGTGAAAGCTTCGGCTGACCGATCCGTAGCATCACGCCACTTGGCAAGAACTTCTTGCAAATCCCTAGACAAGAATTCACTATACCGATCCTCTAGGCTAGGTACAATGATGTAGGAACCAGGTAAATTATAATGGCATTTATAAAGACTATTGTCGATCAATACCACATTTCTTGTATCGTATCACGGAACCAGCTTTAGAAAAATTTGCAAATTCTTGAAAAAGACTGGTTTTCCACCTACCATTTTGAATGTGGCTACATTACACAATTGTTGTCCAGCCCATCCACTAAAGTAGTCACAAAGCCCCCCAAAAGCTGCCTTGATCATTCTATCCACTCTGTCAGCATTATTGAACTCAAGATGTAAATATTTGCCCAATCCACAGCCCAAGCTCAGAACTGTTTTGCATCCTTGGGAACATAGAGCTACCTGAAGAGCAAAAATTCCTACTCTGTGGGAATGCAAGAATCATACGTAGAGCAAAAATATTTCAAAGCCTCAATCAAACCTGTCATCCTTTTCTTTGATGAGGTTGAACCCAACAGTTTCAAGATCAGGTGGTTGAGCATCCGGGTTATCAGGATCTTCAATCCATGAAGTACAGAGGACACCGTTAAGATCAAACGCTAATGCTGGTCATGAGGGGATATCAAATGGCAGCGATGTGCTGGTTTTTGGAATATAGGGGGATGGATCTCTGATAATTATTATTTCTATGACAGGCAATTTGAGAGTCCCCTTTTCTTTTGGTATCTTTGTAAAAGATATGGGTTTTACATACTTCAAGGAATAGATTAAGCACTTTTTAACCAAAACAAGAGTGACAATTGCAATAAATTGAGAGATAGAGAAATGGAGGCCAACATAAAATTCTCATTTCTATTCAAAAAGCAAGAATCAAAGATTCTGTCATTACAACAGAGTGCAGACACAAAGTGTCTTCAATGTCACAATTTCTTGCAAACATGAGGCTTTGGGGGGTGGGAAATAATACTGGGATGCTGGAGGGGAGTACTTTTTTTGGGGGACTTCTTTGCAGGAGGCAGTGACTTTGGAACTTCTTCGCTCATCACTTTTCCATCTCCGCCTAAATCAAAAACCCAAGCGATTTACATGTTGATGAGCATGAACATGAGCTATAGAGATAAAACTATCAATGAGGTTGACCCTACAAACTTTCTCTTCGTGTTGAGATGCTTTTCCTTAACAAGCCATGAGTAAAAGAGGTCTCACCATCATTCTCTTCCTCAGCCTTGTTACTTTGCTGCTTTGAGTGGTTCATCTTTGATGCTCGCATATTTTTGGATTGTCTAGCTGCACCATAAAGAGACACATCAATAAAAATCATTCAATGCCTGTAGGGAGCCAAGTTCTAGATAGTCAAAACAACTTACCATCAGCATGTTTCTTTCGCTCCTTGAATTATTCACTATATCACTAACGAAGACAGGGGGGAATCTGGATCTGCATCACCATGAACCATGCATTGCACCACTTCCACCCCCTCTTGTGCTACAAAATTTGTCATCTTAACATCAACATCTTCCATTGGTTCAGTTTTCTTTGGTTCTGGTACACCTACTGTCTGTTGAGAGGACTCCACCTCAGCAGCTAGGGTTTTGTCATTGCCACATGCTATCCTTCCTCTCAAGCTAGAGTTTTGACACTTGCCAAGGATGAGCCTTCCCTGCCACTTGAAGTTGATTGATCATCAAATTGCATGTCTGTGTCTATGGTGCGGGTGTTCGAAGTTGGATCAACATTTAGGTTTGGCACCTCAACTAGTAATGTTGCCACATATGGCATATGACTGGAGCCTACAACTACACCACAAAAGTTGTAGCTTGTTTAATCAGAAGAAACAAACTCTATTAATCTTGATAGACATGGAGAATAGAAAACCAACCATTATGCACACGCATCGACTTTTCCAATTCCAGAATACTCTGCTTACAAGAAGGGTTGGCACATTCTTTCTCTGAGCCCAGCCCATCCAGTAAAACACAAAGCATGGTATGTATCGCCACACACTAGTGTATATACACACACTACTTCAGAATCCACAAAACCTAAACCACATGCAGCACATGCTCCTGGAACAGTCACTTTGGCATGTCGATGACTCCCATGCTCGCCAGATGTTGGACGTAGCAACATTGAGTCGTCTCTCTTTACTTGATCCAGCAAGCTCTCACAAAATGTGACTTGAGTAGCACATGTAACTTCTGATGCTGCCAGCTCAATTAGTTCATTTTGCACCATACTTGACAAGTAAATATTAGTCCATGTCAAAAAGTACCAAGGATACACTCTAAGTACCTATGAGAGTACCAAGGACAAGCTCAGAGTACCAATCATAAGAACTTACCAAGCACATATGAAAGGCACTTTGCAACAAAGGCATATGTACTTTCCCATGGTAAAAACACATGCATGGTACTTTGGAGACAGGGCATATGTACTTTCAAAGTATCGACCTATGAAAGGTACTTTGAAAGATAAAGGCATATATTTTTTCAATGTACCTATGATACATACTATAAACTCTACCAAGTAATACAATAATATGTACAAAGTGGCTATGTGGGTACTCTTGGTTGTACCTTGAATTTGAACTACCATATTACTTAGCTTCACAAAGTACCTTTAGTCCTAGTCTAATGGCGGACTTTGTGATTTCCACCACCATCACTAAGATTTGTGAACCATTGGTCAATAAACTTGCATTGGTACTTACAAAAAGTACCATGATCTACTCAATCACAAACAAATTTTTGATTTTGAGAGTTCTACCTATTTGTTACCATTTATAAGCTCTATGAAGCACCAACAATGCCTCATTGGTAACTACAAGAAGTACCATGGTGTATATAATCAAAATCACATGGTGGAATCTGAGAGTTCTGCGTCGTTTCTATCATCCCTAGGCTTTGTGAAGCACCCATACGTCTCCATTGGTACTTATATAAAGTACCATGACATATTTAATCCTTGTTAAATGGTGGAGTTCATGTAGTTCTATCTACTTGTGCCTTGTTAAGTACCAAAAAGACTCCATTGGGACTTTAGAAAGCACCATACAAAACATAATCAGAGTCAGGTGTTGAATCTTGAGAGTTTTACTTGTCAAGTAATATCACAATACTCTATGAACCACTTAGAAAGCTCACATGGTACTTCATTGCACTTAAAACTTAAATGCAAGGTTTAGTTTTAGTACACAATGTATCGATCTTGATGTATACGTCTATACGGTCAATGTCGTCTCTAATCTTTGAGTTGCTTGCATCAGCCCCTAGAGCTATCAATGCACTTGAGAGAGCAATGATCTTTGCATCAATAACCATTAGCTCAGAATTGGATGAACCACATGCTCCTCCCTCCATGATATCTTTCAGTGTTTGAAGCTCAGTCAATTGCCCTTGAAGCACTGCTGCAGCTAAAGATGTTCCCTCTATCTTCCACATGCTTTGACTTTTCTCTTGTAGTTGCACTTGGGCTACATTAAGTGTGCTTTTCATACTATCTAGTGTACTCTTTCTTGCATCCAACATCTCATCCACTTTTGCCACAATTTGGAGATTAACAGAGATGCAATTCAAAAATGAGTGAGGTCCCAGACTACAGGAAATAGAAGTTATCCCCCCATGGTCAATGAGAGCCTTTGGAGTGGATTGTGTGGTCCGAGTCACATGTTGACCATTCTCATTGCAATCATTCCAATTCTTGAGCTTTTTGTCCATCCTGCCTGGTAGCTTCTTGCACTGATCTAGGACTTGTTCACAAAAAACAGCCCATGCAACCTTCTGCTGACCCGTTGGACTTTGCGTGGCAGTTGGGCATCTCTCATATACAAACAAGGTTGAAAACCTGTTTGTGATTTCTTTGCTAGTTGGTATGGCTTGATATACTTTGTGAAACAATAACCTACATTCCTGTGCATATTCAGGCCACACCATATGCAAGAAGATCCTGGCACCCTTCTCCCTTTTCTTTGTGAAGACTGCCATCCAATCCTCATCTGTCACGTCCTCATAAGACAAATGTTGGTACAGATTGCCTTCCAAAGTTAGACCGTACTCCTCGTGTAGGTCATGTCGAGTAAAGTAGAATCTAGTCTGCTTGGGAAAGTGAGCCTTCCGAGATGCTACTATTGAGCATAAAATTCAAAGGGAAGGGGATTAGTCAAAACACTTCCACTACCATGTGAAACTATGCATTTAATGTAATAAAACTAATGAAATATTGCTACTGCTGCATGAACATGGCAAAAGCTTGAAACATTTGCATTGTCCCACCATCAAATTTCATACCTTGATATTGTTGATACGCTATGGCTAAAGCCTTGAAATGCCTTTGCAAACCCTCACCCTGGCTTTTTCACGTGGGGTTCACCAAAAGAATGTCAAAAAGTGGGCATTCTTGCAAGGAAAGTGCAAGGCTTCTGACTGTGAGAGTTTGCAAGGAAATGTAGGATACTTTGACACGTTTTGACTTAGTAGAAGTTAAAGATAAAAGCTTTGAGTGTAGCCATAGGATCTTAGCTCTCTTGTACACACATATATACAAATCACTTACTTACAACAAGACAAAATTAAAGACATCAAAGCTCAATTCATATCTAATCATAGGTAGGATAAAAGGTGCTAATGATGTGTTAATGGAAACTAATGTTTGTGGTCCAAACATGCTACAAATCTCCACGTTTGTTCCAGCTCAGTAAGAAACACTAAAAATTGTCGAAATTGCGCTAACGTAGGGAAACAAGATAAGAGACCTTTATATACTAGGCATAAAGAAATATAAGAGATTGGAAGAGAAAAGAAGAAAAATTACACTATATGGCTCTTGCACAACCTCAAGCGTGAAATAAGGAGTGTAGCACACCTTTAATTACTCAATTTTGGTAAGCTTTCGATGAGGAAGCAAGAAGAGATTCCCTTATACACGTTTCTTTAATGGTCAATAATATGGCTTATTAATAAGAGATAATTACATAGAGCATGTGCGAGTTTATAATGTTACTTGTAAGGGCAAGCGTAGTGTGTGATGATGGTTGTACGGGCTTGGTTTGAGAGATAGAGGGGCTTGGCTCATGAGAGATTGGCTTGTTGGAGTAGAGGAGCTTCACTTGTTGGAGTAGAAGAGCTTGGCTCGTGAGATCTTGGATAGGTTTGATGAAAGTGTGGTTGAGAGTCTAGGGTTGAGCTTGGCTTGATACGATACAATGCAATACAATGTGACACAATACCCAAATGAGGGAGGAAGAGCCTTATTTATAGGTGAGGTTGCCTCATTAAGAAGAAGATATTGTGGAGCATTTGCATAAGTATTGAGCTACTTTTGCCTCTATGTGAGGAATATGAGTGATATTTGTTTCTCCAAATATCTCCTTGTTGGTGATGACACTTGTTTTTCTAGAGGTCTTTTAGTCCTAGTAAAAGTCTCCTTCTTGCCACATGCCCTTTCGCTTAGAGGATTCTAGCTTTTAAAAGTCTTGGGTTTTCTTAAGTTGTCACTTGCTTCCAAAAGTAGACGCATCATTGCGGATGTAATCATGCCATGCAACCCTTGATTAGAATTAATGAGAGGATTAATATGAATTTAAAATTGATGCATGGTAGGAAAAAGACAAACTAATGGATTGTATTATGCCATGTTGTTTTCATACTAAATATGCATGAGGACTAAATATCTTAAAGAAATTAAGGTGAGATAGAAAAATGATTAGCAAAATAATTTATTAGATAACGTATATAATTTTATCGTATATGTTGTGCATGCATATGTACATTTATAGAGAAGATTCTCACACATTTAAATACATACATCACGATATTCATCACATGTTCCTATTATAGACGTGCTATTGCGCAAGAGTGCTCAGTTTGTTGAGCGCATGAGATAGCATTAGAGAGAGGAAAAATAAGAGGAATCCAGTCAACTCGATTTTCAAAAAAACTTGGCACTAGTGCTTGTTGAAATGGCCATCTTGATTTTAAAAAAATCTTGATGCTGGCGCTCATTGCCAAAGGAGTGAGGAGGCGAATTTGAAAAGACCCTCAAGCACTAGTGTTCGTTGCCATATTAGGGGATACCCATCAAATAACCAAAATCAGTGCCTATATAAAGGCATGGTGTACGTACCCTTTTTTATTTTTCCAAAAGGTTTCCATGAACTTTGCTAATTTTTTGAGGTATGCTCAATCACCCACTCCATCTCCTTCCCTCCACATCTCTCTCTTTCCCTCCCTATGTCTAGTGTGAGTGCTAGTGCTCATATTCTAGTGAGCATGCACTATGAATTTATGTGAAGCCACTTGCTAGAGCTTAAATTTAAGTGATCATGAAATATAAATAGAGGGTGATGCCAATAGGCACTAGCACTCAAAAAAACATAGCGCTGATAGCCGACTTTCGGAAATCAAAGAAAAAAAAAACTCATTTTCCCCCCTCACTCTCAGTACCCCCCCCACCATAGCTTATTCCCCCCCGCCCTATGGGCATTGGATAAAAACACCCTCTCTCTCTCTCTCTCTCTCTCTCTCTCTCTCTCTCTCTCTCTCTCTCATTCTCATTTTCCCTACATACCCCTCCCCTAATATCTCTCTCTCCCAATTTACCCTCCCCGGCCAGGCAAAAACTTTGAAAATATCACCCCCGACCCCTCTCTCATTCTCCCTCGCTGTGAGCCGCATAGAAACCCCCCCCCCCCCCCCCCCCCCCTCCGCTCTCTGTATTCTTACACTCACCCTTTACATTCCCCCTCACATTTCTCCCCCCCACTCTCATTACCCCCCCCCTTTGGCCCGCTAATATTCCCTCCCCGACCCCCCCTCCCTCTTCCCCACCCGCTCGCCTCACCCTCCCCTCGCCTCATCCCCCCCCCCCTGGCCCGCTGATATATTCCCCCACTCCACCCATTGACTTGTCCCCCCCCCTCGTCCTCAAGCTCCCATGCAAAACAATGAAACCCCCCCCCCCCCCCCCCCCCCTCTCTCTCTCTCTCTCACCCACACATCTCCCGTACCCCACTCCACACCTCACCCCTCCCTCTCCCTCACAATCTCTCTCTCTCTACTCAGCGCGGACCCGTTCTCTCTCTCTCACCCGGGCGCTTAGGCCATGCAAAGGAAAATTCTCTCTCTCTCTCTCCTCCTCACGGACAGCGTCACATAGGACCACCCTCTCTCTCACCATACACACACACACAATCACCCCCCCCCCCCCCCCCCCCCCTCCTCCCCCTCTCTCCCTTCGGCATTGTGCGCGCAATCCGCATACCACACACACACCCACCCGGGCGCTCGCGCAGGCAGCAGGCCATACACATACACACACATGCAATACACACACACACCATCCCTACATAAACACACACACACACACACACACACCGCACACACTCTCTCTACCCCTACCCATATCCCCCCCCATCCACCTCGCGCAGAAGCAGGCCGCCGGTCATCCGCCACCAACAAGAGAAAAAAGAAACAAAAAAAACTATATATATATTATATATATATAGCCCCCTTCCCACACACGTTTTCGCACACACATACATACACATACACACACACCCGCCCTCATGCATGAATACATACACACACGCATATACGCACCGCACCACAAATACAAAGGAGAAAAACGGCTACCACATCAACGAATAAAAGAAGAAGGATCCAAAGCACGCGCCGCCAACAGCAAAAAGAGAAAATGCGCCGAAGGCATGCCCCGGCCGACTCCGAAAAGAAGTACGCTCAACACCGACGCACCAGCAGCACACCATTCGCTGGCAACACGCAACCACGATGCCATCCCAGTAATTTATAGGTTATTTTCATCATTATCTTCAGTTTTCACCCAAGCCATTGTAAATTTCCATTTTTTGTAAATACCCTCTCTCTAGGTGATGGTCACAAAGGCCCACCTAGAGATTCCCATCTTTTAATAACCTCCCAAAACAAAGCAAGGGTCAACCACACCAGGCCCACCACTTTCTTTGTCTCCCCGATTAAGCTTACCCTAACCACACTGGGATTACCATAATCCAAGCAGCCAACACCTATAAATTGGCATTGAGAGGTCACTATCGGGGGGGGGCAATTCATGAGGAGCCAAGCATTTGGTAGAGTGTAGTGGGAAGGATTGACACTATCACCATCACGGGGAGGGGGCTTGTGTGTTGGGTTTGCCTTGGGAATTGCACCATGCGAAGGGAACCACATCCATCTCTCGACTCCAATGGTCGATGCACACACGTATGCACGCTCTTGGTAGTAAGTATTCACAATCATTGAGCCGTCTTAGAGAAGGCACCAAGTAGGTTGCACCACCTCCTCCCCCTACCTCTCTACCATCACGGCATGCCACTTTGTAAATATTGAAGAAATAATTCACCCTCACACCGCCGAGGGTTTTCATCGTTTGCAAATACTCTCTCTCTCTCTCTCTCTCTCTCTCTCTCTCTCTCTCTCTCTCTCTCTCTCTCTCTCTCTCTCTCTCTCTCTCTCTCGGTGTGTAGGTTTGTGGTGTTCATATCATCGTGGTTTTGCGTCCTAGCCGCTCAAAGCTAGGTGGTGCCCCCTGTTCACTTTATCGTGGCAGGCTCGAGGCGCGCCATTCGGCCCCAGCGTTTTAGAGGCCATCGGGGTTCGGGGTTCGCTTTGTGTCCGTCATTTGGTGCCCCCATTGAGGAGGGATTTTCTAAGACCCTTCAGTTTACAATGCTGAAAGTGATGCCCACTACCAATCATGGACGAGTGGCTGAAGGAATTTTCTAACTGGAGGACGGAAGAAGAGGAGACAAAGGAGGCAGTAGCCGCCTTCATTGAGGTGCTACTGCCAGGCTGCAGTGTCATCAGCATTCAAGAGGTAAATTCTCCCTCTCGTGTCGCTCGTTCTAACCATAAATCGAAAGCATCAGGTGGGAGATTGGTGAAGTGCCATCACTGTTGTCAACCAAGGCACACGGTCAATGAGTGCCAGCAATGAAGGCAGCGAAAGGGCTGAAGTCATCTACATCGACATTCATCGCAAAGAAATCATTCACGTCAAGGAAGGGAAGCAAACGGTGAGACCTCTTTTCCCTAAAGAAACTGCAGTCAAAGATATAACTCCAAAGTGGCCTAAAGGGGCTGCTCGAGCCAAAGGCAAGGAGAAGATAAGCCAGTCTGGAAACACATGACCCCGAAGGGGGAAGCATCTGGCCAAGCAAGTGCTTCTAGCTCAGAGAGCCGGGTTGTACCCACTTTATCAAAGAATAAGTCATCCGAAGCTAAGCAGCGGAAGGTCGCCTACCGATTTGCACGACGCATGCGAGTGCTACCAATCCACTTCGACAATCCAAAAGAAGAAGTGGTAAGAAGATTCCCATGTCCTAGAGAAGAGTGGTTTGGCTACTGCTCTCGCTGTTTTGGGAAGCGAGTAGAGGACCTTCCTCCTCTCCCTGTACAACCTATCCTGAAGAAGCTCTCTACCACGGGAGAAACCCAGTGGGCTGGAGACGAGCTACAACTAAATGAAGTAGAATTCATGCAACACGCCGATTACAGAAATTACCTACAATTGCTGTTAGCCAAGAGGCTGGGAGTGGTCAGACGCGTCACCATCACCCCATACGTGCTGAGCAACGAAGGAAAGGTAGAGCCCATGAAAGGCGACGACCTCTTGTGGATGTGCCGACTCATCAACGCTGGCACGATAAGAGTATAAGTAAGTATTCCACCCTCTGTGCATGATGGAAAACTGGCCGACGGCATTCCCGTTCAGATTCCTGCAGCATATGCATGTGAATATCTATGTAGATAGGAAAGTCTTCTACCAACAGAAAATCGTTTACCTATTCGGTGCGGCAGTACTAGGAGAAATCCTCAATTCCCCGAAACCTATCATTCTCCACGTATTAGATTACCATCATTCCTTTAATGTCTCTATTTTTATCCTGTTTTAACCTATCCATCCACCCCTGTAAAAGCCGCTATGAGCCGCTACTGTTGATGTTAAAAAAAAAGGAAAAAGAAAAAAAAAGAGTTTGTAATTTCCCGAGTCACCACCATGGAAAGTGTTTCTTTCCCCATGTTTAGTGGAAAGAAGGGAGAGGATCTCACCACCGACTTTTGGGATGATTTCAACATTGCTTGTGTCGTCTCCAACAAAGATGACGACGTTTCACGACTTAGAATTTTTCCTCTACTGATGAAAGTAGAGGCTAAGTCATGGTATAATGCATTGCCCCAGGCTACCAAGAATGCATGGGATGTGTTAAGGGTTGCTTTTGTAAAGAGGTTTGGTGGAGGCACAACCTCGGAGAAGCTATGGCAGCTACCGACAGAATTAAAGCAGGGAGGCCTGCTGGAGTATGCCACCTACGAGTCAAAGTTTGTGGATTTATAGGAGAGATGGGTTGCCACACTGGAGGAAGGAGAAGGAGCGCCTAATTTCCTAAAGAAGGATTGTTTCATTGCTGGTCTATGGTCGCCGCTTAGAGAGAAGGTGAAGGGAAGGTTTCCTGCAACATATGAGTTGGCAGTCGAAGTAGCCCGCCTTAAAGACAAGAAGCTGCGCATGCAAGCAAGAGTAAACGAGTCAGAGGAAATAAGCTCGGCCCGACCGACCCCAGTGGCTGAAACAGCCAATCATAGAGTCCAATCACAGGAGGCATTAGAAGGACAACAAGACCTGCTGAGTCGCGTCACCACCCAACTAGAGAGTTTATCTGTGCATCTGGTGCAGCAAGGGCATGCATATGGCAGAAACCCAGAACAAGGAAGGGGACAACGAAGGCAGAACCCAGAGTACCACTGTTACAACTGCTGGGAAGATGGCCATGGAATGTACTACTGCCCACACCCAAGGAGGTAGAATTTCAATAGAGGGGGGAGACAAAATCAGATCTCTCCGCCAAGAGCAAGACCACTACCACCTAGGCAGCCAGGACCAATCCCACCGGTCCAAATCCCGCGACTACCTGTACAACAGCAACCACCACCCCAACCTCTCATTCCGCCACTACCCCCACCACCTGCTATGAACCAAGCGGTGAGTGTTATTAGCTTGGAGGCTAAAGGGAAGGCGAAGGTAGAAGAGTCAGCTCGACAGGAGCACAAAGGACAAGCGAAGGTAGAAGAAGTGGATGCTATGGGAGTGAATCATGCGAGGTACGAGGAGGCATCTCAAAAAGAAGAGAAGATGAAAGAGAAGCCGAGTCTAGCAAGCAAGCAGCTAAACCGTGGCGGAAGATAGACATCGTTGACTTCTCACTAGGTGAGTATGCACAACCCTATGATTTAGTTCAGGATGTGTTAATGCAGGGCCCGAAGATAACTTAGCCCCAATTACTCCACTTTGCACCCAGAATGAGGAGGCAATGGACGAAAATGGTAAGTACCAGGAAATCAAGACCACGGATAGCTGGGGCTATCTCTCGGAGGGATCTCGACGACATCCTGCCAACCATGGACGCTCACATCAAAGGGCAACGGATTTCAAACGTCTACATAGATGGTGGCGCGCAAATATGCATCATGAGTGAAAAGATGATGCACCATCTAGGTCTAGAGGTAAGTAGGCCGGCACCCTGCCGAGTCAAGATGGAAAACAATGTAAGAGTAAAATGCGTAGGCATTGTAAATGCGGTCAAAGTAAAAGCATTCAATACAGAAGTGGAGGTAGATATCTTCGTCATGCCACACAAAGGGGATGGCTACCCTATTATTCTTGGAAGGCCTTGGCTTATGGCTATGGAAGCTAAACAAGACTGGAGCACTGGGCTGATCCAGATGAAGGATGCTAAAGGGAAGTCCATTATTCTACGACATGAGGATTGGAAAGCAGCGCAACATGATCTTGGAGGCTTCAGAAGACGAGTCCACCAGCGACTACTCGTCTACCTCAAGAGAAGACACGACCACCACTGACGGGAGTGACAGTAGCATCGAAGTAATGGGAGTCATTCTTAAAGACCCAGGAAGATTAACACAATTTGAAGCAACCTCGGCAAACCAAGAGGGATCATCAGGTATGCACTCATTGGAGGATGTAGGTAAGCTACAAAAAATGCTCTCAAATGAGTTAACCAATGAAGAAAGGAAGGAGTACGTCTCCATGTTAGGTAGCTTCACTACTTTGTTCATTGATGGCTATGATAAGATCACAGGAATTACAGTAGTATAACACCACACAAAGCTCAAGGAAGGCAGTAAACCCGTAGTACAAAATCTCAGAAGACTTGGAGTAATCCAACAAGAGGCATTTCTTAAAGAAGTGAGAAGTTTGCTACAAGCAGGTTTCATCTATCCTGTCGAAGACTCAGAATGGGTCCCCCCCAGTAGTAGTCACGCCAAAAAAAAAAGGTAAGTGGAGAGTCTGTGTGGATTATAAACCTCTCAATGCAGCCACGAAGAGGGACCACTTTCCCCTCCCATTCCAGGATGAAATACTCAATGAAGTGGCAGGTCACGAACGATACATAGTATGCGATGGCTACTCAGGATACTTCCAGCTTAGCATTGTGGAGGAGGATCAGAAGAAGACAACCTTCATCACACCTTGGGGATGTTTTGCCTACAGAGTGATGCTGTTTGGCCTCACTAACGCCCCAGCCACGTTTCAACGCTATGTGACTTTTGTTTTCCAACTCTACTTTGGAACATCAATATGGGTTTTCATAGATGATTTTTGCATCTGTAGCTCACAAGCCCTTCATTTAAGCAAAGTCTATGAGGGCTTAACCAGGCTGCAAACCTTGGGTGGCCAACTCAACGTGGACAAGTGTCACATTGGTGAGAGCAAAGTCACTCTCCTTGGTCATGTAATTTTAGCAAAAGGAATCGAGGCTGACCCTAGCAAGATTCAGGCTCTGGTGTCTTTATCATCACCCACCACCGCCAAGCAGCTGGTTTCTTTCCTTCAGAAGGTAAGATACTTAAGCAGGTTCATTTACCTGCTATCTCAAGTGGTCCTTCCCCTACAACAACTCACCCAGAGGGATGTCTTCTCATGGAGTAAAGAGAACGAGCAGCAGTTTACTGAGGTGAAGCAAATCCTAGCTAAGCTTCCCACTATTTCACCTCCTAAGTGGGACGAGCCATTTTATGTGAACCCTAGTGTGGGAAATGATACACTAGGAGAAATGCTAATTCAAAAGGATCCCAAAACTTCTTTCATGCGCCCTATTTACTTCTCTAGTCGAGTTATGACCCCATCAGAAAAATGATTTACCGAAGTAGAACACATGGTTCTGGCACTAATGTTTGCTACCACAAAGTTCCGCTCCTATCTCATGCCTATACCATTTGTAATCCTGACAATGGAAGAGGTTTTCCCATATGTAATGCGACACATGGATGTCTCATCTAGGATCTCAAAGTGGTTAATTAGACTACAAGAGTTTGACTACACCATGCAAGTAGAAAACTCCACCAGGGCTAGTTTAGCGAGAATTCTCACTCATCGCCATTATGAGAAGAAGCTGAAGGTCGACACGGAAGCAAAGGAAGGAACACCAGAGATAGAAAGTCCTAAGCTAGAGAGAGCTCACTCTCTTTTCTTTAACGGAGCATACAAGAGAACAATGGATCAATCTGCAACAGGTATGGTCATTTTCAATGAACAGCAAGAAAGAGTATTCTCCATGGGGCAGTTATTACACTCCCACTCCAACAATGAGGTAGAATATGCAGCCCTAATCCTTGGGTTGGAACAATGTATTTCACAAAGAATTCAGCGCCTCAATGTGTTCGGCGACGCTTTGCTTTTGATAAGGCAGATAAATGGCACCTGGGAGTGCAAAAATCAGGTTTTACTTAGTCAACTTCGCCAAGTTAAGGACCTTCTGAAGAAGTTTGAAGCAGTGAAGCTCTTCCATGTCCCCAGAGCAGAAAATCAAGAGGCAGATGCACTAGCTAAAGAAAGAATACAAGACATTCCCGTAGGATCAATCAAATTAAAACTACCCCTCTTCCAAGGTAGTGATGTTATGCCTAATATCATCAGCTTTCTAGATACAGGAGAATGTCCAGCAAGACACACCAAAGGCCAAAAACAATGGTTGGTAAGGAAGGCTACTAGGTACCGCCTTATAGACGACCACTTGTATTGTAAGGGCAAAGATCCAATTCTCAGGCGGGTGCCAACCTCCAGTGAAATCACAGAGGTAATTTCAAGTTGCCATGATGGCGTCTGCGGCGGTCATTTTGCTCTAGATATCACCAGCAGGAAGATTCTACAGGCAGGATACTTTTGGCCTAGTTTGAACAGAGATGTACACCATTGGTGTAAAACATGTAAGGCTTGTCAAGTGGCCAGTGATCGCACGTTAACCTACGAGCCACAACCCCCTATCATTCCATATGGTCCTTTTGAGAAATAGGGAATAGATGCAATCGGTCCCTTACCAAGGGCCCAATCAGGTAAACTGTACATCATAGTGGGTGTAGACTACATCACGCAATGGGCAGAAGCAACGGCCACCACCCGCATTACAACCCAAGAGGTGGCAAAGTTCATTTTTGAGCATATCGTTTGCCGTTTTGGCACTCCTCTTGAGATAATATCACATAGAGGACCAGGATTCAGAGGTGATTTGGTGGGAGAACTGATGAAGAAGTTAGGCATCACACGTCGGCATTCCACACCATACTACCCACAATGCAATGGTCTGGTAGAGAAGGTAAATGGAATGATTTGCAAATCCATCACAAAACAGGTGAACAACCACACAGGGGACTGGGATAAACATCTCATGGCAGCTCTTTGGGCCTACAGAACAACGTTCCGAACATCACTAGGTTTCACTCCTTTCCATCTAGTTTATGGGAAGGAGGCAATTCTACCCATTGAGGTACAAATAGCCAGCTTACGAGTCTTGGCTAGCCAGACATACCGACCAATTGTAAACCTCCGAAACCACATCTTGGATCTGGAGAGACTCCAATTGGATAGGGAAGAAGCAATCAATCACTATGCAGCACAGGTAGAACGACGTCGGCTCACTTTCAATCAAGGGCTTAAAGAAAAAGGACTGGAAAAAGGCATGTTAGTACTGTGATACGACAACAGATTTGACACTAGGAAGGATAAGAAATTTCAACCCAGATGGGAAGGGCCATTCATCGTCAAGAAACGGCAGCTATAAGCTCATGGAAGCAGATGGCCTTAGGTTTGACCTAGAATTCGTGCTAGACATTCCAGAAGAGGGAGAACCCTCTAACTTTGCAGCTGAAGAAGCGAAAGAAGGGCTAGAAGCATGAATGCCTCTAGCCAAAGAGAGAGGGCTAATGATAGCCGACTTTCGGAAATCAAAGAAAAAAAAAGAAAAAAAACTCATTTCCCCCCCCACCGTAGCTTATCCCCCCCCCCCCCCGCCCTACATGCATTGGATAAAAACACCCTCTCTCTCTCTCTCTCTCTCTCTCTCTCTCTCTCTCTCTCTCTCTCTCATTTTCCCTACATACCCCTCCCCTAATATCTCTCTCTCCCAATTTACCCTCCCCGCCAGGCGGATACTTTGAATCACCCCCGACCCCTCTCTCGTTCTCCCTCGCTGTGAGCCGCATGGAAACCCCCCCCCCCCCCCCCCCCCACTCTCCGTATTCTTACACTCACCCTTTACATTCCCCCTCACATTTCTCCCCCCCCCCCCCCCCCCCCCCTTTGGCCCACTAATATTCCCTCCCTGACCCCCCCTCCCTCTTCCCCACCCGCTCGCCTCACCATCCCCTCAGCCTCATTCCCCCCCCCCCCCTTGGCCCGCTGATATATTCCCCCACTCCACCCATTGACTTGTTCCCCCCCCCCCCCCCCCCCTCTCTCTCTCTCACCCACACATCTCCCCTACCCAACTCCACACCTCACCCCTCCCTCTCCCTCACAATCTCTCTCTCTCTCTCTCTCTCTCTCTCTCTCTCTCTCTCTCTCTCTCTCTCTCTCTCTCTCTCTCACCCGGGCGCTTAGGCCATGCAAAGGAAAATTATCTCTCTCTCTTCTCCTCACGGAAAACGTCACATAGGACCACCCTCTCTCTCACCATACACACACACACACACAATCACCCCCCCCCTCTCCCCTCTCTCCCTTCGGCGTTGTGCGCGTAGTCCGCATACCACACACACAACGGGCGCTCGCGCAGGCAGCAGGCCATACACATACACACACACACACACACGCAATACACACACACACCATCCCTACACACACACACACACACACACACACACACCGCACACACACTCTCTCTACCCCTACCCCATATCCCCCCCCCATCCGCCTCGCGCAGAAGCAGGCCGCCGGCCATCCGCCACCAACAAGAGAAAAAAAAAACAAAAAAAACTATATATATATTATATATATAAAGCCCCCTTCCCACGCACGTTTTCGCACACACATACATATACATACACACACACACCCGCCCTCATGCATGAATACATACACACACACGCATATACACACCGCACCACAAATACAAAGGAGAAAAACGACTACCACATCAACGAATAAAAGAAGAAGGATCCAAAGCACGCACCGCCAACAACAAAAAGAGAAAATGCATCGAAGGCATGCCTCGGCCGACTCCGAAAAGAAGTACGCTCGACACCGACGCACCAGCAGCACGCCATTCACCGGCAACACGCAACCACGACGCCATCCCAGTAATTTATAGGTTATTTTCATCATTATCTTCAGTTTTCACCCAAGCCATTGTAAATTTCCATTTTTTGTAAATATCCTCTCTCTAGATGAGGGTCACAAAGGCCCACCTAGAGATTCCCATCTTTTAATAACCTCCCAAAACAAGGCCGACACTTACGCGCAAACGGCAGCACTGCCTGCTGTGAGAGAGAGAGAGAGAGAGAGAGAGAGAGAGAGAGAGAGAGAGAGAGAGAGAGAGAGAGAGAGAGAGAGAGAGAGAGAGAGAGAGAGAGAGAGAGAGAGGGGGGGGGGGGGGGGGGGGGGGGGGGGAGGGCAAGCTGGTTGGGCACGGCTTCAAAGAGCACCTCGTGCATAGGCTGAGAGGGAGCTCAAAGAGGTGCTGGTGGCCTATGCTTTGCAGAGGGAGGTTGAGCGGACGTCGAGGATTGGGAAAGTTTTCAGAACGCTGCTTTGATGCTATTTTGAGCGGAAGGGAGAGAGTGAGAGAGAGGAGAGAGAAAGATATGCTATTTTAACTAGTAAGCCTAAAAAATAGACTGAAAAACCTAAAAGAGTGCCTAAAAAATATGTACACAATTTTGATAGGCACCACGCCTATATCACTACCTGCAAGCAGGCAGTGCCAACAAAGCAAGGGTCAACCACACCGTGCCCACCACTTGCTTTGTCTCCCCGATTAAGCTTACCCTAACCACACTGGGATTACCATAATCCAAGCAGCCAACACCTATAAATTGGCATTGAGAGGTCACTATCGAGGGGGGGGGGGGGGGCAATTCATGAGGAGCCAAGCATTTGGTAGAGTGTAGTGGGAAGGATTGACACTATCACCATCACGGGGAGGGGGCTTGTGTGTTGGGTTTGCCTTGGGAATTGCACCATGCGAAGGGAACCACATCCATCTCTCGACTCCAATGGTCGATGCACACACATATGCACGCTCTTGGTAGTAAGTATTCACAATCATTGAGCCATCTTAGAGAACGCACCAAGTAGGTTGCACCACCTCCTCCCCCTACCTCTCTACCATCACGGCATGCCACTTTGTAAATAGTGTAGAAATAATTCACCCTCACACCCCCGAGGGTTTTCATCATTTGCAAATATTCTCTCTCTCTCTCTCTCTCTCTCTCTCTCTCTCTCTCTCTCTCTCTCTCTCTCTCTCGGTGTGTAGGTTTGCGGTGTTCATATCATCGTGGTTTTGCGTCCTAGCCGCTCAAAGCTAGGTGGTGCCCCCTATTCACTTTACTGTGGAGCAGTCTCGAGGTGCGCCATTCGGCCCCCGGCGTTTTAGAGGCCGTTGGGGTTTGGGGTTCGCTTTGCGTTCGTCAGCACTATTTCTCATTGTTAAACGAGGGGAGAAAGGAGCGCTATTGCTCTACTTTCCCTCCCTATCTCCCTCACTTGCAGCCGCTAGTGCTTGTTGTCGGGTGAGAGGAGTATCCTATTGCAATGCGTACTCTATATCGATGCTTGTTTAAAGGCATGGTTGGTGTTAAATATTTTTACTTTTCTAGCAAATTTTTGTGATGATTACTTGTTTGTTAAAGGTATGCTCTCGTTCCCTCTCCATCTCCCTATTTCCCTCCCTGTTTCTTTCACTTATAGGTAGGAAAAGTGAGGGAGATAGGGAGGGAAAGAGGGAGATGGAGAGAGAACAAGATGGAGATACTGAGAGAGCCTGGGTTAGAAGGCGGTTAACTTGATGCTAGTTCATTCCACTTCTAAGCCTTGGTTGACAGGTAGGCACTCACCATATATTTTAAGAAGCCTAGGCAAGTTGGTAAGCATGGTCAAGTTAGGAAAGAGCAATATAGAGATATAAGAGTAAATGGGGATTGGATAGGGTGAGGGAGAGATCCACAGAGAGAGAGAGAGAGAGAGAGAGAGAGAGAGAGAGAGAGAGAGAGAGAGAGAGAGAGAGAGAATCAATGTACTAGGGAAACAGATAAAGAGTGTGTGAGAGAGAGATAAAGTGAGAGTGGGATGGAGGGAGAGGGAGCAATTGGCGAGATGAATACATATATATATATATACATATATATATATATAATATATGCACTTTTTATTTTTCAGATCAGAGCATTTGTGATTTGCTTTGGTGCTCAGACTAAGGATGGCCAAGAAATCTGATACTGGTGCCTACGTTGAATTCCTTCACAATGGAGAGGCGATTGGTGTGGGCCAAATAGAGAAGACTTTGAGCTTGGCTAAGCTACATGGTAGTAGATTTCCATGTAATTGCTTCTCTGTTTTGCAGTGCAGGAAGTATATGTTGGCAAGGATGCTCCTCTGCCACATGTTCCTTCCGCGAAGAAGAAATGACTACTTTGAAGAAGGCTTAAAAGTCTTGTTGTGTGGCCTAAAAGCGACCTGGTACTTTTTTGGTTTATCTTGTTGGAGGCTAGGCTTTAGGTATAAATAGTTGATTGATACTATTTCATTTGTTTATTAGCGAGTTACCAGGACAACAAGGAAAGAACCACAATAAATGCATCCATCTGCTAGTATGTCTTTATCCAAGAACCTTCCAGTTAGTGCAATGCTATCTCCACCTATTACGACATCATGAAATTTTTTAAAAAGCAACAAAAGGAAAAGAAAAAGTGCAGGAAGGAGCATTATTTGGATTTGTGGCTGATGTAAACAACTCCAACGAAGAGATTGATGATAGAGAAATGGAGGCATACATGACAGCTGGGACAAATGTTGGAGGTGAATTTCCCATCAATGAAGATGTTACAGTTTGTCAAGTCATGTTTTCAAAGCATCTTGGAAATTTGAAGGTAAATAAGAGCTTTAGAGTTAAAGAAATTTAGAGGGTTGCAAAGTTTGTTCTTTAACGTAAGTTGATCAATGCAGATAGAGCATGACATACCACTACCTTGGGTTCCACTTTGTCGTCTCGTAAAGCTAGAAAAAGCAAGACAAGCTAGTTGGGATCCTAAGTGGCTTCAAACCATTGGCAGGTACATTCTTATTGGAGGGTTATGATGAGCCCAAGGGATGATTCATATGCTCTCTTGATATACTAGGATATCCTTCCATCGATGTAGACGACGATATCATGTAGACATGGGATCCCTTGTGGAAAGCAACTAACCAGGAGTTTGAGGCTGAGATTAGAGACACTTGTTCAAGCTGCCTTTGCAAAAAAATGTATACTTGGGATGGCAACCATAGGCTGGCAGCTTGGATGGGGGTTCTTAAAGAGATTAAGTGCCTTTATTTACAATCTGCCAAGCATGTTCTGAAATACAGTGAATGTTTGACATCTTCTTTGATTTTAGGTGTTGCATACAAAAAAGGCTTCGATTTGCACCCACGAGTTTGAGTAGAACTTGTGAAAGTAGATTCATCAAATGGCGTCGGTATATTGAGTATAGCAATGCGTATCAACAAGTAAGATCTTCTAAATCTATTTGGTTGTGCAACTAGCTTTGATATCAAATTTTTTTGTCGATTAAATTGCTATGATCCCTTGTTGATTGAACAAAATAGGATACGTGGCCACCTCTTACATGGACATGCTCTGGATGGTGCGGGCAATGGGTCTTGCTTCAAAGGAGGCTATCATAGAAAAAACTACCGTGTGTTTTCTATATATGGATGCAGGCAGACATCAACAAGAGGGCTAGAAAGAAATCATGGTACAATGTGCCCATAGCTATGATGTCATAGCTACTTCATCCTGTAAGTTTCATCAAAGTGTTCAATTAGTGAGTAGCATAAAGTTTTAGCATCAAAGAACAAAATAACAATTAGCACCATGTGTGTAAGAAGAATATAACCTTGCCTTGAAAAGGATTATAACAGAGAAAGATAAAATGCTTCCCTGCGAGTTTCAAGCCCAATATAAAAAAGCATTCTTTGAAACTGACCTACCATCTAAAAAAATGACAAGATATGTGTTAGCAATCGTTGATCCTGCCTTAGGAGAGGATTGGTGGAGGTTGTTTACTTGATACTCCATATTCTAGAATATGAAAAAAATGTTTGGAGTACATCTCAAATATGATCCCTTCACACATCTGTATAGGGCATTGCACGCAATTGAGTGGATGAGTTGTCCAAAGTGATTGATGGAGGAAAGATTGTACGGTCTAGCATGTGCAGTCCTCTCTTCTGTCAAAAAAAAATTCATTCTCCGTGCGATGGCCTCTAGCGATGTGACAGATGTTAAGAGTTTGGACATTCCTCAAATGGGTGGGTACATTAGCTATCGGTGTTGTTAATCTCTCCGATTAGACGGGTAATTTAATTGACACATTTATTGTTTTTTTTTTAACAAGAGAGTCTGTAGTCTTTCGAGAGTGGTTGCGGATTGAGGTTTTTTTGTCCTCCATCGTAAAAGAGGCAGAGAATGTATAGAGTGGTATATAGAGCATACATTTGAAGTCGATGTCGGAACTTGACCTAGAGTTGTTCATTGAGGATGCTAAACTGATACATAGGGGAAAGACCTTTGCTTATGAGTTGGGTATTATGAAAAAGGGATCACAATCTGAGGTGTGCAAGGAATTGGCGAATGTAGGGAAACGATGTCTTTGCAGGTATGCACACTGGATAATTACATAAAGTAAATGCAATATAAATTTTCTAGTTACAATGGTATTGCTTATGTTAGGTGGTTGCGAAAGTGAAAAATCAACATAAAAGGTGTCGAGAGCTTGCAAAAAATGATGGAAATTGAGAGAGCATACCATGTTTTTAACCCAAAGCAAATAAACCGCAACTTTAAGGGCAAAGTTTACCAGGATTTTCCCTAGTTCTTGGACTATGATGAGAGGTGCGTCCACTTATTCTCAATGGCACACCGCTTCTGTCTAGGATATTGTTGTGGCAACAAGAGACACTAATGTGTCAGCAGATGATTTTCTCCACATGTCAAGCAATGGCTTAATGGTGGAAAATATGCTTCAATAAGTAATAGTGCTCAATTTGTTGAGCGTTTGAGATAGCATTAGAGAGAGGGTTGCCAAAGGAGTGAGGAGACAAATTTGAAAAGATCCTTAAGCACTAGCGCTCGTTGCCATATTAGGGGATACCCATCAAATACCCAAAATCAATGCCTATTTAAAGGCATGGTGTACGTATCCTTTTTTATTTTTCAGAAGGTTTCCGTGAGCTTCACTAATTTGTTGAGGTATTCTCAATCACCAACTCCTTCTCGTTCCCTCCCCATCTCTCTCTTTCCCTCCCTATGTTGGTGAGTGCTAGTGCTCATATTCTAGTGGGCATGCACTATGAATTTAAGTAAAGCCACTCACTGCTAGTGCTTAAATCTAAGTGAGCATGAAATATAAATAGAGGGTGATGCCAATAGGTGCTAGCACTCAAAAAAACATAGCACTACTGCTTGTTGTTAAACGAGGGGAGAAGTGAGCACTACTGCTCTACTTTCCCTCCCTGTCTCCCTCACTTGTAGGCACTAGCGCTTGTTGTCAGGTGAGAAGATTATCCTATTGCAACGCGTACTCTCTATCTACGCCTACATAAAGGCATGGCCGGTGTTAATTTTTTTTTACTTTTCCAACAAATTTTTGTGACGATTACTGGTTTGTTGAAGGCACGCTCTCATTCCCTCTTTCTCTCCCTATCTCCCTCACTTGCATGCAGCAAAAGTGAGTGCTCACTTTTTTTGCATGCAAGTGAGGGAGACAGGGAGGAAAAGAGGGAGATGGGGAGGGAACAAGATGGAGATTGTGAGAGAGACATAAGATTTGGGGTCACAAGCAGCTTCTTGGGTTAGAAGGCGACTAACTAGATGTCGGTTCATTCCACTTCTAAGCCTTGGCTAACGGGCAGGCAGTAGGTCACCATATATTTTAAGAAGCCTGGACAAGTTGGTAGCATGGTCAAGTTAGGAAAGAGCAAAATAGTTATATAGGAGTAAATGGGGATTGGATAGAGCGAGGGAGAGAGCCACGAGAGAGAGAGAGAGAGAGAGAGAGAGAGAGAGAGAGAGAGATGGACAATCAATGTACTAGGAAGTGTAAGAGTGAGTGTGTGTGTGTGTGTGTGTGTGTGTGTGTGTGTGTGTGTGTGTGTTACAATAACATTATACATAGACACCAAAATTTGAACAATTTCAAAAAACAGCTAGAGACTATGTCAGAGAAGGGGGTGTATAATTCTATTTCATTGTCTAGAATGGTCTTATACAACAGTGGAGAGGTCTAAGAGAGAAGCACATTCGCCTAATGAGCAAAAAACCCTAATGCCTCCCAGTAAGATTGAAGAGATACAAGTCCTGCAAATCTTCAAACCAGCATACTTTGATAGCTAGAGTTGAGAAGGTAACCCTCACCTGCATCCATAGAAACAATACAACACTCAGTTAGTATTGGCACTGTATGCAGGTGATGCATGGGTATCCCACTTGTTATCGATGTCACCCAACTTTAGATTGCTATTAAAAAAAACGTAAAAAAGTATGAAACCATTATCATTGTAATAGATAACCAATGATGATAATACCATGTATATCCCTTTTATGTGTCAATGATTAATATGCATGTACCTTCATTTACCATGACAGTATCAACCATCTCAAGTTACAACCTTGCTATAGGGGGAGCCGACTAATTATAGATGTCATTTAACTAGTTTGTAGTTAAAGAATGGACAGTATAGACGGTATCTTTTAAAACTGATTCATGTATTTCAAAGGCTAACAAGGACAATGTGTAGAAGATTGTGGGAATCGATGCTTGGATCTCGCAAAACGCTTGCAATGTAGATATGGATGTGTAGAGCTCCTCGAGGCTAATGCGTTGATGCTCTCGATTTGTTGATACAGTGACCGCGAGGTGCAGTGCAAAGAGATGGAATTTTGACAGAAAGAGGGAGCTCACAACATACAGAGAAACCTTATCTCTTGTTAACGATAATAGAACCTGTCTTTCAAAACCTTGCAAAGTTTCCTTTTATACCCAAGCTAAGGGTTTTATATATACAAGGGCTAAACTGCTTCAAAACGAAGTAACCTATCCGGGAAACTTGTCTAACTTATGATACAACTTGGAAGCTCATAGCCCTAGATTCTGCATAATGAAAAGTGAACGAAGATCTAATGGTTTTTTGACGGGAAATTTACATTCAACTTTGTGTTATGAAGGTTCAAAAGACCTTTCGAGCATCTTCTTCTCTCGAAAAAGCATATGTTGTTGGAATCTTCCAACAATGAGAAAGGGCTTGCCAATGTGTCTAGAGAGGACAACTGCTTGGCTTGGTATGGAATGATTGGGTGATGCCTCCTAGATTAAAGGGGATACACGATATGAAGATATGTTTAAAGAAAAGAGTTTTAGGGGATCAAATACATAACACAATGGACCTCATCCATGTCATAGAATGAGTGACAATTGCTACAGGTTCAATTGTGGTGCCACAGACATGGGCCCTTCTCATTTGTGGAGGCTAAAGATGTTACAAAAGGGGATTTTCCAATCGAACAAGGGCCTATCAATCAGGTTGCTAGCTTGGATTGTGGCTCTATAGGGAATAATATGCAGATAGAGACAAGGCCTATTGATTTCACAGAAACTGATGTGCCATCAGATACTACTGGGACAACTAAGAGAAAAGGCATATTGATTTTAGGGCAATTGCTGCACCTTTAGATAATACTCAGCCAACTGAACAAGGGTCTACTAGTAATGTTACTAGCATGGATTGGAGCTCTACATGGCATTAGGAAGAGAATGGGGTCTAGGAGGGCCTCTTTATTTGGCAATTTAAGGGGGAGTCAAACCTCTAGTATTAAGAAAGCAATCAAAGAATAGTTTTTGAATTCAAACAGGCAAAATGGTTAGTTTATTTGAATTTAAATTTCCCCTCCAAAATGAAATTGAAAATCTAACCGGCAAAACCATATTGTGTAACTTATCTATGGAAAGAGCTCGACGTGTAAATTACAGATCTATAATCTCCGCTCAAATCGGAGATAGTATGTAGAAGTTATGGAAGGCCGAAAATCATGAAGTTGTTCCCACCTTTTTTGGGGGAAAAGCATCCTTTGACCACTCATACATCTCTCTTATACACCCACCATTCTTGCACACATGGCATGAACCTATTCGTCAAAATGCTAATCACCTTTATAATCGCATGGCAAATAAAGAGGCCCTCCTAGACCCCATCCTCTTCTTAATGGAATTATGTGCATATAGAGAAAAGCCCTACTGATTTGAGGGCAAATAGTGTGCTTTAGAGATTACCTTATGCTACTCACTTGAGGCTTGGCTTTTCACATACTGCTAGTGCAAGTACTACTCATAACGTGGATCATAACATGGAAGCAAAAAAGTGAAAGAATGTGTTGATGCCCCTCCCATTGAAAATTTTTGGAATCTCACAAGATGCTTATCGCAAGCCCAAAGCTTTGGCCCTATATATGAATGGGTTCATATGCATCACCCTGACAATGCATATGGTGCCATTATCGCCGCTATGCTTAAAAAGGCTAATATCAAAGTTGCAATGAAAGGGATTTTCAAAAAGCTGCACCCAAAAGCTTGGAAAGATGTGTTGACACCAAGGGAATTCACTAGATTTCCCTTCAAGCTAAATGAGATGAGAAATCTTGAGAAGAGTGAAAGTAAACCTATATTTGTGAAGGGTATTCTAAAGCTACTGGAATGAAATCCATCAGGGCAGGGTCAAAGGTTCTTATTATGCATGATACCCACTACAAAAATGTGCTCAACCATGACTCAATGATGATGTGTCCACCGACTTTTGAACCCATGGATGCCAGAAAAGATCTCAAATACGGCACCCAAACTCTCTTGCCATGGTTGAAGGCATGCAATATGGTTGTAGATCCTGATTCTTATGTTATTGGCCACATGATAACAAATGGCAAGGACTTCGTTTCTCGTCATGTGATCGAACACTAGGAGCATGAAAAATGAAAGAAACGTATGGCTTGTTCAACAAGGGTTTAGTTATTCCTTTAGGTATTGAACATGTATACATTCATGAATTGTTATGGTGTTATGTGTATTTCTTGTTTATGTGATTGAATGTTGAACTAGAGTTGAGTTGAAGAAGTCTTGTGTTTCAAAAGTGATGCTTCCATGGCGTATTAAAGTAGGATTTTCCATTATAGGAGGTAGTTGTATGGTAGCTTCTAGCTGATAGTTGGATGGATTCCTATGCATTGCTAGCTTACAAGGTATGGTAGCTACCAACTAGTACTAGTATGGTATCTACCAACCAAAAACTTGATGGCTTGTTGAGCATAGATGCTACATGGCAACTACCAGCTATTACTAGTATGGTAGCTACCAATTGGTACCAGTGTGGTAGCTACCAACTAGTACTACTACATCATATAGCAACTATTACTAGTATGGTAGCTACCAATTGGTACTAGTGTGGCAGCTATCAACTAGTACTACTACATCATAGTACCTTTAAATGTATGGAAACTTCTAAAAACAAGTATGTGGTGTCAGCCATTAGCTTGACAATTATCCACTAAGTACTTATGGTAGCTACTAATTGAAGTGACCCACATTAGGCTTGATGATTTATTAGCCTTGTCCCTTTTTGGCACACACCAAGAAAGAAAATTACTAGCTACCAACCACATCGATGGTTATCGGCTCCTAACTAGTACTAGTATGGCATTTATCAAGTTACTAATGTGGCATTAGACATTTAGTAATTAAATGTATAGCGGCTTCCATACAAGTACCAACCATTAGCTATGAATTATATGGTACTAGCTTTCACCTAGCTACCAACTATGCAAAGCTAGCTATAAGACCTTACCATATGGTAGCTACTACCCACCATGTGGTGACTATTAGATGGTATCCTAATGACCTATTATTCTTGGCCCTCTTGTTATGTTCTACCATATATGGATAAATAGCAGACTTACTACTTTATAACACAATGATAGCACAAACTTCCATACCAATAAGTTATCGGTAGCTAGGTGACTCGCGAGCCCTTATTGAGTGGTAGCTACCATATTTGTAGCTATTTTAGAGTGTACAATTCAAGCATGGGTTGGCATACAATTTAGTAACTATAAAACAACACAAGGAAGTCTCCACAAAAGCCGTTCCAACATGAAGTTAAATCTATGGCTGCCCACCTTTAGAAAAACAATATATTGTTCTATCAACAAAAGAATCGCAAGAAAGGAAAAGAAGCAGAAGGATCAACAAGCAGAAGTAGAAGTGACATAGTTAGCACAAGTGCTCAATGGTGAGTTATCCATTCTCATATACATAGGTTGAACTCTTAGAACAAATACCTAGGCTCAAAGTTCCAACCAAAGATTACTGCAACCTACTATCAACTAGAGCACAAGACCAGCAGAACGATTCACTTGAACACTTGAGCAATTTATACCTAGTATAAAAACACGATACTTCATTCATCACAAATAGTAGTAGTTTAAGAAACTCTACATATCCAAGGGAGTGATGTTGTAAGTAGCCTCATATACACTAGGGGATATCCTAAACCATTTGCATCCAATTTTCTCCATGGGAAGCTTGATAGATATCACATGGTGGGATAGCAAGTAGACACTAGGCTTTTTGTGTAGCAGCTTGTATTCATTAGGCTCATACCCAAATCCCTTCACCACATACGTCCCTCGTGCACATTGATTTCCTCACTCATAACTATTGGAGACTCCATGCAAGTTTTCTCTCATGTGCACCTCAACAAATAGAAGTCCATAAGATCTTCATTTTTGGAAGGTGCCATAACAAAAACCTTATCCTGTTTGTTGCTCATACCAAACTCCATTCACCACATAAGTCCCTTGTGCACATTGATTTCCTCATGCATCAACTATTGGAGACTCCATGTAGGTTTTCTATCTTGTGCATCTTAGCAAATAGAAGTCCATAAGCTCTTCATTTTTAGGAGGTGCCACACAACAAAATTATCCCCAATATGTAGTATGTCTATTACCTGGATTATCTATTTCTTCTTCATCAAAGTCATTGGTGGGCTTGAGGGCTACATACTCCAAAGATGCCACATGTGTTGAATTGGAGCACCTCCTGCACAATCCTTGCATACATACACTACACAAGCATGATAGTGCCCTGTATCTTAGAGCTCTCCCATTTGTTAGCAAATAGCTTGACACACAATGGATGCTGCGTTCATGAGGGACATCCTTACAATCCACCTACGACTTTGATAAACATCAACCTTTTTTTTCTCCCAAAAAACTCGTGAAACTATTCAAGCCTTTGATGGATATGAAGCTTCAACATCTGTGGACATCGTCTCCCTCAAGAATGCCATTGGACTCAGTTGCTCATGAGTGAGATGGTGTTTCGTGACAGCCTCATCTCCATCATTCTCACTTTTTTCATGACCTGATCCTAAAAATTCCCAATTCCTTTTGATACCGGTGAATGCGTTGTACCTAGAAACAAAGTAAAAGGGTCTTATGGCTCATGCTTGAATTGAGAAGTCACAACATTTGACCACACTCAATGTTCCTCACATGTTATGCCAAGCTGTTGCAACAATTCATAATGTAGCATGAAACAATGTTGAACAAAAAGGGTGTCATGACTCTTGTCATATGATATGTAAAAGTGATAGTATTTTTGGACCGCCTTTGCACCACAAACATATGTAATTTGGACAAATATTCTAACCTAGTTAGAGTACCAATGCATTTTTTGGACCACATTTTGCGCTTTGAATGTTGTTTATCTTCTTGAAAGACAAGAATTTCTTCTTCTTCTTTTTACATGCATATGTGAGCCAACCTCAACGTCCTCAAATAGCTTGACTATCATGACACATTCCATGGTAGATTCTTCCCTCGGACATGTTGGCATCTTTGTGGATCCACAATTAGAGCAATCTCCCATTAAAAATTTAAATTTGTGATAGATGGCACCTTCAAGCATTGGACACACAATAGAGTACCATAGTGCAATTATACAACTATAGGTTTGAGCATGCACTTGTCCGTAGCCTTGAAAATGTCACATTGGCAACTCCAGTTGATTGAATGCAAGGCAAGAGAACCTTGCCTTATCTAGTTTAGGGCTCTCTCAGGAAAGACATTTGACATGTGTTATGCGCTAGCATGTGTGCTTATCCTTAAGTTTTCAGACAAAGTAGGGCTTCAGCTTCTTGAAAGCTTGTTACCAAATCCTCACATATGGATGGATCCTTTGAAATTGAAGGAAAAGCTCTACTTGCTTGACCCATTTGTCCAAGCACAACGTAACCAAAACATTTGTACTTTGTAGCCACCACACTTTAAACAACCATCACTTAAGTATAAGAAGCTAGTAGTTTGCATGCACTTCATACATAGCTACCCTTATATAGACTAAGTTGTCTTAAAGCTCTTCTTCAAGTTGCTCCCCTATGAGGTGGCTATGTATAGGATCAACAAAAGTAACAATGTTTGGTACCTACCAGCATGTGGCACCCAACCTCAATGCAAGTAAAGTGGTAACTCCCCATCTAGTAGCTACCTATGTGGTAGCTACCTTTTTGTTATGAACCTATCTGGTAGCTACCTACATGGCAGACCCATCTAACGTCTACATATCTGGTAGCAACCTCTCTGGTAGCTACTTTTCTCATTGCTACCTTTATATTAGCTACATATCTAGTAGCTACCTACATGGGAGACCTATTTGGTAGGTACCTTTCTAGTAGTTACCTATCTGGTTGCTACCTATCCAATATTTGCATTCAAGGGTTGTTGATTATTCAGGGCTTCCCTACATGGTCGACATCCCCTAGGGGTCAACTTTTAAGTGATTGTAGTTTTCAATGAGGTAGTTTCCTATCTTAAAGCTACCTATTTGGTGGCTTTCTCACTTTAAATTACAATCACTTGCAAGTTGAACCCTAGAGGGTAGCTACCATATAAGGAAGCTAGCAAGGGATTGGTTACATAATAGGCAGTGAAGAAAATTGCCAAAAGGCTAGCTACCTATCTAGTAGCTACCTCACTTTAAATTAGGACCATTTACAAGCTCACCCCTAGGGTAGCTACTATGTAAGGAAGCTAGCAAGGAATAGGTTACATACCATGCAAGCAAGCAACCGGCCAAAAGGATAGCTACCTAAGTGATAGCGATAGTGCCAAGGAACATGGTAGAGATCCATTGTCTTGGTAGCTACCACAAGTGAAAACCCCACCACAAATGAAGGGGTAGCTACTAAACAAGTTAGCTATAGAAGGTAGCGACCTAAGTCATACTTGTCAGGTCCCAAGGGAAAATAGCTTCCCTATGTTTTGGATAGCTCTAATCCCACCATAAGGCAAGACCTACTTGACGTATGATAACACAAGGGGTTGGCTACTACCATAAACTTGACAGCTACTAGCCTGTCCACATCTAATCTAGTACCTTTTAAAGTCAATGGCTTATACTTAGTAAACTTGTAGCAAGTTTAAGCTATTTCTAGAAGAGGAGGAGGCATGCAACATATCAAACCTAGGGTAACCATCAAAACCAGAGGTTAGCTAGCAACATAAATATGATAGTTACCATACCATCTACATGTAATCTAGTACCCTAGCAGTGAATTTAATGGTTACCATGTGGCTACCATTACCAAGCAGGGATAATAAACATGTGAGCTTTCAGTTTATAGTTTTTTACAAAACATTTAGAGCTTTTTTAATTTGGAGCTCAAGGAGCCCCATGCTTTCTATACAATACCACCACAGTAGAACTATTAATTATATTTCTAAAGCTTCTTAAATATTGTTACATGACAAAAAGTCAAATAATTAGGACCTTAAAGGTTTCAACATGAAAATTACAATGAAACAAAAGTTTAATTTTGAGAAAAAGACAAAGTATGGCATAATAGATTGCCAATAAGATTTCTATGAAGAGGAGGGAACCTACTCCCATAGCAAAAGTTTAATTGAGAAAAAGACAAATATATGACATAATGGACTATCAAGAAGATTGCTGTGGGGAGGAGGGAACCTCCATAACAAGATTTTTAGGGTCTCCTAGCAAAATTTTTTACCAATCAAAAGCCAGTGGAGGGAGTGTGCTCAATCTACAAAGGATGGTTGATAAGATGGTAGAAAAATGGATATTTAAATCCATAAAGTTTGATGACTTTTGTCCTTGTCTACTAAAAAAGAATAACTCATCTAATTTTGTGTAGGAGTACAAAGCATGGAAAGGTTCATCCTTTAACGATATTGTCATCTCCACAAAAAATCTTAAGCAAGGCAGCTCAAGTTTGACTTCTAGATTGTAGAAAGGTTGGAATTCCATCAAAGCATCCAAGCAGTCCCCCAAGAACATCACTTCTTTCTCCATTTGGCTGGGTTCCTTTGCTGACAACAAGCATAAGCTCAAGATTGATAGAAACTCTTATCTATGTTTCAAGAAAGGCATAAAATCTTGGAAATATGTATATAGAGACAACCATTGGTTTAACGTACGATATTGAATTGACTGATGGATTTAACTACAAGCTCACACAAATTGTAGATCTTTAATTAAAGCTAGCTCATTGATAAAGATAGAGCATTCAATCTATAAGAAATTCTCCCACGACGTCTCAAGAATCCACACTATGATCAAAGAAAGACTCAACAACAAATGATATTATTGCTAGAGTCTCAGACATTGGAACAATAGGATTAGAAACCTATGGGACTACCCCACCAAAATTAAGCAAAGTATCTTATATGGATCATTCTTCATCTTGGGGGTTTCACTATATTTAAAGCCTATATATCACATGCATTCAAGCACTATTTATAAAACCCCTTCCCTATGAATTTCTCACTAGTAAAAGGGACCCTTTTCCTGTTCAATTTGTAAAACATTTTCCAAGGATATTTTTTCAATAGTCTCTTGTATGTAAAAATATGTAAAAATATAAAATCAAAGAATCCCCAATGTTTAGCCCACATGATAGGCAATTTTTATTATATTGAATCAAAGAATCCCCAATGTTTAGCCCACATGATAGGCAATTTTTATTATATTGAATCAAAGAATCCCCAATGTTTAGCCCACATGATAGGCAATTTTTATTATATTGAGCCCCCCCCCCCCCCCCCCCCCCCCCGCTGGGTTCGTCATTATTAACAAGGGCTTTAGACAAGAGGAAAATCCAAAAGGTTTTACATTGACAATGATATGTACCCAAGATGCTCTTCTATAGTAGAGTCTCTACAATACCTATTTGGTTCATGTCCAACTAGCTCCAATATGCTGAGAACACTTCAAAAAGTGTGTATATTTACTCTCTCTCTACTACTGAAGAACTTCTTGGAGAGTATAAGAGAGACAACATTCCCTTATGGAACATATGGAGAAGTCTCTACTTGTGGCATACTTGGTGCTCAGAGAATGCTACTTTCCATGAAAACTCCTTCAAGGATCCTACTCACCTATTCTTGTGGGACCTCAACAAGGTAGCTCAACATCTAGTGTCTTAAATGAAAGAAATGTTTGCTCATTCCCGCTCTCAAGTTGATAAAATTGTTAGAGATAATGATGCTAGAAGGATGTATCCAGTTTTTTGGTCTCCCCTCCTTTATCTATAATCCCTTTTCTTTGCAGTTTGATGTAATCTTTTTATTTCTTAATCTACTTCTAGGTTTCTTTTTATGCACCTACATAAAAAGCATTGCCAATAGAGCATGGAAACAATTCTTTTTAAAAAAATATGAAGAAAATCTATGAATGATACTGGCAACAACATTGCTTTAATAACTGACCATAGACTTATAGACGTGGACATGCCTTTATTCCACTGAATGGTAGAAAGATTTTGATTTAGCCCGTTGTATGGAAAATTCTAAGGGTCCACTAGATTTCAGAGTGCTTTAGGGTGTTATAAAATTAGAATATATATTCATTAAGATTAGATGGATTTTTCAATGAAAAAATGTTGTGCTTTTAAGCGGAAGGTTGGCAAATGACTCATTCTTAGTTTTATCATAAAAAAGAATGATTAGAAAACTTGGCAAGCTCATAACACTTAAGGATGCACACACATATACACATGAGAGAGAGAGAGAGAGAGAGAGAGAGAGAGAGAGAGAGAGAGAGAAAGAGAGAGAGAGAGAGATCGAATGGGTGTGAGAACCTGACTACAATGAAGTTAGTTGGGCTAGAGAGGCTAATAAACGAGGCTAGCTCTAGTGGTGAGGTAATCTTTTCAGTAGAACTAACTAGAAGGTGGGTGCTCAAGCATATCAGAAACCCTTAGTGGGTGGTATGGAGTATAATGAACAAGGGTGTGGAGTTTTGTGTGATGCTAGAGATTTATTTTTTGCTATAGAATTACATACAAATACTACTAAAATATTTAGCTTAGGGTTCAAAATACGATTATCTTAGTAATGAGAAGGGCATTGGTATGGGGCCAAAAGAAAAGAAAAAAAGACTTGAGAGGAAAAAAAAGGATCGACCAATCATAATTGTAAAGAGAAGGGTAGTGATAAGGGATGTAATAGAAGATGGGTATGTCCATTTTCAAGACTTTTATAGTTGAAGGTGTATTTGGTTTCCATTTGTCACTAATGTCATCGCCCTAAGTAGGTAGCCAAAACGAGTTTTTTGCAAACCATTAATTAATTAGTTTGGGGGGGGGGGGGAAGAAAGGAAAAGGGAAGGCTGGGGGAAAAAAAGCGAAGGGAGAAAGGGGGGGGGGGGGGGGGTAGGGGTAGGGGGTAGGGTAGGTGAGGTGAGGTGGGTGGGGGGGGGGGGGGGGGGGGGGGGGGGGGGGTAATTTGTTTTTTTTTAGTGCTTAAGGGAGCCCTAAGGGCAGCCAAGGCGAATAGCCTAGTGGTTAAGCTTGTCTTTTTAGTGTCTACGTGCTGAGGTCAAATCCTAGGGATTAATGGTGCTTTTGAAGCTAATTCGAGATGTTCAAGCATCTTGGGAAGATACTATGTATTGAAAATTGAAAGTAGAGCAAGTAGGCGTGCCCAATTGAAAGAAAGGGTAAAATACACCACCGCTAGGTAGAGCCGCTCTTACAAGGATATCCTTGAAGTATGAGTGGCAAGGGAAGAATGACCCCATCTAGGTGTGAAGATCTGCAAAGGGTTGAGGTGGAAATGCTATAAGTTGAATGCGCTAGCAATAATCTTGGTGACATTGAATTTTTTTAGTTTATTGCAGGACCAACAAGCTACCAATTTTTTTGTTAGGAACTTGGAGGGTCAATCATAGACTACTAACAAAGTATAAAGCTTTTTCAAACATTGATGGTAGGAAGCAAAGTGGGAAGGGGAATATAGGAACACATCAATCCCACCCACTCAAAGGCAAGACGACATGAAACATATATTCCTTTCGAATGCGGTTACATTTGTACTCCATAGATTTCTCATAGTATTATGGAGGGAATTTTTTTAATATTTGCATTATGAATTCCTACACCGCCATAGCATCCCAGATAAGATGGATTAATGAACCGAATTCATAGTTCAAATATTAAGAAATGTCGCCCGTAGCACCTTAAAATCCCGAAGGTAATTCGGTCACCTTCAAGCACCAAATTTCACATGAAATACACGTAGCCTAGCCCGTCCGCATGCACACGGGCTTGATATCATCTCTACTTAAAAGTCCAACTTCTTTTGAGAACCCTTTTTCAGCCCAAGAATGTAGTCTACTGCTACCTCTACTCGCTAACACCTTACGACACTAGTGCCTCAAGAGCACAGAATTCGTCCACGTGCGCGCGGACGGACTCCGAGCTCATGATAGTGGACCCCTGCATTTAGTCTCATGTGACGTGTACTTGTACATGCCTTAAGATATATTAGCTTCAAGAGCACGGAGTCCGTCCGCGCATGCGCAGATGGACTGTGAGCTCATAATAACTTTCTTTGATCCTTGCGTATCCACTTCTGCCGCTGTGTATCTTGTGAATCCCTCCTCTCCCTATGCATCCGCTTATGACATCTCCTTTTTCAGTAAAGTTATTGAAGTGGTATGCAGCATACAAGCACGACATGGCAGAGAGAAACAGTCGAGCTCATAGTGGCGTGAAAAAAAAACAGCCACACCATGGCCTAAACTAGTTCGCAAACTAGCTCGGTCTCTATTCTGCAAATTATGTGTGCAAAGACAAGATCTGCTCAGTAATCTTGGACCTCTATGAAGAGCTAGTGGCCGGTCATGAAAAACAGGGCACGACATCGCATCCCAGCTACAGCAGCCGCCACATGAAGCCAGCAAATCACCATAGATGAGCTCCGGAAAAGGGGCTCGCATCTTCACTGGTAAATGTACTACACTTGAGGTGGAGGATGGCCATGGTGGCCGGACTTATCTCTCTCCCTCTCTCTCTCTCTCTCTCTCTCTCTCTCTCTCTCTCTCTCTCTCTCTCTCTCTCTCTCTCTCTCTCTCTCTCTCGCGGTCAGGGACAACTCTTGTCAATGTTGTTTGTCTATTGACTTGCGCACATTAGAAAGCTCCAGCTTGTCTCAAACCTGCACGGGACTAAGAAAGCCGTGGAAATTTCTTAGAATGATGCAATAGGCCATGTATGAACTACAGTATCGTAGGACTGACTCTAAGCGGGGGCGTGGTGGTGGGGAGCAGGTTGTTAGTGATTGTTCGATGTTGCTAGCGGTGTTGATGCTACCAACACATGCTGATTGGGTGGCATGGCACGATTACATCCTCAGAGACAAGAACATGGTTGGGGCCATATACTCTCAGAGGATGACATCAAGAAAATTGAAAAGGTTGACTATGGCTGGCTCTCATGCTCCTTCTAGCCATTATCCCTCCTTCATGCTCATGTTCTGGATCATAATCTGGGACGACTCCATCGACAACAACATGTCATAGCTTGTCAATGTTTCCAAGAATCAACCACTGCAAATCTAGGCATGACAAACACCAATGTCACAAGTTCAACGATTGTCCATGCTCCGAGTTGTGCTGCTATCGGGAGCCTACTCACTACAAGTTGTAGACATTTTCTCACTTTGAGGAAAAGGTCCTTTGTCTACCCTCTTTTGCACCCTAATGTACTAGGGTGTAAGGCTTTGCGTCCAAGACATACTCCTGAGTCAAGGATAGATAGGGCAAAAGCAGCCAAGCAGTGAGATGTTGGCCCTTTTTTTTGTGATCAATAATACATTACAACTAGGTGACTACCAAATCTGATTGAGCTTCCCAAGAAGCATTAATCAGATAAGGTGGCATTTTGGACAAGAGTTTCATATCTTCAAGTTCGATGCCCATATTGTGATAAGAGGTTCATCCCTGGATTTTGCAAGAGGAGGGTTAGAGACATTGTGGATGTCCAACCATGATAGAAGTTGAATAAGTTCTCACAAGGATGACCATATAGACAAGGAGAAGAAGGTTACTGTCCTCAATAGTGCAATATCATCTTGCTTTCATTCATTATGACTTTTTGTGGAGATTTGCACATCATTTCTTTGACCATTGCATTCAAGGTTCGTAATGTGCCAAGTGCGCCCAAGAAGTACAATTAGTTGTCTATGCTAGATGGTGCTTGCTGGTGATGGTCAGTCATGCTACCACCACGAGTCACCTTCTTGACACCCTTGCTTCGAGCACTTGCATTGATATTTGTAGCTATTTGTATGTGCTACACGGTAGCGCTGAACCTCCTCCTTCTCTCTTTGCTTCTTCTCTATCTTACCGATCTTCCAAGCAACCTTAAATAGAAATCAAGAAATAAGGAATATGCACAACAAAACACCTCATTGTTTTCAATGAAGATTAAATTTATTATTAAAATCAAATGAAAATTTATTTTAATGTATCGGGTATAACACGAAGATATCTCACTTAGACATGAAGACAATTTGCATATTTACGTCTTTTAATATTGAGGTAGTAGCATGATAGTTCAAGATGATCATTCCCTCTTCAACACAATAGACAACCATGCCTCAATCCCATCACTTGTGGTGAGTGTTGATAGATGATGTGAGCTAAATAGTGAGCAACAATTGTTTTGAGAGTCTTGTTCTACTTGGAATCAAAGCTAAGTCCAAGTTATTTCTATTTTTTACATCACTAAGTGCATTTGATGATTTAATAAAGCATAAGACTATGCTTTTTAAAGGGTACATGAAGTGAAGTTCAATGGAGTTTTTCAATATTTGGTATACAACTGCATTAGTAATACTGAAATTTCCAAACTTAAGGTGAGTACTACACAAAAGCATTTATACACAAACAGAGCTCCAAAAAGTTATCATGATAAGAAATTACGGGCCGCCAGAGATGTTGGATTAAAATCAATGGATGCAACAAGAATGTGGCTTTTAAAGTATAACTATTCCATTCATGTGCTCAATGGATAAAGTATAAAGGATGAAAGTAAACTGTTTGGATAACATGTGAAACAACCAATGTTGTATCACTGGAGAGCTTTCTAGGTGCAAATAGAAAGGTTTTTCCAAGTGTGGCTCAACTCTCCTAGCAACAACTTACAAGCGAGTCCCTTCCTTACCTTAAGTTACTTCTATAAAGAATCATAAATGTTGAACAATTTTTTAAAACCAACACTTTAAGCACTCTTACCAAGCAAGCAATCAACCTTTTCTCCACTTCATCAAGTTGAAAATTCTAAGGTGCTACCATCAAAAGGAAGAAATATAACAAATTATGATTCCATAAAAGAACGTGCTAATTTTGAAAGGTCCAACTTATACCTATGTGCAAAGACATTGATGCATAATATTACAAGATACAAGCTAGTAATGATAAGTGAACATCATAAATTGTAGAAAACATTCACCTAGGGTTGGTCCAAAAGATACATTAGATGATTTTCCCTCAATTTTCTCTTAATGCACTTCTCGCATACATCCTTTAATTCTATGACACACGTTTATTGTCTATCCAAAAGAAGGTAACCAATATCTTGATCTCATATGTGATTGCATCCTTTGTGTGCGTTTGTCTCTTGCATAAATCCGATGGTAAGGAATTCTTCCTCAATTTCAATCATAAAAGTTTATTTGATGCATCCCCAAAAAAATTGAAGCAACATAAATGTTTGGGTGGGGAGCTCTCATGGCCATCATGATAGTTGCTCTTTTTAGAAACAACTCCTTGTTTCTAGGCTTCTTAATGGTGATATGGGTGTCCCTCAAACCCACCAACATTGGATCATCCCGCTTTTTGAGGTATGAGCCCATGCATGCACATATCGTTCAGTACATCCTTGAGGATGGATTCCTTATTTCCTTGTAAAGGTCTTTTGTGTGTTGTTTGAAGCATGTAATAATAAGCTTTGATATAATATGGTGTCATGTAAGAATCGGACAAGATAAATATAGTTTCCTTGAGCTTGCGATGATGCTCTCACTTTTAACAAGCTTCATACCTCCTACTAGCAATCCTTCTACATTTTGCACACTCACATGTCACATCATTTCCCCCTGTTGTAGCACACCGTGCTCCACTTGTTCCAACTACAATGCCTGCATATCCACTCGCTGCTCCAAAACTTGAGGGAGCCTCAAAAGATGCCGCTCCACAACCTAACAGTGCTGGTCCAATACCCATGATTTGGTCTGATGTAAGGTACCTATCTTCCTATCCACTCAAATTTATCTTATTACAAATGGCTCAAGGAAATTTCAAATTATATAAGGTATGACATCTTATGAATCTTAAGTTACACATTACTTCACAAACAAATTCTATACTCTAAAAACGTTTTTTTCCCTCAAATATGTTTTGCACTAGGTTCTGTGATCGACAGCCAAGACTCCTTGCTCCCTTCGGTTGTGACAACACATCTCTCTCTCTCTCTCTCTCTCTCTCTCTCTCTCTCTCTCTCTCTGAGGATGTGATGTATTGGTCTCATAAGTCTTTGAGGCCTTTTGTAGATGTTAATAAACATTTCATTTCTTTTCATATCTCTCTCTCTCTCTCTCTCTCTCTCTCTCTCTCTCTCTCTCTCTCGCTCCTGGAGATCTCTTGCAGCTATGTGATCACTTGCATCTGGCCGTGCACAGTCGCTCCAACTCTATGTGTCTTGGGTTGAGGATGCAATGTGTGCAATCTACTCCAGCTCGCCCTGCCTTGCACATCTCTGCTACGTTGCCCTGTAAATCGCTCGAGTATGCACGACGGCCTCATTGGTGCTCACAAGAAAGCCGTGGGGTGAGCATGCAATATGCAGGACTAGGCGAAAGAGGCGGACATTGCTGGCAAAAACAGAGGAGCACAAGGAGGGGACGGTTAGTTGAGAGGAGGGGGTAAGAGATTGTAAGTTGGAATCTCAAGAAGATTTCAACTAGTAGGCAACGTAGTATCTCATCTCTCTTTCAACCAATGAAAAACTATGCATTTTTAAAATAAAAAAATAACCTTTCCTTTTTCATTAAAAAAAAAGGAAGCATCCACCGAAGCTTCATCCCTTTTTGGGGACACCAAAATTTGTTGGATCCAATGAAAGGGTGCGCACGATTTACCAGCAAGGCAGCCGAAAATTTAGCGCACTGCCATCAAGCCCTCTTCCCGCACACAATCTACCCCATCTCCATCGAACACGCTTTCTTGTGGTGCGCACATGATGCGGCCACCCCTTGCGTTCGGTGAGTTTTAAATATGCTGGCCTACCTTTTTTTTTTGGAGGCATGCTAAACGCTTGGCCAACGTTGCCAACGCAACGAGCCCCCCCTTCGACGCGTTCACGACGGCCACCAAGTTTCTGCCTTTCTTCTGCGTTTCCTGCGTCCCTGCATTTCCTACGTTTCCTGCTTGCAAGGTAAGCGCTTATACTCTATGGTGTTCTCACACACACACACACACCGTTTCCTGTGTTTATGGTGAAATTTTTTCTCGAAGTTTCCCTGCGTTTCTGCTCTTAAGGTAAGCATTGTGAAGTAAATTATGGTGTAAGTTCACAATAGTCTATAGTCTATGGTGTTCTCACACAATTATGGTGTAAGTTGACATTGAAGTTTCCCTTCGTTTCTGCTCTTAAGGTAAGCATTGTTGTTTCAATTATTGTTTAAGTTCACAATAGTCTATGGTGTTCTCTCACACACACACACACACACCGTTTATTGCGTTTATGGTGTAAGTTGAAATACACTATGGTGTTCTCAGACACACACACCGTTTCTTGCGTTTCTTGCATGGTAAGCGCTTTGTCTCAGTTATGGTGTAAGTCGACAATACTCTATGGTGTTGACACACACACACACAGTTACATAGAAGTAGACATGTGCATTACATATTCTCAACTTCTCAATCGAAAAACAAGCGAAGCATAAGAAGAGCGAGAATCATGCATCATTGCAGAAGGAGGAAGAATTCATTCTTTTTCTTCACACACACACACATATGGACACATGCGTTACAATCATTATGTCCGAAATTTTATGCATATTTATCAATATTCGCAGAATGTCTTAGCTACCTCTAGTCACGGCTGGCATGCGGAGAGCTAGGCGAGGGGAGGTTGGTGTGTCTGCTAGGCCCTCTTGGGCAATGCACTTATAGTCGGCGCCAGTGGGAGATGAATGTGAGGAGTATGTTCCTCTTTCCCAAGACGCCACGCCTTTTGAGCAGGTTTCTTACGTCGGCTTGATGGAGGAGGCTATGGTTACGCCTCCTTCAACTGGGAAAAAACTATCGAAGGTAGATATATCCTCACAAAGGCAGGCTCCGAGCGAGCAGCCAGAGATCACAAATGTAAAGACTCAACCACCAATGCAGACACCATAAGAAACAGACACAAGCACAAAAGGATCGAAGCGTGCGAGGACAACGACAGTTATATGGGACGACAAAAGCACGTATACTCTCTTGCGAGTCTATGAGGAGCAATGGTCACACATCAAGAAGGGTAATTTTCGCCCTAAGGATTGGAAAGATTTGGTCTTTGCTCTAAATCGAGAGATCTCAGGTAACTTCAATCCTGAGCATGCAAGAAACCGAATCGACACACTTAAGAAGCTCCACAAGAAAGAGCTTTCAAAACAAAATTCTACTGGCAGTATTCGCAGCACCTGGACATTTTTTGACCAGTGTGATGCTTTGTGGGGGAAGACTCCAAAGTGCTCCGGCATAGCTGGTGCCCTTGACAGCGAGACCCACAGGCTTGTATCCTCTACAGCAGATACACCCATAGACCTGGATGGTGTGGAGAACGATGGTACCTCGGGCCAAAATCCACAACCTGATACTGTGGATTTGGATGGCGTATTTGGCAAGAAAGTGAAGCAACCGAAGAAATCTAGCTTGGGCACAGTGGCCAAGACAATGGGAGATGGGATGAAACAGATGTGTGAGGCCTACGAGCGTGCAGAAGACAAGAAGACAAACACTTTGCGAGAGCTTGAGACTGCTAGGATGCTACATGAGGAGAGACTCGCAAAGATCAGAGAGGAGGAAGAGACGAAGCGTCACCAGATCGTCTTGGAGATCGCCAAGCTTATCTCTAAGAAGCCAGAGCATTAAGTTTATTTGAACTTCACCATAGTAAAATCTCCATTTGTTTTGACTACCACATTTCGTTGCAGAGTAATTAATATACAGACATGTTTGTTTTTGTGCAGGTGAGTTCAGGGTAGCACATTCCATTGTGTCGTCTTGTGTGCGGCCTTACTCGTATTCAGGTATGTCTTAACTCAACTTGGTAGTTTGGATATTTATTTGCTTTGCGTTATTTTGTGATTCCAAATTAGTATGTTCGTTTTAAATCATAGGATGGAAGAGTGGGTGCATCTCTTTGGGATGATGACATTATTGAGTGACAATACACTAGGCCTGGCTGGTACATCACATGGTCAAGGCTTGGAGGATTTGGAAGATAACAAATTCTTCATACTTATGTTTACTTATGCATGGTTGTGTTGTGGGATGGCGGGTGCGCTTGAGTCAGTGGCATGGCGTTTTGCACCAAGAGTATGGTGGTGTTTTCCTCGTCAACAAACGTTCTTTCGCAGTGTGCACAGTGTGCTTTGGTCTACGGCTCGCCTTGCAAATCAAGATCCCTATTGTTTTGCATATCGCATGTCTCGCAGATCCTTTCTTATGCTACTAAACTTGATTCGTCCACTACTACCAACAAGTGGAGTCAGGTTTGTCAGAGAGCCTATTTCTTCGGAGGCTGCGCTTTCTTGCGTACTCTGGCGGCTTGCGCATGGACACTCCTCACGAAGCATGACGAATTTGTTTGGCATGGGTGAAAGCACCATTCGCAAATATGTGGTGATCATTTGTCGCATTTTGAGTAGTACTGAGTTCTTCCACAGGGTTGGCATTAGAGTGCCTCGTGGAGACCGTCTTGAGCAGATAATGGCAGGATTTGAGGCTATCTCTGGTTTGCCGCATATTGTTGGGGCACTTGATGGGACTTACATCCGTCTACAAAGAAAGCCAGCACGAGAGTTCTATCCAGCACAATACATCAACAGGCATGGTTTTCCGAGCATCCTCCTACAGGGTATTGTCGACTCCAATAAGCTTTTTTGGAGTGCAGTTTGCAGTGCTGCAGGAGGGGTTCATGATTCTTCTCACTTCAAAGAATGCGACTTGTATGGTCAGCTCAAGCGACGAGAAGCACTGGATAGGCCACTATTGCACATTCAAGGAGAGATAGTACGACCTTATTTGATTGTAGACTCGGCCTACAAAGCGAGAACATTCTTGGTAAAGCCATATCGAATGAAGGCAGGGCGATTTTTTCGCGAAAAGCGAGATTTTGATAGGAAAATCTTGAAGAGAAGAGTGAAAGTGGAAAATGCCTTTGGTCTCTTGAAGAATAGGTGGCGTATTTTGCGAGATCTCAATGTCGATCTTGCTTTCGCGCCCACTGTGATAGGAGCCTGTTGTTTCCTACACAACTTTGTGCAACTCCAAGGCGAGACGGAGCCTCATGATCAGCGAGATCCGCATCCCAACTCCCAAGAGCCACTTCCTAATGATGGCGGTAATCCTGCTCATCGCGAGATGGCCTTGCGGATAAGGGCAGCCTTATTTCGCCATAGCAGCTTGAGGGTTCAAAATGCAACAGTTCCAGGTGTAGCAGGTTGTGGATTTAGTAATTGTTCTTATTTTTCGAAGTGATCATGTATTTTGTTGCAATTAAAGTTTTAATTATGTATCCATAAAGCTTATTATTAATTTCATGAAGTTGTGTTTTACAAGGCTTGATGATGATTCGGAGTCTGAGGATTGAGTCATGTTCTACATGGTTGTAGTTTTTGTCATGTGGCTTGCTTTATGGCTGCAAAGAGCAGCACCTTTATTTATGTATCGCTACAGGGTTTTTGTTATGGTTATCTAGCATTTTCATTTATGGCTGCCAATGAGCAACAATACCGCGCGCTTCTGTATCAGAGGCGATGAACCATTTTGATGTACTCAGAACAACTTATTTTAGTAGTGTCAGTCTCTTGTTTATGTGATTGTCGGACATTGAAATTTTGTTTGGTCATGCGTTTTTCCATGCATTCGGTGCAATGTTATTAGGCGTTTTTTGTTGGAAAATGCTATCTTTATGATGTTGGCAATGTGTGGTTTGTTGGTTCGCATGATTGTCCAACAACGAACGGACGTGAACGGACGTACGCATGTGCGCACAGGACGTGGCCGGATGAAACAGGTGGTTTTTTTGACCGAACGGAAGCACGAACGGATGCTTGTGCGCGAAATGGCGAAAAGTTCGCATCCGTTTGTAGCACTTTTTTGAGAACGAATGGTCGAACGAACAGCCACATGTGCGCTTTACATCTCTCCCCTTTGCTTTTTGCGAGATTGGTGGGCCGCAGCGGCTAACTACGCCCCAAGCCCTACTTTGACGGGTTTGCCGCAGCGGGATGGCGACTCTTGCCACGTCGTTCTTTCTTGCCGCTGCGGTTCAAGATGAGCTCCATGTGCGCACCTCTTGAGTCGTGACATCGTGGACTTTCCGAAATGAAGGTAGGCCTACTAACGTTTTTCCTCGCGCGTAGGCCCAAGCGCGCACACACACCACAACGTCTCTCTCTCTCTCTCTCTCTCTCTCTCTCTCTCTCAACAAAACACCCACAAGCCCGTGCGCGTACACACAGAGAGTATGAATTGAGTTCTCATGTAAACTTTCAATTTAAGGTTAGTTTATAGAACTTGGGCATGATTGTCAAGCACAGATATTCAATGTATGAGCGACAGCGTCATTTGCACTCATAGTTCAAATTAAAGGGTGGGTCATGTGGGACAAATGCCATAACATGAGAAGAGTTGATGCAGGATTGCTGTGCCAAAGGAGCTGAGGTAGCTCAAAAATGCTCAACTCCACAAGTAATGTTGATGATGTTCCAAGCTGCTCATTGGACAAATACTTGTATCTTACTTTGCAGAAGTGTATGGGAGTAACACTAGGCGAGAATCATGCCACCCTAGCTTGGGGCCAAATGTTAGTCATATACCTTGTAGTTTGCAGAGTGCTTGCCCGTCTGCTCATTTTGTCTGGCGGACAATTCACATGCTTTCATGTTTAACTAGTGTGCAACATGGCTTTGTGACTTGGAGGGTAGTCACTTGGCTACATCGTTTTTCAAGGTCGCCTTGCTATATGGGGGAACATCTAAAGGTCGAATTTTCTTATTACAGACTCCGGATATAGACAATGCACGGTAGATATGCTGCCTTTCATTGTGCATGATTTTGACTCCCACCCCCGAGGCTTTGTCCTTCAACTATGGATGATTTTGACTCCCACTTCTGAGGCATTGCCTTTGTCACAATATGCACACATTAATTCTTAGATTATTTGGAAGGCTAAATGCACACATCTTGATTGCTAGTCCTTCCCCAACGTCCGATATCTGTCCCACTTTTATCGGGCTAATGACCTACTCTAGCCTAATTTCGGCAGCATAACTGCAGTAGGAGGCTTCACAGACAAAATCTTTAAGCAAAAGGTGACTGTCCTTGCGCATTTTAGCACTTTCCCAAACCTGGCAAGAAATTGCAGAACGCTGAATTCTTTGTTTTTTGCCCCGAAAATGCAGTAGAACACCTGTACAGTGATCCCCTAGCTTCCTCAAAGCTCTTGGGGTATTAGGGATAAAAAAGGGTCAAAACCCTTAACCTTCAAAAATACACAGTAGGTTGTAATCTACTATTTTGAGCTTCATTTCGCATGCCGGTACCATCCGTAGCAAGCCCTCAAGCTCCTGCACTTGTAGGGCTACTTGCTCTTTGGATCGGATAAGATTTCTCGTGTGAAATCTCTTCGAGTTCACTTGTACCTGTGGGGGATTAGCAATTAGCTAATCGAGTACCTATGCAAGAGGCTCTTGCCTTGGCAATCGCGCTTGAACCCACTCAACCGTACATACAGATGAAAAGCCCTTGAGCTAAGCATTACGTTGCTGTATTCAAAGGGAGAGAGAGGTGCACAAGAGCGGAATCATCGTGCTACATAGAACACCCATTAAAGCTGTGATCACCTACACCCACTACTCACACACGTAGTCTCACAATGAAGGAGAGGCAGACCAAATCGCTCTCTCTCTCTCTCTCTCTCTCTCTCTCTCTCTCTCTCTCTCTCTCTCTCTCTCAACATGGGCGCTCCTATCTGATATGGCCTTGCAAGTTCACTTGGAGCTGCCATATGTCCAGTTTGCCTCTTTTGAGTTAATTTCTTAGTACCCACCAACTTATAAAGTGTCGTGTGGGGCCTAAATGACTTTGAGCTGAGCCTAGCCAACCCTTTACTTCTTGGATTTTAGTGCCGATTGGCCCGACCAACTCGTGGCGACATAGTCTTCAGTGCTGGCAGGTGAAACTCTTGGTTGTCGGTGTCACAAGGCGGGCACCACGTGCCAATAGAAAAGAACAAACTTTTAGCACTTCATTAACAATTGAAGAGAGAGAGAGAGAGAGAGAGAGAGAGAGAGAGAGAGAGAGAGAGAGAGAGAGAGAGAGAGAGAGAGAGAGAGAGAGAGAGAGAGAGAGAGAGAGAGACACGGAGTTGCGGAATTCCACCCCAAAGAGTATTGGCACCAAACCTTGGCGTCCCTTTCGGTATTTCTTTATATTACATCAACCCAGTACAAGCCGGTACTCCAGACCCTACACCTTCTCCGGGAAGCATGCCAGAGAATGAGCCCTAACCTCATATTTAAAGGCCCTTGGCCTAAAAAGCAATTACAGTGAAAAGCCTTCAAACTCAAAAGCATCTGGTCCAAAAGCAAAGCCAAAAAGCTACCAGCGTAATTTATGGAAATCTGTACAGCCTGCCACATCATCAGCCAACGCAAAACGCGGTATTCCGTACAGCTTGCCACGTCATCCTGCCAGCGCAATTTTTGAAAATCTGCCACGTCATCAGTTTTTGCGTCACTTGGGGCTCCATTGGACGGGGTCCCCGTTAAGTTGGGAGGACTTCTTCTGTTACTTGTTCTTCTTAGGGTTTAGGCTCCTCGGCTGGCATCTGTAAGTTGGCTCCATTCTTTAGGCTTTGACACGTTAGCAGTTTGTTACAGTCGGCCGTTTCACATTGGCCATACAATGTCCGGTCATTTGTGACTTAAAAAAGGGGGTCCCAAAAATTAAATAAAAATCAAGGGAAAGAAACCAACAACTAAGGTTAGTGGCTGTCACAGCCTTGTGACATACCCCCTCTTGAAATCGCCAATGCCCACAATTGCACGCCAGCTATACATGCCATAGATGATTTAGTGTGGTTAGCACCCTTTTATTATCACATGTATCCACAAGAAAGGTCATGGAACATAGACACAAATGGCTTAATAAAACCCTCTTACCTTTGTCATTTCCATATATCATAGAAGTGAGCATTGTACCTTTTAACACTTGTTGAGCGATGTAAACTTCTTGCACTTTTTTACCAGATTGTTGATTATGGATGACAGAGGGGGATCTCTTCTCTTCTTGAAGTAGAGGATGTTCTTTGATTTTCCATTGTCCATTTAAGGATGGAAGTTCCAGTTCCGGCCTCAGGTGACTCTTGTTCATCCAGTATGTAGCAGTTAAGGTGCATATTCTAGTGCATGTGTTGGAGTTGGCTTTGATAGGCAGAGGGGGTAACTTCTATCTCTCGAACCACTTCTTGTTTAATCATCCGACTTCCTTGGATGAGGTTTAGAGGTGGAGCATGTGGTGCTAAACTCTTAGCCGACAATGGCAACCTTCTATGGGTGGTTTCCTAGATGTTCGACACCAGATTTGTTGAGATCCTTTGGATAACAGGTTTGCACTTATTGTCGACAGTTGGTGGGGACGTCTAGCTCCTACTTCCGCAATCAACAACATTTGGATGCTTCTTCGAAACATCCTTTGGAGAGCTCCAACCTTGGGGGCAGCCCATTTAGGGTGCAGATTTGGCCACGACTGGCTAGTATAGCAAGTTCTTTGCCCTTGTAGTTTTTTGCCCAACTTTTTGCAATGTTATAAATCAGCCCCATCATATTTCATGGGCTTGTTCCTCGAGCCGGTTCCTTTACTCTCCCTTGAGGATTGTATTGGATATTGATTGCACAGTTCAGTTGTGGGTATGCTCTCTTCAACACAATTACAAGGGACAATTTTTTCGAAGATTTTAAGGAAGCAAGTTACAACAGTGGGTGCTCTTCCGAGTATGTATGCAGTTTGGCATATTGTATTAGATTGTATCTACAAGTTTTGATCTTTACAGATGCAGAGAAGTGGCGGTCATTTTGTGCTTGAGTAGCTAGGTTCTTTTTGGACCCTGATGGCTTCTTTGGCAAACATGATCCCCAGGTGATGGATGACCTTTCAGGTCTTCCTATTCTTTTTTTTTCCGAGAAAAAGATCCTTATATTAGTCAATATAACTACCCATAGGGCTACAACCACCTCTACTAGAGAGGGCTAAATCAACCATAAGGGGAGACTCTCCCAATGAAAAAACAATATATGTACAATGAGGACTAAATCAGGAGATGGAAGGAGGGAAAAGCCACTTAAGTGGACGGTAGTGCCATCTAAGCTCACTCCGGACCATGGTGAAGAAAGGCCTAGGGCCCCAGAGTCGAAGGAATGTCTCTCTGCGCTCCCGCATGCGATCGGAGCTACCTTGAAGTCTCTTGAACTATCTGTAACAAATTGTTGACGTGTTAAAGCCTAAAGAATGGAGTCAACTTACATATGTGGCCGAGGGGCCTAAACCCTAATTCTGGAAACCCTAACCCTAAAACCTGTAAACCCTAATTTTGGAAACCCTAATCCTAAAACCTGCAAACCCTAATTCTAGAAACCCCCTAAAACTGTAGAAACCCTAACCCTAACCCTAAGGGCAGCAGACAGATTCCGAAAATTGCGCTGACATGATGACGTGGCAGGCTATACGGATTTTCGCGTTTTGCGCTGGCTGATGATGTGGCAGGTTGTACGGATTTCCGTAAATTGTGCTGGCAGCTTTTTGGCTTTGCTTTTTGAGTTTTAAAGGCTTTTTACTATAACTGCTTTTCAGGCCAAGGGCCTTCAAATATGAGGCTAGGGCTCATTCTCTGGCATGCTTCTTGGAAAAGGTGCAAAATTTGGAGTACAGGCTTGTACTTTGATGATGCAACATAAAGAAATACCGAAAGGGGCGCCAAGGTTTGGGGCCAATACTCTCTGGGGTGGAATTCTGCCACTCTGTGTCGCGTGTCGTCTCTCTCTTTCAGTTCAGTTGTGATTGAAGTGCTAAAAGTCTGTTCAGTCTGTTCTTTTCTATTGGCACGTGGTGCCCGTCTTGTGACAGTGGTATCAGAGTATCAGGCGTGTGCTTTTCTAAAAGCATACCGGTCCTACAAAAGAGCAGACAAAGCTATTGGAATTTGATTCGAGGTATTTTCGCCCTCCAACCCGGACTTATTAGCCACTCCCACCCTTACTTCATCGCGCATCGGGCCCGCTCCCGTCTTCACCGTAGTGTCTTACAGGGCATAAGCCAATTAAGATCACTTGCAAGAGAAGGATCCAGATTTGTTTCAAGTCACTGTTTTTTGTCTCAGAAGCAGTGCTATGCAGATCTTGATGTCTACAACTACCAAGCAGCATACTCCAAGTACTTGGCAAGCGTTCAAGAAAATTTTTGCCCGAAGTTATATAGTTTTTGACATCTTCCTTCGGAGTGCAACTTCTGGCAGAGTCGGGTATCCTGAAATGCTTGCCATGGAAATCCTAGCAGATTATATCTTGAAATTTCTCAACATCCCTCAGTGATGTCTCTTCACGATCAGATAACTTTGGAGGTTCAATGCGATTGCTATCTTGGGACTACCATCGCCGCCAAAGAAACACTGTTTGTCCAAGAGCTTATAGACCATGCTGTCCTCGACTACGACCTTATGGAAGAAACCTAATCCTAATTTTTGGTGCAAGTTTCAAGATGGAAAGGCAATCGACTTTTCGAGCTCGACTGATGTCGAGATTGCTTTTTAAGTTTGAGTTCTGTTTGATCTTGTTTGATGATCCTGTTTGGAATTTGTTTGAAATGGATGGTATCTGTTTTGAACCTGTTTTGGTGCCGATTTGAATTGTTTGACTCTGGTTTGATACTGGTTTCAATGATTGGTGACTTTACTCCCGGGTGGAGAAGTGAGAAATACTGTTTTGGTATTGTTTGAACCTCGGAACGACGCAGGCCGATGCCTGGGGAGCGTTTCATTGTATGTTTGAAAACCTCCGAATGACGCAGGCCGATGCCTGGGGAGCGTTTGGTTGTATGCTTGTAAAATAATTATTGTTGTGACTCCCGGCCCGGACCTGGATGGTTATGCAGGAGGAGTATTAAGAAGTCTGAGCAGTGGTTACTCTTAGCACCTCCAAATGACGCAAGCTGCGGTTTGGGGGGCGTTTGGTTGTAAAAGGCCTCTATATCTCCCGGCCCGGACCTTTTTAGCTTATGCGGGAGGAGTGATGAGGGAGTCGTTGAATATCTCCCGGCCCGGACCTTGTTAGGTTATGCGGGAGGAGTGTTCATCGGTGGCTTTATGTTTCTATGTCTTGTAACATGCATATTTGAGCATTTGTGTTGCATTTGATGTGCCAACCACTGAATATTCCTAATTGGATGAGATTGCCTGAGTATGTAATTTTAGTGCATCAAGACACCCGTGGAAGATCAGTACGGTATGGGTGTGATGGCTAATTTTACTACGCCAGAATATCAAGAGTTCTGATCTGGAGAAAGGAGAAGCTAACTCCTTGATCAAACAGCCGAAAGGAGAAGCTAACTCCTTGATCAAAAGAGCAGAAAGGAGAAGCTAACTCCTTAATAAAAAGAGCAAACTGATTGTCCCTCGGAATGACCCTCCGAAATTTTTGAACTAACTTGAGTTGTTTTGCAGATATGCTGTAATCGCGGACGATTACTCTCTTTCAAGAAGGGAAGATGTAACAAACTGCTGACGTGTCAAAGCCTAAAGAATGGAGTCAACTTACAAATGTGGCCGAGGGGCCTAAACCCTAATTCTGGAAACCCCAACCCTAAAATTGCAAAAACCCTAACCCTAACCCTAAGGGCAGCAGACAGATTCCGAAAATTGTGCTGACATGATGACGTGGCAGGTTGTACGGATTTTCGTAAATTGCGCTGACAGCTTTTTGGCTTTGCTTTTGCACCAGAAGCTTTTGAGTTTTAAAGGCTTTTTACTATAACTGCTTTTCAGGCCAAGGGCCTTTAAATATGAGGCTAGGGCTCATTCTCTGGCATGCTTCCTGGAAAAGGTGCAGACTCTGGAGTACCGGCTTGTACTTTGATGATGCAATATAAAGAAATACCGAAAGGGGCGTTGGGGCCAATACTCTCTGGGGTGGAATTCCGCCACTCCGTGTCGCGTGTCGTCTCTCTCTTTCAGTTCAGTTGTGATTGAAGTGCTAAAAGTCTGTTCTTTTCTATTGGCACGTGGTGCCCGTCTTGTGACACTATCCCCTAAGAGTATGGATCAACTTTAGTTAAAAATCTCAAATAGTCTCTACTGGTGGCACAAGGCGAGCCTCGAAGATGCGGAAGCAACGGGCCCGCCAGATGAACCAGAGTGTCATGCCACAAACGAACTCCCAATACACCTCTCTCACTGCACCACTCCTGTGGGTAAGCTCTGTAGCAGGCTGGAGTGTAGGACGACCCCCCTGTAACACTATCATCCTGTTGGTGGAGGATAGCTCAAACTGTAGTACAAGGCTTGTGAGGGTGGACCAAGCAGCTACCCCCGTGTACTGTCGTGCTGTGGAAAGAGCTGGCATCAGCCGAAGGACCTGAAGCCAAACATACTGTGCCATAGGGCAGTCCCACAAACAGTGACGCTGACTCTCCAAAGGATCGTCACAAGGTGCACATGCTGCTGAAAGGCCACTATGTACTAGCCAGCTCCCCACTGCTGTGGCTCTATGTGCAACTAGCCACTGGAACAAAGTGACTCTCCGCGGCTGTCTGGCATCCCACAACCTCGCCCAAAGGGCTGACAAGAACTCTGCTGTGAGACCCTCTTCCTGCCAATGAAGTGTTGCAGCAGGACGAGCCTCTCTCCGTGCTGCCAGTATGTGATGTCCCAGTCGAACAATGTTCTGAAAGACGGGGACCCGTGGATGGTCGGCTGAAGAGAAAGGGTCCCTCCAAAACCACTCTCCAGGATCCCATTGCACTCGTGCCAGTGGGCAGCTCTCCCAAGCCCAAAGCCTCCAATGGCCTATTGTCGCAAGAGCTGCAAGGTCAGGATTGATGACACAAGTCCTTTCGCAGATGCCCAATACTCGGATCCTCTAAAAACAACTCTCTGCAACCTGTGGAGCCTCTACTGAGACTCTGTGTAGTCGACCCTCACCCGGATGTCGAAGAACATGGAGGGTACAGTCTCTGAGAAAGCTCGAACTACGGTGAGGACCTCCAGTCGCGTGAAGGTCCCCATCCATCTGGGAGCTGTTGTCTCTAGAGGTATGAGCCACTCAACTGGTACTGCGGTTGATGAATCTAAGGGGAGATGGCTGGACCGATTCAACTCCACCTTCAACGTAATCGACCCTTCGTTGGACCCTGAAGAAAGGACCGTTATCCTCCTTGGTGGGGAGGCTTGTAGGAAGCGGATGCCCTTTTGGGTACGTCGTGATTTGCACTCGAGGAACGGAACCGCACGGCACGTGCGTGTGGTGAAGTTCCTCGGTGAAGTTATACCCCGGTACTTGGGTGCTCTACATAGGTGGATGGGGAGATAATGCTCCCCTTCCTATGCTGTTACTTTCAATCCGATCCCTTCCGGGGGAAATGACGTAATTCTCCCCAAGCGAATCTAGATGAGCTACAAGAGCGCCCAAGTGCCATTCCCTCCCGGAGGGATCAACTTCACCTAAAAAGGGGTTGGGAGGTGCAAAAGGGAGACACCACCAACCTGAGCGGACGCCACCTATGAGCCGACGCCCTTCCAAGTGGGTATGGCATTTCCTAGGGGAAAACCGTCAGGTTTCAACGGCAATTTAGTGAGGTGAGCGATAAGTTACCTGGAGGAGGCAACTCCAAAGGGAAGACCGAAGCAAGTCCCGTAGTACTTGGGCCTTTGAACAGAGGTACTTGGTCGCTGTCACACCCAAATCAAGTTGGCGAAATGGGTCTCTCAAGGGATTAGTCATGGCCCTAAGAGTGTAGATAATTCTCGCCTCTTGTAGTTCAGAGGAAACTAGTGACAAAAGCGTTTGCCTTCGGTTTCTGGGTGCATAGTCCTGGTCGTTCTTCTTGTATACCTTTTTTGGTGTATGAGGGGAGCGGCCGGGCGTGCCCTACCCGACTCCGAAAACAAAACAAAACAATCTCTAGAGGTGTGAGCGATGTCTTGACACATGCTCTGCACCCCTCTCATGCCCTGCAGCTGGATGCTCTATAACTCCTCTGGCAAACCTGAGAATTGAAGCCAGTTGACTAGAGTGCGTGCCGGACCCTCTGCCATGGGACCCCAAGAAACATGAGGCCTGCTACCAACCAGGTGGTCTCTCTGAGTGCTGACCATGGTGTTCCAAACAAGGGGCTCTCTCAAGCGCTCCTCCATGCAAGTGGGCTGGTGCTGCTCGAGGCCTCTCCACGGTTGCTCCCAAGAGCGAAGCAGGCTCACAACAAAACGATCCTCCAGTCTCCTGCTCAGACCAACTTTGCGCATCTCTGTAAAGATCCATCTGATGGAAGGTCTCCAAGGGCCTCCTGCCTGAGGCACTCGAGCTCTAAGCCGCTGAAGCAAAAACTCCTTCCAAGACTCCTCCCCTGGAAGCAGTCCTCTGACAACAAACTTCCCAAGAAGGGCTCTGCTCTGTTGTGCTGGGTCTATTATCCCCAATCCCCCCTAAGAACAAGGTAGAGTGATGACTTGCTAGGCTACTTTGGCCCGGGCTATCTGAGTGTCGCGCCCTGACCACAGAAAGTTCCTGATCAGCCTCTCTACCTGGTTGATGCAAGAGCTCAAAAAGATTCAACAATATGTAATGTAACACATAGTAGCCAACAACACCTGGTTGGCCACTACAACTCTGTCTGCCAAAGAGAGTTGTGCCAAACTCCAATGTAACAACTTCCTCCTGATGGACAGGAGGAGGGAAGCAATCTGCTGCTCAGGACAGAAGTCCAGGCCAACCTGACAACCCAAGTAGCGAACTGCAGTCCCTAGGGGAATCCATCTAAAACCCTCACCTGGAAACCAATCATGCGTAGGAGCACTGTCAACCTAGAAATCCACCGTCTTCCTCCAGTTGATCAGTTCTCCTGATGCACAACAAAACGTCTCAAGAGCCTGCTCACACCTGTGCATGTTCGCCTCCTAGCCCTCCAAGTACAAAGCTGAGTCGTCTACAAACTTAGAATCCAATAGCTCATCACCTCGAATAGGGAGCGCCTACTGTGAAACCAAGAATCTGCTCATCGCCTCAGCATAGAACAGAAAGAGGAAGGGGGTTAGAGGACAGTATCGCGGATAGTGTGTCGTGCTCTCTACAGTGGGTGCTCCTCAGTGCAATGTGCGTGACAATCTCACTCAAAACAGACTGGAAACAAAGGAACAATAGACAACAACTGAGCTCACAAAGACACAACAACTGCAGACCAGAACATATCACTCGACTCTCTCAAAGAAATGATATAGACTCTGGCGTGGCAGCACACTGAGCTCCAGCCCAGGACTCACAGGTACAATGGGGTGTCGAGTCTCAGATGTGTGCAGGGATGGTGAAGACGTGGTGTGTATAGACTCTATATCCTAGACAACGACGCTGGACCATCTATGAAGCAGATGATACTCATGACCCAACAGCTACTACTCGTATGTACAACCATAAAGAGCCACCAACGGCTCATAAATGTCAGCCATCTAAGTCTATCCCAAAACTGAGTGGTGGTGACCTGGCCACGATGTCCACTAGACCACCGTCCGTATCCCTGCCACGTGTCACTGTCCAGCCTAGAGAGTCCGTCCAATGTGAACTAGACTAGGCCAACTGTACTAACTGTGTGTCCTGTGAAAGTGGCACTGTAGCCCTGCTACAGCTTGCCCGCCACGAAACCACTCACCGTCTCGGTGAGAGAACCACTGAAACTGCTAAAAGACTGAACTGCAATAATAAATGACTACGGTACTGTCATGGTGAAAAGACTGTCAATCATCATCCCAGAGAAAGAGTAGTTGCTATAACTGCACTCGAAGGATCAGTCTCCGGAGGTGGAGCCATCAAATCAATGGTGGAACTTTGCTGTAGGGGCTGCTGAGCTTGTAGAGGCTGCTGGGCTCTGTTGTCAATAACCTGGCCGCCTGTGAAAGGAGTCGCCAGCTGCTGCATGGTAGAGGGTAACACCTGTCCGGAAGTGTACTGAGGACGACGAGTGACACAGCCATGGCGGTGTGCACCAGCAACACTGTCGCAGCAAGGAACGCTATGCATGTGGGACGATGGCGATGACTGAAACCCCTGAGGGTATTGTGGACTGTAGTACTGAACTGGAGGCTGAGGCTGTGTGTAGAGTCCCATAAAGTGCTGAGAAGGACCTGCAGTATGCAATGGTGGCCCGAATCCAGTCCATCCAAACCCCACGCGAGCCCGAGCCCGAGCCCGAGCCGACCTATCTCCATGTAGAAGCATTTCCCGAAACTTTTGTACTTGTGCTTTAAGGTCTTCAATGATGTCTGACTTTATTTTCAAAGCTTGTTGTAGTGCGAAAATCGTAGCATCCCGATCCGAGATGGCACTTTCGGCCACCTTTGGAGATCCGTCCATAGATGCGTATATGGCAGAGTGGCGTTGGTGCGTGGCAGCTAACTGTTCTGCTCCAAGCTCTATGGTGGCGATAGCATTCCTGGAGTCTTGTAATACTTTCTCCGAAAGGTGTAACAGAGAAGTAGAGTCGGCGATGCCTGAAGATGATACTGGAGGACTCCCAAGTGGCATAGGTGGCTCACTAGGAGTAGGTACTACTGGTGGAGTAGGAGCTGATATAGGAGCTGAGACGGTAGTTGCAGGTGGAGTCAGCTCTATATGGGTGAATATTGGAGAAGAAGGTAGAGGAATCTCCGAGGGAGAAGCCGCCGATTTGTCATGAAATTTGGGAGTTGACATTGGCCCCGTACAGAGAGGAGTGGAAGACAGAGAGCGCCGCGGAAGATGTGTTACTTTAGTTTGTTGGCTCTCAGATATTGGCAAAGAGAGTAGAGACTTTGCTGTATCTTTCGCCACCTTTGCTTTGATCTTCTTTTTCTTGTGGATTTTAGGATCAGCATGATTGTTTAAGGATTTCATTTTCCCTTGCACACTTCGTGTATCATCATCTACTTCGCTTGGTGTAACATGTATACTTACGACCCACGTCAAGAGAGGGGCTGCGAAACATTTGAAACTGAGCTGCACAGATCTCACCTTGGTCCGAAACCTTTTGGCCCGAGATTGTAAAGATGAAAAAAGGATATGGTGAAATCCACAGGGTTGGGCATGGAGCAAACAGTAAAGGCCGTCCCAATGAGATAATGTAGTGGGCAGTTCACATTTCCCTATATCTTCTTTGGCATCTCTCGCTAGAAAGTAGTATCTAAAGATTGCCAAGAGCTGTTTGTTTCTTTCATAATTCGGGTGATCTGTAGTGAGCATTTCCTCACATGACTGAATTGTGGCCTCCTTAGAAAGCTGAGAGAAGGTTCGGGTAGCAGGCTTCACAGATGGAAAGGTTGTCATACCCATAGCATGGCCTAACCTTGCAGCGGTGAGTTTGACTCCGACCTTGCGAAAGTTCTTCAGAAGATCATGAATCATCTCTATAGGAACAATGGTTGGGAGATCTTCGGCCAGTGCTGTGAGACCCATAGTCTATAGCTGGTCCTTGGAGAGGATTTGACTGAGAGACGGTCGAGGCGGCTGTAGATAAACAGCCAAGGAGAATTGTGCGCGACTTTTAGATGTAGCTGGCCTACTGATCTCTTGATGGATGATTTCTTGATTGTGTTTCTTTTTAGTTGCTGTTTTCACGTTGTTTCTTTTGATGCATCTGATTCAGAGACAACTTTTGAATCCGACTCCGAAGTTGGGGTGCTTTGTAACTTTCATCGCTGGCATCACTGGAAGTGAAGTCATCCAGATCTTGGCCGCTAGTTTCCGAGTCCTCCTCTTCAACAGAACTCAGTTGCTGAGGTGGTGGCTTCTTGACTGCTTTTCTGGAGGGTTTGCTGCTACCTGCCATGATAATTGCAAATTTGATACTAACTGATGTGCACACCCTGTCGAGAGACTTCAGTAACGTGCTCCAACAGCTGCAAGCCAAGCCATCGTGATGTTTCTATTGTTTGGTTCATCCTCTTCCATTGGTGGCGTAGAGTGGTATATAATGAAAGCTCAAACCTTTGCGTGCAGAATAAGTAGGAGGAAGACCCAATGAAACTTTCTCTTTGGCACTAAGCTGATTAGAATAGGCCTTGTTGTTTGATAGTTCTTAACAGCTGTCTCGTGTGACGTTATAATGACCAAGATGTAACCGAGTCGGCTTCCTGCATGACCAGTGACCTTCGACAAAGTAAATAACATCACATCATCATCACTATAGTCTCAAGTTGAAACATAAATTTGCGTCTCTCCCTAGTGCAAGAGTGCAAGGTAGCATCTTCTTGCTCAGAATACTAGCTGTAACCACGAATGCGATGGCCATAATTGTGAGAGCTTGACCATCATTGTGAGAGCTTAAAGCAGCAGTGTGATGGGCGTGACAGTGGATATGTTGCTGTACATATGAGAGTAGAGGTAGACTGGGTGATACACTTGCAGGTGTGGTTGTCCCTCTGGAGGATAGGAGCCTGTTAGTCGGTTGGGGTGAGATTGCAGTTATAGCGCCTTGAAGTAAGTAGAGGTGAAGTTTTTCTTAAAGACAACCGAGGATGTGCTTTGAAAACACCAAGGCCAAGGCACCCGATTGGGGCTTTAGAGTGTAGAGATGGCAAGGGCGTACAATAGAGACAGACAACTCCGTGCTACAGAGAGAAGCGTGTGAACTTAACGAAACTATCACAAAACAGACTAGGAGTTTAACTTGAAAGACCTTAGTAATAACGTCAAATAACACTGATGATAGAAACACTTAGAGAAAGAGTGATTGGATTGCAGAAAGGTAAGAAGTTCGAGACAATACCCAATTACTGAGTTTACAGAGTGGAGAAAGGATACCTTAGGAGGAAAGGTGGAAACTTCTACAGGCATAGCAGAGATTGAGACAGTAATAGAACACCCGTTCTGGTGGGAAGGTAGTGGGGAGGAGAGAGATGGGAGATTAGAACCTATTAGCCATAACAATTACAGATGGCGAAATAGTGGCATACTGTTTACTCAGAGGAGTAATAGCACTTGATTCTGGAGCCATTTACCAGCGGCAATGGAACACCGTCCAAAGTTACTAATTGGATTGCTCCTTGTGGCAAAATTTCTTGTACCATGAATGGCCCTTGCCAGGCTGGGACCAGCTCCTTAGCTTTTTTCAGAAACTTCGCTTGTTAGAGTAGCACCAGTGTTCCCTGCGTTATTTTCGGCTTTCTGAGATGGCAATCATGCCACGCTTTGCGACGAAGTTGCTCGGCTTGGAGAGCATGTGAAGTTAACATCCTGCTTTCTTCTAACATTGAGAGACGAGAGGTTTGCAGAAGCAATCTCCGCTGTGACTCGAACACTTCCCACTCTTGCTGAACCTGAGTTGAACTCATATGGTGCAATTGCTTCTAAACCGAAAGCTAGCTGGAATGGGGTGTAGTTAATAAATTGTGCCGAGGATAGCTTGAGCCCAAGAAGCTGGATGCAGTTGACAAGCTTTCTTGAGAAGCGCCATTAGCACTTCGTTAGTGCTCTCAGCCTGCCCATTTGCTCTAGGATAGTAAGAGCAAGACTTGCGATGAAAAATCTTGTAGTTTGTGAGGAGTGTGGAGATTAGGTTGTTGACGAAATGACTACCTCTATCACTGGTGATTTCCAGAGGGCACCCAAACGTGCAAAAAATATTTTCATACAAAAATTTTGCGACAGTGGCGGCTGTACAGTCGATGGTGGCCACCACTTCGGCCCACTTTGTTGCATAATCCGTTGCTACCAGGAGATACTTACGATTGCCTGGTTGAGCAGGTGGAGTAACTGGACCAACAAAGTCCAAGCCCCATCGCTCAAAGGGCAACCACGCCATAGATACCTGTAGAGGGCGATTTGATTGCTTGCTAGGCTTGGGCGCACATCGCTGACAGACATCACAAATTTTGACATGAGCAATAGCATCTCTGAATAGATAGGGCCACCATAAGCCTGTTTGTAAGATTTTCTGCGCCGTGATGTGACCAGGGTAATGACGACATGTAGGACCACTGTGTGCATCTTCCAGACTGTGGTCTACTTCATGAGGAGAGACACACCTGCGCAGTACACCATCTGGCCCAGATTTGTAGAGCTGTCCACCAATCAAAGAGAAGGGTCTAGACTTAAGCAAGAGTCTTTTTTTTTTGCAATGGAGAAGCATTCTCAGGATATAGGCTAGTAGAGAGAAGATGTAACATATCTCCATACCATTCTGGGGTAGTGTCGATCTTAAAGAGATGACTATCTGGGAAGTCATCATCAACCCCAGTATCGGGCTCACCTGTATGTATGCGAGAGAGATGGTCGGCCATGACGTGCCGTTTGCTTGGACTAAGAACTACTTCGAAGTCGAATTCTTGGAATATCAGTAGCCACCTCCAGACTCTTCCTGCAACTTGGGGTTTATTCAGAAGATAGCGTAGCGCATGATGATCCGTGATGATAGTGAAGTGAACCCCTAACAAATAATGACGAAACTTTTGTAAAGAATACACCATAGCCAAACCTTCCCTTTTTGTGGTGCTGTAGTTGCGCTTTGCTTTGGTGAGCAGGCGACTTGCATAGTGAACAGGGCGATCCAAGTTGTACTCCTTGCTAGGCTGAGTCAAGACAACACCCACAGCCAGTTGACTGGCATTAGTATGCACATGAAAAGGAAGAGACCACCAATCTGGGGCTCCTAAATAGGTGCTTCAGTGAGGCATTTTTTGAGGTATGCAAATGCTTCAGCCTCAGGTTTTGACCATTTGAAGGGTACAATAGCACTAGTGAGTTGGGTCAATGATTGAGCCACCTGTGCATACATTCGTATAAACCTGCGATGATAGCCTGTGTGGCCTACAAAGCTTTGAACACCTTGATGGAAGGTGGTAACTTCAAGATGGCCACGATCTTCTCTGGGTCAGGTGCTAAATCTTTGGCAGACACCACATGGCCTAGAAGTGTACCCTCAGTGACCAAAAAGTGACATTTTTTAGGATTGAGCTTTAGCCGTGCCTCTCTGCACCCGAGGAAGAGACAATAGAGAGCTGAGCGAGGTGCTCCTCTAGATTTTCCACTGGAGTTGAACATTGGGCACCTGAGAAGGTCTAAAAATCGTCCATGAAGATGCAAAGATGATCCGTAAGTAAAGGAAAAAATATAAGATAGACTGCTCGATTGAAGGAAGGTGGAGCGTTTTTCAACCCAAATGACATCCTAGTGTAAATAAAAATACCCCAGGGAGTCACAAAGGCCGTTTTAAGCTGATCACCTGGATGGATGCCCAACTGATTGTATCCACTGAACCCATCCATGAAACTGTACAATACATGTCCTGCTACATCTTCGAGCACACGCTCAGTGAAAGGTGTGGGAAAACCATCTGGGATAGTTACCTTGTTCAGAGCACGGGAATCTATGCACACCACACATGGATTTTATTTGACTGCTTCTTAGGCGCTATCACCATGGGTGATAACCACTCAGAGTGCTCCACAGGTACAATGATCCTTGCCTCTTGCATTTTTTCGAGCTCTGACTTAACAGCCTCTGCATACTTTGGGTTGAGCTTGTAAGCTCGGCCTCTGACAGGCTCAGCCCCTTCAACTAGAGGGATAGTGTGGACACCCAATTCTGGTGGGATCCGTTCCAAATCTTTGTAGGACCAAGCAAAAACATCTTTAAAAGAGTGTATAAAAGAAACTACCTGATCTAGTAATGCGGGATGCTCCCATAACCATGTTGCTAAGAGGACATGCTGAGGGTTGGTAGGGTCGTCCAGGTTGACTTTTTTGACCGGGTCAAGAGGTGTAACTGTGGAGGGTACTTCGGAAATTGAGAAGTGAGCTGCCTCTTGGAGCTTCGAACATCATGGGCTGGTGTTTGATCGATTGGAAACTCTGCATACTCTTCTTGTAACCATCCTGGTGGAAGCTCATCGAAGAGTAAATCTTCAGACACTGACATAGCAGAGTGCTTTTGAGGGGGTGGGGCGTCCAATCTGGGAGATGCTAGAGGAAGGGGGGAATCATTGGCGAGTTCATGCAGAGGAGATTTCTTCCCCCTTCGTTGATGTGTTATAGGTTCACCAAGGCCGAGGACTTCCATAAGAGGAACACTTGAATCATGGGAATCAGGGACTAACACACTTACTTCTTCGACTGACACACTTTTTGCTGTAGGGCTTGGGACATTGGTGTCCGCCTGAGGAGCTGGGAGAGAGAGTGTTACCGGCACAGGTGAGGTTTGAATAGAGACCACATAGCATGGCATCGAGGTGGTAGCTTCCAACCACAGCAGCAGGTCTTTGTCAGACCCGTCAGGTGGGATGGGCTACTAAGGGTCGGGGTTGTACTGTACTGATAATGAGCTGTGATGAACCACTGGATCCATACCTCCTTCGAGCCGAATTGGTTGCATGGGGGAGCCAGGAGTATGTATCCACATGGCGTCGTTTCCCCAATCATGAAGTACCTTAGTATGCCACAACCATGGTCTACCAATAAGCAAAGGAAATCCTCCCTCCACCTGAGGAAGACTGACCACCACAAAATCCAAGTTAAATGTGAAGTCTTGTACCTTCAGAGGCACCCTCTCTACTATGCCCACAGGGTAGACTGTTCTCTGGTCCGCCAATGTAACAGTGAATGGAGCAGGGCAGGTAGGTTGCAGACCTAAGGCCAACATAGTAAATTCTGGCATCAGATTGATATGAGATCCACCATCCACTATGACGCCTGAGAAATGATGCCCAAGAATAGACACAGTGAGACGAGGAATTTTGTAGTCGGTGAGGGGAGCAGTTGGATAAGAAATCATGTAGGACTCCAAGGGCTGCACAGGTAGGTGCCCACCACTAGGCCCTGCACCAGGATACAGAGATTGGATGATGGAAAGGGTGTCACTTCGGAAATTTGCGTCAAGTCGAAGCATGTCGTACACTGACACTTGCTGAAAGGTGTTTTTCAAGATAGACTCTGCTGTAGGCTTCTCTCTTTTGATCAGACCTTGCTCTGGTATCTTAAGCTTCTGCAAGTCCTCTACTGCTTCCATGAAGGCACCATCAATATCTGATAGAAGAGAGGTAGGTTGGCTCGTGGCACTACTTGCTGGTCTGTCAGTTACCAAGGGTGTTTGACTCATTTGTGTGACTGGAGATGAAAAAATTTGACCGCCAGGGAGGCTGAGACCAAGAGCAGCTCTCTGTGCCCGTGTGAGCACACCAGCCGGCTCTTCCACCTGCTTCAACCTATCGCGAGAGACAACTACAAGAGTGGAAGGCGGAGCCTGTGGAGTGGTGCTTACTGTGATGAGGTTAACCTTTGGGAATGTAAACTCCTGCTGGTTCTGGCTTGTGCTTGCAGATGTGGATACACGTTGTTTTGGGCAGTCCTTACTATGGTGATCCGTAGCTTCAGGGCAGTGTCGACAAGGAGGGGACCCTTCTGGCAACTTACATTTGCTCTGATAATGTCCATACTCCCCGCACCTGTAGCACAAAATTGGCCTATTGGAGGGGCGAGGTGGTCTTGGTCCTTACTGCATGGGGCCAGATGCTGAAGTGTAGAAGCTTTGGGGAACTGAAGGAGTGCTAGCATGATAAAAGCTGCGGGATGCAAAGTTGTTGTGCATACCTTGCATAGGAGGTGTTGTCAGCAGAGGTGGCATCGGGTTTTGATGGCCATAGGGTGAAACCATGTTGGATGTAGGTGCTATCCCTTGTTGGAGAGAAGGACCTAGACTTTGTTGTATTTGCCGCAATCCCTTGATATAATAGCAATCCTTGTCTTCATGCCCAGACTTTACGCAGAAGTGGCAATAAGCACGAAGGGGACAGTCCTGTGGAGGATGTCCTGAAGAGCGACACGAGCTGCACCAAACCATAGCTTTAGTCTCCTGCTGAGACCGAAGCTCTTCTAGCTCTCTCTTGATTTGATCCAAAGCCTCCAGATGTGGTGGTTTCTCTTGTCTAAGAGAGATTGATTTCTCTTCTTGCAGAGCGCGTTGTAGTTTTAGAGCTTCAAGTTCTCTACGTAAAGAAGTCAATGGATCAGCAGGACTTTTCGAAAACACAGAGGGGGGCTCTATGTGAGGGGAGTTGTTGAACAGCTTCCTAGCCCCCTCTATCCTAGTAGCAGCTGCGATGAACTCCTCTAGAGTGGCGTCGTGTCGGAGACTCTTTCTGAGTTTTTGCTGAGAAGTTTTGGGAAGCGCCTTCTTTACCCACTTCTTAACCTTAAATTCACCGGGTTGCTGGGGAAGCTTGGCAACCAGAGACTTGGTTTTAGTCATAAGTTCTGCAAAAGTCTCCTCTGGCTGGAGCACCATGTTGGCCTACTCATCCAAAACCTTCTCCTGGTAGTCACCTGGCCTGAATGCTGCACAAAACTGTTGTCTTAAGGTTGCCCAAGTTGCACAATGGTTCTATGCAAACTGGCTGTACCATTTGTTTGCTAAGCCATCCAAGGTAGAAAGAGTACCAAATAAGCATCTTCTCTATTAAGACCACGACCCCTACAGAGAGATACAAACCTCCTTGCATGGTCGTCAGCATCTTCTGAAGAGAGTCCTTTGAAGGTAGGGAACTTGATGTTTACCTTAGCAAAGACACTAGCCAACGCCTCCATGGCCCCTTGCTCAGGAGCCCGTTGCTCAATAGCCTGCTGTAACAGAATATGAGAGAGGTTTACTGGGGAAGGTGATTTGGAAGATGTGGAACCGGATGGGAGGAATGGGTGAGGTCGTATGTGGAGGTATGGGTGATGAGATTGATGGACTTCTACTAGGTACCAAGGGTCGTCTTCTGTTGTAGTACTTCAGAGGACTCAGTAGTGCGCTTTGATGCTCGACTGACCGCCTTGTATGTGTCATGCAGCGACCACCAATCCAACCAAGCTTTGGGCAAGAAAACCTTTAACTGGTTGAAGACAAGTCTAGACTCTACTAGACTAGGCAAGTGACTAGATCCAGGCTGGACCAGGGACGAGGAGGACTAGACTAGGGTCGAGGAAGGACTAGTCCAGGGACGCGGACTGGTTGGACCAAGGCTAGAGAGGACCAAACCAGTTGGACCAGGGCGAGAGAGGACCAGACTAGTTGGACCAGGTGAGAGAGGACCAGACGAGCATGCTACACAGTGCAAGGCAAAGTAGACAAAGCTAGATAAAAATCAACTAGCTTCAAGATTTGTACCTCAACAGAGACAGAGAGTGAGACTTCAGTTGAGGTCCCACCGTAATCGCCAAAATGAGAGCACCGGTAGCGCGGATAGTGTGTCGTGCTCTCTACAGTGGGTGCTCTTCAGTGCAATGTGCGTGACAATCTCACTCAAAACAGATTGGAAACAAAGGAACAATAGACAACAACTGAGCTCACAAAGACACAACAGTAGCAGACCACAACATATGACTCGACTCTCTCAAAGAACTGATACAGACTCTAGCGTGGCAGCACACTCAACTCCAGCCCAGGACTCACAGGTACAATGGGGTGTCGAGGCTCGGATGTGTGCAGGGTTGGTGAAGACGAGCTGTGTGTATAGACTCTATATCCTAGACTACGACACTGGACCATCTATGAAGCATATGATACTCATGACCCAACAGCTACTACTCACATGTACAACCATAAAGAGCCACCAACGGCTCATAAATGTCAGCCATCTAAGTCTATCTCGAAACTGAGTGGTGGTGACTTGGCCAGGATGTCCACTAGACCACCGTCCGTATCCCTGCCACGTGTCACTGTCCAGCCCAGAGAGTTCGTCCAGTGTGAACCAGACCAGACCAACTGTACTAACTGTGTGTCCTGTGAAAGTGACACTATAGCCCTGCTACAAGGATAGGCATGTCTGACCGAACATATGAGCATGAAACGGTCTCCTCTACCTCCTACCAAAAGCACCTAATTGTGCGCACGTCTGTAGAGAGCTGACACACCTCTGATCCAAGCATCTGAGAAACCCATCCTGCGTAGAGTGCCCTCCAAGAAGTCCCAATCAACTTTGTCGTAGGCCTTCTCAAAATCGAGAAGAAGTATCACCAGATTCTCATCTTGGAGGTGCGCGAGGGCAGACGCCTCCCAAAAAGAGAAGATGTCAAGGATACTGCGCTCCTTCACAAAACCTGTATGGGTCCCATGCATAATGCTCTCTAGAAGTGCCTGAATTCTTAAACTCAGAGCCTTGGCTAGAGTTTTGTAGGTTGAGTTGAGGATGGTGATGGGCCACCAATGCCAAATCTCATCCAAGGAGCCACCTCCTTGGGAATGAGGTAGATCAAGCACTCACTCATGGCGTCAGGCATCTTTCCTGTGTGTAAGATGTACTGAAAGGCGCTGCAAAGGTCTAAGCCAAGCAAGTCCCAGTACTCGAAGAAAAAGCTGGGAGTCGAACCATCCTCACTGAGGCAACTACCTCGAGGAAGTGGCTTTGAGGGCCTCATGAGCTCCTCTAGCTAAAGAGGCAACTCAAGCCTCTGGCGCATCTCCTCAGTCACAAGACAAGGCATCTGTGTCCAAACCTGCTCTCTGCATGCATCTCTGTTGACAGCAGGTCATGGTAAAAGTCAGTAGCAACCACACGCATATCCTCTGGCTCTGAAGCAAGTGACCCATGAGGTCTTCTCAACTGGCTAACACTGGTGTGCGCATGACGGGCTCCCACTGCCTCAAAGAACGCCCCAATCACTCTGTTACCCACCTGGGTCCACTGAGACGCTTGTCGATGGAAAGCAAACTCATGGCGCCTCTCCTCTATGCTGGCAAGCTCTTGGCGAGCCTGCTGCAAGTGCTCCTCCAACCAAGGACTGTCTGGGTACTGCTCCTGTATCCTCTGCAAGGAAGCAACTGTTAAAGTTTAGGCATCTCAAGTGAACTGCCCAATGTGATTCCATTATTTTGTTTGGCTTTTAGGTATTTATTTTTTTCGAATTAGAAGGATTTGGTTTCTTTGGACATTGATACCATCTATGGTCACCACCGCAAATTGTACATAATCCATCCTTCTTTGAAGTCGAAGATCCATTTGACGAAGAGCCTTGCTCAGTATTGGAATGCCGATCTTGAGAAAAATCACGTCCTTTACCACGATCAAGTGGAGGAACATGTGAAGAAGATGTACTTTGAGATTGTCGATCTTGAGAATAGAACCTTGAAGTTGAATAAGGTTGCATTGCTTGCTGTCCTGAATTGAGACTGATGTTGTTGACTTTGGCTATAGCTGTCTCTGCGATCGCGCTGTGAAAAGCGAGCGCTGTTTGAAGATCTGTCACTAGGGAGAAAATTCCGTGTAGGGCGCCGATTAATGCCACGATGCTCAACATAGGCAATTGCAGCATCCAAGGTGGTAGGGTTGTATTTGTGCACATCGTCCTTCAGGTTGGGTTCGAGTCCGTCAATAAAGCTGTGAAGTTTATTAGAGGGACTAAGAGTCTATCTTCAGAGTTAGCCTTTGGAACTCTGTGATGTATGCGGCCAAGGAATCTGTCTGGCTCAGGCGGCGAAGAGAGGACTGGGCATGAAAATCCGCATTGGCATGTTCGAACGCCTCGCGAATAGCACGCCGGAATTTATCCCAAGAAGGTGTGAGTTTACCATCAGCAACCCATCGTCGCCACCAAAGAAATGGTATGTCCTTGAGCAGAGAACTAGCAAGTGCAACTTTTTTACTCTCGACTAAGTCTGTGCTCGACAAGTAGACCTCCATTTTGAATAGCCATTGGTCCAACACGCGCTTGTCGAGGCGATCGGTATATGGTTTTGGCAGTTTAACATCAAGCTTCTTCTTCTGTGCAGCATTAAAAATTTTATAAAGTAATTGAAGTTCGCGATTGTCTACCTCTTCAATTGGATCTGGTTCGTTTGGTTCATCCACTGAAGCTTCGGAAGAAGGTGTTGAAGATGCTGCATTAGTAGTCCGAGAAACAACAAGACGACTTCGAGAAGTGTTTTGCGTCTGCATCTCATGCAGGCGAGTGTGAAGTGATGTGGGACTTATGGAAAGTGTGGCCATCTGCTCCTTGATAACAGTAAGGGCATCGTCAGATTGACCTTCTCCGTCATGTGATGTCGGCATCGTAACTCTTCAAAAGATACAGGAGCAGGTGCTGCGTTTAGAACAGGTTCTATTGCGGAAGCCGGTTCTGAAACTGGTTCATGTTTTGGAACTAGGGAATTGGGAATTATGATGACTTTGTGTACAAAAGGGGTTTTTTTTATAAAAATTTTGGCAAAGTTCCTCTAAGGCTTTGTCTATGTATGAGATGCATAGAACGGGTGCAAGAAATCCGTCGTCAACCATGTTGCACACAAAGGGAGTCTTCCAGAAAGTTCAGGGCTGGAGGAATGAAGGAGCACAGCTGGCTGAGAACGCTTATGCTGCAGATCGTGAAAGAGTGCCATTCTCTGGAGTTTATTTGTTGTTGTTAAATATTTTACGCTTTGGAACTGTTCACACTTGGAGTAGCAAATTGAACAGCTTTAAAATTTTAACCCAAATCGTATATGGGTTGATGGTATTATTTGACGTAAGAAAACCAGCGAAAAGGAAAAGTCACCAAAACAGCCAGCGAAGAGAAAAATTAACGAGCAGCCTGGCGGCGTTTCAGGCCAGCGCATCGAGAAAAAGGGGCGACCTTGGACGAGGAGGTGCGAGCAGCCAGCGCTTGGTAAGGAGGGATGACTCTTGGGGAAGGGATGCAACACTTCCGCTGAAGGGGCACAACAAAAGAGGCAAATTCAATTCAGCGCCCCTGTGAAGGAAAGGGTGCGAGGGAGAGAGATACGCAGCAGGGGCAGCAATGGCTGCATGTGAAGGGGCACATCGCCTTGGGAAAAGGTACGAGCAAGGGGTAACCTTCTACCAGGTCAATGGCCTTTCACATGAAAGGGTGCGAGCACACGGGTGCGAAGGGGTGCTATCCGATGAAAGGATACGCAGGGTATGTAGGTTTCCGTGTATGCCGCACACATACACATCTCTCTTCTATCTTTTATATAGAATTGGAAAAAAATATCAAGTTACCTCATACTCGCGTATGTGTGCGTGTACCACCTTTCTTCTGCTTCCATACAACTCCGGGAAAAGGGGGGGGAGAGGGTAGCGGCGAGGGTAAGAGGCTCACAACCTTCGGGTCCGGGGAAAAAATTTGCTTTAATACCAATGTAAGGATTCTAGATACTAATCCTTAATTAAGTACTTAAAGTCATGATTAAGATTTAAGAAACTTGAACTGAACTTAGAAACAAGACTTAGAAGACTTTGTGTTTGATTGATTGAATGTGTGATACAAGGGCTCCTTATATAGGAGACGAAGAGACATAAATGAAAAGACACGTCTCCTAGTGAAGAGACATGACTTTAGACGTAAAGACACATCCTTTCGGTGAAGAGCTGCAACCATTGGGCGAAGAGTCGCACCCGTAGAGCGAAGGGGTGTGACCAGTCGTCGAAGGAGTGAGGCTTTTGGCGAAGAGGCACGTCTCTTGAGCGAAGGGGTGTGACCATCCAAGCGCAGGGGTCCTCCTTGGCATGGCACTTCCCGTATCTGCAACTAGGAGTAGATGTATTGCTGTTAACATAGTCACAATCGTGACAGTATCGGCTTCGGCCATTTCCAAATTAATGAAATTATCTACTTGGAAGAGTTAAATGATGAACACAGAACGAACATGTCTGAACTTGATAAAGAACGCCTAGATTTTCTCCACACTCATGCCGATTGCTTCTCTAAGGGCCTGCCAGGCGAGTTGCCACCATCTCGTCTTGAGGATCGCACTATTGATCTGATACTTGGAAGCAGGCCACTGAACTGACCACCTTCCTGCGTTAGTATCTGTATCTGCAAAATCTGTATCTGTGGCATACCGATCGACCATATCCTCAAAGCTCCTATGATGTATCGCGGAAACAGCCAGAACCAACGGTTTCCGAGACAAAGCATCTGCCACCACATTCTTTTGTCCCTGCACATGGAAAATCTGGAAGTGGAACTGTGATAAGATGTTCGCCCACCGCATCTGCTTTTCCGAAAGCTGCTTCTGTGACAAGAAGTAGCGCAAACTCTAATGGTCTGTAAAGACAGTAAAATCCACTCCGAGTAGGTAATGCCGCCACTGAGTAAGAGCATGGATAACCGCCAAAAGCTCTTTCTCATAGATTTGTGCTGTCATCTCCGGCCTAGAGAACAAACGGCTCTCGTAAGCTATGACATGGCCTTCTTGCATCAAGACCGCACCCAGACTACGACCACAAGCATCACAATATACTTCAAATGACTTGTGCAAGTCCGGCAAAGTCAAAATAGGTTCCGTAGTCAATTTCTCTTTCAATGTCCGAAAGGCAGTCACCTCTGTGGGTCCCCACAAAAAAGGTACTCCTTTCTGTGTCAAGGTATGCAAAGGGGAAGCAACCTCTGCAAACTTTCGTATGAACCGCCTGTAGTATGAACACAATCCCAAGAAGCTTTTAACTTCATGGACATTCCTCAAATCGGGCCAATCACGGATAGTCTCTATCTTGGCCGGGTCCATTTGCACTCTTGCTGCTGACACAATGTGTCCCAAAAAGTGCATCTCTGGTAGGAAAATTCACTTTTCTTTGCATTAATCACTAACGTGTGATCTCGTAATGCCTGAAAGACTTGAAGCAGATGATCTCTGTGTTCTGCCTCATTCTTGGAGAAAACAATGATGTCGTCAAAGAAAGTGCCAACAAATAGCCTATACTCTCGAAAAATCCATTCCATCATCTTGTTAAATGTCGCAGGAGCATTGGTTAAGCCAAAAGGCATCACCAAAAACTTAAATAACCCAAAAGTCGTCCGAAAAGCTGTCTTGTAGACATCTCCTGGCGCTATCCTGATCTGATGATATCCACTCTTCAAGTCAATCTTGCTAAAGCACGAGGATCCCTGTAACCTGTCGAGTACATCATCGATCCTAGGGATCGGAAATCTGTTCTTGATGGTGATTTCGTTGAGAGTGCTATAATCGATGCACATTCTCCAAGATCCGTCTTTCTTCAAAACCAACAACACTGGAGAGTAATACGGTGAAGTACTAGGCTGGACAAGACCCTTTTTCAAGAGGTCTTTCACTGGGTTCATAATCTTTTCATTTTGTACTCGGCTCACACGATAAGGTGACCGATTCGGTGGCGTGCTTCCAGGTATCAGATCAATGGTTTGATCTTCAGGCCCTCTGAAAAGCAATCGGCATGAGTGTGGAGAAAAATCTTGGCGTTCTTTTGATCAGGTCAAAACATATTCAACCTTTATCCAGCGTTCAGTTCTCTCCCAAAAGAATGAGTAAGAAACTGAAGTTCATCAAGTACAATCTCTAAGCCCTTCATTTATCAAAGTCGCTTTCTCGGCCCTGTAGTCAACCACGGCGTAGTTCTTGTGGTACCAAGGGATCCTGAGTAGAACGTCACTCGCGTGCCCTAAACACCTTTGTCATTGTAAACGAAGTTTGCCAATGCTCGGTGTAATGGAAACATCCCATCCGGGTGCCAGTCGAAATACCTCCGCCTGTGGCGTCAGTCTGTCGGGCGTAATTCCAAATCGAGCCGCCAATTCCAAGTGAAAAGAAGTTGGCCTTGACTCCTTCAAAAGAGCTTCCTGATCCTTCACTTTGCCCCAAAAGCGGCAAAGTTTGTACTTTCATTCATTAGATTCGGTGCAGGTCCCACGCTATGTGGTACCAGTTCTGATTTTTTCTATCTGCCTTTTCTGCCACATTCCTCAGCTGCTCTCAAACTCTCAGACCTGTCGTCGTCTTTATCATTCTGTTCTTTCTGTGCCTTATTAGGGCACTTCGCGGAGGTATGTCCCTGTTCCCCGCATCCAAAGCACTTCCCCTCTCTGATGAAGCGAGCTCTCTCCTCAGGAGTAAGCTTGGGTCGTGCATCATTTTTCTCTGGGTTGCTCTTTTTCTTTCTACTTTCATTCCCAGAAGTCTCTTCGGCTGGTTGTGTCATGGCCTCATCTGTGGGATAGGTCAGACTGCCAGAGTGAATGGCAAAGCCCCGCTTCGCATGACTCATCAAGTCCTGAATAGAAGCTGACTTCTGTTCCGAGCAGTGATCTCGGATCTCTGTAGGTAGACCCAAGGTAAACCGCTCAATCTGTTCTCTGAACGAGATCTTCTTGAATGAAGAGGCGGGTAGAAAAGAGCTCCAAAATCTTTCACAATAAGCATTGATTGTATCTTTCTTGGTCATCCGAAGATGGTTCCAAGCAGCTCGTACATCTCGTTTATATTCTTGCGTCAACCAAGAAGAAATAAAAAGCTTCTTAAATTTCAGCCATTTAACTGGCGCACTCTTGTTAAAAGAAGCGTGGACCACCAAGTACGAGCATTCCCCTTAAGGTAAGAGGTAGCTCTCCGAATCTTGGAGTGCTCTGAATAGCGTCCTCCCGCGAAAGCGATGTCAAACTGCTGTATAAAAGACAAAGCCTTCGAAGCATCTGAGTATCCTGAAAAGTATCAAACTTGATCGAGTGGCCACCTTCCTTAAACTCTCGGACTTTCTTGCTTTTATCTTCGAGAAAGTCATACTGGTTGGCTTTGTAAAAATTCTTCTTGTTCGCATAAAACTTTCCGTCATCGGAATCTGAGCTGTCTGTAGACGAGTCCTCAGTAGAACTGTCAGTCTCTGGGCGAGATGTAGCCTTCTTTGCCTTTTTCTTGCCCTTTCCGAAGCTTTGTTTCTTGCTTCGCTTTTTACCTTTTCTGTCTTCTTGGCTCGAATCCGAGGAGCTAGAAGAACTATCTGAAGAAGAAGAAGAAGAAGAAGAACTGGGTACTCCTTCAAATCGAACACGCTTCTTCTGTTTCTTTGCCTTGTCAAAAGTCGACTGACGACCCAAATAACCTGGAAAGTCAGTGCTTTTCTTCTGCTTTTTGCCGTGCTTTTGGGCTTTCTTTTGCGTGTCAAAAAGCTGAGCAATCCGTGCATCAACCACGTTCTCCAGTTCCTTCTCCATATATTTTCTTGGAGGCAGAAGGTTTCTTGAGAGCGGGTTTCGGGAGTGGTGTTGTGGTTCTCTGTCACTCCATCTGTACCTCTTCCAAAGAGGTTTGGTTCATATATTTTGCCATCTTCGGGTCCTTGGCAAAATTGAGCATCATCTTTGTTGCATCGCCGATCAACTGGCGACGCTCCATCTCTCGCCTCTCCGCCTAAGTAGGCCAAGGCAGGCCATACTCTCTGCCGGAATCTTCGTTGTGATCCTTGGCCGCATCTCCAGATGCAGAGGGAGTCGACTGATCATTGCTTGAAGCCATACGTGCCGCGGAAAAAAAATTCGGGGATCAGATTTCCCGTAGAAGAGAAATCGGCCGTGCTCTGAGACCACTGTAACAGACTTGGACACTCCAAGTCAAAAATCAATGGCGACAATACCAAATAACCACTTCAAAACAATTCACAGATCACAATAGATTTGCACTGGCCTGGCGGAGTTCCGTGCCTAGAGATATTGGCCCCAAAGACTGGCGCCCTTTTCGGTATTTCTTTTTATATTTATCAGTTCAAAGTACAAGAGAGTGGCTAGGGTTTCACTCTCAGACTCTGCGTCCAGATGCCCTGAGAAGTGAGGCCCTTACCACTAATTTAAAGGTTACAAGGGATGCCCAAAAGCTTCAAATCGAAAACAATTGCTCTCTCTCTCACACAGAGAGTCGAAAGTTGAAAACAAAAGCATTCTCTCTCTTTCTCATTAGGTAGAGAAAAAGCAAAATTTGCGTCGCTCATCTTTCTAAAAAAAAAAAAATAAATAAAATAAAAAAAAGTATATATATATATATATATTTTAATAAGCCTCCGCGATTTTCGGAAATTAGGGTTTCTGGCAGAAATTAGGGTTTGCAGGAATTTTAGGGTTTTTGGCAGAAATTAGGGTTTCTGCTGTCCGCCACGTCATCACTTTGTGACAGGCATGTCTAAGAAAGAAAAAAAAGCTTAGCATGAGATACTATGGCCCTTTCCAGATAAAAGAAAAGATAAATGATGTCTCCTTTAGACTGAAGCTGCCCGATACTTGCAAGATTTACAATGCTTTTCATGTGAGTCTATTGAAGCCTTTCAAAGGCGATGTGCCCGATGATGGGGAGCCAGATGAGCAACCCGAAGTGAAGGAAAGCAAGGAGATACTCGTTCCAGAACAGATATTGGCACACAGACAAGGATAGAAAGATTAAAGGTAAAGTGATTAGGCGGTTCTTGGTTAAATTCAAGAACTATCCTACATTGGATGCAAAGTGGATGGAGGAGGACCTAACAGATACTCCTCAGATTTTGGAACTTTACCTTGAAGCATTCGGTTTAGCATAGTCTACTCCGATAGAACCCCGATTTCAGCATGGGTGAATCTAGTGCAGCGGGCTTGCACAAGAGGGGAGTCACTCCGCTCCTTTGTCAATAGTTTACCTTGATTTTGAGTAGAGTCATTGATGTCCTTTTGGGTTTCAGGGATACTGATGGGCTGACAGTATTCTGCTGTATGAGTTTATGAACTGGAATTCTCAAAAATGAAAATGAAAATGATTGATTTGTACTTGACTTGTTTGAGTGCAGGAATTGAAAGACGGAATGACTGCAACATTTCGGTCTCATAAATCTCTATAGATATGATTGCAATAAAATTTAGTTAATTGAGCATCTGAGAGGTCCCAAATGGATCTAGATGTGATTACACAATACGTTGCCGATTAATCATGGTCTGAGATTTGGAATGAATCTATATGTGATTTGTCATCTAATGTCCTATGATGTCAAGTAATGTTCGGTGAGGTGACTGTCGATTTGTACAAGTGCTAGATGTGTTGTGTCTAGTGCGTCGGTACTAACGGTCAGCGTCTACTAAGATAGTTAATGGCCTCTGTCTGTTTTGCAGGCATAATCGAGGGCGATTACAATTCTTTCAAGAGGGGGGTATGTCACAAACTGATGACGTGGCGGCCTCCCGTGAAATGCGCCGAGACAGGCTGACGTAGTAGCAAGCCAGCGGAAATCCCGCGAGAAAACGCGCTGACATGCTGACGTGGGGGGCCGTACGGACAGCAGTACGGGCGTTCCACATTTTGCGCTGACCAGCCGTACCGATTTTCGGAAATTACAGTGAGAAGCTTTTGGGCATTATGCTTTAAATTTTAAGAAGCTTTTGGAGATTAGTGCTTTTGAGTTTGAGAAGCTTTTGGGGCTCTTCTTTTAGCATCCCATGTAAATTCTTTATAAGTGGCCTTTGGGGCTCACTTCTCAAAGCATCTGGACGCAGAGTTTAAGACTGAGCACTCGTGGGCCCTCTTTGTACTTTGCGCACATATTAATATTAAAAGAAATACCGAAAGGGGTGCCAGTCTTTTGGGCCAATACCTCTGGGTACGGAACTACGCCGGGCCGTGTCGTCTTTGTGAACTATTTTGAAGTGAATCTATGTTGTGTCGCGGTAGAATCTTGACTTGGGGTGTCCAAGTTTGTTACACAGGCTGAAGTGTAGGTCGAGAAAAGGAGTCCCTGGGTGATCGACCGAGGAGAAAGGATCCCGCCAAAACCACTTACCCGGGTCCCACTGCACTCGTACCAGAGGGCGGCTCTCCCAAGCCCAATGTCTTGACTCAAGATTTACTGGGTCAGGATCCATGACACATGTCCTCCCATAGATGCACACTACTTAGATCCTCTAAAAACAGCACTCTGCAACCTGCGGTGTGTCTAGTGAGACTTTGTGTAGACGACCCTCGCCCTGAACCTTGAAAAACATGTGGGTTGCTGACTCCGAGCAAGCCCTAACTACAATGAGGAGCTCCAAATGTGTGAAGGCCCCCATCCATCTGGTAGTTGCTGCCTCGAGGGGTATGCCACTCAACAGGTATAACCTCTGTAATATCTTGACACATGCTCTGCACCCCCCTCATGCCTCGTAATTGGATGCTTTGTACCTCTTCGGGAAGGCCTGAAAATTGTAGTCAGTCGCTAAGAGTGCGGGCTGGACCGTCTGCCATGGGACCCCAAGAAACGTGAGGCCTACTACCAACCAAGTGGCCTCTCTATGTGCTAACCATGGGGTTCCAAGCAAGAGGCTGCCTCAAGCTCTCCTTCGCACAAGTTGGTTGGTGCTGCTCCAGGCCACTCCTCATTTGCTCCTTGGACCTAAGCAAGCTAACAGCAAATCGATTCTCTCATCTCCTGCTCAGACCAACTGGGTGCATCTTTGTAAAAATCCACTTGATGGACGGGCTCCAAGGGCCACCCGTATGAGGGACTCCAACAAGAATCCGATATAGCAACAACTCCTTCCAGGGCTCCTCCCCCTGAAGAAGTCCTCTGACCACAAGCTTCCCAAGGAGGGCTCTGCGTTGCCATCCTGGGTCAATGATCCCCAGGCCTCCCTAAGAACATGGTAAGGTGATGACCTGCCGAGACACTTTGGCCTTGGCTAACTGCGTGTCACGCCCTGACCACAAGAAATTCTTGATCAACCTCTCCAGCTGGCTGATGCAGAAACTCGAAAAGATCCAACAAGACGTGATGTACCACATAGTAGCCAAAAGCACCTAGTTGGCCACTACAACTATGCCAATCAGAGAGAGACATGCAAATCTGCAATGAAGCAGCTTCTTCCTAATGGAGAAGAGGGGTGCAGTCTCCTGCTCTGGAGACAAATCCAAGCTAACCTAACAGCCCAGATAAGGTAACGAAGTCCCGGGGGGGGGCTCCACCCGAAGCCCTCTTCCGGCGACCAATTAGGCGTAGGAGCACTGCCAACCCAGAAATCCACAGTCTTCCTCTAGTTGATCAGTGCCCTTGATGCACAACAAAACACCTCAAGAGCGTCTCACACTTCTGCAGATTGGCCTCATGGCCCTCCAAGTACATGCCTAAGTTGTCAGCAAACTTAGCATCTAGCAACTCATCTAGGGAGCCCTAGACCATACAAACCAACCTTTTGTGAAGTCAGAAATCTGCTCATCGCCCCGGCATAGCAGAGAAAGAGGAAGGGGGCAAGAGGGAAACCCTGTCGAACCGAGTGTGTGAGTAGGAAGCGTTCCCCTCTTCCCCCCGCAAAGAACACTTGGCTGTGCGCACATCTGTAGAGAGTTGACACTCCTCTGATCCAAGCATCTGAAAACCCCATCTTGTGCAGAGTGCCCTCTAGGAAATCTCAATCAACTCTTTTGTAAGCCTTCTGCAAATCGAGAAGGAGTATGACAAGATCCTCGCCTCGGAGACGCGCAAGGGCCGATGCCTTCCAAAAGGTAAAGATGTTGTCAAGGATATTGCGCTCCTTGACAAATCCTGTCTGGGTCTCATGAATAATGTTCTTGAGAAGCGGCTGAATCCTCACACTCAGAGCCTTTCTTAATATTTTTTAGGCTGAGTTGAAAATGTTGATGGGCCACTACTGCCGAATCTCATCCAAGGAGCCACCCTCCTTGGGAATAAGGTAAATGAAACCCTCACTCATGCTGTCAGGCATCTCCCCAATGTGAAAAACGTGCTGGTAGGCACTGCAAAAATCCGAACTAAGCACCTCCCAGTACTCCAAGAAAATGCTGGGAGTCAAACCATCCTCCCTTGGGCAACTACCTTGGGGGAGTGCCTTGAGGGCCTCATGGAGCTCTTCTAGCTTGAGAGGCATCTCTAGTCTCTGATGCATCTCCTCAGTAACTAGGCAAGGCATTTGTGCCCAAACATGCTCTCTACATGCATCCCGACGCTGTGACTGTGGCTCAGCTGAAAGCAACATTCGGTAAAAGTCGGTAGCAATTGCACGCATATCCTCAAGTTTTGAAGCAACTGACCCATCCGGTCTCCTCAACTGGCTAACACTGGTGCGTGGATGGCGAGGCCCCACAGTCTCAAAGAACTCCCCAATAACTCTGTCACCCACCTTGGTCCACTGAGATGCCTGCCGATGAAAGGAAAACTCATGACGTCGCTCTTCAATGGTGATCAGCTCCTGTCCAGCTTGCTACATCTGCTCCTCCAGCCAAGGATTTTCTGGGTGGCGCTCCTGCATTCGCTGTATGGAAGCAATGCCTCGTCTGGGACGCTTCTCCTCCTCCTTGGCTGCATCCAAGCAAGCTGTAGCCTCCTAGAGGAAGAAGAAACTAAGCTCAGCAAGTCCAATGGCCACTCTACTAGCAGGGGTGCCGTGAGTGCCCAAACTTTGGGTCCAAAGTGTCACCACCAGCTCTCTGAGCGTAGCATCGCACGACGCACTCCCACTTCTCTGTCTATTTGTCCAGGAAGAATCACTGGCACATGATCTGAAAATGTGGTCCCTCCTAAAATTCAAACAGATCCTCCCATGTCACAGATGTGGTCACTGGTGTAGAAGCGATCTATCCGAGATAGATTCACTCCTCCTACTTTGCGGTCAAAGCGAGAGAAACATAAGCTGTCAGGGGGCCGCGCAAAGCATGCATGCTGCCAAACATCTGAAATCCTCAAGGTCATATATAAGCGCTCCCAAGCTGTTAACTCAGCCCCGTGCATAGTAGCATGGCTACCTCCAATCCTATCGGAGGGGTCCTTCAACATGTTGAAGTCTCCCCGGACACACCACTGCTTTGCATACGGCAAAGACTCTACAATATGCAACCAAAACTCAGCTCGTGCACTAGCCACACTAGGCTCATAGATGTTCAAGAAGCCCATGAACCTGGATAGTAATTCACTGGGCCCTACTTGGCACAATAATACCTCTGTCCACAGCGGCCTGCTGCCATGAATCCACAATAGTCACATACACCTCCCTATATACCTCCATGCCCAAAAGCAGTAGACCAAAAGGTCTCATAGCGGCCGCTCAAAATGACCACATCATCGAATGCAGCTCTGAAGAGCGCGTGCGAGAGCGTGTGTGTGCAGAGCAATGGAGAAGAGGAGACACAGGTTTGAGTGGACTCCAAAACACAATAGTGTTAGGGTTACGAGTCCTTATTCTTTTATGTAGAATGAATGGTCAGTGTTAGTTCCCGGTAGTCTCCGGCCGCCCAACACTTAGGCGCGGCACATTGGGCTTTACCACCGCAACAACCTCCCACTTAAAGGACAATGTGCCTTTAAGTTGGGGTGACAATGTATATATATATATATATACAATATAGGTAGACAATGACCATGATCATCTACCCAATGCCCATGAGTGCCCGGCAATGCACAAACCGCTCTGAAGGTAAGCCCTTTGTTAGAAGATCAGCAGGGTTTTCAGTGGTGTGAATCTTGGCAAGTTGCAATCGCTTGTCCTCAAGCACCTCACGAATGAAGTGATACTTTACATCCACATGCTTTATCTTTTCATGAAACACTGGATTCTTTGCCAATTGTATAGCACTTTGGCTATCACAATGTAACACAGGCATCTCAACATTGATTTCCAAGTCTCCCACCGGCCGACCAAGCCATATAACTTCCTTGCAAGCTTCTGAAGCTGCAACATATTTAGCCTCTGTAGTAGACAAGGTAACACAATCTTGCAAACGAGATCGCCATGAAACTGCACCTCCAGTGAATTCAAAAACATAGCTTGAAGTAGACCTTCTCTTGTCCAAGTCTCTTGCATAATCTGCATTCGTGTAACCAATTACACATGCTTCCTTTCTTCCAAAGCAAATGCACATGCCTTTTGTACCATTCAAATATTGCATAACCCCTTTCACTGCCTCCCAATGTTTCTTGCCTGGATTTGACATATATCTGCTAACAACTCCCACTGTAAAAGCAATATCAGGACGTGTAGCAATCATAGCATCACATCAAACTCCCAACTGCAGATGAATAAGGCACTTTTGCCATTTCAACCTTTTCCTCTTCAAACTTAGGGCAATCATTTTTAGAAAGTTTTACATATAGAGGCAATAGAGTACTCAATGCCTTCCCCTTCTCCATATTGAAATGCTTGAGCATTTTAGCAATGTACTCAGATTGAGACAAATAGACCAATTTCTTGCATCTGTCTCGCTTAATGCGCATGCCAAGGATATGGCTTGCTTCACCCATGTCTTTTATTTCAAAGTTTGCATGTAGCTCTGACTTCAGGCTGAAATCTCATCCTTGCATTTCCTGGCAATTAACATATCATCCACATAAAGGACCAAAATCAGCAAACTACCATTGTTAGCTCCCTTAGTGTAGAGGCAATGGTCCATATTGCTACGTTTGTAGCCTTGAGAGAGCATGAACGAGTAGAATTTACGATACCACTCCCTTGATGACTGTTTTAGACCATAAAGAGTCTTTTCTAATTGACACACCAAGTCTTCATTGCCCTTCTCAACAAAACCTTCTGGCTGCTGCATATAAACTTCTTCTTGAAGATCACCATGCAAGAACGTCGTCTTGACATCCATCTGGTCAAGTTCCATGTTGTCTTTAGCAACCAACGCAAGTACACACCGCAGAGTAGTCATCTTGACAACTGGAGAAAAGATCTCATCAAAGTTAATACCCTGCTGCTGTTTGAATCCTTTAGCAACAAGTCGTGCCTTGTACTTGGGTTTATTATCATGAGGTGTAATTTTTTGCTTGTACACCCATTTGCATGGTAATGCATTTTTACCTTTAGGCAACCGAACCAACTTCCAAGTTTGATTCTTATGCAATGAGTCCATTTTTGATTGCATAGCTTTCTCCCACTTTGCCTTGTCATCCATTGACATGGCTTCCTTATAGCAGGAAGGCTCTCCGCAATCTGTCAACATAATGTAGTCCAATGAGGGAGTAAATCTATCAGGAGGTCTTGAAACTCTTGTAGACCTTCTAATAACTGCTTGAGCCGGTTGTCCCTCAGCAACATCTTGTACTGCAGGAGGATTCTGTACTTGTTGTCTGACATTAGGCACTTCAGCCCTATTGTGGACAATTCCATCTTCTTGGAAGATAACTCTCCTGACCTCCACTGTTGCACAAGCTTCTTATGCATCTTTTCTTCATTGAAGTATACGTCATTACTGCGAAATATCTTTTTAGCTTCAGGATCCCATAACCGAAATCCCATCTCGCCAGGATTGCCATAGCCAAGAAATATGCATTTCTTTGACTTAGGAGCCAACTTGCTTTGAAACTCCTTTGGAACATGGCAATACGCTTCACAGCCAAAGACTCTAAGATGCTTGTAAGAAGGTGGCTTCCCAGACCAAAGCTCTTCAGGTACCTTCTCATCTAAAGCCTTGTTAGGAGATCTATTAATAAGATGGACAGCAGTTGCTAACGCTTCCGCCCAAAATCCATTAGGCAACTGTGCATTAGACAACATGCTATGTAACTTCTCTTGTATGGTACGGTTCATTCTCTCAGCAACACCATTTTGTGGAGGGTTATATGGAGCAGTTGACTCTCTTTTGATGCCTGTGGAATCACAAAAATTCTGAAAGGCTTTAGTGACATACTCACCACCATTGTCTGACCTCAAGCACTTTACTTTCTTGCCAGACTGATTCTCCACTAATGCCACAAAACTGTGAAATTTTGAAAGAACTTCATCCTTCTTCCTGAGAGGATATACCTACACTTTCCTTGAGAAGTCATCAATGAATGTAACAAAGTACAATGAACCTCCCATGGATATGTTAGGCATAGGTCCACAGACATCACTATGCACTAACTCTAATGGCTCACTTTTTCGAGTGCTTTCTCTTTTGTGTGGTGATTGTGTTTGTTTACCATAAAGACAATGCTCACAAACTGAAAAGTCTAAGAAATTGAAGCCAAGCACATAACCAAAATGAGATAAGATTTTCATTCCCTTTTGAGACATATGTCCTAACCAGCGATGCCACAAAGAAACACTTGGCTGCTCGGTTACACAAATTACATGGTTTTTAACATTGGATACATGTAGCATGTACAAAGTCCCAGACTTTGAACCATGTGCTACCACTAAAGAACCTTTGGTGATCTTCCATGAACTATCACCAAATGTGCAGTAATATCCCGCGTCATCGTCCTGTACTAATCAAGCTTTTGGTAAGCTTTGGCACATGTCTCACATTCTTGAGCATGAATGAAGAACCATTCTGAAATTTCAGCTACACATCGCCGACACCAACTATGTCGCAAGCAAAATCACGAACACGACCTTTACAGGCTGCATCATATGTACTGAACCACTCTTTGTGAGGAGTCACATGAAACGATGCACCTGAGTCAATAACCCAATCCTGTAAATAGTCATCAGTAGCAACCAAAAATGCTGAATCCATGGCAGATGTGAGATAAATATCTCCATCAGAATCTTCAACAAAAACATTGTTGATCTCTTCAATCTTTATACTGCTTTCTTTAGTCTTGTCTTCTTCCGACTTCTTGTCTTTACCTTTCTCTTGTTTCCACTTTCGACAGTCTTTCTTCATACGATCCTTTTTGTGACAATGATAGCACTCAATGTCTTTTTGGCCACGTGATTTGCTACGAGATTTTCCTCTCTGATTCTGCTTGCCCTTTTCTTGTGATCGACCACAAACAACGAGAGTATTGCTAGTACCAAGAGAAGTATCAAGATTCTTCCTGCTAACCTCTTCAGTAAGCAAACTGCCCTCAACGTCAGCACATGTTAAACCATCAGGAGGTGCTGAGTTACTTATGGCTGTGCGAAAAGTATCCCAACTTTTTGGCAGCGTAACTAGCAAGAACATTGCTTTGACCGAATTGTCAAAATTGACTCCCTGCGCCGAAAGCTGACTGAAAATTGTGTTGAACTCATTGAGATGGTTGCACATGGGTGTGCCCTCATCCATCTTCAAGTCAACTAACTTTTTCAGCCAATAAACCTGTGATGCTGCACTTTGCTTCTCATACAGGTCACATAACTTCTTCCACAGCTCATAACTAGTCTTTTCCATGTTCACATTGAAGTACACATTCTTTGACAAAGTCAGCATGATGATGGACCTGGCAAGCTCATCCAACTCCTGCCAATCATACTCATCCGTATCCTCAGGTTTTATCCCTTTCATCTTTATCGGCCGGATCTGCTTCTTTTGTACTAAGACATTGTAAATTTGTTCCTTCCAAAATGGAAAGTTAGTGCCATCTAACTTCTCAATGTTGAACAAAAAGTTCTCCGATGATAAAGCCATCACTCGACAAGGGACAAAAGTGATAGATCCGCTCCATTAAAGAAGATGATAGAAAACTTGAAAAATTTTAGCAATCTTTCCTGCAAAACTGACTTCTGAACCCAAAACAAATGTTTACAATGACTGAAATGCTGATAAAAGTGGCTAAACCGGCAAGATAAAATCTCAAAGAACTGTCACTGTCAATGTCTCCAACTCTAGAAGAGTGTCTCTGACCAACTGAACACTGTCAAAGGCATACGCATAAAGATGACAGCAATGCCAACAATGGCGGGTCAGCAGATGCACACCAATACTACACTAACCGCATAAACATACATCCCATGTCGATGCCGAAACTATGGGGATGTCGGGGGCTCGCTCCAAAACCTGTATCACCGAAAGTATCTCCACATTTGAAAAATCCCCCAGCTCAATAAAACCTTACCACGACCCTCAACAACAAGCTTTGCATATTTCCATCACAATACATAAACCGCATAAGATCTTACATCAACCACAGAAACCCTTTTCTGTAACCGTTGCGGCAGTTTGTCTGATATAACAGACCCTCAAGACCTTACATCAAATATGCATGTGACAAACATTGCAGAAAGAGTCTGCAACGAAAACCTGTACGCAAAAGAACCGATGAGGGTAGACCACCCTGCTGTCTGAACTGAATATCTCTCAAACTATGCAAAATTTGCAGAAACTTTCTTCTGCAAAGTTGTAGACCACGCAAAAACGGTTGGGGATCGCGGGAATGGACTTGAAATAAGCTGTTTTTACAGATCAAAACAGATCTGTAAAAAATCTGCAGCTTCTACTTCACGACCCACAGGCAGTCTGAGTGACGTATCTTAAATTTGGTGAAGATTTTGAAAAAACTTTCTTCTACAAAGTTAAAGAGGACGAAAAACCGGTCAGGAATCGCGGGAATCGGCTTAAATGAAGACGTTTTGGTAGGCCAAAATAGATCTGCAAAAACGTGCTGCAGTTTTTGCTGCTTCTCCGCTTGCCTCCCCGTTGAGCTCCAATGATGCTCCCAATCCCTGAGCTCTGATACCAGTTGAAGAGCTCGTGGGAGAGCGTGTGTGTGTGCAGCAATGGAGAAGAGAGGAGACACAGGTTTGGGTGGACTCCAAAACACAATAGTGTTAGGGTTATGAGTCTTTATTCTTTTATGTAGAATGAATGGTTAGTGTTAGTTCTCGATAGTCTCCGGCCGCCCAACACTTAGGCGCGGCACATTGGGCTTTACCACCCCAACAAGCTCTCCCACAAATGGTGCTCTTGAAGCATAAGAATATCAATCATACTCTCGACAAGTCATCTCTGTAGCTCCTGACGCAAGCGACCCCTCTGATGCTGAAACTGGCCCCCCCTAAACCCTGCACATTCTATGAGACTATCCTCATGGGATCAGTGAGAAAAGACTGATGTTGCAACAACACCAACCTCGCTATCTTCGAAGCCGGCTTGGATGGGGGGTAATCCGCATCCGAGCGACCTCTAGATAGGCGTCTGAAGTGACTGTCCCACCCAGGTCCAAGCAGAGCGTGCAGTCCGTAGGGCTACATCCTCTATCCAAGAATCCTCATGTACAAATACATAGCAAGGAGGTCTCTGAGTGTCTGCAAAAAAGTGAACCACAATGTGCCAACATCTTGCTGCATCCGGTGGCATCACACTGAGGCTAGAGGCCAAAGTGTCTGTATCAAATCTGTCACCCCAGGTGAGCCCCAGGTTCCCTGTGTGGTGTGAGAACTCTAGAGGTTGGACCTAGAGCGAGTAAAGAACTGAGTGCAAGGTCCACTCTATGTGATCTCTACCACACAACGGGAAGGAGAAACGGATTATTGTATCAAAAGCCTTCGTGCCTCTGGCTGCTAGAAAGAGGACACGAACTCGGAAGCTAGGTGCCTCTAGGTCGGGCAACCTTGTACATAAAAGAAAGAACTGCTAAGAAGGGCTTTTGAATAATCTTTTCCAAAGAATCCCTCTTCAAAAATGGGTCACCAAGGAAACGGTGAAGTTGTAGTCATAGAACTCCCACCGTCGGCAAACATCAAAACTGGTCAGCCCACGAGGGACTTCTGCAAAAGGAGAGACGTGTACCAGAAGTGGCGTCCTCAAGTAGGGTTGTCCCTCTCAAGCCATTCGGCTTGTAGCGAAAGCACTACCTAGTGAGCGACAAGCTGCAGATGAATGTTTAGTCCCCTGTGTTAGAGAGGGAGTACGGGATCGGGTAATGAGGCTAAGGGTGCATCGGGGGAAAGGGGGGAAGAGGGAGGGGGGGCTGGCTGCCGTGAAGTTGAAGTGGAGGGAGACTCCTTAGGGGGATCCTGCTGCAAAGGGTCGAACCGGTTCCTTGTGGGAACCCAATGTTGCTGGTGCAAGAGGTCGGCCATTGGGGGGGGGGGGGGGGGGGGGCGAGTCCTCCCCTGCCGATGGCGGCCGTGCACCTGCTTCCAACCATCAGCTGGTGGGTCATTGGCCTCTGACGAAGTGCTAGTGTGTGTCCTGGGCATAGTCGGACGCATTCCGGGACGGGGAACGGGGGACGAGGGACGAGGGACGGGGCTCAAATGGATTTTTAGTGTAAGAAAGAGGGCGGGACGGCAAGTGGGGACGGAAAAGTGGGGATGAGAAGCCCGAAAAAGGGCGTCCCCTGTGACTATGGTCCTGGGTACCTGTTTGCTGTGCAAAGCCTGCTTGCGCTACGGGTCGAGATGTCCTGCGAGAGCAGGCCTTCGCTAAGTGGCCCATCAATCTACAAATGAAGCATTGGTTCGAGAGTCCCGGATATCCACCTTTTGGCGTAGCCACCCACCACTCACCCTAGGTAAAAAGACCACCTTCGGGAGAGAGAGTGTCTCGTACCACAACACGTACTGTAGGAATACTTGCTACCTTGGCAACAAATTGAAGCTGCCGTGCGCGGGGTCTCCAAGACTGTTCCGATCTTGGAACCAATCCTGGAATGAAGCGAGAGATACTCTCTCTTCAGGCCAGGGAAGTAAACCGAGATGGTCTGCTTCCTCGACAAGAACATTGGAAGCTAGGTCAAAACCATGGCGCCACTGTCGGAAATGAGCCCTGACCGCTCGGATGACTAGTGGGAGCCATCTCAGGAGTCTCAATCTCGATCTGATAATATCCTCGCTCGAGAAGCTGTGTCGATGATCTTTTCCACCTTTGCTAGGAGGCGAGCGTGGAGGAGGTCGTGTACCTCGCCTTCGCTGGGTCGACTGCCAATGATCTTGTAGATAACAGAGGTGTTCTGGAGGCGCTCCACCTCTGCTACAAGGCTCGCTTGCTCCACTGGCGACAAAGCAAGTCGGATGGTGGGCTCAGTGGGGTCGAGCAAGTGGGCTTCATGTGAGTCCCTTTGGGACGGAGCACGAGCCTCCATCTGTGTGAGCTACAAGGAAGTTGGGGTAGGTGTTTTCCTACTGGTGTGATGGCCACCAAAACAAAAGAAAACCACCAACCGCGAAGAGGTTGCAGAGGCTAAAGATAGAAGGGAGGGGGGGGGGGGGGGGGGGGGGGGGGGGGGGGGGGTTGCGGTTTGCGGGATCTAGGGAAGCCAGCTGCGAGAGGGTAGGGGCGAGGGTAGAGGGGGATGAGAGGAAGCAGGTGGAAGCACGGCGGCGGGGTGGGGGGCTTTGGCGATGGCGAGCGAAGCAGCAGCAGCAGCGAGCGATACCTCCCAATCGAAAGAATTCTAATTCTGGGATGGCTAATATTGCTACGCCGGAATGTCAAAAGTTTTGATGCGGATGAGATAATTGGATAGAAATCTGATTGTGGAATTGTATGGTGTAATACATGCTAGAGAATGTGCTATCTAGTAATGATGGTCATTAACATGTATGCATGAAGGCAGTGTCTACTAAAGAATCGGATTGAATTTTGCAAGTGTAATTGTGGGCAATTAGCCTTCCTTCGGGGGGGGGGGGGGGGGGGGGGACGGGGTATGTCACCAAGTGATGATGTGGCATTATAAGGCCTGCTAAAGCAATTACTGATGAACTAATGATGTGGTAGCTGACTATGTGAACTTCCGTAATTTGCGCGGCAATCGTGCATGCTGACGTGGAATGCAGAACAGCTTTTCAGTGCCAGCCTTTGCATTTGATACTTTTCAGGGCTTCGGGCCTTTAATATGCACCTCAGGGGAGCTCTCTGGGAGATTTAGCAGTTGCAGATTGCAGAGTAACTCTCCTTGTTAGTCGTTACCTTTTTCAAGAGCAATATAAAAGAAATACAAAAAGGGGCGCCAGGGTTTGGGGCTAATGCATTTGGGAGTGAAACTCTGCCATTCCATGTCTATTATGTGGATTCCGTCTCTCTTTCTGTTCAGATGTGTTGCAGTGCTAAAGCCTGTTCTAAGTCTGCTCTTTTTAGTTGGCACATGGGGCCTCTACGGTTATAGCATTAGACTAAATAATAATAAGCTTTGTAGGTCCATTTGACTTTGAAAAGTTCAACTTTCATTGAATTGAAATCCTATCATTACATAAAAAGCAGCCGGCCCTCTCTTTCAATAGAGCAAAAATCGCTCCTCTCTTTGCCTGTGATCTCTCTCTCCCCTCTCTCCAAACCCCAGCTGCCCTATGTTTGGGCCTCACAAAAAGCAGGACACCCATATTGCTAGGGGCTGCCCAGCACTATAGAAGGGCTCTATCCCTCAGATCCAGGAGGCTCAGAAGAAGGCACCCTTGTGGGCTGTTTTCAGCCCCCCTTCCTCGCCAAGATCTCCCCTCCAAAAGTATCTGAAAGGTCTCCCTTTGCTGCCCCTACAGTAGAATGTCAAGTTTATAGCCAGATATCTTTCTTGGACACCTCGTTATACACCTTGTACTCCACATTCGAGCCAAAACAAATGCAAACAAGAAAGACAAAATAAGAACTATATGCAAGTGTTCTTGATTTAACTGCTTTGAATCATATGCTTTTGAATATAGAAATGATTCTTTGTATGTGCCTTGGATCTTATAATTCTTTTCTATGTTGCTATGTTTGCAGGTTCTGATGCCCTTGTTCTCTTCCTGCAAAATGTCCATGGTTTCTATTCTTATCCTTTTAGTCCTCAGTGCCAAGAGGAGCAGAGGAGCGGATGACAATGGAGTATATAACCCTTGTGTCACACTTGGCCGATTAAAAATGAAAGATGGTATCAGCTTAGGTGTAGGGATGGTGAATGGAATATCATCTTGGTATAACAATTCAGATGTTAATTCCAACCTTTTATCACCATGTAGTAGCCAATCGGCAGCTGTAAGCATACCAACTGAACGTTTACACGTTTTAAAGTTTTCCTAGTGGTTGTTGTTAGAGGGTGCCAAATTTGTTACCTGCATGTAAATATAAGAAGTCTTGTTTCAAGAATTAACACTATATTGTTGCACTAATATGCTGCTTGAATTGGTGATGCCATACTAGATTATGAGTAAGTGCATTTCTTTGCAACCATTCAAAGTGCTTGTATAGCCAACCGATGTCTTCTTCCCTTTGTAGATTTGACTTTGAGACTTATTTGTAACATCGTAGCATGAAATGAATATCTTGATTATGGAGCTATTTTCAATAATCCATGAGGGTCAGATTGGCATGCTTGCTGATTTACTTTTCAGGAAATTGTCCATACTCTATTGAGGTTGTGTTAAGAGTTACACCACCTCTGTTGCTTCATGATGATCTTAGGAATGCTTGTACGGCTAGTGTGTCTCCCGGGCTTGCGATCCACTGCATTCAAATTTAGGCTACATCTAGTTCTGGCCGTGGACACTTTTGGTTTGGCCGCCGAATTTTTGGTCCTGCACCCGCACCCATTTATCCTATTCTCATAGGTTTTCCCATATTTATGGGTTGCTGGGTTTATTGGTGGACATTGCCCGACCCAGCCCTCATCTGCTATATAGGCAAGGGTTGGGGGCACTTATTCTATATCTGTGGTGCCACTGCCACCCCCATGGGGGGTGCACCTCTATGGTCGCCATGGGCAGCATGGCCCCTTTATTTTCTTTCTCTCTCTCTCTCTCTCTCTCTCTCTCTCTCTCTCTCTCTCTCTCTCTCTCTCTCTCTCTCTTTCGTTTCGCTACCATAGAAGAGAGGAAGGACTTCTTTAAAAAGAGGCCTACACTAAAGCAAGCACGGATTTTCTTGGGAGATGATCTTACGTTGTCTCAACTAGCACATATGAAAGAATGCATGCCCGAGATCCTGGCTGCCAGAGAGAAGGGAAAACTCTCTTTCTATAGAGGAGGCAAAGTGATAGTACTTGACAAACACACCGCATGACGGTGCGCAACCTATGGGACCAACCTAAAGTTTGCGGTAGGGAATTGCAACGGCTCGTTATGATTGGATGTTGAAGCCTTTGAGGATTCCTTTAGAGGGAGGGACATCATTTTCTATTCAGAGACGCATCAGAGCCCAGAGAGCACACTTCCGAGGGTGGCTGGATATAGATGGGAGATCACATGCAGACAAGTGGCTCGTAATGAGCACAACAGCAGAGGATCAGGAGGAGTAGTAGTGTTATTTAGGGAGGATTTACACCCTATCATCCAGGTGGTTTGCAGAGACGAGAATGCCTGCTATATGTGGGTCAGAGTTGGAGCGGAGCAGGGCTCTCTACATTGATATATGTTACTTCCCTCCTAGCACATCTCATTATGCTTTTCCTAAGGAGCAGTCACCATACATGATATTAGGTGAGGATATTTGGGAGTTCTCGAGTAATGGAGATGTTATCCTACTTGGGGATTTCAATCCTAGGACAGCATGTCATCAGGCATCTTTCTTTGACACTTCCAAGGAGATGTTGAGAGAGCTAGACTCGAGAGAAATGAGGCTCTTCAGGACCTTAGAGGATGCTGAAGAATTTACAGAGTATGGGAGATATCTGATTGAGATGGTCACAGAACATGGATTGGCTATTTTGAATGGCCTTGATAGATACTTCGGTTCAGACAGCTTCACTTGCTTCCCTCATAGACATGGTGCTTGCACTGGAGGCTCGTGCTCCGCCCCAGAGGGACTCCTTAGAAGCCCCCTCGCCCGACCTTGCAGAGCCCATCCGACTTGCTCTTTCACTGACAGAGCAAGCGAGCAGAGGTGGAACGCCTCTAGGCGGCCTCCGTCATCTGCAAGATTCTCGGCACCAGATGTCACAAAGTGATGGCTACCGACAGCAGAAACCCTAATTTTTGGAAACCCTAATCCTAACTGCTGATTGAAACCCTAAAATGGCTGAAAACCCTAAAAGTAGGCGGCCATTTTTTTTTTTAGAGCCGCAAATCCCAGCTCTTGGGCTACGCTTTTCTTTATTTTGCTCTCATTGAGAGAGAGAGAGAAACTGCTTTTGAACTGAAAACTTTTGGGGCTTTGCTTTTGGGCATCCCTTGTAATCTTTATATACACGGTTTAGGGCTCACTCTGCAGACCATCTGGACGCAGAGTCTGAGAGTGAAACCCTATCCGCTCTTTGTACTTTGACATTGATTTAATACATAAAGAAATACCGAAAGGGGCGCCAGTCTTTGGGGTCAATATCTCTAGGCACGGAACTCCGCCGGGCCAGTGCAAATCTATTGTGATCTGTGAATTGTTTGAAGTGGTTATTTGGTGCTGTTGCGATTGCTTCTTGACTTGGAGTGTCCAAGTCTGTTACAGTGGTATTAGAGCACGGCCGATTTCTCTTCTACGAGAAATCCGATCCCCATTTTTTTTTCCGCGGCACCTATGGCTTCACTTAAGGATCAGTCGACTCCCTTTGCATCTGGAGATGCGGGCAGGGATCACAACGAAGATTCCGGCAGAGAGTATGGCCCGCCTCGGCCTACTTAGGCGGAGCAAAGAGAGATGAAGCGTCGTAAATTGATCGGCGATGCAACAAAGATGATGCTCAGTTTTGCAAAGGATCCGAAATTGGCAAAATATATGAGCGAGACTTCTTTTCAGGAAGTGCATACGCAGTGGCAGAAAACCACTACACCACCCCTGAAACCCGCTTTCAAGAAACCTTCTGATCACAAACAGTATTTAGAGAAGGAATTACAAGAGGTGGTTGATGCACGAGTTGCTCAGCTTTTTGACGCGCAAAAGAAAGCCAAAAAGCACGGCAAAAAAGCAGAAGGAAGGCACTGACTTCCCGGGATGTTTGGGTCGTCAATCGACATTAGACAAGGCAAAGAAACAAAAGAAGCGTTTTCGATTTGAAGGAGTACCCAGTTCTAGTTCTTCTTCTTCTTCTGACAGTTCTTCTAGCACTTCAGATTCGAGCGAAGAAGAGAGAAAAGGTAAAAAGCGAAGCAAGAAACAAAGCTTCGAAAAGGGCAAGAAAAAGGCAAAGAAGGCTAAATCTCGCTGAGAGACTGACAGTTCTCCTGAGGACTCGTCTACAGACAGCTCAGGTTCCGATGACGGAAACTTTTATGCGAACGAGAAGAATTTTTACAAAGCCAACCAGTATGACTTTCTCGAAGATAAAAGCAAGAAAGTCCGAGAGTTTAAGGAAGGTGGCCACTCGATCAAGTTTGATACTTTTTGAGGACACTCAAATGCTTCGAAGGCTTTGTCTTTTATACAACAGTCTGACATCACTTTCGCAGGAGGACGCTATTCAGAGCACTCCAAGATTCGGAGAGCTGCGTCTTACTCTAAGGGGAATGCTCGTACTTGGTGGTCCACGCTTCTTTCAAACAAGACTGCGCCAGTTAAATGGCTGAAATTTAAGAAGTTTTTTATTTCTTCTTGGTTGACGCAAGAATATGAACGAGATATACGAGCTGCTTGGAACCGTCTTCGGATGACCAAGAAAGATGCAATCAATGCTTACTGTGAAAGATTCTGGAGCTCTTTTCTACCTGCCTCTTCATTCAAGAAGATCTCGTTTAGAGAACAGATTGAGCGGTTTACCTTGGGTCTGCCTACAGAGATCCGAGATCACTGCTTGGAACAGAAGTCAGCTTCTATTCAGGAGTTGATGAGTCATGCGAAGTGGGGTTTTGCCATTCACTCTGGCAGACTGACCTACCCTATAGATGAGGCCATGACACAACGAGCCGAACAGACTTCTTGGAATGAAAGTAGAAAGAAAAAGGACAATCTAGAGAAAAAGGATGCACGACCCAAGCTTACTCCTGAGGAGAGAGCTCGCTTCGTCAGAGAGGGGAAGTGCTTTGGATGCGGGGAACATGGACATATCTCCGCGAAGTGCCCCAAAAAGGCACAGAAAGAATAGAATAATAAAGACGACGACAGGCCTGAGAGTTCGAGAGCAGGTGAGGAACGTGTCAGAAAAGGCAGATAGAAAAGCAGAACTTTGATGATATCATTGTTTCTCCAAGAATGAGGCAGAACACAGAGATCATCTGCTTCAGAGACTTTTTGGGACACTTTGTCTCGGCAGCAGGAGTGCAAGTGGATTCGGCCAAGATAGAGACTATACATGATTGGCCCGATTTGAAGAATGTGTTAGTACTACAGGTGGTTCGTACGGAAGTTTGCACAGGTTGCTTCCCCTTTGCATATCTTGATACAGAAAGGAGTCCCTTTCTCGTGGAGATCCACAAAGGTGACTGCCTTTCAGACATTGAACAAGAAATTGACTATAGGACCAGATTTGACTTTGCCGGAATTGCAGAAGTCATTTGAAGTATATTGTGATGCTTGTGGTCGTAGTCTTGGTGCGGTCTTGATGCAAGAAGGTCATGTCATTGCTTACGAGAGCCGATTGTTCTGTGGGCCGGAGATGACAGCACAGATTTATAAGAAAGAGCTTTTGGCGGTTATCCATGCTCTTACTCAGTGGCGGCATTACCTACTCGGAGCGGATTTTACTGTCTTTACAGACCATCAGAGTTTGCGCTACTTCTTGTCACAAAAGCAGCTTTCGAAAAAGCAGATGCGGTGGATGAACATCTTGTCACAATTTCACTTCCAGATTGTCCATGTGCAGGGACAGACGAATGTGGTGGCAGATGCTTTGTCTCACAAGCCGCTAGTTCTAGCTTTTTCCGTGATACATCATAGGAGCTTTGAGGATATGGTCGACCAATATGCCACAGATACATATTTTGCAGATATTTTCACACGGATGCGGGATGGGGAGACAGTAGCAGGATACTCCCTTCGGGAAGGCTACTTGATGAGAAAAACCATGTTATGCATTACACAGCCGGAGGGAAAAGGTTATGACTGAATGCCACTGTCCACCTTTTTACGGGTCACTGCGGCATTGCTACCACCATGAAAGGGGTAGAGAGATACTTCTTTTGGCCGAGACTCAAAAAGAATGTGGAAGAGTTTGTGCGCAGTATGTCAGAAGGTCAAGTTTGACAGGCATAAGGCACATGGATTGTTACAGCCTTTACCCATACCCACCCACCCCTGGGAAAGTATTGCAATGGATTTCATTTTTTATCTCCTGACAACATCACGATGATTTTCCGATTACATGGCACGTCTGAGATGATTGTCTCCCATAGAGACCCCAACTTTATGAGTTTGTTTTGGAAGGCAATTTGGGAGAATATTGGCACGTGGTTGCAGTTCTCGTCATCGTTCCACTTGTAGACTGACTGGCAATCTCAGATTGCCAATTCAGTGGTTTTAGATTTATTGAAGTCTTGTATCTCAGATCAAAAGACTCAATGGGAAAAGAACTTACCTTTGGTGGAATTTGCCTACAATAACAAGATACACTCTTTGACGGGGAAGACGCCATTTGAGATTGTTGAAAGTGCTGCGAAGGTTCCATCCTTCCTGAGCACGAAAGATTAGATATTTGAAGCGGACGAATATTCGTGAGATTTGGATACGGCTTTTGCCAATGTTTGCGAGACTTTGCAGAAGTCTCAAGAACGACCGAAAAAGGCAGCGGATTGCCATCGTCGCGACTTGAAATTGAAGGAGGATGATTGGGTGCTCTTATGTTTTGAGAAGGCACGCCTAAGAAAGAAAAAGGGAAAGTAGAGGCTTTTTCCAGCGCTTAGTATGCGATACTACGGACCTTTCCAGATTACTGAAAAGATAAATGATGTCTCCTTCCGATTGAAACTGCCAGATACTTGGAGGATTCACAATGCATTCCATGTGGGTCTCTTATCTTTTAAGGGTGATGTGCCTGATGATGGGGAGCCTGATGAGCAACCCGAAGTGGAAGAAAACGAGGAGATCCTTGTTCCTGAACAGATTTTGGCACATAACGATACGAAGAGAGGTAAAGTCCGAAGGCGGTTCTTGGTTAAGTTCAAGAACTTTCCTGCATTTGATGCTAAGTGGATGGAGGAGGAGGACCTAGCAGATACTCCTCGGATTGTGAAACTTTACCTCGATGCTTTGGTTTAGCATAGTCTACTCCAAACGGAACCCAGAATTCAGCTTGGCCGAAGATCTGGTGCAGTGGGATCCACAAGAGGGGAGTTACTCCGCTCCTTTGTCAACAGATGCCTTGATTTTGATACTAAAGTCACTGATGTCTCTTTGAGCTTTAGGGATATTGAGAGCTGACAGTATTCTGCTCGATGACTTTATGAAATGGAATTCCTGATTATGATACTGATTTGTTCTTGACTTCTTGTGAGTGCAGGAACTGATAGACGAAATGACTGCAGCATTTTGGTATGATTGATCTCGAATAGACATGGTTGCAATAGGGGTTAGTCAATCGGACATCAATGAGGTCGCGATTGGACCTAGATGTGATTGCTAGCTACATTGCCGATAAATCATGGTCTAAGATCCAAATGAATGTTGAATGTCATGTGATGTCCTGTGATGTCTAGTGATGACTTGAGATGTCGTGTGATGTGATTGTCGATTTGGTACATGTGCTAGATGTGTGTTCCTAGTACGTAGGTACTAACAGTCAGTGTCTACTAAGACGGTTTATGGCTTTTGTCGATTTGCTGGCGTAATCGCGGTCGATTACAATGCTTTCAAGAGGGGGGTATGTCACAAAGTGATGACGTGGCTACTGACAACAGAAACCCTAATTTCTGCCAGAAACCTTAAAATTCTTGCAAACCCTAATTTCTGCCAGAAACCCTAATTTTGCAGAAACCCTAATCCTAACTGCTGGCTGAAACCCTAAAATGGCCGGAAACCCTAAAAGCAGGCGGCCATGCCACGCGGTTGCAATGTACGGATATTTCCGGAAATTACGGAGGTTGGAAAAAAAAAATCTTTTTTTTTTTTGAGCGACGCAAATCTCAGCTTTTGGGCTACGCTTTGCTTTATTTTGCTCTCATTTAAAGAGAGAGAGAAACTGCTTTTGAACTGAAAGCTTTTGGGGCTCTGCTTTTGGGCATCCCTTGTAATCTTTATATACACGGTTTAGGGCTCACTCTGCAGAGCATCTGGATGCAGAGTCTGAGAGTGAAACCCTATCCGCTCTTTGTACTTTGACGTTGATTTAATACATAAGAAATACCGAAAGGGGCGTCAGTCTTTGGGGCCAATATCTCTAGGCACGGAACTCCGTTGGGCCAGTGCAAATCTATTGTGATCTGTGAATTGTTTTGAAGTGGTTATTTGGTGGTGTCGCGATTAATTCTTAACTTGAGTGTGCAAGTGTGTTACACCAGACCTAGCAAAGGAGAGTTGCGAGACCTTCTCCAGGCCTGCCTTCTTGCAGAGGTGGGCAAGATCTTGGACGTCGAGTTCCTCGGACGAGGTTACTATCAGATCGAGTTTGAGACCTTCGAGATGGCGTTCAAGGTCATCGCCACGAGCCCTTTGACCATCCGAGCAGTTCGAGCCCACTTTCGACAGTGGAGACATGGTTTTGACCCTGCTTCATTTGTGCTTCATTTGTCGACAGATGGGCCATCTTGCGAAGGCCTGTCCACGGAGGAGGCCCCGACCTACACCTTAGGCCCAGCCCCAGCCCCAGTCCCAGCCTTAGCCTTCAAGGGCTGGCCAGCAGCAGCGGGCAGAGACACACAGCACACACGCAGAGCCACCCTCTGAGCCTGGGGCTCCAGCGGAGGAGGGTTGGCAGCAGGTTAGTGGTCGACGACGGCAAGGGCCACAACGATAGCTTGGTACTAAGAGTGGTTGAAACGAACGCGGAGAGAGGATCTTCCGGCTACACAGACCGCCTACAGATACGCGTCGGACGAACCACTCGACCATAGCCACCATCCGGCAGCTCCCCCGTGTTGGGGCCAGCGTCCGAGGACGTAGGCGTGCACCTGTAAGACCCGGCGTCCCATACCACCCGGTCTCACCTCCTCAAGGTGACCCGATTTTCAACGAAAATCAGAAAATTAGACTAATTTGCAGGAAATTTCAGCATGCAATACCTATTTTCTCTAATCTCTCTTTGCGAAGCAGAGAGAGAGAGAGAGAGAGAGAGAGAGAGAGAGAGAGAGAGAGACCTCTCTCCATCTACTGTGTGTGGGGAGAGCTTTCCTGGATGCTCAGAGAGGGAGCGACTGCAAAGTAAGGGCTGGCTGTTGGCGTGGAAAAGTTGTGCAGCGCTGGCTCCAAACTGGCGCTCCTTTCCTGTGCTGGCCACAAGCGAACACACGCTCCAGCACCCAATTTTTCCCTCTCCACGTGTTCGGCAACGCTGGCAGTTCGTTGGATTTTTTTTCACGCTCTGAGCCTTGCGTTGTTATAACAGGCTGCCTTGTTTTTTTTTCATTCTATTAAGTGGGCCTTTTAATTTAAAGTGGCCAGGCCCTTTTAAGTGTGGACTTTTTTTAATAATAAGTCTGAAACCTAAGTTTTATTAAAACTCACTTACAGAGACTTGTAAGTTACAGAGGACTTCATTTTTTAGGCTCTCCTGCTCCTCTCTCGAGTTTGCTCTCTCTCACCTGCTCGTGCTCCTGCGCTCCCGCCATCACTTGCTCGCCTTCAGACGCTTACGCCGACGCGTAGACCTCCTCAAACTTCAACTTTTCGTGAACGAAAAGTGCAAAAAAGGCCCAGTTGAAATTTTCAGTTTTTCACGCACTTTGCCATGGATTCCTCCAGCTCAGATGTGCAGTGTGACGACGCGCCAGGTAATGTTCAAATTCCATTCACGCATGCTCTCTACACATGGATTACAAGTACTTTCCACAGTTTCGACCAGCGTGTTACCGCTCTGGAAAATACGAAGGTTCATATGAACCTTCGCTTGGACTCTCTCGAAGGGGTCGTGCAAGGGCTTAGTTCCCGGCTTACTGCTTTAGAAAATACGGCTCAGTCGACGACTGCGCGCATTTTCGAGAGCGAAACCCATCTCCAGCAATTGCAGACGCAGATTGCTGCTTTTGGGCGTTCACAGGGTGGTCCGATTGTCACAATTCCGTACAAAACTACAAATTTCTCAAGTGAAGAGAAGGAGTGTACGGAACTGGCCGTAACTAACTGGCTGCACCAGTGGACCACATACTTTGATCTCCATGGGGAGCATGATGAACGGAGGATTCAGACGATTCCTCTCTATCTGCGCAATAAGGCGCTTACCTGGTAGCGCGACATGATAGAGAAGCCTACGACGTGGGCTGACTTTTGTGTGAAATTCAAGAGGGATTTCGCCAAAATGGATCCTTTGAAAGCCTATGCCAAACTGCAGAGTCTTTCAATGAAAACTCTGCCTTTTGATAAGTATACGACAGCTTTCAAGGAGGCGCTCATCTTTTGCAAGGTGGATTCTACGCACGCTGTGCACATTTACCTGCTGGGATTGCATGAGGATTACCGTTCGGCCTTAATCAAGGACAAAGCACCGACTGACGTCGAGGATGCAGTGGCAAAGGCCAGGACGGTCCATTTGATAAATGGAGCAAACTATGAGAAGAAAAGAATTGCAGACCATCAATCCAGTGAGGGCGCTTCGAGGAAGCGACCCCGATTCCAGCATAAGTCCAAATCACCGCCGAGATCTTCTCAAGAGAAGAAGAAAGCCAAAAATGCTTCAGTGCCTGATGCAGTGAAGAAGGGGGCTTGCTTTAGATGTGGCCAGACGGGTCACCAAATCAAAGATTACCCAAAGAAGAAGACAAAGAAACCGCAAGGTCGTCCTTCGGTTCAGATTCGCGAGATCTCAGGTAACTCTGATGTTATTCAAGTTAAAATCCATCATTTAGCGCACAGTTCATGCACTAATTGTACTTTTAGCACCAAAGTGTTTGATAAGCACGATCTTCTCCGTTTCCCCGGGAAGATCAATGGTCACGACATGACCGTACTCCTTGATAATGGAAGCTCAAACAATTTTGTGGATGCAAAATTGATGCAGAAACTGAGCTTGCGGACACGGGACAGTGAACATGAGTATCGCGTAAAGATGGCTCGTGGCGTGGATACGGATGTATGGAATCGGATGGTTTCAGACTTGTCGCTCGAGCTAGCTGATTACAAAGAGAACCTGGATTTCCACATCATGCGCCTGGACAGAGCAGATGTTATTTTAGGAATTCCATGGTTTTATGATAAACAAAACTCATTGTATATAGACTATGTACATCACTCTCTTGTTTTTTTTAAGCAGGATATGCCTCATGTATCTGTCTCGCTTTGTAATGAGAAGTCTGTAAATAATGGTTTTGCAATACTAGTTATTACTGCTTTGGAAATGTATAAAGAAACAAAGTCTTCTGATGTTAACTTTTATCAATGTGTACCATCTGCTTGGTTTGATTCGTTAGTGCTTGGTACTTCTGTCATTGAATTTCGTAAAAATGTTTCATGTTCTTCTGTTGAACTTGGGGATTCCGATGAATCCAACCTTATCCGAGAAATCATGATTGATTTCAAGGATGTTTTTCCTGATGAGATATCTACCTCCTGGCTTGCCGCCTTCGAGAGGAGTCGATCATGGCATTGAGTTGGTGGCTGGTAGTCAGCCCTTCTCAAAGCAACCCTATTGGTTTAGTAAAACCGAAGAGGACAAGATTCAGCAGCAGCTGAAAGATTATCTCGACAGGGGTTTCGTTCGACCAAGTCCCCGTGGGGGGCGCCAGTGTTACTTTCTCGAAAGAAGGATAACACTATGCACTTCTGCGTGGATTACAAGGGGTTGAATAAGCTCACTGACAAGAACAAGTATCCGCTCCCGCGCATGGACGATCTGATAGATCGGCTCCATGGAGCGTTGTATTTTACGAAGATAGACCTGCGATCAGGCTATTATCAATTACGGATCAAACTGGAAGATATTCCTAAGACAGGCTTCCATACGCGTTACGGTCAACTACGAGTTTTTGGTCTTGCCTTTTGGTTTGACCAATGCTCCAGCTACGTTTCAGCAGATGATGAATGATCTGCTGAGACCATTGTTAGGCAACTTCGTTGTTGTATTTCTCGGTGACATCTTGATCTACAACCAAAGTTTGTCTGAGCACCTAGTGCATATACGCACTGTTCTCGAAGTACTCAGAACTGAGAAGCTTTACGCTAAGGCTCCTTAGTGTGAATTCTTTAAAAAAGAGCTTCTGTACTTGGGTCACATCATTACTCGCGATGGAATTCGCGTCGACCCTGAAAAATTGGATAAAGTGCGAAATTGGCCCATTTTGAAGAATATACGCCAAGTAAAGTCCTTTTTAGGCTTTACTAGATTCTTTCGCAAGTTTATCAAGGATTACTCTAAAGTTGCTGCTCCGCTTACGCAACTTTTAAAAGGAGGGGTGAAAGGGCGGAAGACTTCAGGTCCTCATCGTAAAGGTAATCCCCCTGTTGTCTGGAATGAGCGTCTCGACGAGAGCTTTCGGACACTAAAGCACTTGACGACTACTGCGCCAATATTACACATTGTGGATCCTAGCAAACTGTTTGTGGTTGAAAAGATGCTAGTGATTATGCTATTGGTGCGGCATTATACCAAGATGGACGTCCTGTTGCGTTTGAAAGTAAGAAGCTTTCTGACGCTGAGATGCGTTATCCAACGTATGAAAAGGAGCTTTACGCCGTAGTCCACGCCCTGAGGAAATGGCGGCACTACTTGTATGGCTCTATGTTTGTTGCATGGACAGATCATCATTCCTTGCGCTATATCTGTGATCAGCGTGATCTCAGAAGCCGGAAGGCTAGATGGGTTGAGCTTATGCAAAAGTTTGACTTTGAGATCCGTTATAGAAAAGGATCCAACAATCAAGTTGCCGATGCGCTCAGCAAGATTCCTGAGGTCAATGCCTTGTCTATGGCTGAAATCTCGACGGATTTCTATCTCTCTCCGAGGGCTATGTCGTTCTAATGGCCATTTTGGCAAGATATGGAACGAGGTCGAAGCGGGGCATGACTCGCATACAGGCTTGGGTGGTCCGGAGACCCAAGTGAGTCGTGCCAGAGAGACGAGACAACGACAGTATTCCATTAGAGGTGGACTATTATTCAGAACTGGTATAGTCTGCGTGCCGGAAATCGATGAGGTTCGAAAAAGGATTTTGTGTGAATGCCACGACGTTCCTAGCGCTGGGCACCCAGGCATCCAAAGAACTTTGGCTTTGGTCAAACGATATTTCTATTGGCCAAGAATGTGCTCTTACATAGAGAGCTATGTGAAGAGATGCGCTCAGTGTCAGGTCAATAAGGCAGAGCGCCTTAGGAAAGCTGGCCTGCTACATCCATTGGAAATCCCCGATGCCAAGTGGCAGAGTATTTCCATGGACTTCATCGTTGGTTTGCCAAATATTAGCCGGGGCAATGACGCTATTTGGGTTGTGGTCGATAGACTCACAAAAATGGCGAAGTTTATACCAACGAAGTCGACAGTAAAAAGCCATGAGTTGGCGGTTTTATTTGTCTATCAGCTTTATAAGCTCGATGGTCTTCCAGAAGATATCGTCAGTGATCGAGATACTAAGTTCACTGGCCGATTTTAGCGAGATGTCTTTGCTCATCTTCAGACGAAGTTGAGTATGTCGTCTTCTGACCATCCTGAGTCCGACGGACAAACTGAGAGGATGAACCAGACGTTAGAGGACATGTTGAGAGCCTATGTCTCTCACCGGCAATCTGATTGGGAAAGGTATTTTCCACAGTTAGAGTTTGCCTATAATAGTAGCAAGCATTCTGCTACTGGATTTAGCCCGTTCATGCTGATGTATGGATTCGAGCCTAAATCCCCAATTGCTATTGGCTTAGAGAAAGTCAAGAAACGCCAAGCTCGTGATTTCCTATATGACATGCAAGAAATGCACGAATTGGCTAAGGATAGTATAAGAATGGCTCGTGATCGAGTCACTACTTATGCTAATCAAAAGAGATCTCCAAGGACTCTAGATGTGGGACAATGGGTCTATCTGAAGATACCCAAGGATTCCAAGACTATGCGAACAGGAAAGCATTATAAGCTTTCAGCTAGATATTGTGGTCCATTCTTGATCACAAAGAAAATTGGCCAAGTTGCCTACAAACTGGCCCTTCCTTCGGATGTTAGTGTACATCCAGTGTTTCATGTCACCCGCCTTAAGGTAAAATTGGGTGAAACCGAGGTTGTGCCCATCGGAAAAAAAAAAGGCAAGATATGCAAACTGAGTATATTCCTCGAGAACCTGAGGCAATTTTAGATCATCATACCCGTCATTCGCATCAAAAGGCTTATGACGAGTACTTAATTAAATGGAAGGGTCAATCTGAAAGGTTTGCTAACTTGGGAACCTGTTAGAGCTTTGAAGGCTCAGTATCCCCACTTCATTGATGAGGACATCAATGGTTCTTAAGGGGGAAAGTATGTTATGTCCCGCTCATAGGAGAGGGGATCTAGTCCAGATGCCGTCGGGATGGGCGTCCAGTGTCCGGGCGGACGTAGTGTGAACACGGCCAGTGTAACCGCCATTATTATAAAAGGGATGCCAAGGCCTCATTTACAGTTATCGACCCCCACTGGCAGAGTGCCAGTGGTTAGCCCGCGAGGCTAGGAGTGCAATCGTACCTATAAATCCCTGAATTTTATCAAGAATGAGCAAAAACAACATCAATTCTTTGCCTGTACACATGCTTGTGAGAAGAAAAAGAAATTAATCACCGAAAATTACGACCCGAACCAAGCCGTAGGTGTGCACACAGTCCATTCCGTAGCCAAGCCGGCTCTCATACCATGAAACGAACGCGGAGAGAGGATCTCCTGGCTACACAGACCGCCTACAGATACGCGTCGGACGAACCACCCGACCATAGCCACCATCCGACAGCTCCCCCGTGTTGGGGCCAGCGTTCGAGGACCTAGGCGTGCACCTGTAAGACCCGGCGTCCCATACCACCCGGCCACACCTCCTCGAGGTGACCTCACGCACTCCTAGCCTCGCGGGCTAACCACTGGCACTCTGCCAGTGGGGGTCGATAACTGCAAATGAGGCCTTGGGCATCCCTTTGTAAGACCCGGCGTCCCATACCACCCGGCCATACCTCCTCGAGGTGACCTCACGCACTCCTAGCCTCGCGGGCTAACCACTGGCACTCTGCCAGTGGGGGTCGATAACTGCAAATGAGGCCTTGGGCATCCCTTTTATAATAATGGCCGGCCACACTGGCCGTGTTCACACTACGTCCGCCCGGACACTGGACGCCCATCCCGACGGCATCTGGGCTAGATCCCCTCTCCTATGAGCGGGACATAACAGTGGTCCTCAGGTGCCTGCCCAATAGCAGTGGGTTCCCACGGGGAACCGATTTGGTCCACTTCAGCAGGACGAGGTCCCTGCCCCAGCCTCCACCCCAGCTTCACCCTCGACAGCCCCCCCCCCCCCCCCCCCCCCCTCCCCACGAGTTCCCCCCCCTCCTCTTTAGCCTCCCCCCCGCCTCCTGCTCCCTCCACCTCTCCTCCTCGTCTCCCTACCCTTGTCGATCCCCCCTGCCCCTCTACTCCCCCCCCTCCCTTCCCTACTCCCTCACCTCCCCCCTCCCGCTCCAGTCCCACAGTCGACCCAGGGGGCAGGGCCATCCTCGGCTGCTAGGAGATCTCTTAGCAACACCTTTGCCACGAGTTGCTTGGCGAGGGAGGGACAGCCTTTGTTGCGACCCCCTCTTCAGGTACAGACGTCTCCCTTTGCAGCAGTCCCTTGTGGTCTGACGAGCTTCGACATTAGGCGCCGATGGGACTTCTTTTCCTACGACTTTACGCGCTTTCTCGGTGACTCCTCACCAAACCTTGAGGCAGCCTGCTTCAGGGTTCATGTTTTGTTTCTTGCAGCTAGGGGGATAGAGGCCTTGGACTCGGTAGAGGCTTCTCGTTTCCCCTTTGCGGCAGGGACCAGATTGAGTGGACTCTTGACTCAGTTTTGGAGTGGCTCCAGACACGAGTTCTCTCATCACATGGGAGACCTAGGAGTTATAGACATGCTTTAGACTCTTTGGCCATTGGCCAAGTTTACTGTGACACCTCCAGATGCAACAGGATGTAGACACATTGTGGTTCACCTCTTTTTTGATACGCAGTGCCCGCCATGCTATGTACACATTCATGAGGATTCCTGGACGGAGGAGGTAGGTTTACGCACGGCTCGGTCTACTTGGGCTTGGGCCAGGCACTCTTTGCAGTAACGCCTATCTAGAGGACGTTCGGATGTGGATTACTCCCCATCCAAGCCAGCCTCAAAGATGGCACGTTTAGCTGCTGCGGCAGCATCTGTTCTCTTTCGCTCCCCATGAGGATCGTCTCATGGAACGTACAGGGATTAGGTGGGCCCCAGTTTCAGCATCAAAGGGGCAGACTGCGTCAAGTGCTTCAGTGTTGCCTTGTGGGAGGAGAGATTGATCTCCTTATGCTACAGGAGCATCACCTGTGTGAGAGCCGCATTAGACGATGTGGTCAGCTCTTGCGTGGACGATATGATACTTTTTGGTCAGCTGCTTTTGGACCTGAAGGTATTCAGGGTGGGATATGTATGACTATTGCGGATTCCTTGCAGCAGGCTATTGTGGGCAGAGGGATTATTGGTACCAGGGCTTAGTGGATCACCATGCAGGTTTAGGGTTGCCTTGTGGGCTTCCTGAACATATATGCGCCCAATGTGGTGAGTGCACAAGCAGAGTTTTGGTCACAGATTGTTGAGTCTCTGCCGCAGGCAGAGCAGTGGTGCATAGGGGGTGACTTCAACATATTGGAGGACCCTTCTGACAGGATTGGTGGTAGCCATGCTACTGTGCATGGAGTTGAGCTGGCAGTTTGGGAGCAGTTTTGTATGACTGAGGATTTCGGATGTGTGGCAACACTCTAGGTTCGTGAGGCCCCCAGACAGCCTGGCCTTCTCTCGCTCGGAGCGCAGAGTGGGAGGAGTGAATCTATCGCGGATAGATCGCTTCTACACTAGTGACCATTTCTGTGACTTGGGTGGGACAGCTGGCATTCTAGCAAGGATTTCCTTCTCGGACCATGCACCAGTGATCCTCACAGTGGGAGATAGGCAAAGGAGGGGGAGCACGATGCTTCACATCCCTGAGAGGGTCTTGCTGGACTCTGCACTTAGAGAGCGAGTGGAGGCTCTTTGGACAGAGAGCTTGGACATGCAGGATTCTCTTGCTGACAGAGTGGCCTCAGGACTAGCTCAGCTTAGTCGTTTCTTTCTCTAGGAGTCTTTGGCTCGCCTGGCTGCAGCGAGAGAGGAGGAGCAGCGTCTCAGACGGGGCGTTGCTTCCTTGCAGAGGATGCAGCAGCAGCATTGAGACAGTCCTTGGTTGGACGAGCAGTTACAGCAGGCTCGCCAGGAGCTTGTTAGCTCAAAGGAGCGGCGCCATGAGTTTGCTTTCCATCGACAAGCATCTTAGTGGACGTAGGTGGGTGAGAGAGTGACTGGTGCTTTCTTCGAGGCAGTGGGACCTCGGCATACGCATGCCAAGGTCAGTCGGTTGAGGAGGCCCGACGGGTCAGTTGCTTCTGAGCCAGAGGACATGCGTGCAGTTGCTACTGACTTTTACCATAAGTTACTGTCTGCAGAGCGTCAAGACGCATATAGGGAGCAGGTGTGGGCACAGATGCCTTGCCTTGTGATTGAGAAGATGCGTCAGAGGCTTGAGTTGCCACTTCAGCTTGAGGAGTTGCACACGGCTCTTAGTGCACTCCCCCGTGGTAGGTGTCCAGGTGAGGATGGCTTGACTCCCAATTTTTTCTTGGAGTACTGGGACTTGCTTGGCCCAGATCTCTGTAGTGCTTTCCAGTACATCTTGCACACAGGAGAGATGCCTGACAGCATGAGGGTCTGATCTACCTCATTCCCAAGGAGGGTGGCTCCTTGGATGCGATTCGACAGTGGAGCCCCATCACCATCCTCAACTCAGTCTACAAAATTCTTGCCAAGGCTCTGAGTTTGAGGATCTAGCCACTTCTAGAGAGCCTTATACATGGGACTCAGACAGGTTTTGTCAAGGAGCGCAGTATCCTTGACAACATCTTTACTTTTTGGGAGGCTTCTGTCCTAGCGCGGCGCCGTGGTGAGGATCTGGTGATTCTTCTTCTCGATTTTGAGCCTACGACAAAGTTGACTGAGATTTTCTTGAGGGCACTCTACGCAGGATGGGCTTCTCAGATGCTTGGATCAGAGGGATGTCAGCTTTGTACAGACGGGCACACAATCAGGTACTTTTGTCAGGAGGTAGAGGTGATCGTTTCATGCTCACACGTTCGGTCAGACAGGGCTGTCCTCTTGCCCCCTTCCTCTTTCTGTTCTATGCTGAGGCGATGAGCAGGTTTTTGGTGTCGCAGCAGGTTGGTTTACGGGGCTTAACACTCCCTATTTGGGGAGATGAGCTACTGGACACTGAGTTTGCTGACGACTCAGCCTTGTACTTTGGATGGCTAGGAGGCCAATCTTCACAGGTGTGAGCAGGCTCTAGAGACCTTCTATTGTGCATCTGGCGCATTGATCAACTCGAGAAAGACGGTGGCTTTCTCGGTTGGTAGTGCTCCTGTGCCCGATTGAATGCCAAATGAGGATTTCAGGTGGATTCCCCCAGGGACTGCAGTTCGGTACTTGGGCTGTCAGGTTGGTCTGGACTTGTCTCCCGAGCAGCAGATTGCCCGCCTCCTCTTGTCTATCAGGAGGAAGTTGTTACATTGGAGCTCCGCACGACTTTCTTTGGTTGGCAGAGTCGTAGTGGCCAACCAGGTGTTGTTGGCGACTATGTGGTACATCACTTGCTGGATCTTCTCGAGTTCTTGTATCAGCCAGGTAGAGAGGCTGATCAAGAACTTCCTTTGGTTAGGGCGTGACACTCAGATAGCCCGAGCTAAAGTGGCTTGGGAGGTCATCACTCTTCCTTGTTCACAGGAGGGCTTGGGATCATAGACCCAGCACAGCAGAGCAAAGCCCTTCTTGGGAAGTTCATCGTCAGAGGACTTCTTCCAGGTGAGAAGGCCTGGAAGGAGTTCTTGCTACAGCGGCTTCGTGCTAGGGTGCCTCAGGCAGAAGGCCCCTAGCGACCTTCGACCAGATGGATCTTCACAGACATGCACAGAGTTGGTTTGAGTAGGAAACTGGAGGACCGCTTCGCTGTGAGTTTGCTTCGATCTTAAGAGCATTTGCGGCGAGGCCGGGAGCAGTGGCATACTTGCACGGAGGAGCGCCTACGATAGCCCCTTGTTTGGAACCCCATGGTTAGCACTCAGAGAGGCCTCTTGGTGGATAATCGGCCTCATGTTTCCTGGGGTTCCATGGTAGCGGGTCCAGCACGCTCTTTAGGTGACTGGTTACAGTTTTCAGGCTTGTCAAAGGAGCTGCAGGGCTTTCAGCTTACAAGGCATCAGAGGGGTGCAGAGCATGTGCCAGGACATCTCAGAGGCAGTACCAGCTGAGTGGCTCACACCTCTCGAGCCAGCAGCGCCCAGATGGATGGGAGCCTTTACGCGAGTGAAGGTTCTCATCTCAATTCGGGCTTGCTCAGACTATTCCCTCCCTTTTTTTCGAGTTACAGGGTGGGGGACGCTTATCGGAGTTGCAGTAGAGGAACCGCAGGTAGTAAGTGCTGTTTTCATAGGATCCAAGTGGTGGGTATTTGTGGGAGGACTTGTGTCATCGATCTTGACCCAGCAGCTCTTGAGATTGGACATTGGAGGCTGTGGGCTTGGGAGTGCTGTCCACTGGCACGAGTACAGTGGGACCCTGGAGAGTGGCTTTGGAGGGACCCTTTCTCTTCAGCAGACAACCCAGATGTCCCTTTCTTTCAGTACACTGTTCGACTGGGACATCACATACTGGCAGCACAGAGAGAGGCTCGCCCCGCTGCAGCACCTCATTGGCAGGAGGAGGGTCTCACAACTGAGTTCTTGGCAGCTTTTTGGGAGAGGTTGTGGGACTCCAGACAGCCCATGCGAGTCACTTTGTTTCAGTGGCTGGTCGCACACAGAGCTACAGCAATTGGAAGCTGGCTTGTGCATAGTGGTCTCTCGGCCGCATGTGCAGCTTGTGACCACCTTGTGGAGAGTCAGTGTCATTGTCTTTGGGACTATCCTTTGGCACAGCAGGTGTGGCTTCATGTTCTTCGGTTGATGCTTGCTCTTTCCACGGCTCGGTAGTACACTTGGGGGGCAGCGGCTTGGTCCACTCTCACGGGCCCGGCACTTCAGTTTGAACTATCTTCCACCAGTAGGATGATAGTGATGCAGGGGGCGCGACCTACACTCCAGCCTGCCACAGAGCTTACTCCACAGGAGTGGTGCAGTGAGAGAGGAGTGTTGGGAGCTCATCAGTGGCCTGACACTCTGGTTCATCTGGCAGGCCCGTTGCTTCCGCATCTTTGAGGTTCGCTCTGTACCACCAGCAGAGACTGTTTGCGATCTTTGGCCAGAGCTGATCCACACTCTCATAGGATAGCTCGAGAGACTCCAGGGCAGCTCCGACCGCATGCGGGAGCGCAGAGAGGCTTTCCTTCGACTTTGGCGTCGTGGGCCTTTTTTCACCATGGTCCATGGTGTACTCAGATGGCACTACTGTCCACCTGTGTGGCTTTTCCCTCCTCCCATCTCTTGATTTAGCCTCATTGTACATATGCTGTTTTTTCATTGGGAGAGTCTCCCCATCAGTTGTAGCCCTATGGGCAGTTTCATGAACTAATAGAAGGATCTTTTTCTCGAGAAAAAAAAAAGCATAAACAGGCTATAGCAAGAAGCCGAGTGCTTTGTGCTGTTATAAGCAAACTCAATTTGTGGGAGATAATGTTCCCAATCAGATTGTCATGAAGAGACGTACGCTCGTAGCATGTCCTCCGTAGTTTGATTTGTGTGTTCGGTCTATCCTTCAGTTTCAGGATGATTTGAGGACGACATGCACAAACGGTCTCAATTTTTGGCAGACCATTTGCCAAAAATTGCCTATGAATTTTGGGTAACGATCACTGACAATTTTGCGTGTTCCACAAAGAGTTGAGCTAATTCGTGGCTCTTTACGGTGGAACGTGTAGGAATAAATCACGCTATCTTTGTGAGTGGATCAACAATGACCCAAATGGCATCGTGACCATGGTTGATTCGGGGTAATCCAACTATGAAATCCATAGAAATGCTTGTCCATTTACTATCAGGAATTTGCAAAGGATGCAGCAACCCAGTGCACTTTTGACGTTCAGCTTTGTTGAGCTGGCATTGCACACACTCCGCACATACTTTTTAACAAAAGCTTTCATGTGCGGCCAATAAAAATACCGGCCAACCAAGACCAAAGTACGGTGTATGCGAGGTCACCTACACTGGTGCATCATGACACTCAAACAAAATTTGCATGCGGATATCCTCACCGATGGGCACACACACTTTGCCTTGCTTGAAAAGTAATCCATTACGAATGGAATACTTCTTTGCTACCTTTCTCTTTGTAGCCAGCTCAGGGGCGTCCGGATTGCCATAGCTTTCTGGGCTACGCATTTCGTCTTAGACTCGTCGCCAGATCGCACCAAAGTGCTGATCGTTTTGGCAACGCCCTTTGAGAGAAAGATAGAAGTCAATCGAAATTTTAGCAAACGAAAGAGTATTGAACTCCGGAATTCTACTAAGGGCATCGGCCACCATATTGGTAGCACCCTTACGGTAGCGTATCTTGAACTCAAACTCATGCACGAGTTCAGCCCACCTTGCTTTTTGACCACGAAGGTTGGGCTGATCATAGAGATATTTCAAAGGATGGTGGTCCGTCCATACCACGAGCGGGTACCAAAGAGGTAATGGCACCAAATCTTCAAAACGCATAAATGACCACCAACAATTCCTTCTCCTGTGTGAAATAACGCGTCTGCATGTGTGTGAGCTTGCGACTCTCAAATGCTACAGGCTGTTCATTCTAGTATAGGATAATGCCAGTAGCATAATCATTAGCGTCCGTTTTTGCCACGAAGGGTTTGTTCGGATCTACAATCTGCAACATTGGTGCAATAGTAACAAGTTGCTTCAATGTTTGGAAACATTGATCGAGCTCATTAGTCCATCGAACAGACAGACTAACACTACGTTTTTTGCTTTGGACGCCCTTTAACAAACGGGTAAAGGTTTAGCAATATGAGCATAGTCTTTGATAAATTTCCAAAAGAAGCTAGCAAATAAAGTGTTTTTTTCTTTTTGTTGTTTTATGAGTGTTTTATCTTCTCTCATAATTCGTGAGTTCAGACTATTATGAACTTATGAAGGTATATATAAGGATTTCACCTGCCTGATTGTGCAAAGAATGGGCCAATCCAGCACAACACGTATCTCTTCTCGGGGTCAATGCAAATGCCATCGACCAAGATAACATGACCCAGATATAGCAATTCCGTGCAAAAAAATTCGTACTTGGTTTGTTTCGCATACAACTTCTCTCGCCTCAAAACATGCAAGACGAGACGTAGGTGTTGCAGATGCTCCTCGAGTGTTTTGTTGTAAATTAAGATATCATTTAGAAACACAACCACCCACTTTCCCAAATACGGATGAAAGAGAGCATTCATCATTTATTGGAAGTGGCAAGAGCATTGGTCAACTCAAAGGGTAAAACCAAAAATTGGTAATGTCTATACCGTGTACAAAACGCGGTTTTCAGGACATCACGTGGATGTATCCGTATCTAATGGTACCCGGAACGTAGATTGATCTTGGTGAAATAATGAGCACCTGAGAATCGATCCATAAGGTCGTCCATGCAAAGCAACGGATACTTATTCTTGACAAAGTGACCTTATTGAGACCTTTGTAATCCACGCAAAAGCGCATTCCTTCGTTCTTCTTTTTGGTGAGAAGAATCGGAGCGCCCCACGAAGAATTTCTAGGTTCAACGAAACCTTTAGCAAGATAGGCTTGAAGCTGCCTAGCTATCTCGTCTTCCTCTTTCGGGCGAAACCTATAAGGTTGCCGAGAGACGGGATGACTACTGGGCAAAAGCTCTATCTTATGATGGAGATTAGGTCCACGTGTTAGGTGCAACGGAATGATTGTTTGCGCTTTGCTCAAGATGAGTGCTCCGAAATGTGCTCAAGGTTCCTTTTATTCTTATGGAAGGTAGAGCCTTCCGTTCTTAATGAGAGAATGCTATGATCACAAACAAAGTGAATGGACACTGTGCGTGCAAGTGTATGAGACTGAGAGATAGAGAGAAGAGAGATACGACACTAGAGACGTTGTAAAACCCTCCTCCCAAGGCCCCACTCTCGTCGCCGAGAGTGGTCTACTTATGATTGCACAAAGTGGTACAATGACGATGCAATGGACTGATGCAACTTGAGACTATGTCGATGACGACGATGGTGACGACGTTGACGACTTTAGGGCTGAAATCTGTGGTCTTCTAACTGATGTCCATAAACACCCTATGGCTGAAAATCTGGGACTGTTTTCGGTGGCTGAAAATGACTGTTTTGGCTGCGTTTTTGATCGCTGAAAATGACGATACTCTGCATGCATCTAGGGCTGAATCTGCTGTTGTCTTCAAGGCTGAAAACGCTGCTGCAATTCTCCGCAAAAGGCTGAAAATGAAAAACGGCGGCAGCTGTAGGTAGCGTTAGTAAAAACGCTGGCCTGTGGGAATGATGGCGATCACTGCAAAGCTGAAAACGCCGTGGCTAGGGGGAGGTTGACGATGTTCCAGAAAACGCTAGGGTTGTGGAGAAAAAACGCCAAGTCTAACGTGGTGCTTGAAGGGTACTGGGGTTCTTGCTGAGAAGATGCCTGTTGAGCGGGGAGCTCTTGCTGCCTCTTTTGCCATTTAGTGCTAACTTGGGTTTGCTTGTATGCTTACTTAGCAAAATTGCACTACCTACTTTTGTTGGAAAGTCACTTAAAAATAATAAGTGAAAAATGTCAAAAATAGGGAAAATAGGCTAAATGCACTGGAAAAATCCCCTAATTGATTCTAATGGATTCTGATGGGATTACTGATGATCATGCTATGTGCAACCAAAGGATATGCATCTACACTAAGTGACTGAGCATGCACGGTCTATGAATAGACTCACAAAAGTGCCAAATCACTTCCAAATCTAGACTGCTTGGACTGATTGAACCCTGTTATGCTGTAGCACAACAGATCAAGGCACTCCTCCGTGATGAGAGCGTCCATACCGGGAACAAAGCCAGAGACCTCGAAAGGAGATCTAGGACTAACTTCGAGGCGGGCTCTCTCAACAAGAGAGGGACTGATCACATCATGCATACTACCTGGGTCAAACAATAGGACAAAACGTTGCCCCGACGTACGACCATAACATTTAATAAGAGAATCATCAATGGGAGGGTCATGAGAAACTTGGGCACACTCGTGTTATCATTAATTGCATTGACAGAGGAAGTGGGTTCTGTAGATTCTTTAGGTTCATTCGATTCAAGCTTAAGACATGTTCTTTCTATGTGACCCTTAATGTGACAATGAAAACAACGACCTTCCTTAGAATAAGTGCTTTGCTCTTCAGACGTGATGTATCCTCCTACAATTCCTTGTGCTACCTTTTCATCTGGAGTAAGCTTAGGTTTAGCAATTGTGTTAGCCTTACCCTTAGATTCATTGGAAGAATTCTTTTCAGAGAGAATGTTGGAAGATTGGTTAGAAGAGTTACCATTCTTACCATTCTTACCGTTCTTACCGTTCTTAGGGTTCTGAGAAGTCTGCGAGGTATTTGTGGAAGTCTTGTTCTCCTTAGGCTTTCGCTTGTTGTGCTTCATTTCCTGTGCGAGAGCGATCGCTACCGCCTTGTTGAGATCGATTGGATCGAAGACTTCGACATCAAACTTGATATAGTCGTCAAACCCAAAAAGGAATGCCTCTTTGCATTCATCATCCGACTTGCGTAATTGGGTACCTAGCTGCAAAACATGATTAGAGAAAGACATAACCGGCATACCATTTTGCTTGAGAGCGCACCAATCGTCCTTCAATCGTGCGAGGTACTGAGGTGGCATAAACTGCGCCTTGAGCTTGTCTTGGAAATCAGCCCGATTGAAGGAAAGGGACGTGAATCCGTCGGCTTTCTGTAGGTGCACGGCTAGCTGTGCCTGTTGCCATGCGTGGTACCAATCGATGGCATCACCGGCAAGGTACAAAGCTGCCGTCAAAACTTTGCTATTTCCTGTCTTCTTAGTTGTCGCAAAATGAGCATTAAATTGATGCAACCAAGAGCAACCAAGAATGAATAACCATCGCATCCATCTTACCGTCATACTTACTGAAAGTCAACTTCTATGTGATTGGATGGTTGGAATCCGCATCGTGGCGCATCGTGGCTTGCGCCACTTGATGAACTCCCACGATCTTTGGGTGGGTCGGACTTCGAGGCAAGTACTTGTCGAATCAATTCTTGAGTGCGTAGTTCTCATTGAGCCTCATGCTCAATCTCCAAGGCCGCTCTTTGAGCTGCCTCTTCCGTCTTTCTTTGTTGTTTTCTTTCTTTGCATGCGTCGCGCTCGCGTTCTAAAGCAAGGTGATTTGCTTCTTGCTCGCGGTCCTTAGCAAGGTGATTTGCTTCTTGTTTGTCCATCATGGCCATCATCTGCTTGACCATTGCCTCCATAGGGTTTGGTACACTTGGTGGCGTAGATGGCGAAGGGGGAGGGTCGAAAAAGTCTCCTGGTGGGGAAAATTCTTCGTCGCCTCTCATACTCATCACCTATATGCGAAGTATCCATTCCGCTTCGGGTGACGACCATGCATTATGATCTTTGGTCCTTAAGTCCACGAGGAACTTGGGTTCTTGAGGGTCTTGAGGTTCTTGGGTTCTTGAGGATCTTGAGGTTCTTGAGGTTTTCTTTTGCGTGCAAATCGCGTTTGAGAAGGATCTTCTCTTCACTCGAGTTCTAATCCTTTCTGCGGGCGCCCCCCTTGGCGGCCTTGCGCTCCCACCAAGGTTGCTTTTTCCCACCTCACGTCAATTGGCCGGCTGCTAAGTGTACGGTCCGCTCTCAATGAGTGAAAAGAGACACAAGGGGAGGCTGGACAAGCCCTTCTTTCCTGGGATTCCTGTCACTCTTCAACAAACATGATTAGGAATCGACACGCCCAAGCGAACTTGGGTTCGTGCGACCTCAACAAGCAAAAAAAATTATTGTGGTTCTTGTGGTTCTTTCCTTGAGTGATACAGAACACTGCCAAAGCTCTGATACCAATGTTAGGTGCAGCGGAATGATTGTTTGCGCTTTGCTCAAGATGAGTGCTTCGAACTGTGGTCAAGTTTCCTTTTGTTCTTATGGAAGGTAGAGCCTTCTGTTCTTAATGAGAGAATGCTATGATCACAAACAAAGTGAACGGACACTATGCGTGCAAGTGTATGAGACTGAGAGATAGAGAGAAGAGAGATACGACACCAGAGACGTTGTAAAACCCTCCTCCCAAGGCCCCACTCTCGTCGGCGAGAGTGGTCTACTTATGATTGCACAAAGTGGTACAATGACGATGCAGTGGACTGATGCAACGTGGGACTATGTCGGTGACGACGATGGTGATGACGTTGATGACTTTAGCGCTGAAATCTGTGGTCTTCTAACTGCTGTCCATAAACACGCTATGGCTGAAAATCTGGGATTGTTTTCGGTGGCTGAAAATGACTGTTTTGGCTACGTTTTTGATGGCTGAAAAATGACGATACTCTGCATGCATCTAGGGCTGAATCTGCTGTTGTCTTCAAGGCTGAAAACGCTGCTGTAATTCTCCGCAAAAGGCTGAAAATGAAAAACGCTGGCAGCTGTAGGTAGCGTTAGTAAAAACGCTGGCCTGTGGGAATGATGGCGGCCACTGCAAAGCTGAAAACGCCATGGCTAGGGGGAGGTTGACGATGTTCCAGAAAACGCTAGGGTTGTGGAGGAAAAACGCCAAGTCTAATGTGGTGCTTGAAGGGTACTGCGGGGTTCTTGCTGAGAAGATGCCTGTTGAGCGGGGAGCTCCTGCTGTCTCTTCTGCCATTTAGTGCTAACTTGGGTTTGCTTATATATTAACTTAGCAAAATTGCCCTACCTACTTTTGTTGGAAAGTCACTTAAAAATAATAAGTGAAAAATGTCAAAAATAGGGAAAATAGGCTAAATGCACTGGAAAAATCCCCTAACTGATTCTAATGGATTCTGATGGGATTACTGATGATCATGCTATGTGCAACCAGAGGATATGCATCTACACTAAGTGCACGGGGCATGCACGGTCTACGAATAGACTCACGAAAGTGCCAGATCACTTCTAAATCTAGACTCACTGGACTGACTGAACCGTGTTATGCTGTAGCTTGTCCACGGACACCTAGTGTTGGATGTGTCACGTGACACCACGAGACGGTGGAAGCCCATTTGGTAAATCTGGCGGAAAGATGTTTGCAAATTCAGCCAAAACGGAATCCAAATAACATTTAAAAGTTATATCATGATCAAATCGAGACTCAAAAGTTTCCAATGCATTATTATCACTTTTTGAAAGAAGAGAATGACATTAAGACCGAAAATTAACAACAGCATTTTTAACCCAACAAACTGCAAATTGCACACTGGAATCATGAAACAACGCATTGAAGTCATTAGCTAAAAGAAAATTTACCTCGTAGTCGACTATCACGTGCACATCTAACCCTATGTGTACGCGGACAAGCTACTTCATGACATGGGTTCAACTCAGTTAGCTTAGAAAGTGATCTGGCACTTTTGTGAGTCTGTTCGCAGACCGTGCATATCCAGACACTTAGAATAGACACAGCATGATCATCAGATTTCCATCAGAACCCATCAGGAGCATTTTTACAGTGCATAAACCTATTTTTCCTATTTTTGACATTTTTCACTTATTATTTTTAAGTGACTTTTGTTGGGAACTAGCTAGGGCGATTCTGGTAGCCAAGTACATAAAGAAACCTAGCGCTAGCACTTTCTGGGAGAAGGGACAGCAGGGAGCGGACATCCACAGTGCACCTTCTCAAGAGAGACCCCCCCAATTGAAGACCTAGCGTTTTTGCATGATGCAAGCCTAGCGTTTTCACACATAACTAGCAGTGTTCGTGTGTTTGCACAGCAGATCAGCCCCGGCAGCACAGCAAGATAGCAGATCAGCCCTAGCGTTAGCAGATTCCCCACAGCAGACAGTTTTCAGTCCTAGCGTTTTTGCATCAGCATAACGTTTTGCAGATTCACCACGATGGAACACCAAGTAGCACCAGCGTTTTTAGTTTTCAGCAATCGGACATCGCAGTAGACACCCCGAACCTCGCAGATCTCACCTTTCCGTAGCAGATCTTCGCCGCACGGTCAGATCCAGCGTAGTTTGCAGATTCAGCCCGGAAAACACAGATTTCAGCATCTGCGTTTCAGCACGTCGTCGTTGCATCGTCGTCATTGACATCGTCACCGACAAAGTCAGAATTCAACAGATAAAGATTTGCAGATTTTAGCCCTTAGCGTTTTCAGATTTCAGCCCGTCTCATTGTCGTCAACATCGTCGGCAAGTCCAAATCATTGTAGAGATTTGTGCAATCAATAGTAGACCGCTCTCGCCATAGAGAGTGGGGCCTTCGGAGGAGGGTTTTGACAACATTCTGGTGTCGTATTCTTCTCTTTCTATCTCGCAGTCTCAGCACCTTCGTTCACAGTGTTCACCACTTTGTTTGTGTCCATTGCACTCTCTCACTAAAGGAACCGAAGGCTCTCCCTTCTGTAAGTAAAAAAAACCTTGAGCACAATTTGGAACACTCATCTTGAGCAAAGTTCAACATTCACTTCCGCTGCACCTAACATCGACAGTCAAGGAAGAAGGATATCCCTCGACCACATGGTACACACCATCAAGTTCAAAGAAAATTGTATGTGATGCATAATCGATAGGCAAAGAAGCTGTCTTATCGTAAAACCATGGCATGCCTAACATCTACATGCTCAAGGCCCATGATTCGAAAGTCCAAGACATCATGGTAACGCTTTCAGTATGGCCATTGATCTCTCCTTTAACGCCGAGAAGATCATGCGGACCAAACACAGCCTTATTAACACGACAATCCGGGTAGCTATGTGCATTAAACATGAAAAACCTCTGATTCAAAAGAAGTCAAAGTACCTAGATTATCGATGGCGTTTACCGAAGTATTTGCCGATGCAGAGGTGGATGTCTTCTTCTTTTGCTTTGGACACTCCTTATCACCGTGGAAGTGGCTGGTCTGGTGGAAATCGAAACAACGATTTTTCTCTTGGTCTTCCACACGAGCTACTTTCGATTTGCCGTCACTCTCGGGTTTCTTGCGTCGAGAATCTGATGACTGACTGGTGGTTGTTGAAGCGTTTGTGTGACTTACACCACTTTGTTGCTTCACAGGTCTAGGGCATGCATGTACGGCTAGTGTGCCTTCGGGCTGGCCACCCATTGCATATGCATTTAGACTGCATCTTGTTGGGTCATGGGGGATTTTTCCACGCATTGCCTGACCACCCCTTGGGCACCTATTTATGGGGCCAGGGGGGTACCCACTTCCACACTATCTGATTTTTGTATTGGGTCTTCTGCTCATGGTAGTCATGGGGGGCTGATCGCCCCCTCCACCATATCTTGCGTTTGTGGTCTACTGTCTCCCTCTCTCTCTTCTCTCTCACGCTTCCGCACACGTGCACTTAATGGTATCAGTCGCCAACGTTGAGGACGCTACATCTCTGCATCAGGTTCTCCTCCCAAGAAGGAGATCAGATCAACCAGTGTTTTTACACCAAGAGGGGGGGCGACATCAGTACGAGGCCATTCATTGTGAAGACCTCAACCCTCACCTTGCATTTTTGCTGGAGAATTGCAGGTCGCCCTGCCCACACCCAGCGCTAGCAACAGGAGGGCTTTTCATCGCCGGCATTTCCCTCTACCATCAGCGTTTTTGGCCAGCAGACCCTAGCGTTTTTGGTTGGCTTGCGTTTTCAGTAGAGGGGGGCAGCGCCAACATCAGCCCACTCAGATCTTTGCCCCACCGGCGCGGCATCCGGTGCCTTGCCGGAGAGAATCCCCTTCAGATCTACTGTTTTCAGCCATATACACTTGCTGTTTTCTCTGTTTTCAGCCCACTTGGGGCTGTGCCATTGATTCACCACCCTCCCTACACCCTCGGCACCGCTCCGGTCCCTGCCGGGAGCGTACGAGCACGCTGAAAATCGCTGGACAGCAGCATTTTTATCACCTTGCAGTTGTGTTTTTGGGTGGACAGCAACCTCTTTGGCTTATGTTTTTCACAGAGGATGAAGTTACCTCCTACGCCATCCGATGATGGTCCATGCAGTCTCTCAGTGACTAGTGCAGTACTTGGTATCTTCGACATCGGCTTGATCATCTACGGGCATACGATCCTTGGGAGATCCTTTCATTCCAGCCATCATTCGGCGGTTGCGCACTCCAGAGGGGGTGGTGACTTGTGGTTTGCTAAGGACACACCTATGCACTCATCAGAGGAGTTCACACGAGATATGGCCATGCTCATGGCATATGGGATTCCGACATTCCTAGAGAGGACACCACCATCTTCGGTGGACAGACACTTACCACTTGACCTCGACACGTCAGATCACTTGCTTACACAGGAGCATCCACATGGACTTGGAGAGATGATCTTGAATTTCTTCTTGAACAGGTTCATTGCTTGGATCGACAAACTGAGAAGTGGGTCTTTAATGCTTTGGACTCTCTTGGAGAGTTTACCCGCAAGATGTGGGAGATCAGGCATTCCACGACTACATCCAGAGTCACCCAGAGCTTGGCTTGGATGGTAGTGCAGTTGCTCTTTTACACTCCTGATCATTTGGATTGCTACCTTCAAAGTTTCTTACACTCACCCTTTGCAACCTTACAGCAGTCTTATCCCTCGACTTGGGCAGTAGGCCACTCCCAGCTCATTCACACTAAGAGCCACACTGAGATGCGGTTTAGTGGCGTTGTCGATGCGGATACTGTTTTTGTTGACACTGAAGGGTTGGAGGCAGGAGTTACAGGCAAGACGGCGCAGAAAGATTGGTCTGGTCTTTCCTCTTCTCGAAGAATCTCCACAGCGCAGATTGCCTAGTCTGGGTTCCCTTCTTCATATAAGATGATTATAGTACAGACACCCTCGGAGGCCCTTCACAGCACAGACTGTTGAGTCTGGCTTTCCCCTCATCTTGGATTACTCTACCTACAGACAGGACACCATCCAGTGGTGGTCCGTGCGGTCTCTCGGAGACTGCTGCAGCTTACGGTAGCTTCTACATCGCAGACTGTTTAGTCTGGCTTTCCTTGTTTCGGAGGACGTTTACGGCGCAGATTGCTACATCTGGCCTTTCTGGAGGTTTTTACAGCTTAGCCACCTGGCCACCTTGGGTTACAGGTCATGCATTGACAAGCTTCCGGTCATTCTCATGACGGTTCCTGGGCTTCCCCATTTTCTCCAAACAGTTTGACTACAGACACCATAGATCCTATTGGGCAAGACACTTGCAGGTCTATTGGCACTTCTATTACGACAAGGAGTTGTTTTTCACACTCAGTTCGGGACCTTCACGCGGTATCTTCACCATTGCATTAGTGGGGTACAACAATTTTCTACACTGCTTGTGTTAGCCTCACATCATGGAGATTTCTTGGCGGTTGGGATACCCCACACTACTGCTATACTCGCGGATTATTGTCCTTCTTTGGACATCGCAGCAGACATCTTCATCATTTGCCTCACATCTTCGGCTTCATGCAGTTTATTCAGCATCAGGTGCTGAGAGGGGGTGATAGACTTAAACCACTCTGCTGCTTCACAAGTCTAGGGCATGCATGTACGGCTAGTGTGCCTCCGGCGGGCTGGCCACCCTTTGCATATGCATTTAGATTGCATCATTGTCCGGCCGCCCACTTTGTCCGGGCGCCCTCATATATTTCCATAAATCATTTTCTTGTTGGGTCGTGGGGGATTTTTCCAAGCATTGCCCTACCTTCCCCTGGGCACCTATTTATGGGGCCAGGGGGGTACCCACTTCCACACTATCTGGTTGTTTGTATTGGTCTGCTACTCATGGTAGTCATGGGGGGCTGATCGCCCCCTCCACCATATCTTGCGTTTGTGGTCTCTCTCTCATGGTTCCGCACATGTGCACTCTCACAATTCGAGCTCCTGAATTTTGACGTGGAGGAACCACGACAAGGAGTCTCCCCATCCGTCGGGCCACCTCCAAGAGCTACCAAGGTATTATCATAATTCTTGGTGAACTTCTAGATGTCCTCAATGGATGTTATCCGATTGTGTAATACTTCATTTTGATATGCTAACGACAATCCGAAAAGGTACAAAAATTTGCACGATGACCTTAGGATCATCAAGAACCTTCATTTTGTCGAGAAGATCCTTGAAGGCCTATGAGTAAGCGTCCAAAGTTCGCTTCCCAATCTTGCAACGAAAAAGCTTCTTAAAGCATTCGATCCTATCAACCTGCACAAAGCGGGCTCGAAAGATCGGTTGGAACTCTACCCAAGTTTTGCGTTGTGTTCGTAAAGTAGCCCACCAAGAATAGGCCTTCCCCTTTCACATGAACGGAAGCTGCCCAAGAGGTTGGGCGTGTGTAAAACGATGCATATCGAAGAAGGCGGTCCATTTTGCCAACCATGAGTCTATAGTGGTCTCTTCACACTCTTTCATTTCCCCTTTGAAGGGGTCGGGATAGACCTGAAGAGGCAAGATGCCCATGGTGATGGGTGAAAACGGGACATGTGCAAAGCGTAGCTCCACAAGTTGCCTTTGCATCTCTACTAACTGCTATTGCATCATAGTGACAAGAGATGTGTTGGAGGCAGACGGCGGGAAAGAAGAGCTCTCGGGACGAAGCCCGTATATGTGTGTGGAATCGGGAGGAGGAAGAGGGGCCTCCTCCATGGGTTGATGAGCGCTAGGGGTGCCATTCTCGTTCGGAGAAGCATCTTGTGATGCCATGGCGCTTAAGGTGTATGCGAATGTAGGGATATGTAGTAAGAGTTTTCTTGGAGAGAACACCCAAGACGCTTAGTATAATAAGCAAGGGGTAATAGTAAGCGAGGAAAATAGAGGGAGCGTAGAATGGCTCGTACGCGGAAGAGGGCTATCTACGACACCAATAACATGTTGTACGTATGTCGCGGTGTGATTTAACTAGAGAAGCAGGGAAGGTTAGTCGCCCTAGGGTTTCCTGATGTTCATAGCATGTTTCCCACTTGACCGGTCGGTCACTTTTAAAAGTGAAGTTAAAGTTTGTGCTGGGTGCCACTTGGTAGAATGGCCGGTCAAAGTAGGGATGGGTAAAAATTACCCTAAGGTTTCTTCGTTAGCTGTGTAGCACCGCCCTGGACGCTGTCTCTCTTCGGGTGGAACTCCGCCACTCTCCGTCTCGTGTCATGTATCTCTTTCAGTTCACTTGTTATTTGAAGTGCTTAAAGTTGTTCAGTCTGTTCTTTTCTATTGGCACGTGGTGCCCGTCCCCATGACATACCCCCAGAAGAGAGATTATGCCAGGTTTGCGAAAGAGGGCCAGAGACAGAGGAGCACTATATCTACCAATGCACAACATACTATGAGATCCGGGGGCGTTTTCATTGTTTATTTAGAGAGGGCTTTGGCCCCTTATTCCGCATCATGGATTACTATGATCAAAGCTGCCTAGGTCTCTTCTTCGTGGAGATCGGTAGACTCAGAGAGACTACCCTTAGGAGCAGAGGACCTACACATAGAGGATCCATAAAGGGCCAGATCACTACTTTTTATAGAGGGACTACTCGGGATGGCCCACCACAGGTTACCCTGTCACACCCTCATTGGGGCATTCTGCTTGATCGAGCCATCCAGCTTGACTGCTCACGACACCCAAGGATGCGAGGATCTTCACACCGCAGACGAACTGACCATGTAGGACATTGAGGCCATATTGCAGAGGTACCCATGAGAGAGCTCATGGGATGATCACCATTATCTACTTCCCCCAATGTGCACCTCATTAGCCCTCATGGGATTGTACCCCTCCTTATATGTATTGAGGTGATGTATTATGTGATGCGGACGTTGATAATGATGATGATGTAGGCTAGGCTTACATACCTATCCACTCTAGGTACCCTCATTTATTTTCATCTTTACATTCCCTTGACACTGTACTAGAGTCACACATGGATATAATAGGCCATTTTGGCCTTTTGAAGGCGTTCATATAACATTTCATCTCCTCTCTCTCTCTCTCTCTCTCTCTCTCTCTCTCTCTCTCTCTCTCTTCTTGAGTCGGGAAGGAATGGATCTTGACATCTGTCAGCATACAATACCCATGCAAGATGATGCTAAACCAAGCTGACAAAGACCCAATACTTATAATGAGACTTTTGCAAAAAAGATCAAGGAATAGAAAAACTCAAGGAATTGGAATTCAGGTGAGGCATGGAGATTTCTTCATGAGCATGCCGCCCCCGCGCCCCCCCCGCCCCCCCCCCCCCCCCCCCCCCCCACACACACACACACACTGGCTGTCACATCCACTGAAATTTGGGGCACATATGCAGCATCTCTTTACACAGTTCCAAGGCAGCAATCTCTACCTGACCCTCTGGAGCCTTGCCCACAGACATACACTTTCTTTACTGCTGAGATGGTAAAGAAAGCCATTGACAGGAGAGCTTATGATTGCGATGGATTGATGGCGGAGCACTTTATACATGCTAGAGATATGCTTGCTGGGCTTCTTCCAGTAATGTTCATCCGAACCATATATGAGGGTTTTCCGGATACTTGGAGTATGTCTACTATTGTTCTATCTTCAAGGCAGGAGACCCCATGATTCCGGGGAATTACCATGCTATCATGATTGGGCACTTACTAGCTAGGTTATATGCATCCATTCTAATTTTTTGAGCAACAGCTGAGTAGATGGGCAGAGAGAGTAGGCATTCAGGCATTAGGCGAGGCAGGTTTCAGGAGGGTTATTCTACTCTTGATGATATATTGACACTCAGAGTTGTTATTGAGGAAAGCAGATCACATGGTAGGAGGATTTACTGTACCTTTGTGGATTTTGCAAAGCATTTGATACGGTTCTCAGAGCTCGTCTGATGCAAAGATTACAAGAGACGGGAGTACCCACAGAGCTGATCTGGGAGTCGTGGCTTTTTATAGGACAGTCATTAGGCAGGTTTGCACTCTCGAGGAGTTATTTGAGCATATTCACTCCACTGTTGGAGTGAATCAGGGATGCCTACTCTCCCTTACATTTTTAATTTGTATGTAGATGAGGTTTCAGATTACATTGAGAGAGAAGGCGAGAGAGAACTCAGGAGCACAGCTAGCAGGGACATGGATTTCATTAGTACTATATGCAGATGATATTGTGTTGATCTAAGATTCGGTCGAGGGGATGTAACGACACTTGGATGCATTGCACACATTTGCAAGTGATAGCGACTTGTCGGTGAACCTTGTCAAGACCAAACTTCTGGTGTTCAACACCACAGCACAGTGGCTCAGGCGATCTGCACTGACCTTCACATATGGTGAGCAGACGGTTGAGGATAGTGACGCATACACTTACCTGGGAGTGGTTTTTAGTGGTCCAGTGTTCTCCTTGAGGAGAGCAACAAAGACTAGACTGATGAGAGCAAATGCAGCTTTGGGAGGGTGCAGAGGATGTGTTCGCAGATTCAGTTTCAGGAACCTCGAACAAAGCTCTAGCTATTTTACACATTGGTTACTTCAGCTATGCTTTATGGGGTGCAGATATGGGGACCATCAGTAGACCATCGTCGCCGAGCTGACAGTACTGATGGATGGAGATGTATGGAGAGGCCTCTAGTCTCTATGATTTCCCCAATGATTAGGGCCAAGGCCTATGTACCACATGAGATTATTCGTGCAGAGCTTGCTACTTCTCCGCTAGTCATAGAGGCACTTACCAGATCCGTCTCTTTTATACACAGTATTTGGGATCTCCACAATGATAGATATGCTCGTCTAGCTTTCGAGTCTTTTCGAGAGCTTGCCTCATAGGGAGACACATCTTGTTGGTATGCATAGATGACATCACGGTTTCAGCTACATGGTTTTAGCATGGACATACTACCCCCCTTCCAGTGCTTAGTGGATCTCTTTGTCCCTCACATGGACTGAGATTACCCTCCTCATCAGACAGGACATCAGACAGGATTTAATTCAACTAGACACGAGGAGGACATGGACAAAGCCGACACGAGAGCTTGGTACAAAGATGGCTTTGTACAGAGAGCATCTGCTCCATAGCTCACAGAGGATGGATTTATGATCAGACCTACCTATATGGCCACTCATTTCCTATGGGATATGATGTGTTTTTGCTCAGATGCACACATCATCGCACCATCTAGAGACTGAGACTGGTAGATTTAGGAGAGTACGTGCAGAGGCCAGGATTTGCCAATTGTGTCATATAGAGCCAGAGATAGAGTTACATCACATATGTCGCTATCCAGTGTACTATGAGATACGAGGCTGCTTTCACTGTCTATTCAGAGAGGGCTTTGGACCACTGGCAAGAGTCATGAGATATCAGATGCCTCATGTTGTTTTTGCTAGAGCTACACAGACACAGGGAGAGTCTCCTCAAAAGATTAGATAGTGGGAGATATTCACAGAGTGAAATCACTGACTTCTTTAGAGCAGAGACACAACAGTTAGGTGAGCAAGCTTCACAAGAGACTACAAAGTCCACCTATACCAATGGTATATTGGTTGACAAAGCCATTGAGCTTGGGAGAGCGAGAGGCCCACGTCTATGAGGGCCATCACGACATTGATGGAGGCTCCATCAGAGGATCGGGACTATTCTAGCACGGCATAGGAGACGTCTAGTACGACTATTTACCAGCGCAAACATTGATGATATTCTTCAACAACTGATGCAATACATCAATGCTGGACATCCTTGGACACTGATGTTCTTTTTAGCTTTTAGCTTTTATTTTACCTTATTTTATTTTGTACCCAGACATTGTATTAGATCCACCAGGATTTTATGAGTTTGGTCTCATAGGTCATTTTGATCTTTTGAAGACGTTTAATATAACATTTCATTTCATCTCTCTCTCTCTCTCTCTCTCTCTCTCTCTCTCTCTCTCTCTCTCTCTCTCTCTCTCTCTCTCTCTCTCTCTCTCTCTCTCTCTCCCCTTGTTCAGAGAGGGCTTTGGACCACTCTCCAGAGTCATGAGGTACGAGGATCAGAGATGCCTGGGTTTGTTTCTACTCGAGCTGTGCAGACTCAGAGAGAACCTGATGGGAGGAGAGGCTAGCCACTCTGAGAGACACATCACAGACTTCTTTAGAGCAGACATTGGACACCCAAAGGAGCTACTTCCACAGCAGATTCACACCAGAGGCACACTAATCGATCGAGCGACTGAGCTGGGGAGATCCAGACGCCCACGACTGCGGAGGACTACACAGCATCGACGGAGGCTACATCAGAGGATTCGGATCACTTTGGCCTAACATGCACGACGCCCGGTCAGACTACTGTCCATGGAGGAGATTGATGAGATCCGCCAGCGACCGATACTGGGTTTCTTGTGACTTGTGATTTAGCTATCCCAGCTAGCTGCTCAGTTCACACCTACCAGTTTAGGATCCCATAGTACTTTTATTTTATCATTTTATCATTCTGTCATTTCATTTTGTTATTCTGACTTTGTATCAGATTCACCACATTGTAATGCTCTAGTCTCATAGGTCATTTTGGCCTTTTGAAGACGTTAATGTAACATTTCATTTCAGACTCTCTCTCTCTCTCTCTCTCTCTCTCTCTCTCTCTCTCTCTCTCTCTCTCTCTCTCTCTCTCTCAGGAGACTTTAATGCTAGAACGGCCAACTCTCAAGCAGTATTCTATGATACTTCTGAGGAAATGCTCAGAGAAGTGGATTTATCACAGGAGGGGCTTACTAGAAACTCACAGGATAAAGAACACACTGAATATGGGAGACATCTCATGGAAATGGCAACTACACATGGTTTGGCCATACTTAATGGTCTAGAGAATTTCCCTTTATCTGGGGGATTCACATGCTTCCCGCACAGGCATGGGGCCAATACAGTGGATTATGTCATGACTTCACCAAGCTTTATTTGTGTATCGAGGACTTTAAGGTGGGACCAAGACCGGTTGGGATTGCAGTGGATCATGCTCTCTTGACCTTATCAATCTCCTTCCAATACAATGCCTCTCAAGTACAAAGGATGAAGACACACACAAGATATACTTTCACGCCAGAGACTGATTCAGTCTATGTGGAAAAGATGTATAATAGGATGTGGGCAGCCGAGCCAGTATATACTGTAGAGGAGATTACTTCTCAGCTAACAGAGATACTATATGGAGCAGCACAAGAGGCATACCCACATACTCAGCCTGATCAGAAGAGAGGATCTGGGAACATGCCTCAAAACAGTTGGTACGACGAGGAATGCAGAGAGAGGAGAACCCAGATCTAGGAAGAGCTTACACTTGGGATCATCACATATAAGCAGTCTCGGATTGCTCTTCGGCGTATAGTACGTCGCAAGATAAGGGCATTTTTAGCCAAACTAGAGAAGGATTTATATCAGCTCTTCTTGAGTCAGGACTCACACGAGGCTTGGCGTTTATTTCACGAGCACTCATCACCTCCGACAATTACTTCTCCTGAGATTTGGGGTCAATATGTAACATCATTATATACGGTATCTGGACAGCCTCCATTACCAGATCCGCTAGAGCCATGCCCTGCTACTAGTACTTTCTTTACCACGGAAATGGTGGAAAAAGCCATTGATAAGATGAAGACAAGAAGAGCATATGATCATGAGGGTTTAGTAGCAGAACATCTGATCCATGCAAGGAATCTACTTTCAGAAGTCCTTTCTCGTCTGTTTAATCGGGTCATGTGTGAAGGATTACCTGAATCTTGGAAATTACCTACTATCGTACCTATTTTTAAGTCAGGGGATCCTATGATACCCGGGAACTACCTTACCATTATGGTGCGTCACACATTGACCCGACTGTACGCATCCATTGTGGAACAAAAGTTGAGTAGATGGGCAGAGAATGAGGGCATAAGGGCAACAAGACAAGCTGGATTCAGGAGGGGTTATTCCACTTTAGATCATATTCTTACACTCAGAGCCATTATTGAGGAAGGAAGAGCAAGCGGGAGAAGGATGTATTGTTGCTTTGTGGATTTTCGGAAAGCTTTTGATACAGTACCAAGGGCCAGATTGACGCGCAGAATGCAAGAGTTAGGGGTCCCTAAAGAGATTATCTGGGGGATCATGGCCTTATACGGGTCAGTAACTGGCTATGTACGTACTCCAGAAGGGGATTCCGACATTGTTCATTCCACCGTTGGAGTAAAGCAGGGATGCCCACTGTCCCCTACTTTATTTGGTATGTATATAGATGAGGTATGAGATTACATTGATAGAGAGGGTGACAGAGGTGCCCAACTTGCAGGGTCATGGATCCCTTTGTTGTTGTATGCAGATCATATTGTATTGATAGCAGCATCACCAGATGGAATGCAGAGGCAGTTAGATGCATTACATAAATTCGCAGAGGACAGCGGACTGTCGGTTAATTTGGGTAAAACCAAAGTTATGGTGTTTAACACCACACCGCAGTGGGTTAGGAGATCGGCACCTACATTTGCATATGGCCAGGATACAGTAGAGTACACAGATGCATACACATACCTTGGTGTGGTATTTACAGGACCGAAGTTTACTCTTAAGAAAGCAGCAGATGCTAGATTGTCCAGAGCCTCTGCGGCCTTGGGAGGGTTGGAGAGGATGTGTTCACAAGTGCAGTTTCAGGAACCACGAACAAAACTTTGGCTCTTTGATACTGTGGTGGCTTCGGCTATGCTTTATGGGGTCCAGATTTGGGGAGCATCTGTGGATCAGGATAATTGGAAGTCAATGGAGAGACCTTTGGTATCTATGATTTCCCGAATGATTAGAGCCAAGGCCTCTGTACCACACGCAATTATCCGAGCGGAACTAGCTGCCCCTCCGATAGAAATTGAAGCTCTTACCAGATCAATGTCCTTTATACATGGTTTATGGGATACAAATAATTGCCGAATACTAGATTGGCCCTCGAATCCTCTCGACATTAGCAATGAAAGGAGATGCATCATGCTGGTATGCGCAACTGTCCTCGTGGTTTCAGAGACACGGGTTCAGTATGGAAAGATTACCCCCCTTCCAATACACTCTTGAGGCTCCATTCACTGGCAATCACACGAACGGAGATTAATAAAATCATCCGCCAGGATCTTATACAGTTGGACACTAAGAGGACATGGGTAGACCCTACACAAGAATTGGGCACGAAGATGGCCAACAACAAAGAAAACTTCCTACAGCTATCTGAAGATGGTTTTGTGATTCGCGCGAGCTACATGGATACCCACTTGTCTCATGGTTTGAGATGTGCTATTGGTCAGATTGGTACATCCTCACACCAGCTGGAAATTGAATTTGGCAGATTTAGGGGAATCCACCTGAGAGCAGAATTTGCAAGTGCGGAATGGAGCCGGAGACAGAATTACACTACATATGTCATTGCACCGTATACTATGAGTTACTTGGGTGTTTCCATTGCCTATTTAGAGAAGGCTTTGGACCTCTAGATAGAGTCATGCAATACCAAGATCAAAGGTGCTTAGGCTTGTACCTACTGGAACTACATCGGCACAGGGATAATCTAATGAGAAGACAAAGAGCACTACAGCCTCAGAGGTAGATCACAGATTTCTTCGGATTGAGAGAAGCAGGAATGGAAGGAGAAGCAAGAGGCCAGCATCGAGCACAAAGGAGTACCCACATTCATACCAAAGGCACCCTCATTGACAGGGCGATTGAGCTTAGGAAATCGAGACAACCACGATCGAGATGCAGAAGCACACTTCACCGGACGAGACTACAACAAAGGATTAGAAGCATTCTAGCCAAACACCCAGAATGCTCCTAAGAAGTTTACCTAATACTTTGTATTTAGTTTTTCGCATTTATTTTCATACTTCACATTTTTCAGACATTGTAACAGATTCACCACATTTGTATCAGTTTGGTCTCATAGGTCACTCTGGCCTTTTGAAGACGTTAATATAACATTTCATTTCATTTTCTCTCTCTCTCTCTCTCTCTCTCTCTCTCTCTCTCTCTCTCTCTCTCTCTCTCTCTCTATATATATATATATATATATATATATATATATATATATATATATATATTGTATTGTATTGTATTGTATCAGTTGCTACACCCACGTAGTTTTAGATTGTAGTAGTAGTAGTAGTATTTTGTTCCACTTCTAGTTCTTTTCTAGTTCTTTTGTACCCAGACATGGTATTAGATTCACTATTTTGTAACTGATTGGTCTCATAGGTCATTTTGGCCTTTTGAAGACGTTAATATAACATTTCATTTCATTTCTCTCTTTGTGTGTGTGTGCGCGCGCGCACACAATGTATTACGAGGTACGGGGGTTCTTCCACTGTCTATTCAGAGAAGGCTTCAAACCGTTCTCCAGAGTCGAGCTATCAAGACCAGAGATGTCTTGGACTACATCTACGGGAGTTATAGGAGACAGTTTACTGAGGAGATCTGAAGAGACAATCCAAGAGACAGATTAGTGATAGAGACAAATTAGTGATTTCTTCCCACTAGACAATGGACAGATAGAGGAGCAGCGGCCAGTGCAAAGCTTAGCTCATACTCACACACGCGGTACTCTCATTGACCGAGCATTGGAGCTAGGGAGATCGAGACGCCTGCGACTGAGGAGAGGAGCTTCACAGCATGGACAAAGACTGCAATAGAGTATTCGAGCCATACTATATCAAAATCTAGAGTACAGATGAGGATAGATTCATGACCCATTATATCACCTTCTTGTATTTGGTACCCATTGTATCAATGATCACACATACCGCACATAGTTCCAGTTAGTAGCACTTCTAGGTTCATTTTAGCATCTCTTTTTTGTGCCGGGACATGGTATCAGATTCACTAGTTTGTAACAGATTGGTCTCATATGTAATTTTGGCCTTTTGAAGACGTTATTATATCATTTCATCTCTCTCTCTCTCTCTCTCTCTCTCTCTCTCTCTCTCTCACACCCCTTTGTATTCCACTTGTATCAGCTTTCACCCCACCCCTACCCACTATTTTCTTTTCAACTCTTTGTACTTTTTGTACCCAGACCTGGTATTAGATTCACCACATGTAACCTTTTGGTCTCATAGGTCATTTTGGCCTTTTGAAGACGTTCATATTACATCTCTCTCTCTCTCTCTCTCTCTCTCTCTCTCTCTCTCTCTCTCTCTCTCTCTCTGTTTAGCTGCTTAGTCCGCACCTAGTATTTTAGGATTCCATAGTATTTTATTTTGTCATTTTGTCATTCTGTCATTTTGTCATCTTGTTACTCTGACTTTGTATCATATCCACCACATTGTAACTTTCTGGTCTCATAAGTCACTTTGGCCTTTTGAAGACGTTAATATAACATTTCATTTCACTTCTCTCTCCACTTTGACAGGTTGCATAACACCTTGTGTGCTCAGTTTTGCATGTCTGCAATGAATTTGTCCGTGTTAGATTCAAGTTTTCACTCTTCCCTTGTGGGCTGCTCTCCAAGCTTTGCATATTGAAAAGCCACATCTCATTGATCACATCAGGGATCACAACTGGTGGCTACTTAGGTTGCTAAAAGCAAATCTGCACATCCTAGTTAACCTTACAATGGGATCATGCACACCCTACTGTACATGCTTATGTAGTCTCCCTTAGCTTATATTGCACTTGGCTAGTGTAATGCAGGGTCTCCCAGCCTGCATTGCTCAAGGTCCATTGTACATGATAACCTCGGGTATGCACATGCATACTCTCATACTTCTAAGAGCTCGATCAAACGGCAACCCGATCATTCTCTGCCGGACATAAGATATTTCCGGAGATGGATCAGGCCCTCACCCCCACTCAGTGCAAAAATGGCACACTACTACATATATTTTTTTATCGGGACAGGAAAGTAGCAGGCCCTGTGCTACCAACTCAGAGGGCCCTTACATCCAGTACTGCAACTCCAGCAGCTACTTCCTCATCCTCTGACCTACCGTGTCATAGGGGCCTCTCTAGAGGAACTCGCTAATAGCCTCCTCACCATCTGCATATTCAAGCCATCATCGCCCACTGAGTTCTCAGAGGAGGAATGTATGATTACTTAATGGTCTCTCCCTCTTCAAACCAACCCTTGATGGAGATGTGCTGCTGGGTAGAGACTACTCCTACAATTCGCCAGTAGTAGTAGCCTACAGCTCCAGAGTCTTTCAGGAGTCTATTTTCTATTCTAGCCGGGGATTTAGTCAGCATTTTGTTTCATTCTTGGTGACACTCTATAATGAGAGGTATCATCATTAGTTGTACCTTGTTCTGATCTCGTAGGCCATTTTGGCCTTTAAGAGACATCAATGTTATCTTTTTTAAATTGTATAAACAGTGTAGCCTCTTCAAGGGATGATATCAAATGGAGAGAGGTTGCTGGGGTCTTGGGCTTCTTCTTATTCTTTGTGGTTATGGAAGAAGCATGGCGTTTTCATGCAAGAACGCCATGATGTGCCCTTTGAAACGGCTCTCTGCAACAAACCTGTAAAGATCAAAGAGCTGATAGAGGTTGTGGTAGTAAATGTGAGTTGAAGTATCAAGGAGTCAATCTTGCTCTGTTAAGTGTAGGGAGATTGCCATTGGACGGTAGAGGAGAGGGGCTTGTTTTTTTTGCAAGATGCTATAAACCTTACGGCATTAACAGGGGGTGGCTATTTAGTTCTTTTGTGGAGTCATCTTTGTTCTTCATGGAAGCTTTAACAAGATTCAGACTGACTATGATGAAAGAATGAAGTGCTCCTAATTTAAAGCAACATTTTGCCCTGTGTTTAAACAAACTTCTGCTTAGGCTTGGGATACTAGAACGCCATTTTCTCTGCTATAATTTTTTGTTCTTCCTCCTTATTTTGCAATGTCACTAGTTGCTCAATTGCGATCTTGTCTAGGACTGCAATTGTACCAACTTTCGAGCCTTCTTTCAGTTTCAGAAACCAGTCTGCACAAATCTAGTGTCGTTTTAAGGAAAACTGTTGGTTTTAAGACACCTGGATATGACATAGCCTGTTATGAGATGTTATGTTTTTCCTATTTTGATGTTCAAGTGTCAGTAGGCGTTACCACTTGGAGGTCCTAGAGACTTTGTTGGTTAAGGCTATTCAATTTTTAAACTCATGCTGCCTCAACAACTCTTTACGTGCACAGCATATGTCAGACCTATTTCTTGTGAATTTTGTTCACCGAAATTGTTATTTTATGCAGCAACTTCCTCTAGCTGCTCGCACAAGTGTGTTTCGACCTGTTATTGAACAAATTGGACAATTTGAGCTTGATAACGCAAGCTATGTTGAATTGAGGCGTAATGTAAGTATTTTCAAACAGCACAATTAAGATTCTAGGGCTTGATGTAAGCAACTATCTTGCATGCTTAAGACGTTGCACGTACATTTAGATTGCAGTTTACAGGAGATGCCAGTCTTGTTGTCTTTGCCGGAAGGAATCCAACAGTGATCTCGAAGCCTCGCTTTTTCCTATATGCTGATGTAAGTTGCCTGTAATCTCGCTTTGCAATAGTCATGATGATGTTGTGTCTTTCTTGAGATGCCAGTTATATGACAGGGAAGAGTTCCTGAGCTTACATTAGACATTCATTTTGAAGAAGGAAAATTAATTCATCTTATCTGGTAAGCACCTAGAAAAATATTTAGCTACCTTATTGTCATTATGCTTCCTTTAAATTCCTGCTGTGCAATTCAGGAAAGAAGATGATTGTGCTGCTTGCTATGCTAAAAATCAGCTCTGCAGAGATGGTAGTTGTGTGACGAGAGAGACAGACTGTCAAAGCGCAGATACTACAAACTCCACAATTACAGATTACAATTGCAGGCTGATGGTATATACTCTCTCTCTCTCTCTCTCTCTCTCTCTCTCTCTCTCTCTCTCTCTCTCTCTCTCTCTCTCTCTCTCGTTGTTGTATGCAGATGATATTGTATTGATAGCAGAATCACCAGATTGGAATGCAGAGGCCGCTAGATGCATTACATAAATTTGCGGAGGATAGTGGACTGTCGGTAAACTTGGGTAAAACCAAAGTTATGGTGTTTAACACCACACCGCAGTGGGTTAGGAGATCGGCACCTACATTTGCATATGTCCAAGATACAGTAGAGTACACAGATGCATACACATACCTTGGTGTGTATTTGCAGGACCGAAGTTTACTCTTAAGAAAGCAGCGGAAGCTAGATTGTCCAGAGCCTCTGCGGCCTTGGGAGGGTTGGAGAGGATGTGTTCACAAGTGCAGTTTCAGGAACCACGAACAAAACTTTGGCTCTTTGATACTGTGGTGGCTTCGGCTATGCTTTATGGGGTCCAGATTTGGGGAGCATCTATGGATCAGGATAATTGGAAGTCAATGGAGAGACCTTTGGTATCTATGATTTCCCGAATGATTAGAGCCAAGGCCTCCGTACCACACTCGATTACCCGAGCGGAACTAGCTGCCCCTCCGATAGAAATTGAAGCTCTTACCAGATTAGTGTCCTTTATACATGGTTTGTGGGATACAAATAATTGCCGATATACTAGACTGGCTCTCGACAATTAGCAATGAAAGGAGATACATCATGCTGGTATGCGCAACTGTCCTCGTGGTTTTAGAGACACGGGTTTAGTATGGAAAGATTACCCCCCTTCCAATACTCTTTTGAGGCTCCATCATTGGCAATTACATGAACGGAGATTAATAAAATCATCCGCCAGGATCTTATACAGTTGGATACTAAGAGGACATGGATAGACCCTACACAAGAATTGGGCACGAAGATGGCCGACTACAAAGAAAACTTCCTACAGCTATCTGAAGATGGATTTGTGATTCGCCCGAGCTACATGGATACCCACCTGTCTCATGGTTTGAGATGTGCTATTGGTCAGATTGGTACATCCTCACACCCGCTGGAAATTGAATTTGGCAGATTTAGGGGAATCCACCTGAGAGCAGAATTTGCAAGTTATGCGGAATGGAGCCGGAGACAGAATACACTACATATGCCATTGCACCGTATACTATGAGATACGTGGGCGTTTCCATTGCCTATTTAAAGAAGGCTTTGGACCTCTAAATAGAGTTATGCAATACCAAGATCAAAGATGCTTAGGCTTGTACCTACTGTAACTACATCGGCACAGGGATAATCTAATGAGAAGACAAAGAGCTCTACAGTCTCAGAGGCAGATCACAGATTTCTTCGGATCGAGAGAAGCAGGAGTGGAAGGAGAAGCAAGAGGCCAGCAGCCAGCACAAAGGAGTACCCACATTTATACCAAAGGCACCCTCATTGATAGGGCGATTGAGCTTAGGAAATCGAGACGACCACGACCGAGATGCAGAAGCACACTTCACCGGAGGAGACCACAACAAAGGATTAGAAGCATTCTAGCCAGACACCCAGAATGCTCCTAAGAAGTTTATTTAATACTTTGTATTTAGTTTTTTTCACATTTATTTTCACACTTTTCACACTTAGTACATTAGTACTAAGGTATCCAGACATTGTAACAGATTCACCACTTTTGTATCAGTTTGGTCTCATAGGTCATTCTGGCCTTTTGAAGACGTTAATATAACTTTTGATTTCATTTCATTTCTCTCTCTCGGACGACCCGGTGGAGGATGCCATCCAAAAATGCAAAGAAGAATTGAGCGAGTCCATCAGCAAGATCAACCGCCACCTCCTAGGTACTATTAACGAACTCGACGCACGCGTAGCAGCACAAGCAAGCACGATACATACACTCGAGGATCGCGTGAAGGCCCAAGATGAGGAAATCGCACTACTCAAGAGAGAGCTTGCAGAGGTGCGATCGCAGAATGTCCTCGAAGAAGGAGAGCTTCAACCCTCTGTCATTGAAGAACTGAACACGATTAAGGAACAAGTATGGGCCATCAAGGAAGGTGGGGAGCAACAAAAAGAAACGATGACCTCGTGGGTAGATGTCATCACAAAGACCCAACAAAAAGCAGAGAAGGCCGAAAAATGGATCGAGATTGTCAAGAAAGGAAAAAGCAAGGAAATAACCCACACTCCCACGCCAACCATCATCAACTTGACACTAGAAGAGGAGCAAAGGTGATGTGTGCGGGCCTTACACGTAAGGATATGTGGCCTCAGATGCCAAGATAATGTGGATAAAGAGGTGAAAGCACTCATGACTCTGGTGGGAGTCAGCGAGCAGACGCATACGAGGGCTTGGAGAGTGGGCACAAAGAAAAGTGGGAGCAACGGAGAAACCTCGAAGGAAAGGGCACTCATTCTTTGCTTCCCCTCCATGGAAGCGAAGAAAGACTTCTTGAAGAAGAGACCGACTCTAAAGAAGACTGGCATCTTTCTTGGAGATGACCTCACCCTCTTGCAGATTGCTCATATGCAAGAAGTAATGCCGGAAATAAGAGGAGCAAGGGAAAAAGGGGAAGATTGCTTTTTACAGGGATGGAAAGGTGGTGATATTGGAGCGATGCCCCTCATGACGGTGTGAGACCTATGGGACCACACTAAAGTTGGCAACTTGGAATTGTAATGGGTCACTCCGTCTTGATGTAGGGGCCTTTGAGGATAGCTTCACAGGGAGAGACATCATTTTCTACTCTGAGACACATCAAGCACCTGGACAATCCATGCCACAGGTGAGCGGATATAGATGGGAGACAGCTTGCAGACAAGAGACTAGATCGAAGCATCGAGGACAAGGATCAGGGGGGTTGGCAGTTCTATTCAGGGAGGAACTGCAGCCAATGATATATATAGCACGCACAGAGTTACCGGGGAACCCCCCCTAGCCCCCGTTCCGACGTTCCGGGGGGCAATTTCCTTCCCGAACGTTCCGAAACGTCCCGGAACGTCTGACATTCCGGGTGGCCAATGCAAACCGGAACAGCCGTTCCGGAACGTTCCGGAATTCCCCCGGAACGTTCCAAAATGCCCCTGGAACGACCAACAGCTACAAACAAATTTGGCAAAAATTGAAAAAATTGAAGTCAATGTTTGGGCTTCTTTTTGAAGTGTGCAAGGCCTCAAAGGACTCATAAAATGCACCCCCCTCCCCCTTTCTCTCCACAAGCTAATCCTCAAGGCTCAAGCTCTCTCCCTCTCACACTCTCAAGATCTCTCCCTCTCAAGACTCACTCTCTCAAGGCTCAAGGCTTCAAGCCTTCAAGCTCTCTTCCTCTCCCTCTCTCTCTCTCTCTCTCTCTCTCTCTCTCTCATCATCATCTAGTCATAGCAAGGTTGAATGGTCTTCAAAAGGAGTTTTTTGTGAGTATTAGAGTCAAAGAACTCTAAAACTCCTTGTATTTAAACACAAGGAGCTAAAAAATGCACTATTTGGGTGTTTTTTATACCTCCCGTTCTGCGCCATTCCCGTTCCGGACCCCTAGCCGTTCCCCCGTTCCGCGGGGATCCCGTCACCGTTCTCGTTCCGCGTTCCGGGTAACTATGAGCACGCAAGGATGAACAGGCTAGGTACATGTGGGTGAGGCTCAGGGCAGAGACGGGCAGATACCTCTAGATTGCTATTTGTTACTTCCCTCCTAGTACGTAAGTATATGCATCACCTAGAGGACAATCACCCTTTGCTATTTTGGATAATGACATATGGGAGTTTTCCAAGGATGGTGACATTATCATACTAGGGGATTTCAATGCTAGGACTGCCCACCACTAGACAATATTTTATGATACTTCCGAAGAAATGCTTAGGGAGCTGGACGTCACAGAGATGGGTCTATCCGGACTATCACAAGATGAGGAATACAATGAATATGGCAGATACTTGATAGATATGGGAACGGCACACAGATTGGCCATTGTGAATGGCCTACAAGTATTTTTGACAGCTGGAGGTTTTACTTGCTTTCCACACCGACATGGTGCCAACACAGTGGATTATGTTATGGCCCAGCTAGGTCTCATTCCATTCTTTCAGGATTTCATGGTGGGCACTAGCCCAGTTGGAGTAGCAGTTGATCATGCTATCGTGTCTTTCACCCGACCTTTCAGTTCAGCATAGCCCCATTAGGAGAGACGGATTCTGTGTATATGGATGAGATATACAGACGGCTATGCACCTAGGAGCCGGGACAGCCACTAGATGAATTCACTCAGATACTGACAGAGACACTCCATGATGCAGCATCAAAGGCATACCCCCACAGCCAACCCACACAGAGACGATCTGGGAGCATGCCCCAGAATAGTTGGTATGATGAGGAGTGCAGAGAGACGAGGATCAAATTACAGAGGGAAGTGCTCATGGGTATTATCACACATCGACAGTCATGGATTATCTTTCGCCACCTAGTGCGACGAAAGAAAAGGGCCTATCTATCTCAGCTAGAGCGGGATCTATATCAGCTATTTATAAGTCAGGACTCAAGCGAAGCATGGAGGCTAAGCATTCACCATCACCAGCGGTCACCTCCACTGAGACATGGGGGGAATATGCCACATCTCTCTACATAGCATCAAGGCAACCACCTCTGCCGGACCCACTAGAGACATGCTCGGAGACATGTTCTTTCTTTACTGCCGAAAGGGTAAGGAAAGCCATTGACAGGATGAAGACAAGGAGAGCACATGATCATGATGGTCTAGTAGCAGAGCACTTCATCCCATGCCAGAGATATGCTTGCAAAGCTCCTGGCTATGATATTTAATCGATTCATGTATGAAGGCTTCCCGGAGATTTGGAGTATGTCTACGATTGTGCCTATTTTCAAGTCAGGAGATCCCATGATTCCCGCGAATTATCGCACCATCATGGTTGGTCACACATTAGCTAGGTTGTATGCATCCATTCTTGAGCAGGAGCTGAGTAGATGGGCAGAGCGAGAGGGCATAAGAGCACCAGGGCAAGCAGGTTTGAGGAGAGGTTTCTCCACTCTTGACCAGATTCTAACACTCAGAGCTATTATTGAGGGTAGACACCATGGCAAGAGGATCTATTGTAGCTTTGTGGATTTCCGCAAAGCTTTTGACACAGTGCCGAGAGCCAGACTTATACACAGACTACAGGACATGGGTGTGTCTACAGAGCTGATATGGGGTATTCTGGCTCTATACAGGACAGTGATGGGGCGGGTACGCACCACTGAGGGAATGTCTGACATGGTCCACTCCACTATTGGAGTAAAGCAGGGATGCCCCCTACCCCGACTCTTTTTGGGATGTATGTGGATGAGTTTTCGGATTATATAGAGCGTTAGGGGGATAGGGGGACTCAGCTAGCAAGGACATGGATTCCGCTGTTACTATATGCTGATGATACTGTGCTGATTTCTGACAGAGGGGATGTAGCGTTATTTGGATGCTCTGCATACATTTGCTCATGACAATGGATTGTCTGTCAATATGGGGAAAACCAAGGTTATGGTGTTCAACACCACACCACAGTGGGTCAAGAGGTCGGCACCCACATTTATGTATGGCCAGGAGACTGTGGAGTACACAGATGCGTATACTTATCTTGGGGTAGTCTTCGGTGGACGGGTGTTTTCACTAAGGAGAGCATCAGAGACTAGACTGACGAGAGCATATGCAACTTTGGGAGGACTGGAGAGGAGGTGTTCGCAAGTTCAGTTTCAGGAACCGCGAACCGCGAACAAAGCTTTGGCTTTTTGACACTCTAGTGACTCCAGCTATGCTCTATGGAGTTCAGGTTTGGGGACCCTCAGTAGACCACCATGGGAGATCTGGCAACACAGATTGATGGAAATGTATGGAGAGGCCTCTGGTCTCTATGATCGCTCGGATGATTGGGGCTAAGGTCTCAGTACCACATGAGATTATCCGAGCCCCCCCCCCCCCCCTCCCCTCTCGTGTGGAGGCATTGACGAGATCACTTTCCTTTATGCACGGTCTATGGGATCTTCCTAGGGACAGATACGCTCGGCTTGCCCTAGAGTCATCTTGACAACTAGCTCTACAAGGCGATACAACATGTTGGTATGGACAGATGACAGCATGGTTTCAGTCGCATGGTCTTAACATGGATAGATTACCTCCGCTTCAATACTCCGTGGATGCACCCTCCCCGTCTCTCACACGGACAGAGATCACCAGACTCATACGTCAGGATCTGATTCAGCTAAATACCAAGAGCACATGGATACAGCCGACACAGGAGTTGGGCACGAAGATGGCCTTCTACAGAGAGCATCTTCTCCAACTCACGGAGGACGGCTTTGTGACTAGGCCTGCATACATGGATACACACTTATCTCATGGGATAAGATATGCTATTGGACAGATACGCACATCCTCACATCAGCTCCAGATCGAGACTGGCCGATTTCGAGGGGTGCCGGCAGGGGCCAGGATATGTCACCTATGTAACTTAGAGCCAGAGAGAGAGCTGCACTACACATGTCATTGCCCGGCATACTATGAGATACATGGCCGCTTCCATTGCCTATTCAGAGAAGGGTTCCAACCTTTTTCTAGAGTCATGAGATACAAGGATCAAAGGTGTCTCGGATTGTTCCTGCTAGAGTTGCGCAGACTTAGGGAGAGCTTGCTGAGGACATCAGGGGAAAGACGGTCTCAGAGACGAATCACAGATTTCTTTACACCAGTCAGAGGAGAGCCAACGGAGCAGTCATTACAGCAGATCTCAGAGCCTACTAATACTAGAGGTACACTGCTTGAACGAGCCACTGAGCTTGGCAGATCCAAACGTCCACGACCTCGGGGGGTCTCCCACTATCGACGAAGGCTGCAACAGAAGATACAGATCACTCTAGCTCGACATGCAAGACGCCCAACCAGAGTACTGACCATGGAGGATGTCAATGAGATCCGACAGCAACCGATGAGAGATTATCTGAACCCACACCCCCCCCCCCCCCAATTTCCTTTCTCCTTAGTGTTTTAGTGTTAGTTCTTTGTAACTTTGTAATTTCTGTACTCAGACATGGTATCAGATTCACCAATTGTAACTTTTTGGTCTCATAGGTCATTTTGGCCTTTTGAAGACGTTAATATAACTCTCTCTCTCTCTCTCTCTCTCTCTCTCTCTCTCTCTCTCTCTCTCTCTCTCTCTCTCTCTCTCTCTCTCTCTCTCTCTCTCTCTCTCTCTCTCTCTCTCTCTCTCTCTCTCTCTCTCTCTCTCTCTCTCTACTGCTGACGCGCGCGCAAGTCAAGCCTTTCTCCCTCAGGCACAGGCCAATGCTGTTGCTCTCTCTCTCTCTCTCTCTCTCTCTCTCTCTCTCTCTCTCTCTCTCTCTCTCTCTCTCTCTCTCTCTCTCTCTCTCTCTCTCTCTCTCTCTCTCTCTCTCTCTCTCTCTCTGACTGTTGCGTGTGCGTCTGCTGCCTGCTGCTGCTGACGCGCGTGCAGGTCAAGCCCTTTCTCCCTCAGGCGCAGGCCAATGCCTGCTGCTCGCGCGCAGGCTGTCTTAGTCTTAGTCTCATTTTCAATAACAGAGCATCCCTCTCTTCATGTATGAGTGAGGCCGTCAATCTGCGAGTCTCAAGAAGTGGCCTATCAGTACGATCATCACCAATACGCACAATGGCGAACACGAAAGAAAAACTAGCCACTCCACCCAAAACAGAAACAGGTACAGGTACAACTACAGGTACAGGGACAAGCACAGGTACAAGGAAAAACACAGGTACAATCACAAGAATGGACGGTCCAGTTGTATGCTCTATGCAAGACATATGGCGTTTCATTACATCTATGCAAGAAATGATGATGAGGCAGAGTGAGGACATTAAGAAACTTGCTCTCAAAAACCAGGAGTTAGAGCACACAATCAAGATGCAGGACCTGAAAATCATGCAACAAGAGGAGAAATTTCAAGCATTACAAGACACTTTAAACAAGCAGGTAACTACCCAAGAGGAGAAGCTTGCAAATGTATGCGACACACAACAAAATGTACTTGTGCATGCAAACTCATGGGCAAATGTAGTAAGGAATGGCCATGCGAATTCACATGCTATATCACATGCGACAAATGGGTATGTAAATGTGGATGAGACAGAATACCATGAACGTGAGAAACGCAATATGAACATTGTGATTCGTGGCGTACCCAAATCTGACAATGAAAAAGTGCTCACATTGAACACGGATGTAACAGTTATCATCATAGACAAGTTTGGAATGCAAGACGTGGTCGTATACGGGGCACACCGTTTGGGCCAAAAAAGAGCCGAGGGAAATCGTGCGATTGTATGCACATTGTTAGATGCGCACAAACGAGCCATCATCCTTGAGAATGCACGGATTTTCTTAAAAGATAGCACAATCTACATTAGTGAGGACAGAACGTCCATGCAACAAAAAAAACGGAGACAGGCATATGAAGAACGCATCCCCTACTACGGGGACATCACAGGAGACATGACAGGTAGGGACCCATGGAATCACAGATATACACGTAACAAGTTGGAATTGTCGGGGTTTCCCTTGGCACAAAGGAGATGGTCTGCAAGAAGTTTTGCCTAAAGCAGATGTACTTTTTTTGCTTGAAACATGGGAACATGATGCATGCTGTATCCCTTGCATTGAGGGATATATGACACAATCCATATGGATGCCAAGTATGAAAATGAGGGGTCAAGGTGGGGTTGCAGTAATGTACAAGGAGGAATTGCACAAGGTGATCAAAATAAGCAAGGTTGATGAATATAAAAGATATATCTGGATCAAAATTGAGACAAAGGATAAGCTAATACTCCTTGCTGGATGCTACATACTGCATAGAGTGTCGTCATTCTATAATGCCTTCAAAATAGACAAAGGAGATCCTTTTGGAGAATTGTATGCAGATATTGAAACCTACACAAAGAGGGCATAGTCATGCTTATGGGAGACTTGAATGCTCGTATAGCACACACTCAAATGCAAGTTGTGGATTTCACACTACATCCTGCCAATAAGGAGGGATATGACACCCCCGATCCTATGTGGGAGAGGTGCTCTCATGACCAAATAACAAATCCACAAGGATCAGCCTTGATGAGCATGATGAACTCCATGCAAATATTAGTCATAAATGGATCGCGGAAATTTGCAAACTCGGGTAAATACACATGCTACACGGCCAATAAAGGGATGAGCACCATTGACTACATGTTGGTTAGTTACGATGGATCACACATAATACATGATTTTGCGGTGGGAGAACGATCCCCAAACTCGGACCACACACCCATTCACGTATGGTTACGAGTGCCCACACAAAGGAAGGAAAAGATAGCAGCAGAGCCGACTTGGTCATACAAAATGCAAATAGACAAGAAAAAGGAATATGCGACTTTTCTTGATAGCATACTCATGGTACATGACATGCCCTGCAATGTTGAAGACACGTGGCTAATTTTCAAACAAGCAATGATCACAACTCTTGAAGTTGTAATGGGTAGAGCTCGCAAACAGAAGAAAGATGCACAAGGCATGCCACATAATTCATGGTTTGATGAAGAATGTAAGGCAGCGAAACACAGGTTGAGAATGACACTCAAATCAGAGGAGGAATGGACACCTTTAGTCAAAGAATATAATGCACTCCTATGAAAGAAAAGAAGAAGATATGAGCTGGAAAAAGAACAAAAAGAGATCAAGCATTTCAAAGAGAACCCGAAAGGGGCATGGCGGAAAATGAAAGGGAAACGACAGGATATCATGGGAGACATCAGCCAAGAAGAAATGTATGCTTATGTGGAACAACTTTATGTACACAAAGATGCTAAGGAAATGATTGGAAATCAACCCGAGTTGCAAACGAAAGAACCCTTGACTATGAAGGCAACTCTAAAAGGTATACAAAAGCTTGAGAATGGGAAAGCACTAGACACCAATAACATGAGCTCGGAAACGCTGAAATGGTCAAGCAAGGTGGCCAAGGAATGGATCCATAGACTCCTAAATCAAGCAGCCACGCAAGATCTACCCGCAGATCGGCAAGAAAATTGGATTAAGGCCTTATTCAAAAGTGGGGACAGAAGTCAGCCAGAAAACTATCGCACTAATATGGTTGGTTCATGCATGGCAAAACTCTTGGGTAGCATTTTGGAAAAAGAGATCAGTGTATGGGCTGAATGTAATGACAAACGTGCAATTGGTCAAGCAGGCTTTAGATGTCAATACAGCACTATAGATCACCTCATGTCGCTCAGAGTATTGATGGAAGAAAGCCGATTGAAGGGCAAAACTTTGTATTGGTGTTTTGTGGACTTCAAAAAAGCGTTTGACACAGTTTGCAGAGATGGTTTGTGGAAAAGAATGGAAAACATTGGAGTACCGATACACCTTAGAGCGGCGGTGGCTCGTCTCTACAAAAAGGTGAGATGCACGTTGAAAATGCAAACGGGTTTCTCCCAAGAGTTCGAAAGTAACATGGGAGTGAAACAAGGCTGCCCTCTGTCCCCAACACTTTTTGGATTACGCATAGATCAACTTGAGGACTTCATACAACAAGCACTCGCACAAGAAGAAGATAGACCAAGTATTGGAGCTTTCATACTTTGGCTTCTCATATATGCGGATGTAGTCCTTTTTGCATATAACCTCAGGTCATTACAAAGATCAATGGATGCCGTGCATGCTTTCTGTGAAGCTACGGGCTTAGCTATCAATGTGAAAAAGACGAAGATTATGTCCATAAGAACACACAAAATAGAAAATCAGCCCAAGGTGATGTATCATGTACCTAGACCAAGCAATCGAAGTGGTGGATAGTTTTAAATACTTGGGAATGGATATTCCTTCCAATCATGCATGGGGAAGTCGTGTAAGAAGCAGACTTGATGCGGGCAAGGCCAAATACTACCAATTTGAGAATATGTGTACACAAAGCAATATCCGAAGATGGGAGATCAAAGCAATGGTATTTGAAACATGCGTAGTACAGACCATACTATACGGGGTGGAAGTTTGGGGTGCTAGCATATCGGCGAGTACATGGAACGAAATAGAAAAGATACAAAAGAAGTTCTTATGTAGACATCTTGGGGTCAAAACGACGACACCATACTCCGTGATGATGTTGGAAACAGGCAACAGGCCATTAGAAATGAAAGCATTGCAGAGAATGTACAAATACATTATGAAAGTGAAGAAGATGTCTCCCAATAGAATACCACAAGTGGCATGGGGAGTCGGTTGTGCACCACAAAAAACCAACAAGAGCAAAATCCTCTCCTCAAGTCTGGTACAAGACATCAAGAGATGGTTTGCAAGATGGAATGTGGAAGCATATGTAGACATGCCTATCGAAGAAGGAAAAGAAGGAGATTATATGCTGAATTTTGAGCTGACAGCGCTAGACAATCTCCACAACAAATGGAAGACGGCTACACACAGATCTAAATTTGAATACTACTGCAAACATGTACACACAAAGTATTGGGAGGCATACAAAATGTCAGAAACACAAGTTCACATAAGAACTCCTATGTGTCACCGAGCAAGAAGAGCCATCACTATGATGCGTATGAGAGCTCACAGGCTGAAAGTAGAGACAGGAGGATGGCTGAAAATTGATGCAAGCCAAAGACAATGCACCCAATGCAATTTACAAAAGATTGAGGATGAGACACATGTGACTCTAGAATGCCCCGCATACACTGACATACGCGTTGATTTTCAACAGCTTACAAGGGGATGCACTACTCTTGAGCAATTGCTCTCTAAAACCGACCCATCTCCTACAGCTCTAGGCATATACCTAGCCAGTATTCTAGAACATCACACACTACTCATGGAAAAGGCAAAGGGTGCTACACACCACACACCCCCGCAAGGGGAGTTTGCTTAGAGTTTTCTAGGGTCCCATGGGTCATTTTGGCCCCCCGAGGACGTAAATATCAAATCAAATCATCTCTCTCTCTCTCTCTCTCTCTCTCTCTCTCTCTCTCTCTCTCTCTCTCTCTCTCTGTGTGTGGAAATTGTCTGGGTGTGGTGGTGCAACCATCGCGTAAGGTGCAGCAACCATCGGCAATCATATTGGCAGTTTTGATCATGTAAGTGAATGAGCCATCGGGTAAGGTGGTGCAACCATCGCGTAAGGTACGGTGCTCCAGCCAGCCCGTTGCACAGAGCTCTCTCTCACGCTACGCATCAGCTTTGGAGTAGGACAGCAGTAGGTGACACACCACCTCTGCAATAGGTGCACGCAAGCAAATGCAACAGGTATGCACATGCTACAGGTACAGCAGGCAGTAGCAGCACATGCAAAGCACCCAGCAGGTAGGGTCTGCTAAGCACTCTACAACCAGTGTGAAAGAGGTCTGCTGGGCAATTTTGGGCTGCAACCAGTCCCCCTTACTGTCTCGTCTTTAAACAGTGAGTGATCTAGCTTGGACGGCAGACCAGCACATAGTCAGCGAATACAGCCGCTATACAGTTTCAGGCCGAGAGGGTGTGAACAGCGCATGACGGTGGATAGCAACAGGAAGGCCTCATGCAAAGTGCCTGAGGAAGGACCAATCAATTGACCTCGGGGATGATGATATTTACGAAACCCTGCCTAAATCAAAAGCGCCATTTAGGCAGAGGATTCAAGAGAGCACACTGTCACCAGGCTCTATGAGATCAGAGAAACTTTCTAGAGTCGAAGATGACTTAATGTATGAGAAGGTGCAGGTGATGATTAAGGCAGAGCTAAGCCTTTTGAGAACTGACATTGAAAAAGAGTTGTATGCAACTGCAGAGACTTACAAAAAAGCTATATATACAGATATGAGGAAAGTGTGGGACAAAGAGATGCTTGGTAAACGTGAGATGTAGACATAATTGAAGACCGAAATGCAAGCTAGTCAGGGCAGAAGTGAATGTAATGGAATGCATGATGCAAAAAAGATTAGAGGATGCACTTGCTGCTTTCGAATCATGGAAATAAAAAATGAATGAAAAGGATGCATTGATTGAAGCACTAAAGGGAGAACTTGCAGCTTGCAAAAATGCCCCCGCGAAGGAGGCAGAAATTCAACCCTCAATGATAAAGGAGCTCGAAAGCATTGAGGAGCAGGTGAAAACTCTACGAGAAGAGGAAGAGCAGAAGGCACGTACAACCTCTTCATGGGCAGAGCACCTATTCAAAACACAAGAGAAGCTTGATAAAGCTGAAAAGTGGATCGAGGATGCAAAGAAAGGAAACGATAAGATGAATGAAGCTACACCGACATCCACTATCATCAATATGACAATTGATGAGGAGCAAAAGAGGAAGACTAGAGCCCTTCATGTGCGTGTTACAAGTTTCAAAGACACTCGAAAAGTAGATGAAGAAGTGCAGGAGCTCTTGAAGCACATGGGCACACACACAGGTGCTTGGAGAGTGGGCAAGAAGGGAAGTGATGAGAAAGGAAGTCCCAAGGAAAGAGCACTCATTATACGTTTCCCTACGTTGGAAGCTAGGAATGTATTCCTGAAGAAGAGACCAACACTCAAGTAAACCGGGATATTTTTGTGTGATGACCTCACTCTAACACAAGTAGCACACATGCAAGAGCTGATGCCAGAGATCAAGGCAGTGAGGGAGAAAGGGAAAATTGCTTTCTACAGGGGAGGGAGAGTAGAAGTGCTTGGAAAAACGCACCTCATGACGGTGCGAGACCTATGGGACTAACCTTAAAATGGCAACATGGAATTGTAATGGATCAATGAAGTTGGATGTAGGCGCGTTTGAGGATAGCTTTAAGGAAAGAGACCTTTTTTTGAACTCAGAGATGCATCAGACGCCTTGCGCTAGAGTGATGGGATACTATTGGGAGACTACTTGTAGGCAGGATGTGAGATCAACGCATAGAGGACGTGGGTCAGGAGGTGTGGAAGTCCTTTTCAAGGAGGAGTTTCAGCCCCTCATTTGTGTTGTTCGGAGAGATGAGAAGGCCAGTTATATGTGGGTCAAAGTGAGCGGAGACAGGGAGGCCACTCTACATTGCAATATGCTATTTTGCCCCGAGCACATCTCATTATGCATCACCCAAGGGACAGTCACCCTGCATGATATTGGATGAGGACATGGGAGTTCTTTAGGGATGGAGATGTCATTCTCTTGGGAGACTTTAATGCCAGGACGGGCCAGTCTCATGCAGCTTTCTATGATACCTCAGAGGAAATGTTGAGAGACTTGGATGTTAATGATATGGGACTGGCCAGGTGTTCGCAAGATGAGGAGCACACTAGATATGGGGGATATTTGATAGATAGGGGACTGCACATGGAATGGCTATCTTGAATGGCCTCTAGAGATTTCCAACGTCGAATTGGTTCACTTGTCTCCCTCATAGACATGGGGCTAGCACAATGGATTATGTTTTGGTCCAACCCAGTTTCATACAGGACTTTACAGACGGGCCCAAGCCTATCGCGGTAGTAGTAGATCACGCCCTCCTGATGTTTACTATCTCATTCCAATTCAACACAGCTCAATTGGCATAGACATCTATGCATACCCGATACACTTTTACTTCTGAGACTGATTCTATCTACATAGATGACGCTTATGCACGGAGGATCCCGAGAGACCTCTAGAGGAGCTCACTTATATACTGACAGAGACACTGTAGGATGCAGCAATAGAGGCATACCCACACACTGAGCCTGGGCAGTGACAACGCTTTGGGAGCTTACCCCAAAATAGCTGGCATGATGAGGAATGTAGAGAGACCAGAGCCCGACTTTAGAGGGAGGTGCTTCTAGGAGTCATCACTCACAAGTAGTCACGGATTGTTTCTCGACGGTTGGTGCGATGCAAGAAGAGGGCGTTTCTAGCTCGAGTAGAGCAAGATTTATACCAGGTGTTTTGAGCCAGGGTTCAGGCAAGGCATGGTGACTCTTCCATGGGCATTCTCCCCCACCAGTCATCACTTCTACGGAGATATGGGGTCAGTATGCATCATCTCTGTACAGAGTCTCGGGGCAGCCACCTCTTCCGGATTCGCCAGAGCCATGCCCACACACATGTGCTTTCTTTAGCGCCGAGATGGTAAAGAAGGCCATTGACAAGGATGAGGACTAGGAGAGCATATGATCACGATTTGCTTGCAGAGCTTCTAGTAGTGATGTTCAACCGTGCCATGTGCGAGGGCCTACCTAATACTTGGCGTCTGTCTACTATCGTACCTATCTTCAAGTCAGGGACCCTATGGATCCTAGGGACTACTGCACTATCATGATTGGACACACATTGGCACAGTTGTACGCTTCATACGCCTGCAGTAAACTTTTCAAGCCTAGAGATTCAGCAGATGCATAATCAAAAGAATGCTGTGAATCAGTCAGAAGTTCAGAATACCGAAACAGATGAGCAAACGAAATCAGAGCAGTTGGTTGCTATTTAGAAGTTGCAAGAGACAGCGAGTGTGAAAGATAAAGCAAATGCAGAACTCAGTGGAAACGATGAGAAGGCTAAGGAGAGTAAACCTGATGAAGAAATGGTGGATGGTGAAATTCAGGAGAATTCTGAAGTGAAGGAAGCTGAATTAGAGCAGCCTCATCTGGATCAGGTTGCAACTACTGATTAAAGTTCTTGTTAGGAGTGTGGGGAAGGTTGAATATGCTTATATAGCTCTGAAACTTGGATTAAGTTCCAGGTACTTCAGTGTGTGTGAGTACATTTGATTGAACCTGTGGTTTAAAATAAAATAAAAAGCAGAAAAAGTTTTGAAAGAGGCATTTGACATATTTTGAAGTTTTGATCAAGGATTGTGGGATTCAGGTCTGAATTTAGCAAATCAATTACTGGACTGTGCCATGTGTAAAAGGGAGATTAAGCCTGAATAGACCTTAGGCAGTAAGGAGACGTGAAAAGGCGCTTAGGATTCAGAATTACAAAGCTTTATATATTTTCCCTGAAGCGTGGACCGAACTTGTAACTGATTCCCTGATTGTGAGGGAAGATGTCTTATGCCGCAGTGTTGTGTGTTTCTGAGTCTCTGTGTCTATTGTGAGTATGTGAGGGTGTTTGTTATTCATTATGAGAGAGGGGCATTGAGTATGATGTTTCATGTGTTCAGCGATTCAATATTCAGGTTATGGGTATGTCATGAGTACCTGAAGGGGTAGTTATGGTAGTTATTTATTTCTGTGCATGTATTGTGTCTGGCGTTTGTGCTGTGATACATGATACAACATAGTTCTTTTCCTTTTTTGTCCACAATGCTTTGTGTAGAAGAAAGACAGATCTTGGAGGATGTGTATCGATTACCGGGCTCTTAACAAGATTACCATCAAGAACATGTTTCCAATACCTAGGATCGATGATATACTTGTTAGATTACAATGATCTACTTGTTTCAGCCGAATCGATCTCAAAAGTGTCTATTATCAAATCAGGATTGGTCGTGTAGACATTACAATATCACATTCAAGATGTCCTTTGGATTGTACAAGCTTTTGGTGATACCTTTTGGTCATACAAATGCTCTTGCAACGATCAGTAGGATGATGGATAGGATCTTTTGAGATCATAGATAGTATGTGGGTACTTTCTTCAATGGCATCATTGTTTTCTCGAAGGATAAAGAAGAGCATATAGAACATCTAACTCGAGTGTTCAGAGCACTGCGCGAATACAGATTGGTGATCAACAAAAAAAAAAAAAGAGTTCTTTTTGCTAGGGGTACACTTCTTGTGACATATTGTTATGTCGAAGGGTGTTAGCATGCATCCAATAAAAGTTGAGGCTATTCGCAATTGACCTACATTGTGAAATGTGCATGATGTGAGGAGCTTCTTGGGCTTGTGCTCTACAAGAGGTTCTTTAGACAGTTTGCAGAGATTGTCGTTGGATACCCTGACTTAGAAAGGGATATCATTCATGCGGGAACCTCCATAGATTGTGGCGTTTGAGCAGGTCAAGTAGACTACTGCCAGTGTTGATTTTACCAGATTTACATAAATCTTTTGAGGTTTATTGTGATGATTACGGAAACAGTTTGGGTGCGGTCTTAATGCAAGAGGGCCATGTAGCAACTTATGAGAGTCAAATGCTCGTAGGGACATATGAAAAGGAGCTCTTAGTAGTTATATGTGCTTTGACTCAGTGAAAGCAGTAATTGCTTGTTGCAAATTTCACAGGTACATGGATTATAAGAGTTTGAAGTCTTTAAGCAGATGAGATGCCCCAGCATCCTGTCTCAGTTTCACTTCCAGATTGTGTACTTTAAGGGAAAGAAGAATATAGTTGCAAAAGCTCGGTCTTGCCAGCCACAGATATCCGCTGTTACCAAGTGCATCAATAGGACTTTAATGAGATGTGGGACCAGTATGCTATAGACTTGGGCTTTGGTGAGATCTTGGCCAGGATCAAGAGTGGAGAATAGTTTCAAGATATTCTCTCAGGGGTATTTGATGCAAATACCCTTGAGACACGTGGTTTGTGGCAAGAGATGTTGATACAATCCTCCTTATGTTGGGCATTCAGGCGACACTCAGGGTGTTGAGTGTTACTTCTACTGGACTCAGCTCAAGAAGGACATGGATGACTTTGTGCGGACATGTATAGTGTGTCGGAAAGTGAAGTATGATAGGCACAAAGTGACAGGGCTCCTAAAGCTTTTTCCCATTCCAAACCAACCATGGGAGAGTATAGCTATGGATTTCATCTTCGATCTTCCCAAGACACAGAGTGGGCACGATGGTATTTTGACTATAGTAGACAGATTCAACAAGCAAGCTCACTTCATATCAGTGAAGAAGACAATGAAGGCAAACTGTTTGTCTTGCATATCTTTTAGCTACATTGAAGCTACATCTTCGAAAATAAGACTCAGTGGGAGAAGCATTTTCCATTGGTGGAGTTTCCTTATAACAACGCTAATTACACATCGACAGGAAAGGCACCATTTGAAATTTTCAAGGGTGACAAGGAGGTTCTATTTATATTGTGCATCGAGGACAAGATATTTCAGGCAGATCATTTTGTACAAGATCCGGAGAGTGCTTGTGCTAAGGGTAAGGAGGCTTTGCAGAAGTCTCAGGAATGACATAAGAAGGCATCAGACATGCATTGCTATGACTTGCAATTGAAGGAAGATGCTTCTTAGGTTTGAGAAGGCACGCTTAGAAAGAAGGGTAAGGAGACGCTTTACCCAAAGCCAAGTTTACAATACTATGGGCCCCTCCAAATTTCAGAAAAGATGAACAATGTATCCTTTAGATCGAAGTTTCCATATACTTGGAAGATTCACAATGCATTTCGAATAAGTCTATTGAGACCTTTCAATGTGAAGTGCTAGAGGAGCCAAGACGAGGAGTAATCCGCATATGTATGCCTACAAGGTTGCAAAAGATGAGTGTGGCAAGAACGCTGTCAAAACATACCAATAGTGTGACAAGCCAGTGACGTGGCAGTTCGATGGACATGGGAAATTTGCGTTGCTGATGATAACATGGCATGTTGTATGGACTTCCCATTTTTACACTGGCTGATTTAGCAAATTCCAGTGCTAGCTTTAGGAGCAGATGCTTTTAGAACTTATGCTTTTGGGGTTTTGCTTTTAGCATCCCTTGTAATCTTTATAAGTGCCTATAAGCCACTCTTTGGAGGCATTTGGACGTAGAGATGGCAGATCTGGACCCAACGGGAGTTGAACTTTTGTAGATCAATAATAAAGAAATACAGAAAGAGGCGCGAGTCTTTGGGGCGAACGAGTCTTGGGCTCGAAACTCCGCCACGCCGTGTCAAGTGTGTAGTTTGCAGTTATCTCTGTGTTTTCTTTTGATCCCTCGTCGAAAGCGATTACAAATACCTCTTGGCAACCCGCCATGCCTTAGCCTCAAGCCAAGAATTCTCATAGATAAATACATAGCAAGGGTTCCGACAAATAATTATCACGCCACAATGCGAAACAACTGTTTACCCTAGAGGCCTTGCATCCGGATATGAAGACAAGCTCATTGCTTGTTGTGTTTCCCCCCACGCGCTACTTCTCCGCCCTCCCCCCTAGGTGTTACTTTCCCTGTTCTTTAGCTCGTCTAGCCAGTTTTGCTTTCGCCGTCTTGACTTCTTTCCTGCGTCCTCGTCTCGTCATTTTCTTCTACACAACTCTGCCCCAGAGGTACTCTACCGAAGCCCCCTTGCCCGACCTCATAGAGCCGACCATCCGACTTCCTCTATCGCCGACGGAGCAAGCGAGCCTTGCAGCAGAGGTGGAGTGCCTTCATGCCACCTCTGTCATCTGCAAGATTCTCGGCACTAGACCCAGCAAAGGTGAGGTGTGCGACCTCCTCTAGGCCCACCTCCTTGTGGAGGTGGAAAAGATCATCGGCACTCCTCGTGTGTGGTTACTGCTAGATCGAGTTAAAGACTCTCAAGATGACTTCCAAGGTCAGTTCGATGAGCCCACTGGCCATCCAAGCAGTCAGGGCTCATTTTCGACAATGGCGCCATGGTTTTGGCCTGGCTACCAATATTCTTATCGAGGAAGCAGACTTGCCCATTTCAGTTTTCTTCCTTGGCCTAAGGAGAGAGTATCTCTCGCTATTATCCAGGATTGGGATTGTGTTGGAGATCCCACACATGACGGCTTCAGCCGCTGCCAAGGTAGCAAGTATACCTACTGTACACGTTTTGGTTCGGGACACCCACTCTCCCCCGAAGGTAGTCCTTTTGCCTAGGGTGAGTGGTAGCTAGCTCCACTAGAGCGTGGAGTATTCGGGTCTCCCGAGCCAGTACTTCATTTGCAAACAAATGGGCCATCTCGCAAAGGCTTGTCCTTGCAGGAAACCTCGACCCACGACATTTGCTCAGCCTCCCAAGGCTGGACAAACACATCAATTAGAGACATGGGATGTAGAGGCAAACATTTTTCAGTGATGTGGCCAACCAGCTGATGGCTAGCAGCAGTTACATGGCCGTCGCCGCCAAGGACAAGCTCGTCACACCGCCCCCCCTGTTGACTGACCTACGACAGGCAGCACCATTGAGTTCCTACAGTGAACCGTTTTGACCCTCTGCAGCAGGATACTTTTGAGGAGCGTACGGAACCGTTTTGACCCTCTACAACAAGATACTTTTGAGGTGCCTCCCTCCGCTTCAGCCTCTCCTTCGCCACCCCCTCACCCCCCCCCTCACCCCTCTCTCTCCCCCTCCTAGCTCTCCCATCACCCCCATAGCGTCCTCTTTTGGCCCTACCCAAACCACCACTGGCTCAGGGGATAGGACACTCCTTAGCAGCTCAGAGATCTCTTGGCAGTGCTTTCGCTCTACGAGTAGGCCAGCTTGGGAGGGACTGCCGTTCTTGAGGACGCCACTTGTGGTGCAGAGGATGCAACCCTACGAATTGCACGTTCTTCTTGGGCATGTGTTGGATAGTCACTTCAGACACAACTTTCTTGAGGTCGCTCGGATACAAATTACTCTCCATCCAAGCCGGCCTCATAGATTGCGAGGTTGGCTACTGTGACAACATTCGTTTTCTCTCAGTAACCCCATAAGGATTGTCTCATGGGGGGCCTAGGTGGACCCCAGTTTCTACGCGAGAGGGGTCGCTTGCGGTAGGAGCTACAGAGATGCCTTGTGGGTGGCACAATAGATATTCTTATGCTCCAGGAGCACCACCTTTGTGAGAGCCGTATTCAGCATTGTGGACAGATCTTGCGTGGCCGTTATGGGACTTTTTGGTTTGCTGCTTTTGGGCCTGGTAGGCATTCAAGGAGGTGTATGCATGACTATTGCAGACTCATGGCAGCAGGCCATTGTGGGCAGAGGTATTCTTGTTCACAAGTTAGTGATTAATGCAAAGAAAATTGAATTTTTCCTACCAGAGATACACTTTTTGGGACACATTGTGTCAGCAGCAGGAGTGCAAATGGATCCGGCCAAGATAGAGACTATCCATGATTGGCCCCGACTTGAAGAATGTCCATGAAGTAAGAAGCTTCCTGGGACTGTGTTCGTGCCAAGCAAAGCACGGTGGGTCACCATGCAGTTTCAAGGTAGCCTTGTGTGCTTCAAGAACATTTATGTGTCCAACCATACGAGTGCACGGGCTAGGTTTTGGTGACACATTGTGGAGTCCTTGCCTCATGCAGAGCAGTGGTGTATTGGGGGAGACTTCAACATGCTAGAGGATCCCTCAGATAGAATTGGAGGCAACCATGCTACTGCTCATGGTGTTGAGCTGGCTACTTGAGAGCGCCTATGGTGACTTTGAGGATTTTGGATGTATAGCAGCATGCAGGCTTTGTATGGCCCTCTCTTTCTCTCTATCTGTGTGCAAATTAGGGGACATGAATCTATCTAAGGTACAGATCATTTCTATGCTAGTGATCACATTTTGACATGGGTGGTTTAGTATGCATTTTGGCAGGGACTACTTTTTTGGATCATGCACCAATGATTCTTACCATGTCAGATAGACAAAGGAGTGGAGGTGTCATGCTGCTCATGCCAGAGAGGATTTTGATGGATATAGAGCTCAAAGAGCAAGTTACAGCGCTTTGGATAGCGGGTATGGACGCACAGGGAGACCTTGCTGCTAGAGAAGCCTCTGGCCTTGTGGAGCTTAGTCTCTTCTTCCTCCAAGAGTCTACTGCTTGTTTAGCTGCGACCAAGGAGGAGAAGCGGATCTGACGAGGCATTGCTAGAGGATGCAGGAGGGTCCCCGAGTAAGCCCTTGGATGGAGGAGCAGATGCAGGAGGCTCAGCAGGAGCTAATCACCAAGTTTGCCTTCCATGTCAGGCATCTCAGTGGACTGAGGTGGTTGACAAAGTTACTAGTGAGTTCTTTGAGATGGTGGTTCCTCGCCACACGCACATCAGTGTCTGCCCACAGCTGAGGAGGCCCAATGGGTCAGTTGCTACAGAGCCCGAGGATATGTACACAATTTGACTTTTACCATGAGTTTCTTTTAGTCGAGCCACAACGTTGAGATGCATGCAAAGAGCAAGTGTGGGCCCAAATGCGCTAGAGGCTAGAGAGTCCTTACCAGCTAGAGGAGCTTTAGGAGGCCCTCAAGGCACTTCCCAGGGGTAGCTCCCAAAAGAGGATGGTTTGACTCCGAGCTTCTTCTTGGAGTACTGGGAGCTGCTTGGTCGAGACCTTTGTATTGCCTACGAGCACATTTTGCACACTAGGAGATGCCAGACAGCATGAGTGAGGGCCTAATCTTTCTTATCTCCAAAGAAGGAGGTCCTTGGACGAGATTCAACAATGGTGACCCATCATCATTCTCAACTCAGCCTACAAAATCTTAGCAAAGGCTCTGAGTTTGAGAATTCAGCAACTACTTGAGAGCATTATACATGAGAGAGCAGCTTTGTCCAGGAGTACATCATCCTTGACAAAAATTTCACCTTTTGGGAGGCAACTGCCCTCGCACGCCTCCGAGGAGAGGATCTTGTGGTACTCCTCGATTTTGCGAAGGCGTATAACAGAGTTGACTTGGGTTTCCTTGAGGGCACCATGCGTTGAATGGGGTTTTCCAATGCATGGATTAGGGGAGTGTCAACTCTCTACAAATGTGCACACAATCCAAGTGTTGTTGACAGGGGAAAGAGGAGAATGCTTCATGCTTACAAAATTGGTTCGATAGGGCTCGCCTCTTGCTCCCTTCCTTTTTCTCTTCTATGCCGAGGGGATGAACAGGTTTTTGACCTCACAAGAGGTTGGTTTGCGTGAACTACAGCTGCCTGCCTATTCGGGGTGAGGGGCTTTTGGATGCTGAGTTTGTTGATGACTCAGACATATTTCTGGAGGGTCGGGAGGCCAACTTTCAAGGGTGGGAGCAATCTCTTGAGGTGTTCTGTTGTGTGTCGGGAGCACTAACAGAAGACTGTGGCTTTTTGGGTTGGTAGTGCTCCCATGCCTAATTGTTTGCGTGGAGAGGGTTTTAGGTGGATCCCCGAGGGACACCAGGACTAGGTGGGTTGTCAGGGTGGTCGGATCCATCGCCAGAGAAGCAGATTGCTCCTCTCCTCCTTTCCACCAAGAGGAAATTGCTCCATTGGAGCTCAGCACGGCTTTCTCTTGCTGGCAAAGTTCTGATGGCCAATCAAGTGCTGTTGGCTACTATGTAGTACATCACATCTTGCTGGATTTTCTCTAGCTGTTGCATTAGCCATCTAGAGAGGTTGATCATGAACTTTTTGTGGAGAAGGCAAGACACACAATTGGCTGAGGCGAAAGTCTCCTGGCAGGTCATCACTTTACCTTGTTCTTGAGGGTTGGGGATCATAGACCCAACACGGTAGAGTAGAGCCCTCCTTGGGAAGCTTGTGGTCACAGGACTTCTTTCAGCAAAGTAGCCACGGAAAAAGCTGCTGCTTCACCGGATTCAGGCAAGGGTTCGACAGACGGGAGGCCCATGGAACCCTCTCACCGGCCGGCTTTTCATAGAGATGCGTAGAGTAAGTGTGAGCAAGAGATGGGAGGATCGCTTCGCCGCGAGCCTTCTTTGGTCTTGGGAGCAGTTGCGGGGTGGCCTTGAGCAGCACTAGCCCACATGCATTGAGGAGCGTTTGAGGCAGCCACTTGTCTGGAACCCTATGGTCAACACGCAGCAAGGCCACATGGTTGGTAGCAGACCTCATGTCTCTTGGGATCCCATGGCAGAGGGTCCAGCCCACACTTTTGGGGACTTGCTGCAGTTTACAGTACTCTCAGACGGGAGGTTCAAGACACTCAGCTGCAAGGCATGAGGGGGGTGCAGAGCATGTGTCAGGATATTGTAGAGGCTATACTTGAAGAGTGGCACACCCCTATGGAGCCAGCAGCTTCTGTTGGATGGGGGCTTTCGCACGACTGGAGGTCCTCATTTAAGTTAGTTCTTGCTCAGACACAGGATCTTGCATGCTCTTCGGGGTTCGGAGGGAGCGCCGCCTCCACAGAGTCACTGTCAGGCACCAGAGGTGGCTGATTGTTGCTTGCAATGGATCAAAGTTGTGGTCATTAATGGGAGGACTTGTGCATAGACCCCGACCAAACAAATCTTGACTTAGGACACTGGCACGTTTGGGCTTGGTAAAGCCTTCCTTTGGTGCGAGTAAATTGGGACCCGGGGAGTGGTTCTGGAGGGATCCCTTTACTCCAGCTGATCACCCGGGTACTTCTTTCTTCCACTACACAACTCGGCTTGGTCGCCACATATTGACAGCATAGAGAGAGGCTTGTCGTGCTGTAGCATCTCACTAGTAGGAGAAGGGTCTCACGTCCGAGTTCTTGGCAAGGTTTTGGGAGCGCCTATGGGACAGCAAACAGCCGAGGCATGTCACCATGTTCCTGTGGCTACTTGTACATGAAGCTATCGCAGTGGGGAGTTGGTTGGTGCACAGTAGCCTCTTGGCAGTATGTGCCGCCTGTGACCACCCCTTGAGACTCAGCATCACTGTTTGTGGGAATGCCCCATGGCACAGTAGGTTTGGCTTGATTCTTCGGGTGATGCGTGCACTCTCCATAGTCAGCCTGTACGCTTGGGGTGTTGCAGCTTGGTCCACACTCATGGGCCCAACACTAGGTTTTGAAATGGCTTCTGCCAACAGGATGATTGTGATACAGGAGGGACGGCCTACACTTCAGCCAGCCACAAAGCTAGTTCCTCAGGAGTGGAGCAAAGATAAGAGAGTTGTGTTGGCAGCTCATTTGCAGTCTCACACACTGGTTCATCTGGCGCGCCCACTGCTTCCGCGTCTTCGAGGCTCGACCTATCCCACCATTTGTTTGGAGCTGGTCCATGCCCTCAGGGGCGAGTTTGAGAGACTTCGGGGTAGCTATGACCGCATGTGGGAGCGCCAAGAGGCCTCCTTGTGACTTTGGCGCTCAAGGCCCTTCACCTTGGTTCATGGCGCGCCTAGCTGGCAGTACTGCCCACCAGCGTGGTTGTTTCCTCCCCCCATCTCCTCCTTTAAGAATCTATGTAAATATCTTTTCTTTTCACTGGGAGAGTCTCTCCACATGTTGATGTAGCGCTCTCTAGCACGGGCAATTTGTAGCCCATTGGGCAATTTTTCTTAACTAATGGAAGGATCTTTTTCTTGGAAAAAGAAAATACATAGCAAGGGGTACTTTTGAGGAACGACAATCATGCACAAAGCTACGACAATCGCTTGCCGGACATGCACCAGATCTGAGCATGGGACTAGAGGATCAGGAGGTGTAGCAGTTCTTTTCAGAGAGGAGCTCCAGCCACTACTGCACATAGTTCGGAGAGATGATCAGGCCAGATACATGTGGGTAAGGCTGAGGGCAGAGACTGGACGTTTCTTGTACCTCGCCGTATGCTATTTTCCTCCCAACACTTGCAGTATATGCTTCACCCAAAGGACAGTCTCCTTACTCTATACTTGATGATGATATTTGGGAGTTCTCCAGGGATAGAGACATCATACTATTGGGGGATTTCAATGCCCATACAGGCAGTTCACAGACGGTTTTCTATGACATCTCAGAGGAGATGCTCAGAGAGCTAGAGCCAGAGGAGATGGGGCTTGAGAGATGCTCACACGACAGAGAGCATACGGAGTATGGGAGATACCTTAGGGAGATGACGACTACTCTCAGTTTAGCCATACTGAATGGCTTACCGACCTTCCCATCATCTACAGGTTTTACTTGTTTTCCACACAGACATGGGGCCAGTACTATAGACTATGTTCTGACACATCCGAGCTTTATCTCTCACATTTAGGATTTTACAGTGGGGCCTAGGCCTGTTGGGATAGCAGTAGATCATGCGCTTTTGACATTATCAGTCTCCTTTGAGTACAATACATCTCAGGCCTCACTGGGTGCTAGACATCCACGCTATACTTTTACACCAGAGACTGGCTCACTCTATGCACAGGAGATACGTAGACTTTTATGCACATCAGAGCCGATCACATCTATGCTGACACTGAAATTACACGGGGCAGCGATAAAGGCATACCCACACACTTAGCCTGGTCAGAGACGTCGTTCTGGGCACATGCCTCAGAACAGCTGGTATGATGAGGAGTGTCGACAAAGGAGAGCTCAGATCCAGCGGGAGCTTGCATTAGGAGTGATCACCTATAGACAGTCTCGTATTGCTACATGACGACTAGTACGACGGAAGAAGCGAGCTTTCTTGGTCCAGATGGAGAAGGATTTATATCAGCTCTTCCTTAGTAGAGATTCAGGAGAGGCTTGGCGTCTATTCCATGAGCAGTCTCCCCAACCAGTGATTACTTCTACGGAGATATGGGGGTAGTATGCAGCATCATTATACACTGTACCTGGATACCTGGATAGCCACCACTACCAGATCCACCACAGCCATGTCCGGCTATGAGCACTTTCTTTACCATTGAGATGGTAAAGGAGGCCATTTACAGGATGAAGACAAGACGGGCACAAGATCATGAGGGTTTGGTAGCAGAGCACATTATACATGCTGGGGACTTGCTGGCAGAGATGCTTGCACGGTTGTTTAACCGTGTCATGTGTGAGGGCTTTCCTGAGTCTTGGAGATTGTCTACTATTGTACCTATCTTCAAGACAGGAGACCCCACAGTGCCGGGGAATTACCATACTATCATGGTAGGACACACATTGGCACGGTTGTATGCATCCATCCTTGAGCATAGGCTGAGCAGTTGGGCTGAGACTATGGGCATACGGGCACCTGGACAGGCTAGTTTCAGGAGAGGTTTCTCCACACTGATCATGTCTTTACACTCAGAGCTATCATTGAGGAGGGTTGGGCACATGGTAGACGGATTTATTGTAGCTTTGTGGACTTTTGCAAAGCTTTTGACACAGTACCAAGGGTTAGATTGATGCACCGACTTATGGAATTCGGGGTATCCACAGAGTTGATATGGGGGATTATGGCATTGTACAGTTCAGTGATGGGTCATGTACGCACCCCAGAGGGGATATCTGACATAGTTGACTCCACTATCGCAGTGAAACAGGGATGCCCATTGTCCTCTACTTTATTTGGTATGTATGTTGATGAGGTCTCTGATTATATTGACAGAGGTGGAGATAGAGGTGCTCAGCTTGCAGGGACATGGATCCCTCTTTTATTGTATGCTGACGATATCGTGTTGATATCAGACTCACCAAAGGGTATGCAGAGACATTTGGACGCATTGCATAGTTTTGCAGGGGATAGTGGATTGTCTGTCAATCTTAGTAAAACCAAGGTCATGGTATTTGATACCACACCACAGTGGGTCAGGAGATCAGCACCTACATTCACATATGGTCAGGACAGTATGGAGTACACTGATGCATACACATATCTTGGGGTGGTCTTTAGAGGACCGAGGTTCACACTAAAAGTGGCAACAGACACTAGATTGACTCGTGCCTATGCAGCCCTAGGTGGTTCAGTTCCAAGAACCTCGAACAAAGCTTTGGCTCTTCGACACTCTTGTCGCTTCAGTTATGCACTATGGGGTTCAGGTTTGGGGACCATCTATTGACAGTGCTGGATGGAGTAATATGGAGAGGCCCTTGGTATCTATGATTTCTAGGCTGATTAGAGCCAACGCCTCAGTTCCACATGACATCATACGAGCGGAGCTGGCTGCCCCACCTATGGAGATTGAGGCACTTACCAAATCAGTATCATTTGTACACAGCTTATGGGACACCACGAGGGATAGATATGCTAGGCTTGCTCTTGAGTCATCTAGACAGCTGGCATTATAGGGAGATACATCATGTTGGTATGCACAGATGAGCTCATGGTTTCAGAGGCATGGTTTCAGCATGGACAGGCTGCCCCCTTTCCAGTATTCTCTTGATGCACCATCTTTGGCTCTTACACGGATGGAGATTACTAGACTCATTCGGCAAGATCTTATCCAGCTTGATACTAGGAGGACATGGATAGAGCCATCACGGGAGTTGGGTTCGAAGAGGGCTTTCTATCATAGTTACCCGGAACGCGGAACGGGAACGGCGACGGGATCCCCGCGGAACGGGGGAATGGCTAGGGGTTCGGAACGGGAACGGCGCGGAACGAGAGGTATAAAAAACACCCAAATAGTGCATTTTTTAGCTTCTTGTGTTTAAATACAAGGAGTATTAGAGTGCTTTGACTCTAATACTCACAAAAAACTCGTTTTGAAGACCATTCAATCTTGCTATGACTAGATGATGTGTGTGTGTGTGTGTGTGTGTGAGAGAGAGAGAGAGAGAGGGAGAGACTCGAGAGAGTGAGAGGGAGAGGGAGAGATTTGAGAGAGTGGGAGGGAGAGGAAGAGAGCTTGAAGGCTTAAAGCCTTGAGCCTTGAGAGAGTGAGTCTTGAGAGGGAGAGATCTTGAGAGTGTGAGAGGGAGAGAGCTTGAGCCTTGAGGATTAGCTTGTGGAGAGAAAGGGGGAGGGGGGTGCATTTTATGAGTCCTTGAGGCCTTGCACACTTCAAAAAGAAGCCCAAACATTTACTTCAATTTTTTCAATTTTTGCCAAATTTGTTTGTAGCCGTTGGCCGTTCCAGGGGCATTCCGGAACGTTTTGGGGGCGTTCGGAACGTTCCGGAACGGCCGTTCCGGTTTGCACTGGCCACCCGGAACGTCAAACGTTTCGGGACGTTTCGGAACGTTCGGGAAGGGAACTACCCCCCCGGAACGCCGGAACGGGGGCAAGGGGGCGTTCCCCGGTAACTATGCTTTCTATAGAGAGCATCTTCTCCAACTACGACAGACGGATTTGTCACACGGCCCAGCTACATGGATGCACATCTATCTCATGGGTTACGATGTGCCATAGGCCAGATACGCACATCTTCACACCAGCTTGGGATTGAGACAGGTAGATTCAGAGGCATACCAGCAGACAGTAGGATATGTCAGTTATGCCATGCAGAGCTAGAGACAGAGTTTCACTACATATGTCACTGCACAGTCTACTATGAGATACGGGGACGCTTTCACCGTTTATTCAGAGATGGTTTTGACTCGCTAGATAGAGTCATGAGATATTAGGAAGATGTCTCGGATTTTTTTTACTTGAGATACAGAGACATAGAGACTCTCTATTGAGAGGGCATAGACAGAGACAATCCCAGAGACGCATCTCAGATTTCTTTAGTCCGAGTACCACAAAGGTAGAGGGGCCACTACCACCACAGGACTCGGTTCCCACCCATACACACACTAGTGGTACTCTCATTGACCGAGCTATATAGTTGGGGAGATCGAGATGACCACGACTGAGGAGGGGAGCCACGCAGCACCGAGGGAGATTGCAGCAAAGGATCCACAGGATTCTAGCACGACACCCAAGATAGACCTCATGCCATTGCTATATTGTATCATGGTGACACTTATCCCCGTTTTGTACCTTTGTGGCATTATACCATTGCTCAGCTTACCAGCCACCCATAGGAGTCGGTAGCACTCCTATCTCAGTTTCTAGTTTGTAGTTTTCTTTGTTTGCACCCAAACTTGGTATTAGACTCACCATTGTAATCAGTTTGGTCTCATAGGTCATTTATACCTTTTGTAGACGTTAATATGTCATTTCATTTTCATTTCTCTCTCTCTCTCTCTCTCTCTCTCTCTCTCTCTCTCTCTCTCTCTCTCTCATTAAAGTGAGTTCAACTCTCCTCCTCGGATAGATATTTAAGGTCTCTTGGGATAGTTTCCCACGACATTAAAGTTCTCTTCTTCTTCTTCTCTGCTTGGTCTCATAGGTCATTTTGGCCTTTTGAAGACGTTAATATATCATTTCATTTCATTCTCTCTCTCTCTCTCTCTCTCTCTCTCTCTCTCTCTCTCTCTCATCAAAGTGAAAGGCAGTGCCATCACCTGTTTCCAAAGGCCTTGTTTTATAATGAAATATTGTTTCTACATATCTTTAACAGATTATCTCATATACATGAGTTTTGTCTGCTTAACCATTGTTACTCTTTATGTGCAAAAGATGAGTGAATTCCAAGTTGTGTGCAGATCATTATCACGTTCTCAGGAGTAGACAGGTACAGCCAACTCTTGACAACATGGTATCAAATAACACACATCAACCGCTATTCAATGGCCTCCATCTTCAATGCCCTCGAACGACAGATTCAAGAGGGTCTTGAAAGGCTGGACAGATCTGGCTGATTGATCAAGGCCCAAGCCTTCATCAGTTAGCATACTTTAGGAGCTATTAATGGTATCATAAACGGGGAAAACATGGGATTATCCTCAATGGAACAAATGTGAAATTTTGATTGAAGTTGAACAAGGTCAAAAGTCACACTACTCAATGTCCCCCTTAATACAAATCGGAAAATAAATGTGAACTTTCTCTCACAATGGGCTACGTGTACATGACATAATGCTTAGTTAATGCCCCTCTTACAAGAAAAAGGAAGAAGAAAGGTTTGCCATCAGTAATTTGCCACGTGGTACTAAGCAACAGGCTTTGTCCAATGATCCACAATTTCTCCCAGGAGTTCCATGCTTTACTCCTAATGTGCATGTGCATGTTGTTATATGTGTGCATGTGTGCCATTCAAGGCATTTTTACTTGAACTTCCATTGCATTTTAATATTGCTCCACCATATGCCACTTGGGAAAATGCTTTTGGCTTTTTGGAATGCTCATTCTTTACCGAGATTGTTTTAGTATCTCATAAAGCCAAAGAGAGAGAACAGGTCTATAAAACAAGACATACAATCACCTTTTTTCTCAACGCCCACAAGGGGAGGTGCTTATCCCTTCCAAATATTAGCCATGTTACATGGTAGGGCAAGGCCCGTGTACCATCGGGCAAGAGCCACGCGTAGGTATCACCATGGCCACCTAATTGATGCACCACGTGCTAGGAACGATGGAGAGAACTCATAGCAACTAGCTAGGAACCTCCTCCTCGGGTGGCCCACCGAAGGAGGAGGCAGCACTCAAGTGTCCAAAAGTAAGAGCCCTAGCAACATAAACACTAGGTGAGCACAAGGTGTCCCTCTAGTGATCCAACGCGGGATTTGAACGCACAACCCCAAGATTGAGAGGCCAAAGCCTTACTGTTAGACCAACTCTTTGGGGGCGACATACAATCACCTTTATCATTCATTCAAGTCGCAAGATGCAACAAACACATTAACCATAAAGTGGTTGTGGGTGTGCATGGTCTACAAACAAAGTGGACAAAGGGGGGTTGTGGATGGAGCTCTATACCTATGGTGCTCAATAATACTTTTGCCAATGCCACCTTGGGAGAGTATGCGCAGTTGACATGAAACCCATTTATTTTAGAAACATTTTTGGAACTTCGTGGTTTTGAAACGTATGCCTCTTTGAAGACTAATTTTTTGTTAGTGTGGTTTCCATCTATTCTATATGAAGTTTCAAGTTTCAAGTAAGCCATGACTTCTGTAGCCAAGATATACCTAATTCATATCTTACTTTGACAAGTTGTTCAATGTGAATGATCATTTGGTGTCCATGTATTTGTGTCAACATTTATGTTTTTTTTTTAAACCAAATCTTTGGACGGTGTTTCAAACATGGACCAAATCTTGTTTCTAAGCTTCCTATTTCGAAGCTCCATGGCTACTATGGGTGGGTGTAATGTATCATACAAGGGAGAGCTGTTACTAAGGCTTGCATGGCCATCTTGGGATCATCTATCTACCTTTGCCACCTCTTATGAAGATGCTCTTGATGTCAAGCCAAATGTCCTGAATTTCCCTCCTACGGCAACATGGTGATTTATACCTAGGAGCTCTTTGTCACTTCCTAGTCACTTGCAAGCTATATTCTCCTTTGTTCTATCAAGAATGACCCCTTTGTATACTATCACTCCCTAGTGAGATGTTATTTGCACAAGTTGAAAGGATCCAATAAGTTGGTTTCATATGATGTGATCTCTGTCACTGCTTGCCTCGAATGTGCTTTCTCAAGGTTGACACATCTCAACTAGGAAACAATCTTCTCTTTGATATGGAATCATCATAAGTGCCTCAAAAGAACAACCCCCCCCCCCCCCCCCCCCCCCCCAAAACACACACACCAGAAACTCTAGCAGGGCAGGATACCCGACCCAAAAATCAGTACAACAAACACATTTGCATACAAAGTAGGCCTCAATCTCCACCCTCTTTGCATTGTCTCTATATCCTAGCCTCCAATGGCTTGGATGTCGTTCTACAGTCTCAATCTCTAGCGGATGGGATGACTTTTGAGTTGTCTAGCCAATGTCCTCATCATACCAACTATTTAGGGGCATAGTTCAGATTGTTGGTAGACTTTGGGAAGCTCTCCATGGTAGTTGAGTTTTAGAATGCCAAAATAACCATTCACCTCTATGTGTTATTAAGTCTTGTATTTTCTATTGAAGCCATATGCATTGGCTGAAGCTAAAGTGTCAAGACATAGTAATGAAGGTGGACATGAGAGTGTAAATGAAACATATTTTTCAATCCCTAAAGGGGTAATCCATCAAGAATGCAATGAGCTTTCTAATAGTAGATTATAACCAAAAGATTTATAGACAGGTGATGGTGGTTCTTCAGCTATGTGTGTAAATATATGCAATTATTGGGTTGAAAATAGAGCTCAATGTGATATACCTACATGTTGCATCAAGAGAAGAGAAGTAGTATTGGATGCAATCAATGTATGAACCAAATAAATAAATAAATATGTGTGTGTGTGTGTGTGTGTGTGTGTGTGTGTGTGTGTGTATAGATACATATATATATATATATATATAAGGATAAGATCTTCTCTAATGTTTACATTTGTTTTCTTTCCAAAACAAGCCTTAGTGAAGAAGAGAGTTTGGCCTACATTTGACTTTTGCATGTGGAACATCGACTTTCAAGTTGATAAATGGGTCCCTTCATTTAAGAGATTTTGTTTGTCCTTTAATTTCTTAGGGTTTTCCATAGCATTGCTTTGTTTATTGGGGCTAACTAAAATTACTAAAAACATTTATAGCTCTAAAAGCTTCTTGGTGGTTGAAGGAGTTTTTATAGGAGCTCCCAAAGCAAAATCTTGGAACTTGAAAGGATTGAAAGCCCTACATTTTGTTTTTGAAGCAAAATCTTGGAACTTGAAAGGATTGAAAGCCCTACATTTTGTTTTTGAAGTATAGGCATGATAAGGTCAGTATGTAAGGGATGGGAGAGATGGTACGTAAGTGCAATGGAGAAACATGGGTAATGGAATGGGGTGAACTAACCAAATACTTCCAGAACTCTATCTCGCAATGGTCCCCTTGGCTGTTTAAAGCTGCTGGTGTAATTTCGAACCCTTATTGGAGAGAGATTCCAAGAAGGATGAACAGTGAAGGACTCCAATGGTTTACCCACTTGTGGGATGGTGAAAACAAGTACTGGAAATCCCCTAAGCAATTTGTTGCCCAATTTCAACTCGATGGCATTGAGAAGCTGCTTATCAACAGAGTTGTTGACTGCTGGACAACATTTTGACACCGATTTGGGAATCCACTTTTGAGTGGAAAGCTTAAAAATGGCCCATGAGCAGCCAATTCCTGAAACCTCATACCAAGGGCATATACCAAGCGTTGATGCACGAGACTGATTGGGTCGTCCCTTTGAACAAACTATGGAAGAAGCAATGGTCGGAAGCTTGATGGGTTGAGGTTACGAAGAATATCTGGAATCCATAATGGCCTCAGTTTATGAAGGGTTTTTTGTGGAAGGTGTTGTGGGAGGCTTTGCCGACAGGAGTCAAAATTCAAGCATGTGGTATCGGGTTCGATAGGTGTTCAGGGTGCAGATTGGCTAGTGAAGACCTCGCCCACCTATTCATGGAATGTGCGGCAATCAAAGACTTGGCAAGGAAGGTGTGCAAATGGATACAAAGAACATAGAAGATAGGGTTTTTCAAGAAGGATTTATGTCTTAGTGAGAAATAGTTTCGAAGTCCTGCACTACTAATATATACTCAAATTGTCATATTTTGTTTCTTCAGTAAGGTATGGAAGACTAGGAATTGTCGGGTCTTTAATAGCGACCTCTCTATGGCAAGATTTTTAGAGATTGTACAAGAAAGTAAGGAGCTAATATTTGTGGTAGGTAAAAGGCAAAACTTAGAGAACTGGCTTGTAAAGGACTCGGTTTTGGTTCTAGATATTTCTAAGGTTTGATGTAACCACTTGCCCCCTCCCCCCAACCCAAGGCTTGGCATGAGCTTGATTCTGATTTGTATATTTCTTGATGTCATTCTAATACAATCACTCACAATTGTGAGTTTTGGCAAAAAAGATCAGTATGTAAGAGTCCTATTTGTCGATGTATTGTCCCCTCTCCTAAAGTACAATTTTCTCGTTCTCTTAAGTTTATAGCTAATAAAGTATTCAAGGATTTGATAAAATAAGTTACATACAAATGCTTTAAGCTTTTCACATGTTTTGCTGTAATCAAGGGAAGTTACATACAAATGCTTTAAGCTTTTTATATGTTTACTACAATATATTATTTCAATTTCAGGAATGCAAATCCACTTTAGTGAATACACATGGTTTTAATATGGGTATCAAAATATTATGGACTTCAATAGTCATTCGTTCAAACACATTTCCTCAATTTGATATAGTCTTCTTTCATGATAGTCTACAAAGGCATTGCAAAATAATAAACCATAAAAGCTTCTTCTCTTTGATAATAACATATAAAACCTTCTCATCTTACCAGAGGTTATTATGTCAGAGTACATTTCCACCACTTATGGTGAAGATCATAAATTAGTTTTGTCGGAAAAAGAAAAGGTCATAAACAAGTTTTTCAACCGCTTTTCGTTATTACTCATCTTTTGTTTGCTACTCAAGCCAATAGTTTATCTATTATTTGTTTTAGAGTGCCAACTTGACCCTTCACCTTGTTTGCTATTAAAGTTTATGATGCTAACGAGTGTATGATTGTACCTTTTTTTTTTTCAAAACTCACAATTATGAGTGATTGTATTAAAAAGTCACCAATAGACTATAGATCGGCCTCAAGTTCATGACAAGCCTTGAGGGACAGAGGGTTGCATCCGAGCTTTGTTACAAGTACCTACTATTGCAAACAGAAGAATCCTTTACAACACAGGGCTCGACCGGATGGCGAGGGTTGCCCTAAGCCAATCATCGAAGTGTATGATTGTATCTTAAGCTAGAAGAGTGAGATGGTTTAGTAAGAAATTTGAGTGGTCCAATGTGAAAGGAAAGGTTCTCAAATAATGGTCCATTGCTTGCAAAAGGAAAATGTACTTTTGTTTATAGTGAAGTGTACTTCTGTAGAGACCTTTTTTCTAGCTACTTGCAAAAGAGGGATGTACTTTTGGTTATAGTGAAGTGTAATTTTGCAGAGGCTTTCTGAGTTTGACGTTTCAATTACTCGCAAATACATGACTTTATTGTTCACATATCCCGATTTGAAACAAAAATATCCCAACCAAAAGTAAAAATTCCAAGTTATAATTTATTGTAACTTAATTTTCAAGGCAAAAGATCAGACACACCAGTAAAAAGATTAGATTGTTTTCTTAAATCCCTATGTCTAGCTAGTTTGCCCCTTCAAATACTTTTTTTTTTTCAAAACAATGTCCTACTTCTAAGCCACATTCCAGTATTATTAGGCTCTTCTAATGGCTTCAAAAAATATATAATCAATAATTACATAGTGCAAGGACACTCTAAAGAACTCTAAAGAGAAAATAAGCAAAGAAAAACACAAATATATCAAGGTGTACTCGACCATCTCTATTTATATGGGCACAAAAAGTCTTTTGACCTTTCACTTGAATGAGTCTTTTCATTTCCTAGTCAGACCCTTCACTTATGCAATTAAGACGTTTTGAAAGATTTTTTAATTTTTTGAGATTAGGAAGACCTAATTCTATGCCACATTCTAGCATTGCATAGCTTGAACTATTGTATTTGAGTGGTCCAATGCTAAAGGAAAGGTTCTCAATCAATGGTCCATTGCATGCAAAAGAGAGATGTACTTTTGGTTACAGCGAAGTGTCCAATCTGCACAGTCCTTCTGAGACTTTAGCTACATATCTCGATCTGAAACAAAAATATCCCTATCAAAAACGACTCAAATGTAACCTTCGATTCTCTCTAATGTAAATTCACCACACTTATAGAAAAAAAAATACCTATCAAAAACAAAAATTCTCAATTTATTGTCCCTTAATCTTTAAGGCCAAATAATGAGCATCGCCAATTATGAAACAAATAAAACCTTAGATTGTTGCATAAATCCTAGATGTCAAGCTAGTTTGCCCCTTCAAAATAAAGTTTAAAATGTTTTTTTTATTAAAAGCAATGCCCTATTTCTAAACCACATTCCAGGATTACATAGACTGAGCTACTATGTAGGCTTTTCATACCCATAGCCTAATGTCAAAGCCTTTACCTTAGCATCAAGCTTAATTTTTGAAGGCTTCGACGCCGTTCGGAAGCACTTTTATCCTTCAGTGAAGGGCAAAAATATATTTATTCTTCTTTTCAAAGATAGAATATTGAAAAATCTTTGAGTATCCCTTTTAATTTTTGCCTAAATATAGCTTAATGAAGGATAGGTAAAATTTACCTTTCAAATGAATGAACGATTAAGGTCACCCTTCAAAAATGAGCCTTGCTTAGCAATACTACTATGTAGGCTTCTCATGGCCATAGCCTACTTGCTCTACTACTCAGTCTACTTTCTCTTTCCATTACACAAAATCTTCCCAACATGCTTCAGCATCTCCAATTAGCATCTCCAATCAACCCACGATTTAAAACCATTGCTAATGGACATGATTTGACCTCATCAGGTAGGAGAACAAAGACTCAAGCTTAACCACTAGGCTATACGCATGTGTTGCCCTATGGTTTCCCCTTAAACATTAAACCCCCACCCCCACCTCCACAACAAAACAAATTAATTAATAGGTTTGTGAAAACAACGTTTTGGCTCCGTACTGTAAAAGCCTTTAGCTTAGCATTACATACAGTAATAAGCTTAAACTTGATGTCAAAACTCTAGCCTTTACATTACATTGAGTAATTTCAAAACTAGCCCTATCTTTTGGCTTTCTAAAACAAGTCTTAACGAAGAAGAAGAGAGCTAGCATACATTTGACCTTCGCCTGTGAAGCATTGAACAATCGAAATCTTCTTTTGTATTTTAGTTTGCAAATGGATCCACACATTTAAGAATATCTTATTGATCCTTTTTTTTGACAAGGAAGGATTTTTTAAAAATTTTATCCTCCGCGCACAACCGAGATATGTTGTTAAAGTCTCAAAAGGCACAAGCCAACCAGACGCCCCTTCGCGAGGCCACCCTCGACCCTCAGCATTAAAGGGTAGGAAATTTAAAGAGGTCAAGCAATGGGATCAACAGTGGGGGGCCGTGCACACAAATCTCAAGGAGGTTTAAGGGCTCTAAAAAATGGGCGTCAGGTGTCACACGCAAGATTTGAACCGGAGTGGGAACCATGCAAAGATTGTCACCTATCCAAAACTCTTGTGCGCACATGTTGACCATGATGGGAAACATATGCATGATAAGTAAACGCGGACAGGCTCCCTGCTTGTCCAAGTTTATTTTTCGTGTCCTAATTTACTGTGGGTCATCCTACGGCTACGCGTGGCCCGCTCTATGTGTTCTAGTTCCCCTATCGTAGATCCCACCGCTTGAGCTTAATTTAATTGCCCGTGAGCTTTAGTGTTGAGGACCCCCGACCCTCTCACGAGCAGATCATATTAGAGCCTTAATTATAATTCTCGAACGAATGTTAGTGGCTTGCTTCGGGTGCTAAGCTAGTACCTTTGATATATGTCTCATCTAATTCATTCTCGACGAAAATCATGGCAATAGTACAAAGGCCCATAGTGGGAGAAGTAATAGTCATTTGTTGACTCCTAGCTTCTATCGATGAACATATGAGGTGGCGGATGCACTTGCCGTTTCAACAAAGTGCCATGAATGTCTATATATGCCCTTATGCATGATTATGACCTCTTGATCATCATTCATTTTTTGCTGGTTTCTAGAGATATTTACCATGTAGATTATTTGCAACCATAACCAAATTAAATTTTGCCAATGTTGATTTGATAAATCGATAATTCAGCATCTTAAGATAATCTGATGCCAAAGATAACACAAGTAGGGTTTGAGGGAGTGCGATCGGCGGCACCTTGTGAGGACCATGGGGATGGGGAGGCTCAAATTTGGCATGCGGTCACATTGTGTTGAAGTTGTGTGGTCACTTGGTGGTGCGGTGACAGGTGCCCCTTGGGTGGAGGGCTTGCATCTCCGGCTTGGTGTGCTCCGTCTTCTTCCTCGCCCTCTCTCTCTCTTTTTGGACCCGAGGGCGGCCGCCCTCCTCTCCCCTTGGTTGGGGATATATGGCGGCCATGGTTATTTTACATGCCAGTTGGAGTTCGGCTATGGCCGGCAAGGGGGAAGCTCGTAGCAAGGGCTCTTTCGTTGGTGGCACTGGCCGTGGTTGGCTCCGATGCTTTGGGAGGCGCTAGGCTCCGATGCAACATCCTAATGGGATGTGGTCTTTTTGTCAATTCTGACGGGGTTTCTATATTGCGGCTTGTGGTGATGCCTGGTATCCTTGGTCATGATGGTCTGGTTCTCTATCGACGTCTTGCATAGCACTTGTCGAGGCAACATGCATTCTGATGGCAGCGGCTGCTCGTTGGTTGCACCTCGGGAGGTCTCTCGGTGATGGGGACTGTGGGCCCCACCCTTTTGACTCTATATGGTATGATTGGTTCTATTCGACTTTTTACGATTTAAGTTTGCTGGGTGGGAGTGATCGACATGCTACTGTTGGGTTGTATGGTTAATCCTCTGCTATGTTTCAGGTTGGGGCTCCTTGTAAAAGTTCGTTTTGTCTTTGTCTCTCTATGATTTATTGGATGCCCTGGTTCATATTTGGGCGGGGCTAACCATGTAATCCTTTTTGGTTTGGTTTTTTTCTTTTTTTGCAAAATTCACGAACATGAATATATTTTATTATCAACCCAAAAGAATTACAAATACTAGTCATACTCATGGCGAGCCATGACATCTTCTAGCAAACATTAGCACATCGGCTAAAAGGGGGGCCACTCCACGACAATATTGAAAGACCTGGATAGCTCAGAAATAGATCCTTACCCACGCAGTTTCGACAATGTTGCACTCACAGTTTCTCCTTTTTCCAAAAGCAATAATCACTACCTTTCTTTCTTGAATAATCTCCATAAACCTTGCTGTTTCAATGCGGTTCTCGAAAAGTTGACCGTTCCTTGCCTTCCATACATATTTAAAGTAACAAAACCTGACAATTTGTGTACTTATGAGAAGTGGGTGGCTCATCATCATCGTCCCCTCCCCCCAAGAAAAAGATCGTTCTTGAAGAACCCAATGTTCCATGTCTTTTGAATCCACTTACAAATCTTCCCTACGAGGCCACCTATCCTCGGACAGTCTTTGAACCGGTGGGGGAGGTTCTCACTTGCAGATCTGCATTGTGGGGCATCTATCTGACCCAATACCTCTAGCTAGGACCTTCACCCTAGTCGGCAAGGCCCCAAGAGCACTTTCCAAATAAAGACCATCATCCTAAGCGGCCATCTTGGGCACCAGATGTTCTCAACAATTGTCACCCATCTTGTCTCTGGCCATTGCTTGCCCCATTGTTTGTTCAGGGGGTAGAACCAATCCAGCAAAGCCATGAGGGTGTTGTGCACCTCCCTGGTGTAAGGTTTATGGAAATGTCTATCCATAGGCCACCGCCAAGCTTTTCAATCAAACCTAGATTCACACAAGACGGTAGGTAGCAGCAGCTGTTCAGCCGTTCTAAGACTCTATTTACCAACAATCTCTCCATCCCATTGAGCATAAACTCGGAGGCAAGTTGGTCCAATCTTTTCCAATCACCGCTAAAATTAATATTATCTAACTCATAGTTGTGAGTTTTGCCAAAAAAATAAAAAAAGATCCAATGTTAATTTTTTCTACAACATCCTTTCCGAGCTGAATATCCATGTGTTCCATAATCCTTATAAGTGGAAGATTGCTCTTTAGTGTAGAATCATCTAACCATGAGAGTCACACTCATACAAACCAGCTTCAATAGTAGAGAGTACCTCTTACAATATGATGTCGAAAGTCTTGGCCAAGTGCATTACAATGTCACCTCGCAATCAAAGTGATCCAATCTTATAATACGACAATTTTTTGCTAGATAGTGGAGTGTGGTACTCGAGAGGTAGTATAGTTTTCCACTTCTTGATCATCCTACTAGGATTCCCAATTTGAGTTATACGAGATGGCAAGCAAGTATTTTCGAGCAACAAAATAAACGAGTGAGTCTCTTGTATTTACGAGCAACAAAATAAACGAGTGAGTCTCTTTTGAGATTGTCACTACTAGTTTAACAAATTTGGAAATGCAATGGTTATTGCAACAAAATAAACGACTAAGTCTCTTTTGGGATTGTCACTACTAGTTTAACAAATTTGGAACTGCAATGGTTATTTACACACGAGTAGACGTGCCCAATTTTGCATTCAATAGTTTTGAAGGAATCATTGGAAGATGCCATTTGGAAAACTAAAAAAGAGAAAGGGACGCTTTTGCCATGTGCACACGAAGAGCAAGAGAGAGACAGATGGTCTTGTTAAGAAGTTCGTGGCTTCGCTAAAGGTGAAGAAGAGAAGCATATGATCGTTGAATGCGATGCAACCGTGGAGATAGTGAGGGTCTGGGAGGGGGAGTTTGCTGTAGTCAAGGCAGGGCAGTCCATCACATGGGAGATGAAAGGGGTGAAACTTGGTTTGGTCCATGCTGGGAAACAGGGCGGAGGTGGGGTAGGGCTAACAGGGTAGAGAGAGGGATGCCATCTCGTTGTTGCTTAGTGATGCGCAGGGTTTATGGGAGCATTGGAGGTGCAGAGTATGCACAGAGATGGCAGAGCGAACGAACAAGGAGTAGGGTTGGACAGCTGCCGTGGTGGGCCAACCATCTAGCAGACCTGGAGGACGTCCTGTTCAGAAGCTGGGCCGAGGGTCGGAGGGAAGGGGGCTGCGTCCAGTGGAGATGGTGGTGAACAGCTATTGTGCAGGCGGAGCTCATAGTGCAGCGATGGCGACGATCAAGGGAAGAGAGAGGAGAGAGAGATAGGTTTTTGGGAAGGCATCTGGCGAGATTCCGTTTAAAAGTGAAAAGAACCGAGTAGGTCCCCGAAACAACTTTTTCACAAGGGCATTAATTAATTAGTTTTTTTTTGGGGGGGGGGGGGGGGGGGAGGGGGGGGGGCATATTTGTTTTTTTTAGTGCTTAAGGGAGGCCTAAGGGCACGCAAGGCGTATAGCCTAGTGGTTTAGCTTGAGTTTCATAGTATTTACGTGATGAGTTCAAATGTTACTCATTAAGGTTGGTTTTAGATGGTGACGTGCATGTGCATGGACATGCTAATTGGAGATCCTAAGGGATCTTGTGGAGATTCTATCTAATGAAAAACAAAAAGAGTAGAGCCAGTAGTAGTGGAAAGGACTTATATTGGGTGCAAAAAAAAGAGCTCAAGAAGGGAACTTATCTTGTGGTAAAGACTACCTTGTACATGAGGGAGACATAAAGGTAGACCTTCATACTCTCTTTTTATATCTTTCCATAGATTAGGGTTCCCTTCTTATCTTGTGGTAAAGACTACCTTGTACATGAGGGAGACATAAAGGTAGACCTTCATACTCTCTTTTTATATCTTTCCATAGATTAGGGTTCCATGTATCAATGTTGTTATCTATGCTCAATAATAAACCACACAAAAGAAATAGTTCACAGAGGGAGTTTGAAATGATAATGATTCTTTGTCACTTATAATGTTAGCTTCTTTTGACAAGTCTCCTTAGGACCCATCTTTCCTTTACGTACCCCTCTCTAGCAAATGTAGCTTTCAGACTTGAATCATTGGATTTAAGACCATGAGCTCGTGCATATGGAATGAGTCTTCACAAAGGCACTGACGAGCACTCAAAACAACCAGACAACTTTGTTGTTTTAAGAGTTTACTAATCTCCCCTAGATCCATATGAAAGTGATTGTCATCCACATCATCTAAAATAGCCCCCACCTGAGATGGAACTAGCTCCATGGCAGCTTTCTACCTAGCTAAGCGAGGAGCTACATCATTCACTGACCATAACCCAAGACCTATGCTCTAGCTCCATGGAATCTTTCTACCTAGCTAAGTGAGGAGCTAAATAAATCATTCACTGACCCTAACCCAAGACCTAAACTCTAGCTCTTATTAGTTGTCATTTGAAATAGCCCCCATCTCAGATGCAATATGAAAGGGAATTAACTCCATGGCGGCTTTTTACCTACTAAGTGAGGAGCTACATCATTCACTGACCCTAACCCAAGACATGTACTCTTGCTCTCATTACCTGTCATTTGAAATAGCCCCCACCTGTATGAAAAGGAACGAACTCCATGGAGGCTTCCTACCTACTAAGTGAGGAGCAACATCATTCACATCAATCACTAACCCTAACCCAAGACCTGTACTCTATCTCTTATTACCATGAAGATCATTGTCATCATAGTCCTCTTTGATTGGCGCATTGAGCTCATTTAATTGCTACAAAGTGGATCGTGAGAAATAATAGACGATATCCTTCTTCTTCGAGTTCTTTTAAAATTACTTTAAAGAAAATGAATTGAATGACTTTATAATACGTGGATGACCTGAATCCAAACAAAGACAAAATCTCTTTATAGTCAAATTCATAATACCATACATTGTAATCATGTAATTGTGCATCTATAAAATGAAGCAAAAGAGATGAAAAAAAACCCCTCCTCACATGCCATCGGTGCCCAAACGCCAATCGAAACTATTCTACGATGCTCTTGAATAGTTTTAGTCACCATCCGAGCATGAACGACAATTCCAGAGGGTTAAGTTTCACCATTTTCAACTGGTACTATGTAGAAAAAATATGATTACTTAATCTATAATATTACTATATTAAAAAGAGAAGTTTGTGCCACGTGGAAAGTGCTTACAACGGCCTAGGATGGCCACACCCTTGAATTGCGGTCAATCGACGTTAACTGGTTCCTCTCCCACATGCCGAGATGGCCCTTGAGTTTCTCGCATCGACCACGTTGGTGACCACCAGAACACGTTAATGGTCTGCTCTTGCAACCAGTCCGCGCAAGCGCAGACTGGTTGCAGCAACAGATCACCAATAGGCTGCCATGGTGTTAGCACTAGCAACGGCTAGGAAAATAAATTTTTTATAAAAAATATTTTTGTTATTAAGTAATCATTATCTTTTGCCGCATGCAAAAGTTCTAGAGACGTTAATGAGCAGTCCTCATAGTCCCACTAGTGTAGTGACGACCGCTGGCCATGCGGACTCTGTACGTGATCCAGGTGGTGGCCTGCAAGCTGCGATGCTTTGTGGCCAAGCCCCTGTTGTGTACTTGCGTCACCTTCCACACACAGCCTCACCCACCTACCCACACATAGAGTTCACACACAATTTTGAGCAATGCTCTGAGTCACCTGCAAGATGTGGCTATGGACTACTCTCTCTCTCTCTCTCTCTCTCTCTCTCTCTCTCTCTCTCTCTCTCTCTCTCTCTCTCTCTCTCTCTCTCTCTCTCTCTCTCTCTCGGTTTCTTGCCAACCTTCTAGACCTACGGACTTGTAGAAGGCCTCGACCTGCGCGGCACACTTTGATTGCATTTGATGTCAAGAACGTAGATTATTGATTACTAAATAATGAAAAAATATATACTACATTTATTAAAAAGTTTTTTTCTTAGCCATTGCCAGTGCCAACACCACGGCAGCCTATTGGTGATTTGTTGCTACTCCAACCAGTCCGCGCCGGCGCGGACTGGTTATAAGAGAAGACTAGTAGCGTGTTGTGGTGCGGGGCACACTTGGATGGCATTTGATGTCACGGTGCCATGCTTGTGTGTAGGCGACGGTATTGTGGCTTGCAGCGCACCTGAAGGATAGTTATGGTGGAGCGCATCTGGAGGGCGTGCATGGTGAGGTGCTATGCCTACCTGTAGGCTACTGTGATAGCATGATAACAAAGAGAAAGGCTTCAGTTTGTAGCGACCAAACAGTGTGGGGACTGACCCTAATCCGATGATATTATTATTTTTGAAGATCACTAGTTTGCGGGGATGATTGGCCAAGGATGATTATGGTGCGAGCTTATGAATAATCACTGGTTTTCCCTTTCGTTGTTTCAAGTTCGTTGTCAATGTTGGCTCCATAGTAGCCTACTGGTTTTCCCCTGCAACTAGTCCGCGCCGGCGCGGACTGGTTGCGATAGCAGACTAGTTACATGGTGCTTTGGCTGGCGGCATACCTAGAGGAGGGCGTTTGATAGCGAGGCGCCATGGTTGTGTGTATGCAACGGAGATAGTAGCGGTTACTTGGAGGATGGCATTCAATATCAGGGCACCATGCCTACGTGCAGACAACAGGGACATTAGAGTTAATGGCTATCAATGGCAATGATGACTGCTAAGATACAATATGGCACCATCACATGTAGCGTTAGGGTGGTAGACAGATGATCGAGGGAGTAGGGATGATGATCCCCAATCATGCTTATGGAAGCAGTTGATCGAGGTAGTGAGGCTACATAGGATGATAATGAGTACAACACAGGCAAGCGGCCGCTCCAAGGACTATAGGTGGATGTAGAAGAAAGAGCACATGCACACAAGAGAGAGAGAGAGAGAGAGAGAGAGAGAGAGAGAGAGAGAGAGAGAGAGAGAGACTCTATAGTGATATATAGGTCGTGTGGTAGGGTCGTTGATGAACTGGTTTAGCCATGCTATTCATGGGGATTGTGTGTTGTACCATGGAAGGTGGAACACCTTTCATATCATGATATGTCCAAGCAAATATATCCATGTATTCCTTGAGAAGTTCTTTAAGTACATACTCCTCAGTCTCTGTCAGATCTTGGGCAATGAAAACAGGTTTGGACTCCTCACCTAGGTCTGCTAACTCTATTTCCTTAACTATTGTTGGACCATCATAGACTCCATTGCTTCCATCGATAGGTTTTCTTTGAGCCTTTGTATACACAACTTTACGCTCTTCCATGGTGTAGGATTTGAAATAATCGGGTGCAGGGTGTAAGTCTGTGGGGTCTTGTGTTGTCTCCTTACGGTACAACTTTGGCTTCTCTGTAGCCTCTAGTTGTGCGATGTCAATGGGTTGTGGACTACACCACATAACGCTTTGAAGGTATTCACCCTAGTTATCTACCAACTTCCGATAAGCATCATATGCCACTATATAATTAAGCCATTCTGCGGTAGATTTCTTTTCATTTATTCTAGCACGCACATTTGCTCGATATCATCGCCTCTTATATCTCTTACTCTCGTTGTCTAACTTTCGATTACGGTCGATCTCTAGTGAAGAGTCACTAGATGAATTGCTACTTGTGTCTTCTGCTCTCTTGGATATATTTTCAATTAGGCTACCACTGGGCCCTGAATGGTTTGTCCCCACATATGCACGAAGATTTAACTCAGATTCTTTGTCTTCAGAGTCAATTTCAATTGATGATTCTAACCCCAAATCGTGTGGGCTATAGTCTTGTGAGACACTAGTGGTTCCAATGCCATTCAAACCTTCATCTTGTAGGTCATCAGAAGCTATATGCATTGCTTCTAGCATATTTAAGGGTATGAGTGGTGGCATTTCATCCCCCTCAGGTGTTACCCAGGTCGTCCCCCTGTTTCCTCAAGTGTTTATGGTTGCTGCAAAGTGGACCCAATCCACATTTTCCGACTCAATCATCCCAGGTAGTACATCCATATAAGGAGAATATTTCCCAACATCAATGTCCATTTTACACGTGTAACAATAGTGCAATGGGGCCGAGTGAACTGTGGTGTCAGATCTATTATCAATTATAAATATGTTTCCTAGAGGATGTGCTCGACCAGTTACAAGATCTACTCGAATAACAGAGTCCTGGAATTGCAAGTAGACATGGTTTTTAGACCAGTCATGCACCATTTTTTCTTCCCTCATGAAAGGACGTCCTAAGATCATCATAGATGCCATAGTGTGCTTGGAGAAATCCATAACAATGAAGATATTTCTTATCTTATGTCCAAAGACCTTGATCTTGAGATCTTCTAGCATCCCAACACAGGTTTAACAATAAACCCATTGGCCTTCTTTACTACTATGGTTGTGGTCCCAAGGTGAGGTCTTCCCATAGTTTCCCATCAATTTTTAGTCACAATGCTAATCCCAGAGCCACCATCAAGGATTCCCTTCAGAGTTAATCCCTTGGTAGTGATTGGTATGGTCACATTGGATTCATCGCCCTCAAAGTATTATCCCAACTTGTTAACAGGTATTTCTACAACATAGTTCTCATCTAGATTGGGTTGTGGATCTAAGTGTTCCTCCTCTATTGGCATCTCCCTAGCTCCATCCATCTGTGCAAATTGTGGTAGCCCAACCTTCAGTTCTCCGTTGAGGAAAGCTCAAAGAGCTAAAAATAGCTCGGGGTCTCCATATAGTTTGGACATGATGGTGGTTCTAACTTTTGAAGCCATGAAATCCATCAATTTGACAATATTTAACGGCATCTTTTGGGCTTCAGTCCCTTGACGTGGGGAAGATGGGATCTCCATTTATTCGATAGGGTCAGGTAGTCCCTCTGTAAACATTCTTTCCAACAAGAAGTGAGTATGCCCACTTTCCCATGACTTTAAGTCACTTTCTTCTTGGATGACACTAGGTATGGCTAGGGGTCTATGGACTTTGTGAGGTTGTTGTTGCATAGGGAACAATGTGTCTATAATTTGGAACTACCTAGGTGCTGGTTCTAAATCCCTTTGGGTATCTTCTACCAAACTCCTTAATTTCTTGACCTGCTCGATGTCCTCTATAGGGTTTGGGTAAGTTCTTCTTCTTGGATCCTGGCCATTGTGGCTCATGACAACATTCCTTGTTGGTTTCTTTCTTAGTGGTCGTTTTGGTCTCCATGGTTTCACCTGAATCAGAATCCTCTTCAGTGTCGTTCATATATACGGGGTCATCACCAGTCCCTATGTTGGTCTTTGAACTGGGGTCTGACTTCGCTGCTTTTTACGATCTCTTCCTTCATGTTTTCTTTTCCTTCTGAGATTGGGCAATTAATGCCATGTCTCTTTCTTCAAGAATATAATTTTGTTTTTGGAGCATCGAGCGTGTGAGTACATTTATAGGTACCACAGGTGTACTTTGTGATGGCTCCTCAATAACCTCAATCATGTTGAATGGTGTGATCTTTGGCGCATTTGGAGTATTCGGACATTGGGCAATCAAATAATCTATGCCACATCAGTTACACACGAGTATCGGCATTGTAGATGTGCTCGCTTGATTGATTTGCATTAGTGTAGCATTCTTTTGTAGCCTAATAGGACACTCAGATACACGATGTGGACCTCCACACTCATAGCATTGAAGAGGTGGTCTCTTGGCAGTATAATTGATATGTTGGCCTCTTGCCGCAAGAGCAGCTACTTGATAGACAGGTTTGACTTGTCCCCAATAGTCCTCCATGTAGTATTGTGGACTTTCTTCAAGCGCATCAATCCCATAGGCAATATTAGGGTCTATATCTTCCTCACAGCCTTCCAAACAAACAATAGATGACTCACAACCCACTTGATTCATAAAAGTGATTCTCGAATGTGATTGTTGCGGTCCTAACACTAGAGGTGATAAGGGTGTTGTTTGAACAACATTTTGGTCTTTAGGGACCATGCGTTGTGATGTTTGTTTAAGAGGCTAATCAGGTGAAGACTACAAAGACCCATGCACTTTGGGCAAACTTTCTTTCTAAAATAAAGAGCAAATACTATTTAGCTCTTAGTTTATAGGACACCTCCCTTAAATCATGCAAAGTCTATCTTCAATAAAAAAATATACTATTGTTATCCAAACTGGAATGTACGCTTACTTTTGAGCTCACTTGGTTTTAACTAAATACAAAGAAATGCGTGCACAAGGGAGGAGCTCACTCATGCATAGGGACAGACTGGATACACTCTTTGTGTATTGTCTTCTTTGTGCTTGTCTATCTCTTTGTATGCCATCATTGTATTTATAAGCTCCACAAATGCATGCAATAGTGGGATCATAGTAACCACACAAAAAAAAGATAGCTTGTTGACAAAAAAAGAGCCTGTACAAACCCCCTCTCCACCACCAAGAACCTATGATACCTTGCAAATCTTCTCCCGAGGCAACAACAAAGGCAAAGTCTTTGGTATACCATTGACACTTAAAGGCACCCTTGGAAACCATTGACACCATTCACATAGAAATCCTCCTTCCCTAACTCTTGCAAGAAAGGGGACTTTAAAGCTAGCTGCCAAAGTAAGGAGGCAGAAAGAAGTGGTCATATTTGCTATTGCAAAAGAAAGTGTTCATAGGCGAAAGTAGAATCTCCAGCTCGCTTGAAAAACCCTTTTCTTTTATCTTTCGTACATGTTTTGCACATTTAATTTGACCACCAACCAAAAAAATATAACAATTTAGAGGGGGCACTTACAAAAATCACCTACATTATATGCGTTCACTGGGTATTAAAGAAACCCTTAAACTTACACGCTCCTAGTTAAGAATGATTTTTTTTTCCAAATGCAATAAAAAAACCCCTTCTATGAATGTAATCTTGTTAATCTATACTATTATAACTAGTAAAGCGGCGGAGGTGGCATGGCCCCTCTTTCCCTCACTTGCCCCCACCCCACCGCCCTCCCTGCCTTCCAAGATCTCTGCCCACATCAAAGCATGTGAGAGAGGAACCATGCAAGGTGGTTGGCCTTCTCTCTCTCTCTCTCTCTCTCTCTCTCTCTCTCTCTCTCACAACACAACCCTTGTCTGCAGTCGTTTACTCTCTCAATTACAACCTCATCGTAGATTCTTTCTTCATGAGAGGGTGATAGAGGGAGTCCTGCACTCTCTCTCTCTCTCTCTCTCTCTCTCTCTCTCTCTCTCTCTCTCTCTCTCTCACACACACACACACACACACACACACAGTGTCTTCTCCCCTATGCGCTGCACTAGCATGCCCTCTCCCTTGGTGCTTCATACCTGTGAAAGCATGGTTTCACACAATGAGCAGCAAGGGGCACCTGCTGTGGTGACAGTTGGTAGCCGTGAAATTTCTTTGCCCTTACATGGCGAGCAGAGTTAGGGCAATAAGGGCGCAACTATGCGATTAAGGTTGTTGACGATTCGCAGTTTCGTTTGTCGTATTATGAAGCGAACAACAACTGGCATGGTCCATAGCTGCAACTTGAGACCGAGCTCCTAGGTGGAGGTGATGAAGTTCATGTTGCGGCCACATATCTCTCTCTCTCCATAGTCCATACCAAGCGTGGAGCAACACGCAAGGCTACGCTCCCAGTCCAAGATCACCTCCTGCTCCTCCCGTAATATCTCCCCTTGGGGAATGGCGCCTTTATTCACTTCTTAACCAAGGACCTCATTAACTCGCACCTACCTCGCACTTGCCAATATGGTGTTGTGATCGACCTCGTCTAACAGTGGGGTCGGAATAGAAAACACTTGCCGGACGCCTCTCTCTCTCTCTCTCTCTCTCTCTCTCTCTCTCTCTCTCTCTAGTTGCACGTGCAATCTCCTGTGTCGCGATAGATAGGTAGATTCACAATTTTCCATAAGAAAATAAAAAATTATAATATTTTTTAAATTGGAAATTTCGACTACCATGAGATTAAGGTTGTTGATGATTTGCAGTTTCATTTGTCGTATTATGAAGCGAACAACAACTGGCATGGTCCATAGCCACAGCTTGAGACCGAGCTCCTAGGTGGAGGTGATGAAGTTCATGTTGCTGCCACATATCTCTCTCTCTCCATAGTCCATACCAAGTGTGGAGCAACATGCAAGGCTACGCTCCCGGTCCAAGATCACCTCCTGCTCCTCCCGTAATATCTCCCCTTGTGGAATGGCGCCTTTATTCACTTCTTAACCAAGGACCTCATTAACTCGCACCTACCTCGCACTTGCCAAGATGGTGTTGTGATCGACCTCGTCTAATCTTGAACAGTGGGGGAAGGGATTCCGATCCCCTCCCTCGATGGACACGTGGCGGAAGCAAGTAGACCCGGCAAGTGTGCCCCGGTGCCCGGTAGCAAACAGAGATTACACATTGCTGCAGTGCACGAAGAGACTCAAGAGAGATAGATTGCGAGCATGCGTGCAACCGGCCATTCAGAGTAGCCTGGAGGCGATTGACCAGAGGAGCGAAGAAGTAGCAAATCCGTTTGGGTTAATTAAGCAGCAGCAAAGCCATGTCTGCCATGCCACGTGTCACCATGAGCTTGATCCGAATTTTGGCAGCTTCCAGAACAATGAGCGCGCACGACACACACACACACACACACTCACGCGCGCGCATACACACACACACATACACACACACACACAAAGAAGTCTGACAGCGCTGCATAAACTCTGAAGTGCCCCTCTAATTTGTGGAAATTCCCAAAATACCCCTCAAATTTCATTGTCTTGAATTCCTAAAATGACCTTCAAATTTTCCAAAATTCCCAAAATACCCTCGGTTGTGAGATTGAGTACCTCCAAAGATTTAAAATTTGTAGCTTTTCATAAGCAGACTGATTGTTTATCAATACAAGATGCTTAAACTAAAATTTGAGTTGGTTATGTAGGCTTTGGAGATGAATTACTTCATTATTTTTAGACATAATTGTCCTTTTTTGCGAGGTAATTTGTGACAAATGACATGCTAAGCACTCAAAAATGGATCTCGACTTTGAAAAGGAAAAAAGATTAGGAAATCTTGAACAATTCAACCAAAATAGATACAAAGGTATTTTGGGAATTTTTGAAATTTGAGGGGTATTTTGGTAATTTTCCCTAATAATAATAGGGGAAGGGATTCCGGCCCTCTCCCCCGGCCATGTGTCAGCAGGAGATTGATCCGGTCAGTGTCCCTTGGAGACTAGCGACATAAGCGGACAGTGCAGAGCCACCGGTAGCAAGCATGAGACAGTGTGCACGTGTAGTAGAGAGAGAGAGAGAGAGAGAGAGAGAGAGAGAGAGAGAGAGAGAGAGACTTAGCGTGTGCAGCAAGCCTGGACACCGACCCTAGAGTAAGAGATACGGGAGACTACATGACCATTGACGTGCACGAGAGAGAGAGAGAGAGAGAGATGATGAAATGAAATGATATAATACATCAATGACCTATGAGACCAAACAAGTTGCAAAAAGGCAGAAGTGACCTCTGAGACCAAACAAGTTGCAAAGTGATGAATTAGATCAAATCTCCGAGTACCAAAAAAAAGTCTAATGAATTCGATAAAATGTTAGAGAGAGAGAGAGAGAGTGTGTGTGTATGGATGTGTGTGTGTGTGTGTGTGTGTACATGTATGTGTTTGTGAATGTGTGTGTGTGTGTGTGTGTATGAAGAGAGAGAGAGAGAGAGAGAGAGAGAGAGAGAGACAGAGATGGAGAGAGAGGTGTGAGGGTGAGTGTGTGTTTGTAAGTGTTTGTGTAGTGTGTGTGTGTGTGTTTGCAAAGAGAGAGATATATTTTTGCGCTGATTGCTAACACAGAAAGAGAGAGAGAGAGAGAGAGAGAGAGAATGGCAGGCCCTCTGTGAGTGCAAGGACAAGGAGGGGGGTGGTGACAGCAACCTGCAACCGAAAAAGCTTTTTTTTTTAAAAAAATTGACTTATAATGCTCCCCTTCTTGGGGTTAGTACCCACGGTTAAGGCCTTCAAAACCCGGCCATCATTAGCCCTCCCCTTCTTGCTAGAGGCATTCATGCCTCTAGATTTGCTTCTGATTCTCTAGTAGCAATTCTCTAGCAGCGGAGTTGGAGGGTTCTCCCTCCTCTAGAATATCTACCATGAACTCTTGATCAAACCTTAAGAAGTATCTTTTGAGCCTCCATCCATTGACTCTCGTCTTGTGAATTCAATCATCTGCCTCCATCAATTTGTAGCTACCATTGGCGTCGTTTTAATAGTACTATATATAATGCAGCTTAAAATTTTCCAAAGAGGAGAGGGCCTCCACGTGTCGCACATTGATGAAGACTGGCATTGGTTGCAGGGAAGCATTCAAATGTGAATTATCTAAAGACTCTAGCCTAGCCTATAGAGAATGGTCTTTTCAGAGTCTCCACAAGGCAATGGCCTTTTCAAAGTCTCCACAAGGTAATGTTTGCGTCAGTTGCAGGCGGACGTGCAGTGGGAGAGAGGATTCTTATTCTTGAAGGAGCGCGTCTTTCGCCGTCTGTCATGTGGATGCAGGAGAGAGCTGGAAGGGCATTCAATCCTCTTGGGTGATGGGTAGCTAAACAATCAAAAGAAAACACGTCATTGGCTGTGAAAGTCTCCGAAGCCTCGCAATTTTTGAGCACATGAAGTGAGGTCTGAGACTCTGAGTCTCGAGAGTTGACGTTTCTCTCTCTCTCTCTCTCTCTCTCTCTCTCTCTCTCTCTCTCTCTCTCTCTCTCTCTCTCTCTCTCTCTCTCTCTCTCTCTCTCAATATCATCAATGTGTGTGAACAGCTTGGACTAGCTTGAAGCAGGAATCCCTCTTCACCGTCATCTCCACAGGCTGTCACTCCACTCTCTCTCTCTCTCTCTCTCTCTCTCTCTCTCTCTCTCTCTCTCTCTCTCTCTCTCTCTCTCTCTCTCATCAAGGCAGCCAGCTGATCTCTCTCTCTCTTTTGAGGCTAGCTTCTCTCTCTCTCTCTCTCTCTCTCTCTCTCTCTCTCTCTCTCTCTCTCTCTCTCTCTCTCTCTCTCTCTCCCCCCTTCCTTCTCCTGAAAGCAACCAGCTGATCTGTCTCTTTGCTCGCTCTTTCTCTTTGTGGTGACCATGGCAGGTTGGAGGCTATGAGTTGCAAAGTCATTCATATGTGTTGGCGTTCGTGTCAGCGTGAGTCTTCATGTAGGGAATTAAATGTAGCGCATGAGATGGGGTTGAAGGTGTATGCATACGCGAAACTAAGAACTCATTGTTTGCAGGATGTCGCGTGCGTAGGTATCTGCTTTCCCACTTACCGAAGTGCCTGATGCACTCCATGTTTGGAAGTCCAAGACTTGCTGCCCATTGATTACAGGATCTGATTAACAGGTTCAAAAATCTATTTTCATAAATCTAGCACCAGGTCTTCTCTCCAAATGTACTTGTGTTTTGAAGTGGTGTCATCTCTTGGACTGCTTCAATTATTGGGTTATGTCCAACATAGGCAGCACCACGAAGCTCTTTAATTTTTTCATTTACAAATTATTAGTGATGAGAGGAGGTTGAAGCAATGTCTTGTGCTTGGCAATGTTTTGGGACATGTAATTCGAGTGTCGTATATTCAGAGAAAATAAGCTTTAGGATTTTCTAAAATTGAGGATGTGATTGTTGTCGTGGGTTGATTGTTTATTGCAATGGTGATGTAAGTAATGTGGAAAATTTGATGCAAGGAGGCAAAAACGTGATTAGCACAAGGCATGAATGAGAAAAATCTATTAGGGATACATGCAATCTTAAGGTTAATGTGAACCCTTGGGAGCTGCAACTCTTGAAGCGCGCTTGCACGAGGTCACATTTAACGAACATGTGTGTGGCTAATTTGCAAGAAAAGAGTGGGTGGCAGCCAATGTGGTGATGATACGTCATGCGTAACATGCGTTTGTAGGTGGCCATAGGCTCGAATCGGGGTGCTAACATGCTACACGTCATCCTTTTGTGCATCAAACTGCTAATGTGATATGGCTCAATGTTCATTGGTTGACTTGGATACCAAGGATTTCTTGTGCCTGTAATGACAAGGTGTCCTAGGTAGAACCTGGCCAAGGAATTTGTGTGGGAAAACTCTCATGGAAAATATTTGCGATGGAGTACGATATGACATCAATGGATGCCATGTGCAGATGGACATGTGGAGCAGTGCAAATGGAGTACATATGACATCAATGGATGACATGTGCAGATGGACATGTGGAGCAGTGCTAATGGAGTAGAGGGGCAGTTTATAAGGATCCTGGGTTGAGTGTAGGCCGATCAAGGTACCCCTTATGTGGAAACTATATGTGGATCTGCAAAAAAAGTGGTTGGAAGCCCTTAGGAGTGATGTACGGGTAGAGATTATGGCGATGAATGCATGGTCATGAATGCCTACCAAGCGAGTGTATTAGCCACTTGTCTTGACATGGGAATGTTGTGCTTGCCAAGAGAGTGTATGGATTTTGAATAGGCACAAGCTAAGAACATGTGCTAGCTAACGCAAGATGATGACATTGAACTAGCCATGTTGGCATTGGGTGTTTATGGAGATGTTGACAACGTATGGTGGAGCATATGTCTAATCCCTTAGGATATGACTCATGGTACATATTATCGAAGAATGTGTTGGGTGTGGTATTGCGCATGCCGATGTGCATGAATGTAAATCTACAAATGCACCTAAATGTTGCAGATGTTGTCTCTTGGAAAAAGATCCATTTTTTGTGACATGCATTTCGTTTGAAGATAGGATGAAAAAAAAAAAAAACACACACACACACACACACACACAAAATGTTTGATCAACTTTATAATTGCATCATGTGTGCTTTTGTATTATCATCTCAATGTGGTAAGGATAAACATGCACGCTTTTGATTTCCCATCTATAAGCACTAGAGTTGCACATGAGCAATGTGGAATAGTATATTATATGTGGAATAGTATATTATACACGTCTCGACACAAAAAAGTTCTAATGATGGTGGTGGTCCTAGGAGGGCTTGGGAATGTGGTGAATTATTTTGGAAATAGACTTTTGAAACTAAAAGAGGAATGGGTGAGTTTGCATGTACATATGTGTGTGTGATCATGCATGCATGTGGCATCTATGCGTGTGAATTTTCCATTGTGTGCCTTTTATCCTTTATGTAAAGAGAGATAGACTTTTAGAGAGAAGTTAAGACTTGGGCGTCTGACTCCCAAATTCCAAAATATGTAGCAAACGAGTGCTTTGTAGTGTAAATTTCCCAATCAAAATTTAAAAATCCCTATTGTAATTCAGTTGGACCTTGATTTTCAAGGTAAAAATATGGACATTTTGGTTCCGAATTTCGGCAAAATTCTTAAATTTTGTCAAAGAAATGTGGTTGTCTCACTACTTTTCCCTTCAAAAACCATGGCAGACAAAATGGTTTTTCTGAGCAATGAAGAAAACCAATATATAAGCGCACACCTAAGATGATATCATCACCATGTTATCATACATTTTTTCTAATAAAAACATAACAGAATAATACATATTAAACAAAACAAAGAGTGGTTACAACATGATGGCATCTGTTGAGGCTACATGGACCATGAGACCATCAACGCGATGTGATTTGTCTCTAAGCACGTCCATCAAGATATCAAGTTGTTTTTTAGGGTGTATTATCTGCTTGAGTGGGGTAGACTAAGATATCCATCAAGATATTGAAATGTTTCCTAGGTGTGTGCACATGTAGTCACAATTATATGCTCAAGTGGAGTAGACTAGCATGTCCATCAAGCCTATTGAGATGTTTCCTACGGGTGTGTATGTAGTCCTAATTAAAGTAACAAATTCGCTCGAGTGGGATAGATCGAGTGATCAGATGGACTACGTGGTTGTAAATTTAAAAGGACCATTGGTCCCCACCTTGAGGAAACATATTAGTCTTTTTTGGGACCTCTCTCACCATCTCTCCCCTTCCCTTGGTCTTGGATTTCAAGAAGAGGACATTCCAAAAGATGAGATCTACATCACTTGGTAGATATGAGGACATAGAGACTTGAGATTTGAGGAGGGAAATTCTCAACCAAGGAGGCCAAAAAAATGTTCTAGCATAGAGGTGAACAATAGGAACACTCAAGAAGCACTAGGTTCTCTCTCACACCACGTGACATGTTCAGTTGGTCCCATAAGTCATATTTGACCTTGGAGGACAATAATAGAACTCTCTCTCTCTCTCTCTCTCTCTCTCTCTCTCTCTCTCTCTCTCTCTAAGGGGCTAATGCAAAACTTTTCGAATGTTGGATAGAGATGACAATGCTTATTTGATGTATTTCTCTCTGCATTTTCTAGATTAAAAACTTCTCTTCTATGTCTCTCTTCTCTCCTATTGGGGTTGTGTCACAAATACAACCTTGTCAAGGTGGCATTCATTATCTTAGAGTCAAGGTTTTCCAGGGAAATATCGTTTGTAGAAAGAATAAAAATTGTAAGTTTAACAAGTAAGAGAAGTTGTGGAGGTGCATCCCTGACGTATGTTTCTTTATGGAGTTCCATGTGCAAAGGTTATGACAGGGCTGATTGTAACTTTTTGTGATTAAAACAATTCAAGGTCACTTGTGCACTTTTGAAGAAAAAAAGACACGATGAGGCTAAAAGAATGTCAACACTTGATTACAAATGAAGTAAAGATTATATAAGGTGATGTTCCTAAACAATTCAAGCAAAGGATGCACCACTTGGATTGTGGGTATCACACATGTCAACTTGAGGCTTTTCTTGGCTTATTTTCAACTTCCTTTGTTGAAGGCCCATGATTGAAACTCTCGAAGGAGTTTATGATTTCAAGGGGTATTAAAAAATCTATTGTGTGTGATTCAAGGGCTATGGTGAATGGAGTTTATGCTTTTGAAGGGCATTAAAAATTTAAGTTTTTTAATATTGATTGTGTTTGATGGAAATCATTTCTCTGTTTTTGTTGCCTTTGGCAGCATCATCATTGGAGGCAGTGGGAGTCTCACTCCTATGGCGGAGAAAAATACATAGGAGCAATCAATCACACAAGACCTCCAAATATAGTATAGAAGTCTTGATTCTTAAAATCTAGAGAGCTTGCATGTGCATACATACACATGGAGTGATAAGGGAGGGGCATTTTTATTGTGGTAGAAACAATCACAATAGACCTCAACAATCAGTATTTTGGGGGGGGGGGGGGGGGGGGGGGAGAGAGAGAGAGAGAGAGAGAGAGAGAGAGCATTATCATCAGTAAACATCAAATTGACCTATGGGACCAAATGAAAAATGCTACCTGCTCTATGTTGATTTGATTAATGAATCTTGAGGCTTGAAGACTACGGATTTAAGGATGGCAACAAACAATCCATGAGGGCTAGGAGAGAAAGGTATGTTGGCAATGGTTGAGGCTGAAAAGTGAGAAAAGCAAGCTTAATGTGATGACAAACTAAGCACTCACATAGGGTAATAGCTATGATTCTTAGACTCTCAAAGTCTCAAGGCACATAATGTGCATACATGCGAGACTTTTCCATGATGCCTCGACATTATGTTATGCATTGAGAGGAGTGGGAGCTATGTTAGATGGCTACTATGGTGTGGTCTAGATAAAGGAGTAGACTCAATCATGTAAAAAAAGCTCAACAAGATGAGAATTTGAGCACTCGAGTAGGACATGAAGCTTAGATGTTTGAATTTACAAGAGACATAATGTGCATACACAAAGAGACCTTTTTGACATCTTAACATTGCATCTTGCATCTAAGGGAGTGGGAACTAAGCCAGATGGCTACCATTGTGCAAAGTGTGGCTAAGGGAATAGGCTCAATCATCTAAATGAATATAGTCTCCTCTCCCAAGTAGAAACATACTTTTGTAGAGAGAGAGAGAGAGAGAGAGAGAGAGAGAGAGAGAGAGGGATCATTGCATGCTTAGAAGTCAAGACTTCCATTTTGTAGCATGCCCTTAGTTTAGCATAATGCCCAAAACACTTGCAAAGATAAATAAGTAAGCAGATATTATTTTTTATTTTGCTGCCATTAACTTTTGAGGTGCCAATTGTTCTTGAATACACTCTAAAGAATTTATATGCTACAATAATAACTTGCATCTTTTCATAATCTACTGTCATAGTTGGTTTGTACCATCGAGATTTAAAACATTGTGCTCCCACCATAGATAAAGGAGAGCATGAACTCTTTGACTATCACTTTCAAGAATGCAACAAACTCTATATATGTAGAAAGAAAACATTGATTATTTTGTAGCTAAGGGACGATAGCCTTTTAAGAATAGAAATCATATTATTTGGCCGTAGCAATGCGCGGGTCACATACTAGTCTCTATTTATATGGGCACAAAAAAATCTTTTGACCTTGCACTTCCATGAGTCTTTTCATTTCCTAAACAGAAGACCCTTCATTTATGCACTTAATATGTTTAGAAAGGTTTTTGAAATATTTTGAGATTGGGAAGACCTAATTCTAAGCCACATTCTAGCATTACATAGATTGAACTATTGTATTTGAGTGGTCCAGTGCTAAAGGAAAGGTTCTCAATCAATGGTCCATTGCATGCAAAAGAGAGATATACTTTTGGCTATAGCGAAGTGTCCACTCTGCACAGACCTTTTGAGACTTTAGCAAACACCCCCCCCTTCCTTGGGTAGATCATAACTTTTGGAACGATGTTGTCACCCTTTGAAACCAATTGTTCCAAGTTGTTATAGGTGAAGGCTTTAACCAATAGTTTTCGACCGCCCTATGCGTTTCATTTAGTTGCAAGGGTGGTAAGGTACTCTCCCATTATTTTATTTGCAACATTGTTGTAGGTGGTGAACTTACAACGGGAGGTGCAAATTCTTTTTTGTTTGTATGGATATACACAATGGTAGGTGGAGGTTGTGTCAAAGCTTCTATTTCCGTGTATGAACTACATGAAGAGCAAGAAGCTTCATTTGACTTCCCTGTTCCTGAGCTAGGTGGAACAAATCGTTCTTTCTTCGGTATTCAAACTAGCTCTAGAGCGTGTGTGTAGCATTCTGTGATTCTTTCCTTTCTGCGATCTTCAATTCGTTTTGGAGCTACAGGATTGGGCTCACATGGGTCAGGTGATAGGTAAGAGCACAATTTACATTTTGGCACGGAGATTTGATCATTTTCTTCGTAGTAGCCGTGGGATTCCAATAGTCTTTTAGGAATCCAACGCAACGTTTTTTTACATTTTTTGGAGCGAGTGGGACGTCTCTTACCAGGCTCCTGTTTTTTAGCACTAGCAATGGTCGCTAAAGAATCTTTATGGACCCACTTGTATGTTTTCTTTGTTATATTAGGATGGGTTTTGTGTGTCTCAAGTTTTATTGCAACTACAGAAGTTGAAGCTCTAGAGAGTTGGGCTATGGGGACATATGGTTCAACCTCTTCGACATGCAATGTTTTGTGTTTTATTTCCTTAAGAGGCAATATCTCAAGGACTATGGCTTGACTAGTAGGGCTAAGAGTTGGTTTTTGCGTTGTGACACCCCTAGTCCCTCAATCAATAGTGCACTTGATGGCTATCATCCACGTGCATCCTGGGTGTATATTACCCTCCATAGTTCCATCAGGCATGACCAAAATGTTTTGAGCTACAACCCCATTGTCATAACTGACAGGAGTGTGTCAGATACCAGAAATCACAGTTTTTTTCTTATTGACACCCTTGACTTGGATATTACTCTTAGATAGAAATGGCTTTCCCAATTGACACCACACTCCGTATGACAAAATATTATATTTAGCACCCGTGTTTAACAAGGCGTTATATAGTACTTTTTGATAGTCGTTATTTAGCGCAATAGGGTATCGTAGAGGTGTGTCAGAAACCAACCAATCATCCTTTGTTTCAATGTGGAATGCATGTGTAACTCCTAGGTTGGCCTCTCGTTGGGGTCTTACACGTTGTTGTCGCTCCTTAGCCTCAACTTGAGCTTGTATCTTCTTCAATTATGTTTGTGCCTTGGCTGCCTTTTTTTTATGGATGGCATGTAGCTCCTCTTGGCTTATAGGATCATAGTATCTTTTAAAGTTGCTCCCATTGAGGAATCCAATGGTTTCAACTCCATCAAGAGTCTTCACATGAATGGTTCCTTGTGGGGTGATTTCACATGCTCTATATGGTCCTTTTCCTGCATATTTTAACTTTTTCTTTTTGTTACGCACTCCATACATAAGGACTTTATCACCAACTTTGATATCTTTGTTGTTTAGATGACGGTAAAACCATTTCTTCCTTCTATCTTTCTCCACAAGTGCATTCTGCACATCCAATTGTCTTTCTTCATCTAATCTCTCAAGAATATATAAGCGTTAAACTAAAGGGTTACCATCCCAACCTTCTTGTGAAGCTACACGCAGACTAGGAATTACAAACTCACATGGCATAATTACTTCTTGGCCATATACCATTTTGAATGGTGTACAATTAATAGCCACTTTGTAAGAACTACGTTAAGACCATAGAGCTGAAGTCAGCTTTAAATCCCAATCTGTGCGATGAGCTTCCACCATTTTGGTCAAGATAGAGATTAAGGTCTTGTTGGTACTCTCAGCTTGGCCATTTTCTTGTGGATAATAAGGTGTGGACTTATGGTGAGCTATCATGAAGTTGTTAGTGAGTTCTTTTATCACTCCATTTATAAAATGAGTGCCATTGTCACTCACAATCTCAAAGGGACAACCAAATCTTGAAATAATGTTCTCAAAGAGAAACTTGGCAGTTGACCTTGCATCAGCCTTATGTGTCGCCCTGGCTTCCGTCCACTTTGTCACATCGTCAATGGGGAACGATAATATACCGAGATTGAGTGCTACGAGCTGCCGGACTAATTGGGTCTACAAAGTCCAAACAACATTTTTCAAATGGTTGAGTCACTTTAATAGGATGGAAGGGCATCTTATCCTTTTGTTGTGTGATCTTGTAACGTTGGCATTCATCACATTCTTTTGCAAAAAGTGATGCATCATTAAATAAGGTAGGCCACCAATAGCCTGATTGCAACACCTTTCTAGCAGTTAGTTCCCCTGAGAAATGTCCTCCGGTTGGGCTTCTTACAGTATGTATAAATACTCATCCTCACGGGCACAACGTCTAAGAATATCGTCCTTCCCTAGACTGTAGAGAGTTCCTGTAATGAGAGAATAAGGTTCACATTCTTTTAAGAGTTTTGGAGCTATGTCCTTATTACAAAGCTCTTTGGGTGGAAAACCGTTAACTAGAAAGTTCACAATCTTCTCACTCCATTCAGGCATGGTCTCGACTAGAAATAAGGAAGTATCGGGCAATTCATCATCGACTCCAGTAGGGGATTTACCATTCGGTATACAAGACAAATGATCCACCATGACATGTCTTTTACCAGGTCTTACCACAACGGTAAAATCAAACTCAAGAAGAATTAACAACCATCGTGTAATTCTTCCCGTGGAACAAGGTTTATTTACTAGATACAACAAGGCCTGATGATCAACATAGAAAAAAAACTTGTTGGCCACAAGGTAGTAGCGAAATTTCTTCACTGCATAAATCATACATAAACCTTCCCGCTCTATAGTGGTGTAGTCTCTCTCGGCATCATTCAATTGATGACTTGCAAGGTAATGGAGTAGTCCAATTTATGTTCTCCTGGTTGAGCTAGAACACACCCACTGCAAAGTTCGATGCATCAATATGCACATGGAAAATTACATTCCAATCGGGCACTCGTAGAATAGGAGCGCTTGTCAAGGTCTTTTTCAATGACTCATAAGCATAGTCACACTCCGCGGTCCAGTGGAACTCAATAAGAAGCTTGTACAAAGGACGAGCTATCTCGACAAAGTTTAAAATAAACCGTCGGTAATAACCAACATGGCCCATGAACCTTTGAACTCCTTTATAGTTCGTAGGCGGCGGCAATTCAACAATGGCTTTAATTTTGCTCTCATCTGTGGAAATTCCATTTATGGACACTATATGCTCTAAAATGACTCCATGTTTAACCCAAAATTGGTATTTGAAAGGGTTTAAGGAGATGCGATACAATCTGCACTTCTCAAACACTTTTCCTAAACATGATAGATGTTCTTTCCAAGAGGAATAAACACAAAGGTCATCTAAGAAAGCTTCACAAAACTCCCTCAAATATTCTCTAAAAGCAGTGTTTATTAATCTTTGAAAGGTAGCAGGGGCATTGGTTAAGCCAAAAGCCATAACACGAAATGAAAACACTCCAAATTCGGTTATAAAGGCTATTTTAGCTTGTTCCTCTATCGCAATTGTGATTTGATTAGCCAAAGTACCCATCTAAAAAGCTATAAGCTTGTTTTAGCTTGGTCCTCGAGTGCAATTGTGATTTGATTGTAGCCAAAGTACCCATCTAAAAAGCTATAAGCTTCCTTCCCTGCAACTGTTTCAAGCACATGTTCTAAATATGGCAAGGGGTAACGATCCCTCCTAGTGGCGTCATTGACCTTCTTGAGATCCATGCACACTCTTAGTTTCCCATTCTTTTTTGGCACAATCACTATTGGAGACACCCATTCTGAGTGCTCAATAGGGTATATGAATCCGCATTTCACAAGCTTTTCAATCTCTGCTTGAACGATCTTTGCATAAATAGGATTCATTGGATAGGGTCATTGATGAATTGGTTTAGCCATGCTATTCATGGGGATTGTGTGTTGTACCATGGAAGGTGGAACACCTTTCATATCATGATATGTCCAAGCAAATATATCTCTGAATTCCTTGAGAAGTTCTTTAAGTACATTCTCCTCAGTCTCTGTCAGATCTTGGGCAATGAAGACAGGTTTGGACTCCTTACTTGGGTCTGCTAACTCTATTTCCTTAACTATTGTTGGACCATCATGGACTCCATTGCTTCCATCGATAGGTTTTCTTTGAGCCTTTGTATACACAACCTTACACTCCTTCGTGGTGTAGGATTTGAAATGATCGGGTTTAGGGTGTAAGTCTGTGGGATCTTGTTGTTCAGTGGACTATGATTCCACTTCTGCTTCCTTTTTTTGTTGAGCTAGCTCTCGATTTTATTGTCTCCTTACGGTACGGCTCAACTTTGGCTTCTCTATAGCCTCTAGTTGTGTGATGTCAATGGGTTGTGGACTACACCAAAACGCTTTGAAGGTATTCACCCTAGTTATCTACCAACTTTCGATGACCATCACATGGCCCTATATAATTAAGCCATTCTGTGGTAGATTTTTTTTCATTTATTCTAGCACACACATTTGCTCAATATTGTCGCCTCTTATATCTCTTACTCTTCTTGTCTAATTTCGATTACCGCTGATCTAAGTGAAGAGTCACTAGATGAATCGCTACTTGTGTCTTTTGCTCTCTTGAATAGATTTTCATTTAGGGTACCACTGGGCCCTAAATGATTTGTCTCCACATTTGCACTAAGATTTAACTGAGATTCTTCATCCTCAAAGTCAATTTCAATTGAGTGGGCTATAGCCTTGTGAGACGCTACTGGTTCCAATGCCATTCAAACCTTCATCTTGTAGCTCATCAGAAGCTATATGCATTGCTTCTATCATATTTAAGAGTACGAGTGGTGGCATTTTATCCCCCTCAGGTGTTACCCAGGTCGTCCCCTTGTTTCCCCAAGTGTCTATGGTTGTTGCTAAGTGGACCCAATCCACATTGTCTAACTCACTCATCCCAGGTAGTACATCAATATAAGAAGAATCTTCCCCAACTTCAGTGTCCATTTTACACGTGTAACAATAGTGCAACCGGGCTGAGTGAACTGTGATGTCAGATCTATGATCAATTATAAATTTGCTTCCTAGAGGATGTGCTCAACCAGTTACAAGATCTACTCGAATAACATATTCCTGGAATTGCAAGTAGACATGGTTTTTAGACTAATCATGCACCATTTTTGCTTCCCTCATGAAAGGACATCCTAAGATCATCTCAGATGCCATAGTGTGCTTAGAGAAATCCATAACAATGAAGGTATTTCTTATTTTATGTCCAGAGATCTTGATCTTGAGATCTTCTAGCATCCCAATAGGTTTAACCATAGACCCATTGGCCATCTTTACTACTATGGTTGTGGTCCCAAGGTGAGATCTTCCCATAGTTTCCCAGCAATTTTTAGTCACAATGCTAACCCCAGCGCCACCATCGAGGATTCCCTTCATTGTTTATCCATACAAGATGCTAAAATTAAAATTTCAGTTGGTTATGTAGGCTTCGCAGATGAATTACTTCATTATTTTTAGACATAATTGTCATTTTTTGCGATGTAATTTGTGACAAATTCCATGCTAAGCACTCAAAAACAGATATCGACTTTCAAAGGGAAAAAAGATTAGGAAATCTTGAACAATTCAACCAAAATAGATACAAAGGTATTTTGGGAATTTTTGAAATTTGAGGGGTATTTTCGTAATTTTTCCTAATAATAAAAAGGGAAGGGATTCCGGCCCCCTCCCCGGGCCACGTGTCAGCAGGAGATTGATCCGATCAGTGTCCCTTGGAGACTAGCGACATAGGCGGACAGTGCACAGCCGCCAGTAGAAAGCATGAGACAGTGTGCACGTGCAGTTGGGGGGGCGGGGGGGGGGGGAGAGAGAGAGAGAGAGAGAGAGAGAGAGAGAGAGAGAGAGAGAGAGAGAGAGAGAGAGAGAGAGAGAGAGAGAGAGAGACTTAGCGTGTGCGGCAAACCTGGACGCCAACCTTGGAGTAAGAGATATGGGAGACTACATGACCATTGACGTGCACGAGAGAGAGAGAGAGAGAGAGAGAGAGAGAGAGAGAGAGAGAGAGAGAGAGAGAGAGAGAGAGAGAGAGAGAGAGAGAGAGAGAGAGAGAGAGAACTCTTGCAAGCTCTCAAAACAGATACGAGACTGCAAGCTGTCAACCTCCCACATGGAGGCACCTGATTGCGTAGAGAGAGAGAGAGAGAGATGCTGATGAAATGAAATGATATAATACATCAATGACATATGAGACCAAACAAGTTGCAAAAAGGTCGAAGTGACCTATGAGACCAAACAAGTTGCAAAGTGATGAATCGATAAAATCTCGAGTACCAAAAAAAACTAATGGATTCGATAAAATGTTAGAGAGAGAAAGAGAGAGAGATGTAGAGAGAGAAAAAGTGTATCCCTCACATGCACTTTGCAAAGCTAAGTTGGTGCCACAAGACACCCGCAATTGTTGACTAGCATATCTTGCAGCCCAATGTCCACTACCTTGCTGCGTGAGAGGATAGGCCTATCTAAGAAAAGATGGGCCTGTAGGTGTAAGTTTCTTCAAATTCTAACTACCCTGGAATGAGTTCGAGCTATTGTTGAGCAGTGTAAACTAGCTACCCTTTCCTTATCTTCTCTAGTGCTCCTTGAGTGGCTTCATTGTTGCCCATGAGCAAAGCTTCATAACTGTAAGATATTATTGAGCAACGTAGTGTAGCTAACCTTTCCACCTCTTCTCTAGAACTCCTAGAGAGAGAGAGAGAGAGAGTACTTTTCTTGATATTCTTTTATGAAATTTTCCAAGAGTAAGGAGCTTGAGGGTAAGAGGGGCCATGCTGCCGCCGAAGGCGGCGCCGTTTTACCGTTTTACTAGCTTGAGGGTAAGAGGGGCCATGCTGCCGTTTTTCCTTGATAGTGAGTATATGCCTACTTGCTATCTACAAAGATCATCATCTGTATTGGATGCACCTTGTGCATAGAGCCAATAATGTAAAATGCCCGTCAGTCGCTGTAGGCATATACAGCGATCACAAGCGGATCTACCATCCTAAATTTTTCTTGAACAGAGCAGGTGATGTTATAGCGGAAGTGTAAACAATGATGGGGTGGAATGAATTCCACCATACTGGCACCCCATGTATGCATAGAAAAAACACACAGTGATAAGTCCTTGGCATCAATGATGGTCTCAACAGTGTGAGACGATGCCATACGTGCCTTGCACAATTTGTACTGGCATGGATACATCACAGTTTGATGTTGACAAATGTAAAATGTGAGTTAAATCCATAAATTGTCAATTCACCAAACCTGTGTACCATTACCATTGATCCTAAATCAATGGGTAGTATTATGGCATGAAGTAGAAGTCTTGCTTCTCGTTAAGTATGTCAAAGCACTTTGCTTTGCACAACAGGGAAATCTTTTTCAAATGAAAGGTTAAAGGCATAAGAGCTTTAAATTTCTAACCTTGTTACCCTCAAAGGCCAATTGCCTTCACTTGAATATGGCTCATAGCCATGTATGCTGATAAATGGAAAGATGTCAGATGTACTATGCATGCCCTCGTGGATTGGTTCATACCAACCTTTAGTGACAAATTATGCAAAATTTTCCCCAAGTTCCTATTCTGATAGCATATTCTAGACTTTGGGAACTTCTATGCAATATTCCTTAAATTGAAGCCTTGCTTCACATATTACATCAAAAAGATAAGATAGGATGGAGCCTGATGCTCATTGCTAAAAGATGCTCCGGTTGACAACCAAACGTCAAGACAAAAGGCAATTGTTGAATCATACCTCTTATTGAGAATCCTTAACTTGAGAATCGTACCTCTTATTAAGAATTGTACCTCTTATTGAGAATCCTTAGATTGCCCAATATTGAAAGAGATTGCTAAGGAAGCTTAGCTATCAAACTGTTGTTGACCTCAAAATTATTCGTGACAAAAGCAACCTCTGCTTTCCAAACTGGCTTGTAGAAAAAGCCGCAAAATCTAATAAATTTAAAGTTGTAAATTGTAAATTTAACTTGCTTACCGCCTTGCTTGAATAACCATCCTTGTCATCAAAATTTGTAGCATGACAATTGGGATCACTCAATTGCAGAAAAAACTTTGCCTAGGAACCATGCTCGAGCAAATATTCAAACCTCAAAACTCTTTCCGGCTTCATGAATTGGAATAAATAGCCGGCCATGTCGAGCATGTTTGCATTCTTTGTCAATTGTAGGCATGACAGAGAGAGCTATATTTGATTAGCAAAGAGCCGGCCATGTCAAAAATCTTTGCCCCATTTTTCATCCTAGCAAGAAGCCTTGCCTTTGCATCCAAAATTTACATTGGAAATATTTTGGAGGCTTTTACAATATTCAAAATGAACCAGAATAAAAATTTTGAGCACACCAAGCTCTCTCTCTCTCTCTCTCTCTCTCTCTCTCTCTCTCTCTCTCTCTCTCTCTCTCTCATACCACTATAGTCGAAATGATGTTGTAGCTATGTCCACTTGAGGTTGCCACTTCACGGCCTCCTTTGACTAGACCTCTTCCCACCATTTGAGCATCCACGTCTTTGCGTACATATCGCTCTTTGTGCTCTACAACACCTTGCAAAAGCCACACACACATTGTAGGCACACAATAATAAACAAATGTGCTAATAAGTAGAGAGGAGGTGACTCTTGCACGAACTTTGGTAGCTTTCAAAACAAGAAGAAATCGGAGAAAGAGAGATGCCAAATTTGCGACCTACCAAAATGAGGAGCTTCAGAGTTTTAAATATGCTATACAACTTCTGGCAGAGCAGCAGGTTGTGCAAGTGCAATTCGTACACCAGCTCATGAAATCAAGGGGGGGTCTTGTGGTCAAAGGTGAAAACATTGATAAAGGCAATAACAAAACAACGTTAAGAAAGATGCAGATATGCAATAAGCGTGATAAACATGCAATTGCTAGACAAAACAAAGAAAATGGAATTGAAATAACTTAAGTAAGACCCAATCATTTCCTTTGAACGCTAAGGCCCTTATGTGCTTGTCAGCAACAGCTTTTTGCCTTTGTTGAGAGATGTATATAGCCTCCTTAATCTTTTGAAAAGATTCTTGTAGGTCACAGCTATACTCATTGGCAGCGAAGATCTTCCCATGTACTTTGAGTAGCAAGGGACCTTTTGGTCTTCCCTCAATGATCCCAAAAGGTGATTTTCCCATAGAAGTATGTACAATATTATTGTAGACATACTCTACAAGAGGTAAGTATTTTTCCCATTGTGAGCATTGATCTACTTCGGTAACATAAGTCTTGAGTAGATCAAGTATCATAAGATTGGCTATCTCAGTTTGGCCATCTGTTTGCCGAAGAGAAATTCAATCTTGTTCCTAGACTAAAAGAGACCTTTCCAAAAATTACTGGTCATTCTAGGATCTCTATTTGACACGATGGATGTTGGTAATCCATGGTGTTTGAAAATCTGTGATATAAAGAGAATTGCCATGTGGTGTGCCTTAATAGTCTTTTTGACATGAATAAAGTGTGCTTGCTTGCTAAACATGTCGACTATTGTCCCTATTCCCGTATTCCCATGCATAGACTTGGGCAATCCAAAGATGAAATCCATGGATATACTCTCCCATGGTGAATTTGGGATAGGCAATGGCTGGAGTAATCCAGGTTGCTTCCCTCTATCATATTTGGTCTTTTGGCATACTACACATTTTGAAACATACTCTTGATGTCCACTTTTATGGTAGGCCAATAGAAATACGCCTCTACTCCTTGAAGAGTAGATTGAATACCTCTATGCCCCGCGTAGGGAGGAGCATGGGATTCATACATAACTTTCTCACGAAGGGAATGTGTAACACATAGTCTATTTCCGTGGAGAAGATAACCATCCTACAAGGTGAATAATTCCTCTTTCTTCCCCAAAGCAAGGGCTGATATTATGTCTCTAAAGTCAGGGTCAATAGCATACTCATCTAACATACAGGATAGATCATTGTGAGTAGCTATAGACACCTCATTAACTTTTGGTCGTCGTGAAAGTGCATCGGCCAATTGATTGTGCTTAACAGTTATGCAAGCAATATGGAAATTAAATTGCGAAAGAAAATTTTCTCACCTCATTTGTTTGTTGGAAAGCTTGGTTTGCGTCATGAAATACTTGAAACTTTGGTGGTCGGTTCGTAGAATAAATGGAGTCCCCAATAGGTAGTGCTTCCATGTGTCTAGGGCATGTAGAGCAGCTAAAAGATCTTTCTCATAAATGCCCAAGACTCGTTCATCCGTATTGAGCCTTCGGCTCTCATATGCTATGGCATGCCCTTCTTGAAGCAAAACTGCTCCAAGGCAATCACCACAAGCATCACATTGGACCTCAAATGGTTTTGAGAGATCGGGAAGCATGAGGATTGGTTGATAGGTAAGCTTCTCCTTGAGCTTGTCAAAAGCATTTTGCTCCTTAGCAGTCCATACATACTTAACGTTCTTCTTAGTTAAGTCATGTAGTGGTCCTGCTACTTGAGAGAATTTTGTTGTGAAGCGTCTATAGTATGTGCACATACTAATAAAGCTTCTTAACTCATGTAGATTCCTTAGATTAGGCCATAATTTTATTACCTCTAACTTTGATGGATCCATACGGATACCATCTTGAGAGATAATATGACCTAGATATTGAATCTCTTGAAGGAAAAATTCGCTTTTCTTTTGGTTGAGAAAAAGCTTATCTTCCTCAATGCTTAAAAAATCACTTGGAGATGTTGCTTATGTTCCTCCAAAGACTTGGAGTAGAATCATCAAAGAACACTCCAGTGAATTTGTGGTAAGGTCTAAATAATTTCTCCGTTAGACAATTGAATATAGCTGGTGCATTAGTCAAGCCAAAAGGCATGATTAGATATTCATAAAGACCAAACGTTGTGCGAAACGCGGTCTTTAGGATATCTTCATCCACTATCCTTATTTGATGATAGCCACTCTTAAGGTCTATCCTACTGAAGTAGGTAGAGCCTTGTAGCTTATCAAACAAATTTTTCTACCCGAGGCACCTTCATGTGAAAAATCAAAGCTATCAATGTTCATTTTACTCTCTTGATTATTGTCAGCCATGTTAACAAAATTTATGTATGTACTTAATGTATGCTTTGGCAATTCAAAACCTTAGTTGCCACTCCTCTTAGCCTTTGAAAATCGGCTCTTAAATATCTATACCCACGGTTGGAAGTGGTTAATTATTGAGAGTAGTGGAGTAGGTCTAACATAGCAAAGTTGCCGAGGGCTAGCTCCTTTTGGACTTCTTATGGCTCAATAATGGTAAAGCCGTAGGCAAGTCTAAAAAGACTCCATTATTAAGTCCAAAGCTCCCAAGGTGTGCACCATATCCCACATAGTGGACTCAACAAAAACGATAATAGATCCTAGTTCCACTTACCCTAATATAATTAACAAAATCAACAATTTATAGGTTACTTAAGGACCTCTCTTCTTAAGCAAGAAGAGAGAAACCAAATGCTCTGATACCAATGTAATGGAATTGGCCTATTTAACTTGAGAGTAGCGGAAATTAATGAGAGTACTTTTGAGAAATTACTTTGCGAGCATAGCGGGTGAACATAATTGAAGATAACATCATAATCATAGCAATTAGTTAACTTGGCATGAACAATACTTTTGCAAGAGAGAGAACTTAGAGGACATGACAACATTTGAGGACCGAATTCATGTGGAGTCAGCCCCCCCTCCAATAGGCATTTGTATTATGATTTCTCCCATTAAGAGAGACTTGTTACAATACAATCTTTGTGTTCCTTGTGATTTAGGTGATGCAATGAAGATGGAAAGCTTCATGCATCACAAGCATAACATAAACTTTGAAGAAAGATTTAACTATCCCAAGCCTCAATTCCGAGACCTCAAGCACCTTCGAAGGTGGAGAGATCTAGCAGGGAATGAGGGTAGGGAAGAGGAAGAAGAAACATTTTATAGGAGAAAAAATTATTTCCTCACTTATCATAACCCATCTTGCTAGAGTACATAATAGCATAGTAATGAAGATGGAGGAGATGGCAAGCTTAAGCATTGAAGCATGGATCTTGGTTGGATTTGCACTCCATAGCCAAGAGTATTCGTGTAGGCTCTCAACTTCTCAAGGAGCTTGGAGAAGGAGATGGAGCTCTTGCACTTTGCATAGCACACAATGAGAGTGTGTGTGGGTGAGTATACCCCCTAAGCAACCCGCTAGCTTCCTTTCGTCAAACCCCCCTTGTAGCTCATGCTTGAAGCTCATTGGACCCCTCGAGGCCTAGCCAATCATAAGCAGGAGTCATACCAAGCAACAAGGGTAGCCTTGGGACAAGTGTCCCCCTTTCCCCTTTGAGAGAGAGGACTTGATAAATGCAAAATCAATTAATTAAATCTCCTAAATTATCATTGGACCCCTTGGGTGGCCAACCAATAGGCTTCAGGCACACCATGAGGGCAACATGAGGAGGAACTTGACAAGTGTCCCTTATGCTTTCTTTGTACAAGTAGGCCTTGTGTGAGTGTGTGGGTGTTCTCTCTTATCCCCCTCATGTAGGGATCGCCCCCTCCTTGTAGGGATTAGATCTTTGACTTTTAACACCTCAAGCCCCTCAAGCTTAGGCCCAGTTCCCACCACAAGCTTGGCCCTTAAGCACTTCAAGCTTGGGCTGGGTTCTCACCTCAAGTACAACCCTAGCATCTCAAGCATGTCAAGCACCTCAATCATCAAGCACCTCAAGCACCTTAGGCATCAAGCATGACAAGCACCTTAGTCATCAAGCATGACAAGCACCTCTAATGAAGCTAACACTAAGGTCTTATGCTCCATTGGTGAGCCTTGCTCTTTGATAGACCATCAAGCATGACAAGCACCTCTAATGAAGCTAACACTAAGGTCTTATGCTCCATTGGTTAGCCTTGCTCTTTGATAGACCATCTCTCATGTGGGCCCCTTTACCATTGGCCCCATGTTGAGATAGATCTATAAGCACATGTCTATATCTTAATCCTTGTTCCCGTTTATTCTCCCACATTAAGTGATCAGTTTAATATTAGAAAATCATTTGGGTTGGTTAGATATTAGATTTTATGACAGTATGTATGGTTGAGTTAGTAGATGGGTTAGTAGTAAGTGGGATGTCTGACTAGTTGGCCTGAATCCCAACACTTCACAACTTGACTATAATCATTATTGGACACGGTAGATTGTGTTGGTCAACATTGATTTCTAGCTCACTCATTTTCCATGCAAAATCTCACCAAGGGGCTTGAAATTGTATAATATCTCCACAGGGTTTGGATTGCCAAAGCAACACCCAAGATTACCAGTTAAATTCATTTATTTTCACTAATAGTTCATTTAGTGTCTCACACGTCAAAGACATACTAGGCCTTTTGAGGCTGGTTTATAGGTAATGTACCTTTCAACTTTGGATAATGCACTTGACTTCGGGTAAGTGGACGCTATTTTCAACCTCTAGGTAAGCATATGATTTGGTTTCATTTCTTTTTTAAATATACTTTGATTGAGTTTTCCAAGTAGGATATATAAGAGAGAATGCTTTCATCCATTGTGCTCTTCAAATACATGACAAGGTCATGCAGGTGCAAAAAATTTTGGGACAGTAGTGTGTCGAATACATTTTTGCACCCTGCAATTTTATAGACCTACATGGTAGGGTTCCGCTTGGCACATGTTATTAGTCACAAGGGTGCAACATGGTCTAGGAACTCATGGAGTTCGGTTTAGCTAGTATGGAGCAAGGTTCATGAACTCATGTCGTTGAGTGTCCACACACAAGTACATCTCATACTTGATAGATGTCCTTTTTCCTGACGTCATTATATGAGACATATTCCATACATGGAGGATATGAGTCTCCGGGACTAACAATGGTGCCAAACTTGCCACAGGTAGTAAGGGTGACTCACATTTTTACCCATAAAACATGAACAAAATACCTGAAATTGAGTAAAATGCGCGTAAAAAAGCAACATTGCAGCCTCACATTCTGACCTAAAATAGTAGGATGTATGGGATGCACATTCTATTGGAGCGGGTCCTCCACCTCCTAAAGAGGTATGTCACCCAATATTCGGAGAGTTAACAACATATTAGCAAAATCTGGTCACATCCACATATTTTTCATACAGTGTACAAAAATAATGCTGAAAAGTGAAGCTGAAGATCTCTACTTCATTCGCTTGAGATGGCGAGAGTCAAGCGGGTTCGTTGTCATCTAGAAAAATAGACTAAACCTCCCCCTTTTCAACGTACTAGCAACACTAACATCTGTGTTCCGTGTTCGACGTACTTGCCTTCATTGTAGGAGTTACTAAAGGCTGAGAGCCTACTCTCCCCACTGCCCTTGAGTGCGACCCAACTCTAACCAGGCTCTGGAGTCTATATTGCCAATCGGACAATAATCGGCGAGAAAACAAGTGATAAAATCACGAGGCCTACCTATAATTGATAGATAGATTGGTCACATGATAAAATTTAGAATGCTTCAAATGAAAATCTTACTTTAACACGCTAAGTCATTTGCAGAGTCGTGGCTAGATTTAAAGCTTGCCTTGAAGAAAACTCTTAAAGTTTTTACAAGTTTTTACGGAAGATGCTCAGGTTCATGTAATTGAACTAAGAGCCATAGATCATGGACTCACACCAAGTTAACCAACATATGTAGAGTTACAGTGTTCTATTACTAAAAATTCCTAAAATTGTTGATTGGTGGTGGGGAGAGAGAGAGAGAGAGAGAGAGAGAGAGAGAGAGAGAGAGAGAGAGAGAGAGAGATTGAGATTGAAGCAACTTCAAACCATCTTGTGTTTAGCGAAGCAGGACAGGATTGAAAGGAATCATCACTAGAACAACATATGGTAATATTGTTTCAAGAACATCTAAAAATAATCGAGTACTTTAAATGGTTAAGAATTCGAGAAGGGCTATCAAACTGCCAAGTAAAGGACATGGTTTTGAAGGGTAAGACCTCCTCAATTGCACAAGGCATTAAAAAAATGTCACCAAGAAAACACTGTCGAATATTAAAGAAAAGGAAAAATTACCAAAATACCCCTCTAATTTGTGGAAATTCTCAAAATACCCCTTAAATTTAAAAAATTCCCAAAATACCCCTGGTTGTGAGATTAAATTTCTCCAAAGATATAAAAATTTGTAGCTTTACATAAGAAGACTTGTTGTCTATCACTACAAGATGCTAAAGCTAGAATTTGAGTTGATTATGTAGGCTTCGGAGATGAATCGCTTCATTATTTTTAGACATTATTTCCTTTTGTACGAGGTAATTTGCGACGGATTACATGCTAAGCACTCAAAAACGAATCACAATTGTCAAAAAGGAATGAAGATTATAAAATCTTGAATAATCCAACCAAAATATATACAAGGGTGTTTTGGGAATTTATGAAATTTGAAGGGTATTTTCGGAATTTCCACAAATTAGAGGGGTATTCTAGTAATTTTCCCTAAATAAAATTAGTGTCTTTATATAAAATCTTCAGAGTACAACATCTTAAAGGTTTGTGAAGTCGAGGAGGGATTGCCCAAGTAAAGGACAAGGTTTCCTCGAAGAAAAGTCCTCCAAAGATACTAATTTTATCTAGTACTTGTCTTATACATTTAAGCAAAACTATTTCAATAAATGAGCTAAAACTTTCCACTAAGCACGTATTACAAGAAAGGCATTTGAATGCACTACGTTACTAGCTCCAATTGTTGTCGTTTCCCTCAAATTCCAGATGTGCTCCATCTGCATGAACAAGTAGCATTTATCCAACAAAAATGGACAAAAAAATTGCCACTACACATACATAGCAGAAGGGGGAAAGCAGAAAAAAGCCTCGAATATTGTCGATGTGCTCCATCTGGCAGAAATACAACACAAAAAAACACATTACACAACAAAGAGCGAACATGGCTCCCAGCACAAAAAAACCCTCATATACTCCCTCATATTTTTCGTGTGTTGGTCGAGGAGGAGGTGACTTGGGCAGCAACCTTTGATATGTTGCCATACATGGCAGAGGGCTCGCCTGTGCATGCATAGTTTTCCTCCTATAAATGCTCTCATTTTGGGCGTGCCTAGTGGGACCTGAACTGAAACCTCGCTCTCCATTGCTCACTCAAGCTAGTGGAATAGCTTGCCAGCCTGGAAAGTGTTGGGTAGCCAAGCTCTTTGGTCCTAAGGCAACTAACCCGATCTGAATGGTCGCGCAAGTCGATCGGGGTCTTCTTAATGCCATGGAGAACTGCGCAAACAGCAAATACTGCTTGTCATCCTATGTTTCTTTGTTTCAATTGGCAGGGCTCATGGATCCTTATCTGCAGGCAGCAGGTCATGAATGCAAGGCCTTCCACCCCATATTTGCCTTTGGTGACTCGCCCTACGGCAGTAGGTACAAAGATGGCTAGCTAATGGTGGATATTTTTGAGGAGCGCTCACCCTACTTGCCATCACCACATGAGGCCACCATGCCTTGCAGCACAAAGGTTAACCATCTCTCTCTCACCACCATGGGATCTCACAAACGGCTCGTCTCATTCCCCTCTTGTCTTGCATGGTAATAAACTCTGACATGTCTGTCGAGAAGGCGATCTGAAGCCCCAACGTGCAACCACACAAGGTCGAGAGAGAGGACGAGGTCACAACGACCTGCTGTTTTATGGGCTCTGCAATCAGTGTGTATACTAGCTATGGCCACTTAATATGACATAATTTTTGATGCAGCAAATGAAGTAGAGGAGGAGGAGGAGAGAGAGAAGGAGGGAAGGAGAGAGACAGTCCTAAATATTTGCTAGCCATAGCATAGAGAGAGCGTCTGTAGCTGTGCAAGTCTGAGAGAGAGAGAGAGAGAGAGAGAGAGAGAGAGAGAGAGAGAGAGAGCCAGCAAGAAGTGGCATATTTAAAGTTGAAATAATGAAACAATTTAAAAGTAAATACAATGGGTTCTCAGGGGTGCAGCCGCAAGTCCCTTCACCGCTTGCAAAACTACACAGATAAAGAAGGTTTCTTGCCTGGAAACCACCAATCTGAAAATCAGTATGCCAGAAAAAACTCATTGATATCATTCATCATTGCTTTTAACGCTCTTCATTTCATGAGTGCCCACTATCACATTTAACGAATCAAACTTTTCCTTTACAAAAATTAAAAAATGAAATTGCCTTTAATTTTTTTTGTATTTTCCAGCAGCAAAAAGGAAACCCATCTCTATAGCCTTTGCCGTTTGGGCAGGCCAAAAATCAGAGAGACTATTAAAGAGTGACCACGTAGCATTAGGCCTATGACATTTTTGCAGCATCGAGCTGCAAGCGCCCATCTTCTTGGGTTTGCGAGAGTGAAGATGGCGCCCACAGGCAAGACGGCCTCAGGGGTGGCGATGAAGCGGCCGGGGAAGGAGGTCAAAGCGGGGGCAATCAAGAAAGCCAAGCTCGCAGAGGCAACTGAGGAAGCACCAGAGGAGGTATGCGCAGATGGCGAGGTGAGTGTCAGCACAGAGGTTAATGCAGGCAGGGTACGCCTTCTCAAGCAGGCCACCCAACAAGCAACACAAGGTGCCCCTGTTGTCTACTGGATGTCTCGTGATCAACGCTCTCGCGATAACTGGGCACTCCTCTATGCTGCCCAGCAGGCCCGCCAACAGTGCTCTCCCCTATGTGTTTCCTTTAACCTCGTCGATTCCTTTCTTCATGCACAGGCTCGCCATTTCGGCTTTATGCTGCGTGGCCTCCGTATTGTCCAACAGAATCTCTCCTCCATCGGCATCCCTTTCTTTCTTCTCCGGGTCTCTCTCTCTCTCTCTCACACACACACACACACACACACACACACACTCCTTTATGCTGTTGTCAGACATATGTTTTCAATCTGCACTGCTTGCCTCACGTTGAATGAACATGAAAGAAGTTGGTGGATGTGCTCCCTGATTTGTGGTCTTTTTTGAGCTTGTATGGAGCACCTGCTTCTCATATTAATTGTATTTTCGTTGTCAACTCTCTTTCATCAAGTTGAGTTTTAGATGGTTTGCACATACATCTTTCACTATTCATCAACTGCAGAAATTCCACCGGTTGGATTTCTAGCTGGACGGAGAGTCTTAATATGGGCAGGAGCACTCCCCTGCTTCACCATTGTGCCTTTACTACCTTGACTTCTTCAACTGAATCTGTAGCAGGCTGGTGTGCCCCACCAACCAAGCATGACTATCTGCCGAGCAGTGTTTCGGAAAAATAATTTTTGCAACCATATATGCAATTCCTTTTTCCGACTTTTCCAAAGGAAAATTTTGAAACTTTGAGCCAACTTTTACTATTTCCACTCGATTTGGGGATTTTTCCTTGTCCTCTTTCTCTCAACTGCCTATTTTGAATGTTAAAAGGGTACGGTTGTAAGTCGAGACACTTTTCCCTGATAGTGCTGCTCGAGGGTTCTGGCAGTGGTTAAGCATCGGGGTGGTTGCCCTCGTGTAGGTAGAGGTGACCGGCACAGCCGGTCACGCAGTTTTTGGGGGCACCAGTATGTGGCTTAAAGATTTCATCAGCTCCTTGCTCCTTGCAGGCAAGCATGTGCGTGTAGCGCAGTGGTAAAGACGCAGCCTGCTTCAGCCTTGGTGCAAGGTTCGACTCCGTGTGAGGTACACGTTGACTTGCTTTTTGGTCAACCGGTTGTAACTTGTTATGGGTGACTGGAGACCGCGGCTAGGGGCTGTCTGCCACGATGTCAAGATCCTCGATATTTAACAAAAGCCGACGGTTCTGTAATCTCCGTCTTACTCTGATCCAAGTAGACCATTCCTAGCTAGTCAGGACTTGGGAATGCAGAGTCTGGTTGCTGGTGACCCAAATCCCTGAGGAATTTACGGGTGAAGTGTTCATATGGGATCTAGACTCCGGCAAGGAATTCAGAGGGGGCACAGTGGAGCAAGGTCTTATATGCTCTGATCTACTTCTTCGTTAATAGGTTCTCCTACAAGTGACCTTTGGCATTATCGGTTTTGCCATTTGAATGTTGACACTCTTTGTCGTGCTTTTTGTGATTAGATAATAGAAGGCTTACCAAATTTAGGGAGTGTGAGAGCGCGCGTGTGCGGAAGCGCGAGAGAGGAGAGAGACAGTAGACACCAAAACACTATGTGTAGGAAGAGGGGGCGATCAGCCCCCCATGACTCCCATGAGTAGAAGACCCTCAGTATTTTGTGAGATGTTTGGAAGTGGGTACCCCCCTGCCCCCATAAATAGGTGGCCAAGGGGAGGTAGGGCAAGTCCTGATAAAAATTCCCACGACCCAACAAAAAATGATATATGGAAATATATGAGGGCGCTCGATGTAACAAACTTGGACACTCCAATTCAAGATTCTACCGCGACACGGTAGCTGGAATTCGCTTCAAAACAGTTCATAGTTCACAATTGATTCGACACGCCCCGGCGGAGTTCCATGCCTAGAGATATTGGCCCCAAAGACTGGTGCCCCTTTCGGTATTTCTTTTTGTATTAATCAGCAACTCAAAGTGCAAGGGAGTGAAGGGTCTCACTCTCAGACTCTGCGTCCAGATGCTCTGAGAAGTGGGAGCCCAAACCACTCTTTTAAAGGCTTTACAAGGGATGCCAAAAGCAGAGCCCCAAAAGCTGAAAATCAAAAGCTCCATGAAAATAAAGCAAAGATTTAAAAGGCTTCTCAGCCAAATTGCGTAGAGTTTATCATGCTTTTTTTCCACGCAAGTGTAGTTGGCTTTTTCCTGTCCGTGCGCACTGCCACGTCAGCAGCCCAGCGTAAGTCGCGCCGGGTTTTTCGGAAACTGCTGTACTCTGCCCCTTCAGCCCTGCAACATAATTCCCGCCAGCCTGGGTGTGTCCGGTCTGCTACCCATTGGATGTGGTGTGTCTAGGGCTATGCCACGTCACTGATTTGTGACATACCCCCCTCTTGAAAGCATTGTAATTGTCCTCGATTACGCTTGCAAAACAGAGAGAGGCCATCAACTGTCTTAGCAAACATTGACTGTTAGCACCGACGCACTAGGAACAACACATCTAGCACATGTACCAATCGACAGGCACATCATAGGACATCACTTGACAACACAGGACATCATGACAAATTACATTCAAAAATTCATTTGGATCTCACACCATGATTAATCGGCAACGTATTTAGCAACCGCATCTAGATCCACTCAGGACCTCATAGATGTCCGATTGACTAATCCTTATTGCAATCACGTCTATTGACTCTTGAGATCTTTCAGACCGAAATTCTGCAGTCATTTCGTCTATCAGTTCCTGCACTTAAACAAGTCAAGAACAAGTCAGTATCATGTTCAAGAATTCCAGTTCATAAAGTTATACAATAGAATATTGTCAGCTCACAGTATCCCTGAAACTCAAAAGAGACATCAGTGACTTTAGTATCAACAATCGAGGCAATCTGTTGACAAAGGAGTGGAGCGACTCCCCTCTTGTGCATACATGCTGCACCAGGTTCCGCCCAAGCTGAGTTTGGGGTTCCATTTAGAATAGAATATGCTAAACCAAATGCTTCAAGGTAAAGATTCACAATCCGAGGAGTATCTGCCAGGTCCTCCTCCTCCATTCACTTCGCATCCAATGCGGAGTAGGTCTTGAATTGAACCAAGAACCGTCTTATTGCTTTACCTTTTATCTTTCTTTCTTTCTGTGCCAATATCTGTTCTGGAATGAGTATCTGCTTGTTTTCCTCCAATTCGGGTTGCTCATCTGGCTCCCCATCATCGGGCACATCGATTTTGTAAGGTGCAGCGGAATGAATGTTGTATTTTCTCAAGATTAGTGATCTTTATTGCTCAAGGTTCCTTTTAGTTCCTTAGGGAAAGAGAGAGCTTTCCGTCTTGTAGAGTGTTGTGATCACGAACAAAGTGAGTGGATATTGTGCGTGCAAGTGAATGAGATTGAGAGAAGGAGAGAGAAGAGATACGACACCCGAGAGGTTGTAAAACCCTCCTCCGAAAGCCCCACTCTCGTCGGCGAGAGTGGTCTACTTGATTGCACAAAAGTGTACAATGCGAATGCAATGGACTGATGCAACTTGGACTATGCCGACGACGACGACGGTGATGATGTCAATGACTTGGTGGCTGAAATCTGAGATCTTCTAATTGCTGAATTTCGGGACTGTTTCGGAGGCTGAAAATGACTGTTTGGGCTGCGTTTTTATGGCTGAAAATGGGGGAACATCTGCAACCAACTTGGGGGGGAATCTGCTACTGTATCATGGCTGAAAACTGCAAGTATCTGCGGCGGATTTGGGCTGAGAACAAAAACGCTGATGTGTCTTTGCTGCTAGCCAAAAACGCTAGGGCTGTTCTGGGACAAAAGCGAAAACGCTACTGCTTGATGAGGCTTGCAAAAACGCCAATGCTGATCTGGGGAAAAACGCTAGCAAAGCCTGACCTCTGATGGTGATCATGAGAACCTGCTGTCGCTAGGAGGCTGAGAGGCGATGGCAATGGCCTGTTGTGGGAAACGCAAGTGATGGGAACTTGCTCGCGATGATGGAGGTCCAAAAACGCTGGGGGTGCTGAGGGGGGTACTGTTGAGAAGTTGCCTGTTGAGCGGGAAGCTCCTGCTGCCACTTTTGCCAGAAAGTGCTAACTTGGGTTTGCTTATATATTAACTTAGCAAAATTGCCCTACCTACTTTTGTTGGAAAGTCACTTAAAAATAATAAGTGAAAATAACCAAAAATAGGAAAATAAGCTAAATGCACCGAAAAATTTCCCTAACTGATGCGAATGGATTCTGATGGGAATTTCGATGATCATGCTGTGTGCAACTGGAGGATATGCATCTATGCTAAGTGACTGGGCATGCACGGTCTACGAATAGACTCACAAAAGTGCTAGATCACTGCTAATCTAAACTGACTGGACTGATTGAACCCTGCTGTGGTGTAGCTTGTCCACGGACACATAGGGTTGGGATGTGTCACGTGACATCCCCTTTTTTCAAAGTGAGGTACTGGTACCGAACTGTATGGCGTCGAGGGAGATCACCAACAGCATCCGGAATCCTGGAAGGGACTCTTTGCCGGCCCACTCTGATGTGTGGGTCGAGCGGTACTTGACCTTCATAAAGGTCTGCAACGCTTGCTTCTTTGGGCCGCGCCGAAAGCGACTCAAAGTCTTTTGTGGCTCTTTTGATTCTTCAACTTCGTCTAGAGTCCTGCTTCTTTCGTCTTCAAGAATCTCCATGGCTGAAAATTCGTGAACCCATCTCCAACACAAAACCATGAACATACCCATTCCATGTAAAGTGAAGGAAAAAAATATTGTCTTCTCTAAAGACTGTGTATGCAATGTAGATGAACATAGAGACGGAGTTACAACCCGTTCATCAAACACATGCAAACAATGCGATCGAATCTTTTCTGCTTGATCGAAATCAATCAATTGTGGCAAATCACAATGGAAATGCCCATGCTTGGTGCTCATACAATCATGTGCTCGCTCGGAAACCGTGTCATGCCAAGGAAGAAACATGGAATGAGACTTCTTGACATACAAACTTTTCAACTTTTCATGAACAATCCGCATACATTTGTGCTCATCCATGAGAGAAACGTGCTCAACATACAGTATGTCATGCCTAGGAAAAGGGATCACATAACGATGCTGACTAAAATACAAGAAATCTTCACGAATGAAACACTCGAACAATGTGTGCGTATCAATCATGCGAACACATAATACTTCGTGTGAGGGTTCCTTGGACCAAGGCTCGAGAGCTAAGATCACTTCTTCGGGATCTATCGAATCTTCTTGTGGGGGATCTGTGGACCTCGACTCGAAAGCCAAGATCGATTCTTGGTGATTGATCGAATCTACAACGAGCTTAGCTTCGCTAGAAAAAGCATCAACTAACACATCATTCTTGTGAACAATCACATCATCTTCATGCAATTCATCATGTTTGTCTTTTTCATCCAAATCATTATCAGTCAAATCATCATGCTTCTCATAATCATGCAAGTTCTGTGTGTCATGCTGTGGAGAAAAAGAGATTGAGAGAATCTCCTTATCCCGAATCCTTTCAACCTTGTCTTGCATATTAGCAATGAGAGATGGAGAAGGAGCAGTGTCCATTCCATGAAAGATAGTAGGAGAATCACTTTTGGCATTGAGAGTTAAAGTGCTAGCCTCCCAATCAACGAGAGGGTTTATTTCACGAAACCATTTCATGCTTAAAATCATATCACATCCTGAGAGAGGAGAAACAACAAATCTTCTAGTGAAGGCAGTCTGTTGAATTGCAAACAACACATCAAGGCACTCCTTCGTGATGAGAGCGTCCATACCAAGACGAAAGCCAGAGACCTCGATAGGAGATCTCGGACTAACTTCGAGGCGGGCTCTCTCAACAAGAGAGGGGCTGATCACATCATGCATACTACCTGGGTCAAACAATATGACAAAACGGTGTCCCGACGTACGACCATAACATTTAATGAGAGAATCATCAATGGGAGGGTCTTGAGAAACTTTGGGCACATCCGTGTTATCATTCATTGCATTGACAGATGTAGTGGGTGCTGTGGGTTCTTTAGATTCATTCGATTCAAGCTTAGGACATGTTCTTTTTATGTGACCCTTAATGTGACAATGAAAACAACGACCTTCTTTAAAATAAGTGCTTTGTTCTTCCGAAGTGATGTAACCTTCTACAATTCCTTGTGCTACCTTTTGATCTGGAGTAAGCTTAGGTTTAGCAGTTGTGTTAGTCTTACCCTTAAATTCATTGGAAGAATTCTTTGACGAGATACTGTTGGTAGATTGATTAGAAGAGTTATCATTCTTACCATTCTTACCGTTCTGTGGAGTCTACGAGGTACTTGTGGAAGTCTTGTTCTCCTTAGGCTTTCCCTTGTTGTGCTTCATCTCCTGTGCGAGAGCAATCGCTACCGTCTTGTTGAGATCGATTGGATCGAATACCTCGACATCGTACTTGATATACTCGTCCAATCCAAAGAGAAAAGCCTCTTTGCGCTCTTCATCCGACATGCGTAGTTGGGTACCTAGCTGCAAAACATGATTAGAAAAAGACATAACCGGCATACCATTTTGCTTGAGAGCGCGCCAATCGTCCTTCAATCATGCGAGGTACTGAGATGGCATAAACCGCGCCTTGAGCTTGTCTTGGAAATCAGCCCAACCAAAAGAGAGGGGCGTGAAATCGTCGGCTGCCTCTAGGTGCGCGGCTAGCTGTGCCTCTTGCCATGCGTGGTACCAATTGATGGCATCACCGGCAAGGTACATAGCTGCCGTCAAAACTTTGCTATTTCCTGACTTCTTAGTTGTCGCAAAATAAGCATTAAATTGATGCAACCAAGAATGAATAACTGTAGCATCCATCTTACTGTCATACTTACTGAAAGTCAACTTTTCTGTAATGGGATGGTTGGAATCCGCGTCATGGCTTGCGCCACTTGACGAACTCCTACGATCTTTGGATGGTTAGGTCTTCGAGGCTAGGATTTTGGCAATAAATTCTTGATTGCGAAGCTCCCTTTGAGCTTCACGCTCGGCGTCCTTTTTTGCTTTTCGTGCATTTCGTTCATCGCGCTTGCGTTCGAGAGCAAGTCGATTTTCTTCTTGTTTTGCGGCAAGAGCAATGCGCTCACGTTCCTGAGCAAGTCGATTTTCTTCTTGTTGTGCGGCCAATCTTGCGTTTCTTTCGTCGCGCTCGCGATCCTTGGCTTCTTGTGCACTGTCCTTTGCTGCTTGTTCTTTTGCTTTGCTTGCGAGTTGTGCCAATGCAACTCGATTCGTTTCTTGTTGTTGTGCCATCATGTCCAACATTGACTTGACCATCATCTCCATAGGAGCGAGGACAACTCGTGGCGTAGATGGCAAGGGGGAGGGTTGGAAAAATCATCTCCGGGTGGGGACGAGTCTTCGTCGCCTCTCTCGTGCTCATCACCTGTATGCGAAGTATCCATTCCGCTTCGGGTGACGACCATGCACTATGATCTTGGGGTCTTAAGCTCGCGAGGAACTTGGGTTCTTGAGGGTCTTGAGGTTCTTGAGGTCCTTGATTCGTGAGAATCTTGGGTTCTTGAGGTTCTTGAGTCTTGAGGGTCTTGGGTTCTTGGGGTTCTTGAGGTTCTTGAGGTTTTCTTTCGCTTGCAAATCGCGTTGAGAAGGATCTTCTCTTCACCCGAGTTCTACTCTTTTCTGCGGGCGCACCCCTTGGCGGCCTTGCGCTCACACCAAGGTTGCTTTTTCCCACCTTACGTCGATTGGCCGGGCGCTAAGTGCACGGTCTGCTCTCAATGAGTGAAAAGAGACACAAGGGGAGGCTGGACAAGCCCTTCTTTCTTGGGATTCCTGTCACTCTTCAACAAAACACGATTAGGAATCGCCACGCCCAAGTAAACGTAAACTTGGGTTCGTGCGGTCGGAACAAGCAAAAAAAATTCTTGTGATTCTTTCCTTCAGTAATTCAGAACACTTCCAAAGCTCTGATACCAATGTAAGGTGCAACGGAATGAATGTTGTATTTTCTCAAGATTAGTGATCTTTATTGCTCAAGGTTCCTTTTAGTTCCTTATGGAAAGAGAGAGCTTTCCGTCTTGTAGAGTGCTGTGATCACGAACAAAGTGAGTGGATATTGTGCGTGCAAGTGAATGAGATTGAGAGAAGAGATACGGCACCCGAGAGGTTGTAAAACCCTCCTCCGAAGGCCCCACTCTCGTCGGCGAGAGTGGTCTACTTGATTGCACAAAAGTGTACGATGCGAATGCAATGGACTGATGCAACTTGGACTATGCCGATGACGACGACGGTGATGATGACGATGACTTGGTGGCTGAAATCTGAGATCTTCTAATTGCTGAATTTCGGGACTGTTTCGGTGGCTGAAAATGACTGTTTTGGCTGCGTTTTTATGGCTGAAAATGGGGGAACATTTGCAACCAACTTGGGGGGGAATCTGCTACTGTATCATGGCTGAAAACTGCGAGTATCTGCGGCGGATTTGGGCTGAGAACAAAAACGCTGATGTGTCTTTGCTGCTAGCCAAAAATGCTAGGGCTGTTCTGGGACAGAAGCAAAAACGCTACTGCTTGGTGAGGCTTGCAAAAACGCCAATGCTGATATGGGGAAAAACGCTAGCAAAGCATGACCTCTGATGGCGATCATGAGAACCTGCTGTCGCTAGGAGGCTGAGAGGTGATGGCGATGGCCTGTTGTGGGAAACGCCAGGGATGGGAACTTGCCCGCGATGATGGAGGTCCAAAAACGTTGGGGGTGCTGAGGGGGGGGTATTGCTGAGAAGTTGCTTGTTGAGCGAGAAGCTCCTGCTGCCTCTTCTGCCAGAATGTGCTAACTTGGGTTTGCTTATATATTAACTTAGCAAAATTGCCCTACCTACTTTTGTTGGAAAGTCACTTAAAAATAATAAGTGAAAATAACCAAAAATAGGAAAATAAGCTAAATGCACTGGAAAATTCCTCTAACTGATGCTAATGGATTCTGATGGGAATTTCGATGATCATGCTGTGTGCAATCGGAGGATATGCATCTATGCTAAGTGACTGGGCATGCACGGTCTACGAATAGACTCACAAAATTGCGAGATCACTGCTAATCTAAACTGACTGGACTGACTGAACCCTGCTGTGGTGTAGCTTGTCCACGGACACATAGGGTTGGGATGTGTCACGTGACAGATTTTTAAAAGTCTTCAAGAGACTCGCATGAAAACATTGTGAAGTCTCCAAGTGTTTGGCAGCTTCAGTCTAAAGGAGACATCATTTATCTTTTCGGAAATCTGGAAAGGTCCATAGTATCTCATGCTAAGCTTTCGAGAAAGCCGCTCCTTTCCCTTTTTCTTTCTCAGGTGTGCCTTCTCAAAATGTAAGAGCACCCAATCGTTCTCCTTCAATTTCAAATCGCGACGATGTCGATCTGTTGCCTTTTTTTGAGATTTCTGCAAAGCCTCCGGACCAAGTCAAAGTCCCTCGTGAACTGGTCGGCTTCAAAGAAATATCTTATTCTTGTGGTAAGGAAGGGTGGAACCTTCGTAGCAAATTCAATACTCTCAAATGGCACCTTCCCCATCAAAGAGTTAATCGTGTTTCTGTAGGCATATTCCACCAAAGGTAAAAACCCTTTTTCCATGAAGTCATTAGATTCAAAGAAGACTTCTACAAATCCAGTACCACTGAATTAGCAATCTCTAATTGCCCATCAGTCTGCGGGTGGAACAATGACGAGAACTACGACCGTGTGCCAATGTTCTCCCACATAGCCTTTCAAAACAAACTCCTGAATCTGGGGCCTCTGTCGGAGACAATCGTCTCAGGCATGCCATTTAATTTGAATATCTGGGCAATAAACAATCGTGCTTTATGCCTATCAAAACATGACCTTTTGGCATACCAAGCAACTGCGTACAAAATCGTCCACGTCCTTCTTGAGTTTCGGCCAAACAAAAGTATCTCTCCACACCGTTCAAGGTGGTAACAATGCTGCGGTGTCTTCTTTCTCTCAACTGCCTTTTTTGAATGTTAAAAGGCACGGTTGTAAGTCGAGACACACTTTTCCCTAATAGTGCTGCTCGAGGGTTCTGGTAGTGGTTAAGCATCGGGGTGGTTGCCCTTGTGTAGGTAGAGGAGACTGGCACAGCCGGTCATGCAGTTTTTGGGGGCGCCAGTATGTGGCTTAAAGCTATCATCAGCTGCTTGCTCCTTGCAGGCAAGCATGTGCGTGTAGCGCAGTGGTAAAGACGCAGCCTGCTTCAGCCTTGGTGCAGGGTTCGACTCCGTGTGAGGTACGCATTGACTTGCTTTTTGGTCAACCGATTGTAACTTGTTATGGGTGATTGGAGATCGCGGCTAGGGGCTGGCTGCCATGATGTCAAGCTCCCCGATATTTAACAATAGGTTCTGTAGTCTTCGTCTTACTCTGATCTAAGTAGACCATTCCTAGCTAGTCAGGACTTCGGAATGCAGAGTCTGGTTGCTGGTGACCCAAATCCCTGAGGACTTTACGGGTGAAGTGTTCATATGGGATCTAGACTCCGGCAAGGAATTCAGAGGGAGCACAATGGAGCAAGGTCTTATATGCTCTGATCTCTTTCTTCGTTAATAGGTTCTCCTACAAGTGATCTTTGGCATTATCGGTTTGGCCATTTGAATGTTGACACTCATTGTCGTGCTTTTTGTGATTAGATAATAGAAGGCTTACCAAATTTAGGGAGTGTGAGAGCGCGCGTGTGCGGAAGCGCGAGAGAGGAGAGAGACAGTAGACACCAAAACAGTGTAGGAAGAGGGGGCGATCAGCCCCCCATGACTCCCATGAGTAGAAGACCCTCAGTACAATCAGTTTATTTTGTGAGATGTGGAAGTGGGTACCCCACTGCCCCCATAAATAGGTGGCCAAGGGGAGGTAGGGCAAGTCCTCATAAAAATCCCCACGACCCAACAAAAAATGATATATGGAAATATATGAGGGCTCTCGGTGTAAGAAACTTGAACACTCCAAGTCAAGATTCTACCACGACACGACAGGAATTCGCTTCAAAACAGTTCATAGTTCACAATTGATTTGACACGGCCCGACGGAGTTCCGTGCCTAGAGATATTGGCCCCAAAGATTGGCGTCCCTTTCGGTATTTCTATTTGTATTAATCAGCAACTCAAAGTGCAAGGGAGTGGGAGGGTCTCACTCTCAGACTCTGCGTCCAGATGCTCTGAGAAGTGGGAGCCCAAACCACTCTTTTAAAGGCTTTACAAGGGATGCCAAAAGCAGAGCCCTAAAAGCTGCCCCAAAAGCTGAAAATCAAAAGCTCCATGAAAATAAAGAAAAGCTTCAAAAGGCTTCCCAACCAAATTGTGTAGAGTTTATCATGCTTTTTTTCCACGCAAGTGTAGTTGGCTTTTTCCTGTCCGTGCGCACTGCTACGTCAGCAGCCCAGCGTAAGTCGCGCCGCGTTTTTCGAAAACTGCTGTACACTGCCACGTCAGCCCTGCAGCGTAATTCCTGCCAGCCTGGGTGTGTTCGGTCTGCTGCCCATTGGATCTGGTGTGTTTATGGTTGTGCCACGTCATTGATTTGTGACATACCCCCCTCTTGAAAGCATTGTAATCGTCCTCGATTACGCTGCAAAATAGGCAGAGGCCATAAACTTTCTTAGCAAACACTGACTGATAGTACCGATGCAGCAGGAACAAGACATCTAGCACTTGTATCAATTGACAGTCACATCATAGGACATCACTTGACATAACAAGACATCACATGACAAATTACATTCAAAAATTCATTCGGATCTCACACCATGATTAATCGGCAACGTATTTAGCAATCGCATCTAGATCCACTCAGGACCTCATAGATGCCCGATTGACTAATCCTTATTGCGATCATGTCTATCGAGATCTTTCAGACCGAAATGCTGCAATCATTTCGTTTATCCGTTCCTGCACTTAAAAACAAGTCAAGAACAAGTCAGTATCATGTTCAAGAATTCCAGTTCATAAAGTTATACAACAGAATATTGTCAGCTCACAGTATTCCTGAAACTCAAAAGAGACATCAGTGACTTTAGTATCAACAATCGAGGCAATCTGTTGACAAAGGAGTGAAGCGACTCCCCTCTTGTGCATAAACGTTGCACCAGATTCCGCCCAAGCTGAGTTCGGGGTTCCATTTAGAATAGACTATGCTAAACCAAATGCTTCGAGGTAAAGATTCACAATCCGAGGAGTATCTGCCAGGTCCTCCTCCTCCATTCACTTCGCGTCCAATGCGGAGTAGATCTTGAATTGAACCAAGAACCGTCTTATCGCTTTACCTTTTATCTTTATTTCTTTCTGTGCCAATATCTGTTCTGGAATGAGAATCTGCTCGTTTTTCTCCAATTCGGGTTGCTCATCTGGCTCTCCATCATGGGGCACGTCTCCTTTTAAAAGGCTTCAAGAGACTCGCATGAAAACATTGTGAAGTCTCATGTGTCGGGCAACTTCAGTCTAAAGGAGACATCATTTATCTTTTCGGAAATTTGGAAAGGTCCATAGTATCTCATGCTAAGCTTTCGAGAAAACCGCTCCTTTCCCTGTTTCTTTCTAGGCGTGCCTTCTCAAAATGTAATAGCACCCAATCGTTCTCCTTCAATTTCAAATCGCGACGATGTCGATGTGCTGCCTTTCTTTGAGATTTCTGCAAAGCCTTCCGGACCAAGTCCAAGTCCCTCATGAACTGGTTGGCTTCAAAGAAATATCTTATCTTTCGTGCTAAGGAAGGGTGGAACCTTCATAGCAAATTTAATAATCTCAAATGGTACCTTCCCCATCAAAGAGTTAATCGTGTTTCTGTAGGCATATTCCACCAAAGGTAAAAACCCTTTTTCCATGAACTCGTCAAATTCAAAGAAGAAGACTTCAACAAATCCAGTACCACTGAATTAGCAATCTCTAATTGCTTGTCAGTCTGCGGGTGGAACGATGACGAGAACTGCGACCGTGTGCCAATGTTCTCCCCCATAGCCTTTCAAGACAAATTCGTGAATCTGGGGTCCAATCGTCTCAGGCATGCCATTTAATCTCAATATCTGGGCAATAAACAATCGTGCTTTATGCCTGTCAAAACATGACCTTTTGGCATACCAAGCAACTGCGTACAAAATCGTCCACGTCCTTCTTGAGTCTCGGTCAAACAAAAGTATCTCTCCACACCGTTGAAGGTGGTAACAATGCGGCGGTGACTCGTAAAAGGTGGACAGTAGATTTGGGTGGGTTAGAACCTTTTCTCTCAACGGTTGTGTCACGCACAACATTGTTTTCTTCATCAAGTAGCCATTCCGAATGGAATATTTTGCTACTACTTCCTCATTCTGTATTCAAGTGAATACATCTGCAAAATCTGTATCTGTGGCGTACTGACCGACCATATCCTCGAAGCTTCTATGATGTATCGCGGAAATAGCTAGAACCAACGGCTTCCGAGACAAAGTATCTGCCACCAATTTCTTCTGTCCCTGCACATGGACAATCCAATAGTAAAAGTGTGACCAAATGTTTGTCCACCGCATCTGCTTTTCCGATAGTTGCTTTTGTGACAAGAAGTAGCGTAAACTCCAACCATGTGTGGAAACCGTAAAATCGGCTCCGAGTAGGTAATGTCGCCACTGAGTAAGAGCATGGATAACTGCCAAAAGCTCTTTCTCACATATCTGTACTGTCAATTCCAGCCTTGAAAACAATCGGCTCTCATAGGCAATGACATGGCCTTCATGCATTAAGACCGCATGTAGACTACAACCACAAGTATACTTCAAACGACTTCTGTAAATCCGACAAAGTCAAAACTGGTTGTGTAGTCAAATTCTGTTTCAATTTCTGAAAGGGAGTCACCTCTGTGGGTCCCCACGAGAAAAGGAACCGTTCGTAGTAAGAAAATAAGCCCAAGAAGCTTCAAACTTCATGGACATTCTTCAAATCGAGCCAATCACGAAGAGTCTCTATCTTGGCCGGGTCCATCTGCACTCCTGCTGGTGAGACAATGTGTCCCAAAAAGTGTATCTCTGGGCTTGGCTCACACGGTAAGGTGGCCGGTTCGGTGGTGTGGTTTCAGGTATTCGATCAATGGTATGATCCTCAGGACGAGCTGGTGACAACTCGCCTGGCAGGCCCTCTGAAAAGAAATTGGAATGAAGTGGAGAAAATCTTGGCATTCTTTTTCGAGGTCAAAACATATTCGACCTTCAATCATCCTTCAGTCCTTTCCAGAAAGTAAAGAAACTGAATTTCATCAAGTATAATGTCTGTGCCCTTCATTTATCAAAGTCGCTTTCTCGGCCCGGTAGTCAACCACATCGTTGTTCTTGTGGTACCAAGGGATGTGGAGTAGGACGTCACAACCTCCCAAGGAAATTACTTAGAAATCCTCGTGCCCTAAACACCTCTGACATTGCAAACGAAGTTTGCCAGTGATTGGTGTAATTGGCAACAGCCTGTCCGGGTGCCGCTATAACTACCTCTGCCTGTGGCCTCTGTCACGGGGACGTGGCAACTGTTAACTATGTCACGAGGACGTGGCAATTGCTAACTTTAGTTGTTGGTTTCTTTCCAATGTGTTTTGTTTTATTTTTGAGACCCTCTTCTTGAAGTAGCAAACGGTCGGACATTGTACGGTCAATGTGAACGGTAGTTTCGCCCGCCGCAGATGGGTAGTGGTCGGCACTGGAATTCGTATGGTAAGAGGATGTCTAGGCTCAGAGCAAGATCATATAAGTCCCCCCGTCGCACTTAGCATGTGACGCCCTCGTTCGGGACGTCGCTGAAACGGGACCGCGCCGGCTCACCTGCGTTGCAAACGGGACCTGCAGGCAAGCAAATGCGCACACAAGAACGCAACTTGAAAACTGAACGCAAGAGGGACACGAGATTGAGGGACGCGAACGAATGATCAATATTGCAAGAAAGTGCCGAATACAAGGGACGTGAAGAATCACAGGAAAACGGGGCTCGCAAGTTGGGGGAAGTGACACATACTTCCCTTATATACACCCCCGGGTTGAGAGAGCTTGACGCCCACGTCAAGTTGGGGTTTTGAGAGGTGCCGATACAAAAGTTGATGCCGAGGTTTTGGGGCGGATATTTACAAGGGGGGGGAGTGAAGTGTTGCCAAAAATGTCTAGCTACCTAGGGTGATGCTAGTTACAAGTGGGGGGGAGGACTACTCTATGTTGTTGTCATGTAGTGTGTTGTCCTCCTCTTCAGTGGGCATGTTGTAGAAGCGCAGCACAAGGGGTCTTCCGAGTCGAAGCATGATTTCTTCAGGTACCCAAGTGCATTCCGTCATGGGGCGATTGCGCCATTTGACATAGAAGAGTTGTCCCCGGCGCCCAAAACGCGACTTTAGGATGGCCTCCGGCTCATGTGGCGGGCCATCCTTTACATATTCGGGGAGGCTTCTACCATAGGTGTTATCCGGCACAAACCTTTTGAGTAGACTTACATGGAAGGCGTTGTGGATGTTGATGTGTGATGGGAGATCCAGCTTGTAGGTGATGTCGTTGTAGGACTTGAGCACTTTGTATGGCCCATAGTAGCGGTAGTTGAACTTCAGGGAGAGACCTTGAGGGAGGGTGATATTTTGGGAGCTGACGAGGACTTAGTCACCTTCTTGGAAGAGTTCGGCAGGCCTTCGGTTTTGGTTGGCGTATTTGGCGATGCGTACCTTGCTTTGCTCGAGACTCTTCTTTGCCCTTTGCATGCGGGTTTGCCATTGTTGAAGAAACTCTTCACATTCCAGATCCTGGGCATGCACATCGCCGGTTGCCAATGCAAGAGGTGTGATGACTTCTTTACCTGTGGAGAGCTCGAAGAGGGTGTAGCCAGTGCTGCTATGGATGGAGTTGTTGTAGTGGAATTCCAAGACGTCCATGTATTCGGACCAGTCCTTCTGATCTGCCTTGACGTAGCTGCGGATGTAGTCTTCAATGCCTTGGTTGACTCTTTCAATTTGACCATTGGTTTCTGGGTGGTAGGCGGAGGAGAAGTGCAGCTGGGTGCCTAGTAGCTTGAAGAGCTCGCGCTAGAGGTTGCTGAGGAAGCGGGTGTCGCGATCAAAAACTATGGGTAGGGGGAGGCCGTGGTATTTGAAGACTTTGGCGAAGAAGTGTTTGGCAACTTGGTAGGCGGTGACGGGAGGCTTTGCAGGTATGAAGTGGGCTTGCTTGGTGAAGTAGTCGACGACCACCATGATGGTAGTGTGGCCGTGGGAGGGGGGGGAGGTCGACGATGAAGTCCATACTTACCATGTCCCAAGGCCGGGAGGGTGTTGGCATGGGGTGGAAGAGGCCGGCAGGCTTGACTCTTTGAGCTTTGACCAGTTGACAGGTTGGGCAGGTGCGCACGTAGTCGATTACGTCGTCCTTCATTTTGGGCCACATGTAGTGTTGATGGAGTTTGTCGTAAGATCTCTTCTGGCCACCATGTCCAGCTAGCTTGCAGTCATGAGCCTCCCACATGAGGTCTTTCTTTAGCTCTGGATCATTGGGGATGTAGATTTTTCCATGCGCGTAGAGGAGGTTATCTTTGACTTCGAAGAGGCCCAGGGAAGCTTTGCCAGAGATGTGGTTGTTGAGCATGCGTAGTACAGCGGGGTCAGCTTTTTGAGCGTCGAGGATGCGTTGGCGTAGGGTGTTGGTTGTTGTGGAGATGGCTGTGAGGGTGGGTCTTCGACTGAGAGCATCTGGCATGACATTTGTAGTACCTGGTTTGTGGATGATGTCGATGTCGTATTCTGCCAGTGTATCTTGCCACCTGGCTTGGTTGGGGGTGATTTTTGGTTGTGTCTGGAAGTACTTGAGGGAGATGTTATCTGTGTAGACCTAAGTGTGCTTGTCTTGGACATAGTGTCGCCACTTTCGGAGGTAGTGGACGACAACGAGCATTTCCTTCTCATGTGTAGTCCATCTTGTTTCTACATCTGTGAACTTGTGGGATTCGTAGGCGATGGGCTGACTCTCTTGCATGAGGACTCCACCAATGGCACCATCGGAGGCATCTGTATGAACTTCAAATGGTTTGGTGAAGTCAGGTAGTCGGAGGACGGGGGTACTACACATGGTTATCTTCAGGTTCTCAAAGGCTTCTTCTTCTGTGGAGGTCCACTGAAAGGGTTTGTGGCCTTTGGTTATCTCTGTAAGTGGGGCGGCAATTTTGCTGAAGTCGCGGATAAAGCGGCGTGTGTACTGACAGAAACCCACAAACTCGCGGACTTCTTTGATGGATGTTGAGGGAGCCCACTTGATGACGGCGTCGACTTTCTTGGGGTCCACCATAATACCTTCGGACATGACGATGAAGCCGAGGAACTCGATTTTCTGGACAGCAAACTCACACTTCTCCAGCTTGGCATATAGCTGGTGTTCCCGGAGGCGCTGGAGTATTGCGGCGACATGCTTCTGGTGCTCTTCTAAGGTTTTGCTGTAAATGAGCAAATCATCGATGTAAGTGATTAGGTAGTCGTCAATCATGTCGCGGAAACTGTCATGGATTATTCGGCAAAAAGTGCCAGGACCGCCGGTGAGGCCGAACCCCAGGACCATCCATTCCCAGGAGCCGTAGCGTGTGCGGAAGGCGGTCTTCGCAATTTCTTTCGAAGCAATGCGGACTTGGTGATAGCCTGAGCGGAGATCGATGCGAGTGAAGTACTTGGCACCCTGTAATTTGTCCATGAGGTCTTCCATGAGGGGAACTGGGTATTTGTTCTTGATAGTAATTTTGTTGAGGGCCCGATAATCCACGCAGAGTCGCATTGAGCCGTCTTTCTTCTTGACAAACAGGACTGGGGCCCCAAAAGGAGAGCTGCTGGGCCGGATGAAACCTTGATCCTCTAATTCCTGGAGTTGCTTCTTGAGCTCCTTTAGCTCGGTGTCATTCATGCGGTAGGGTGCCTTGGCCGGGGGTGTACTCCCTGGGATGAGGTCAATTTCGTGTTGAATTTGACGGGGAGGGGGTAGGCCGGGGGGAAGTTATGGGGGCATGACATCTTTGTACTTCTGGAGGATGGGGGTAAGCGAGGGATCCCCGACTTTGGCCTTCTCGAGGGTGATGGAATTGAGCCTTGCTGTGGGCTGCTCCTTTGCTTGCATGATGCAGAGGTGAACCTGAGCTCCTTTCTTGAGAGCCCGCTCTGCTTGCTTTGCGCTCATGAGATTGAGTTTGGGGGCCGAGTGCTCTGGGACTTTCTGTTTGCCTTTCATCGCTGCTAACTGAGCAGGGTCTTGGCGGTTGATGGGAGGGGGGTTGGTTTGAAGATGCGCTTGACGGGTGACAGCTTGCTTTGTTGTGAGTCTGGCGCCTTGTACTGTCACTGATTTGCCTTGATTATTCAGCAGTAATTGATCCACCTTCATGCCTAGGAGTGCAATGAGATACTTATCGTTGAAAGAGAGACCAATAATTGCCTCGAAGTCGTCCATTGGGACCACTATGAAGTCAAGTCGGCATGTGAATTCGCCCATCTCAATCCTGACTTGACGAGTTGCCTTCACATTGTTATCCTTTCCTTGGGCAAACTTGACTGTCGTTTCATTGACGGTGGTGAGACGTAGACCCAGGCGCGCGGCGCATTGTGGTGATAGAAAATTGTGTGTGGCGCCTGAGTCTACCATGATCCATTGCTGCTGGGATCCAATTGTTGCCTCGACATATAAGTTCTGAATGTCCGTTATCGCCGCTGCCATGCATTGCGGGTGGAGGGAAACTGCTTCAATACGGGGTTGTTGGTTAGCAACAGGGCTAGCCAGTTCTTCGACTCTTATTCGGGGGGGGGAGGGTGGTTCTTCTATTTGGAGGGTGTTGACCCTGCTAGATGAGGAGGTTGCTTGATTGCGCTTGCGTACACAAGCGTAGTAGGGGCCATGAGCAATCCTGCAGTCACTGCACCAGGTGTGATCGGGGCGTGGGTTGTTATTGTTGTCCTTGTAAGTATTGGGGACAAAACTTGTGGACGTGGTGCTGTAGGAATTGCTCGCAAAAGAGCTGCGCGGTGGTGAGCGGGGTTCGTTGCTTTTGTTATTGGGTACAAATCCGCGGCCTCGCCCGGCGGTTGGGTTAGTCCAGTTGTTGGGGGCAAAATTGTTGGGGCGAGGGTTATTCGTGGGAAAACCTGGGGTTGAGTTTGTATCCTGTAGTTTTTCGGCCATATTGGCGACCACTTCCCAGGTGTTGGGGTTCTGCTTCTCTACCTCGCGACGGGCCCAGGGCTTAAGGCCGTACAGGAAGCCATGTAGCTTGTCTGCTGTGTGCATCAGTGGAAGTTGAAGCATCAGTCGCCGGTACTTGACAACGTAATTTGATATGTGGCCGTCTTGGCGTAGATCGCGCCACGAATCTCTGACTTTGTTGCCTTCATTCTCTGGGACAAAATAGCTGAGCATGTCTCTTTGTAAGTCTTCCCAGTCCTCCCAGTGCTTTGATGGTTGTTCAGTGAGGAACCATACATAGGCGTCGTCGGCCAGGAAGGTTTTGGCGACTTGCACCCATTTGCGTCTGCCTATGTCGTTCCACTGCATGTAGTCTTCTACCTCTCTGAACCACTTGTTGAGTTCCAGTGAGGTGCGATGGCCTTTGTATTTCTCTGGGGGGATGGGTTTGAATTTGCCCAGTCTGTTTTCATCTTCTAGAATTCTCTCAGGGCTGTAGTAGCGCCCTTCACTTCGGTCATCCAGGTAGTCGTCATCTTCATCGACTGTCTCTAATCTTCCGGGCCGCGGTCGTCTTTGTGTGTTTCGCCGCGTGTTGACATTACTAGGACCCGGGCGGTCTTCGTGTCGCTGGCCTAGCTGTGTTTGCAGTAGATCGCTCAGATTAGCGGACATCACGTTGATTTGGTGTTCTACGGAGGCCATGATGTGTGCCTCCAGTCTTTCTTCCATTGAGTCTTGGTGGTCTTGTCACGACTTCTTCTCTTTGTTCTTCTTGGGGACTCTATGCGGTTCCGGTTCAGTCCTGTATCCTTCTTCATCTTCTTGATTTCCCGCCATTGGGGTGCTCTTGTGGCCGGAGCCGAGGGAAATTCAAAAATATCGAAAAACTGGAAAACAACGTTGAAGAAAACACTGTGAAACAGCGCAAAACAGGGTCCAAAACGACGAAAACCGCGAAAAACGGCTCAAAAACGGGGAAAACCGGTCCCAAACGGTGTAAGACGGGGCAAAACGAGGTAAAACGTTGAAAAACGATGGGGAACGTGGAGAAACGCGTCAAAACAGGGCAAAACGGGCCAAGAATGCGGAGAACGCGGTGAAAACGGGGCGAAACTCGGGTCAAACGAGGCAAAACGGTGAAAAACTGTGGGGAACGTGGAGAAAACGCAAGGAACGGGGCAATCACGCAAGGGACGTGGTGAAACGGGACAACACGGGCCGAGAACGCGGAGAAAACGTGGAAAAACGAGGCAAACGGGCCGAAAACGTGGTGACAACCACGGGCCACGGGCCGACGTCGGGTCGGCGGGGACTCGAGCCGAAGCTCTGATACCAAGTGTGACGCCCTCGTTCGGGACGTCGCTGAAACGGGACCGCGTCGGCTCACCTGCGTTGCAAACGGGACCTGCAGGCAAGCAAACGCGCACACAAGAACGCAACTTGAAAACTGAACGCAAGAGGGACACAAGATTGAGGGACGCGAACGAATGATCAATATTGCAAGAAAGTGCTGAATACAAGGGACGTGAAGAATCACAGGAAAACGGGGCTCGCAAGTTGGGGGAAGTGGCACATACTTCCCTTATATAGCAAGTTGGTGGATACTAGGAAGTGAACTCAATAAAGGCCTAAAGTCAAGGTGTGACTACCAACAGAAAGTATTCGACAGTTGGGCCACATTGCACTTTTGGATGCCGTCCCAATGAGGATAGATGGTCAGATAACCACAGGAACCCAACAGAATCATTTCTTAAAATTTAGGGAACTGCTATTTTGGGCCGTGAAATGTGTTCGCGTCATTACCTCCAGTATGACTAGGGGAACACTTTACAACTCTGCCGCGAAGTCAACTGACGCATCGGTTGAGATATTTTTAAGCGGCAAACCCGAAACGGGCAAATGCTTGTAAATGCGCCAAGTGTCAGTTTTTCATGGACTTGCCTGCTATAGGAAAAAATGCGCTGAATTTTAAGCTGGGAGAGGGCTTCATTTGCATTTTTGTCACAGGTTAAGAGCTATGGAGTGCTTCCTTTTCCTCTTATGTACAGTGCGGTGCCAGGAGTGATGCCCTGCACGCTACGCACTACTCTCTCTCTCCCCTACGAGCAGTATGTTATGCCCCACTAGTGGGCTTTTCATTTGACCAATGTGCAGTTATGTGGGTTCATGCGCGATTGCCGAGGCAAGAGCCTCTTGCACAAGTACTAGATTAGCTAGCGGCTAATCCCTCCGTAGGTACAGGTGAGTTCGGAGAGGTTTCACATCAGAAATCTCTTCCGATTCAAAGGGCAAGTAGCCCTACAGGTGCGGGAGCTCGAGGTCTTGCTACAGATGCGACCGGCAAGCGAAACGGAGCCCAAAACAGGGAATTACAGCCTGCTGTGTATTTTTGCAGGTTTAGGGTTTCGGCCCTAAACGGACCCTAATACCCCCAGGAGGTTCGGGGACGCGAGGGGACCGTTGTACAGGTGAATTGGCGCATTTTTGGGGCAGAAAACAGAGAATTCAGTGTGCTGCAGATTCTCGCCAGGTTTTGCAAAGTGTCCGTATGCGTCGGGAAAGTCACCTATTGCGTGGGGATACTGACTGTGAAGCGTCCTAGTACAGTTATGTTGCTGAAATCGGGCCAGAACAGGTGTTTCTTAGCCTAGATTGTGCGGGGCAGCTTGTAGGAGATCACAGGTTTTATTCCCTTTGTTAAAGAATAAAGAAATACCGAAAGGGGCGCCAATTTTGGGGCCTACAGGTTGTCGGCGTCTGCTCGGAGCATTCTAGCTTCCAAGCCGTGTGTGTACTTAGGTGTTAATCCCCGTTACAGGTTACCTTTGCAAAGTACTCTGCGTGTGTCTAAAGTAAAGAATTTCGGGTGAAAGCCAACGCCTACCGCCCCACGGGCCGGTTTCATGGTTCCAATGCCGGGACATCAATCACTTTTTCCTTAAAGAGTGAGCTTGGATTGTTTTGGTTAAAGACACAGAGTGCAGGAACGTGGGATTACACTATGGCCGACAAGGGGAAGGGCATTATGGAAGAGGGTTCCTCTTCAAAGGACAGGCAGGAGATCCCTATGGTTTTCGAGATTGGCGAGAGCTAACGGCCACATCAGTCTGTACCTCCTATCAACGTGAATGTCCCTCCAGTAGTACAGGGCTTTATGACTGGGCAGCTTGAGGATGATGCGTTCAAGACTCAGTTAGTTGCCGCGGTGAATGTCTTTTCGCAGCTGGTGCAGAATCCAAGGTTTATGGAGTTCTTGCAAGCGCCACCAGTGCAACAACAAAATAGGCAACCTACGTCGCGTACGGAGCTTGTTGATGCTCAAGCCCAGGTACTTCATGCGGCTTAGTCGAAAGGGAACACTCGCATGTTGCGTAGTCAGGGGCTCCAAAACAGGTTCCTCCTTTGCTTGAACAGGTGGCTAGAACGCCTATTCCACAGGTTATGCCAGTTCAGCCCGCCACCTTTCAGAGCCAGCATGCTGTTTTGAATGGACAGGGAACTGGATACCAGGCTATGCACTCAGTTTTTCCACCACCCACGGTACATCCTGGGTATTTCGGGGGTGGATCAGTGTTCCAAAGTATGGCTGGTTATGCGCCTGAAAGTCAGCCGTACATGCCAGGAACAGTGTTCGGGGGTATGCAAGGCATCATGCCAAACCCCATGTATGGTAGTATCGGCATGCAGCAAGGTTTCCACTGCAACCAAGGCGAGTTTGGGGTGTCACAGGGTCATTTTGGCATGGCTGTTTTTCTGGACAGCAGCTAGATATCACACCTCTGACGCAAAATGTGAATGGCCAAGATGTGCCGATCATGCCTACTACAGTGTCCATGTTGGAGACCATCCCTTATGACAACTTGGGGGCACTAGAGAAGCCGAAGGCTTACAAAGAAGGTGGTGTAGCTGTAAAGCTCAGTACCTTCAGTGGTTTCGAGGATAAGACGAAGGCTTTTACCTTCCTCCAGCAGTTTGATACAACATATGCGGGAGGGAATTTTACAGAGGCCTCGAAGGTCAGGAAAGCTGCCACTTTCTTAAAGGACAATGCGCTTACATGGTGGACGACATTGTTAATGCAAGGACAGGCACCCGCCACTTGGGTTTACTTCAAGCAAATGTTTGCATCTGCTTGGCTATCAAATGAATTTGAAGCCGACGTCATGACAGATTGGCACCAGCTTACTTTAGCTTCGTGCAAGAGCTTGTTGGAGTACAATAGGAGGTTTTGCAAAACGTTACTCTCAGTGACCTCCTACAAATTTGTGCCATTGACAGAGCACATAGAGAAGTACTGTTGTGGGCTGCCTAAAGGGCTTCGCGATTACTGTACAAAGAACAGAGTGGCTACCCTCACTCAGCTTATGGAAGTTGCGAACACTGGTCTTGCCTTGTTGAAAGGAGAGGACAGTGGATTTCCGAGCAACGACAAAGGAGGGCAGCAAAAGAAAAATTCAGCGAAGAAGCCCTTTGTGAAAACGGCTTCCGATGCGTCACAGGGGTCAGAAAAGGCCACCAAAGACAAGGATTCAGCCGGGACTTCTGGAGCGCAGGCAAAGAAACAGAAAAGGAAGCCTTTTGTGCGCAAGTCGCTCGAGGAAAAGAAGGTCCTAATGGCTGAGAACAAATGCTTTATATGTGAGCAACCTGGTCACTTTTCTATTAATTGTCCACAAAGGAAAAGGCCAGCTGACTCAGAGGATAAAGAAGACCCGAAAGGCAAGAAGCCTAAACCCACGGCAGGTTTAATGCCAGACATGGTGGGTGACAGGCCCAACACATATGCCAGTGAGTTATGCAGGGCATGGGGTAAAGTTAGGGATCAGACGGCACTTATCTTCTTTGATCCAGGTGCCAAAGTCAACTTTATCTCACCAGAGTTAGCTATGAAGCTGGGCATCAGAGCTGAAGAGATGGGGTACACAGCAGAGGCAGGGTTGGCATGTCCTGGCCACTCAGAGTGTGTTACTCCCATCATTGGAAAGCTGCGTCTGCATATTCAGTCGTATGTGGACACAAAAGAGTTTTACATCATGCCGCTGGAAGGTTGTGACGCCTTGTTGGGGATCCCGTGGATGTTCCGAGTGCATGGAGTCTTGGATGCCTACTACAAAAAGATCACTGTACAGCATAGGGGCAAAACTCACATCTTGGATGTAAAGCTTAAAGGAGAGTCAGTCCCTATTGTATCTGCTTCTACTATCACTTCTGTAATAAAGAATCATCTTTCTGTGTACTTGATTTTTGCACGTGATGTCTCAGATAGTGATCAATCAAATTTATCTGTGTTAGATAAAGAAAGGTCAGCATTTTTGCAAAAGTTTAGTGACTGTTTTTCTGATTCATTCCCGTCGCAATTGCCGCCAGAGAGACCTGAGGACCATCGGATAGATTTGGTGCCAGGGTGTAGCCCACCAAATAGACCTCCCTACAGGGTTAGTGCGGCGCAGTAGAAAGAGATTATGGGCCAGGTTGAGGAGTTATTAGAGAAGGGGCTGATTCAGCTTAGTTTTTCACCCTTTTGCTCCCCAGTGCTCCTGGTGCAGAAGAAGGATGGCTCATGGCGCATGTGTATTGATTACCGTGCTTTGAATAAGAATACCATCAAGAATAGGTTTCCTATTTCTCGAATTGATGATATTCTCGATCGTTTAGAGGGTGCTGCAATTTTCAGCAGGATAGACCTTAAGACTCAAGAGTGGGTACCATCAGATTCGTATAAGGCCAGAGGATGTGCACAAGACTGCGTTTAGAACGACATTTGGTCTTTATGAGTTTCTAGTGATGCTGTTTGGGCTAACAAATGCTCCTGCCACGTTCAATAGAATGATGGACCGGATTTTCCACTCGCATCAACAGTTTGTTGGGACGTTCTTCGATGACATGATAGTGTATTCGAAGAATGAAGAGGAGCATAGGCGTCACTTGACCATTGTGTTCGAAGAGCTGCTCAGTCACAGGTTACTTGTCAATCCTAAGAAAAGTGAATTCTTCTCGGAAAAGATCCACTTTCTTGGCTACATAGTCTCAAAGGATGGTGCTAGAATGGATCCCGCAAAGGTCGAAGCTATCAAGACATGGCCAGACTTGAAGACTGTGCGCGATGTCAGAAGCTTCTTGGGATTGTGTTCCTACTATAGAAGGTTTATCAGAAATGTTGCAGAGATAGCATCGCCTCTTCACGCTTTGCAAAAGAAAGAGGTCACTTTCAGATGGACCCAAAAAGAGATTTCAGCTTTTAGTCTCTTAAAGGAAAAGTTGACTTCAGATCCAATTATTGTTTTGCCAGATCTCAGGAAGTCATTTGTGGTCCAGTGTGACGCGTGTGGCAGTAGCATCGGAGCAGTGCTAATGCAAGATGGACGGGTAGTAGCTTATGAAAGCCGAATTTTGCAAGGGCCAGAGAGGACTATGCAAGTCTGAGAAAGAGCTCTTGGCCGTGATTCATGCGCTTTCTAGGTGGAAGCACTACCTCTTAGGTGCTGGTTTTGTTGTCCAAACAGATCATCAGACCTTGCAATACTTCTTGACACAGTCAAAGTTATCCGAAAAGCATATGCAATGGGCAAACATTCTTTCCATGTTCCACTTCCAGATTATGCATGTAGAAGGCAAGAAGAATGTTGTGGCTTATGCATTATCAAGAAAGCCACAAATTTCAGTTGTGTCAATTCCTTATCATCATGAGTTAGATGACATGAAGGAACAATATACTGCTGATGAAGATTTTGCAAGGATCTTTGAACAGTTACAAGAGGGGCAACATCACGAGCACTACCTCCTCAGAGATGGTTTTATGATGATGCATGGCAGACTTTGTGTCACTAGGCCACTGCGACATAAGGTCATGGAAGAGAGTCATGTACCACCATATGCAGGGCATCGTGGCATTGATGCAACAATTAAAGCTGTATAGACATTCTTCTATTGGCCTACCCTGAGGAGAGATGTGGATGCCTTTGTGCGAGCATGCATAGTTTGCCAAAAGGTCAAGTTTGACAGGCAGTAGGCACTAGGGTTGTTACAACCACTGCCGATTCTGGATAAGCCATGGGAAAGCATTGTTATGGACTTTATCTTTGATCTTCCAAGAACGCCAACAGGGAATGATGGTATATGGACCATTATCTGCAGGTTCAGCAAGCAAGCCCATTTTATCCCTGTCAGGAAGAAGATAAAATCTGATCAGATGGCACGCTTGTTTATGTACAATGTGTTTAAGTACCATGGTATGCCACAATCGATTATCAGTGATCGTGATCCTCGCATGACCAGTTTGTTCTGAAGAGGATTGTTTGAGAACATGGGCACTACTCTCAAGTTCTTGTCTTCGTTTCATCCACAAACTGATGGGCAGTAAGAAGAGGCCAATTCTACTGTCTTAGATCTGCTAAAATGCTATGTGTCAGATAATAAGGGCAAGTGGGAACAGTATTTGCCTATGCTTGAGTATGCGTACAATAATATGGTGCAGTCGTCTACTGGCAAAGCACCTTTTGAAATTGTTGAAGGCGGCAAAAAGGTTCCTCCCATTTTGCATACAAAGGACAAGATCTTTGAGGCATATCGATATGTTGAGAACATGGATGAGATGTATAAGAAAATTAAAGTTGCCTTGGAGAAGACTCAGGCAAAGCAGAAAAAGGCTGCTGATCGTCACCGTCGTGAATTGCTGTTATCACCTGGTGATTGGGTTCTGTTAAGGTTCGAGAAGGCAAGGTTAAAGAAGATGAAGGGCAAGGAACGGCTGTTTTCTAAGCTTAACATGCGTTACTATGGGCCTTTTCAAGTGCTTGACAAGATCAGCGATGTGGCTTACAGGCTGAAATTGCATGATACATGGAAGATTCATAATGCGTTTCACGTGAGTCTTCTAAGACCCTTCGTGGGTGATGTGCCAGAAGATATGCCAGATGAGGATCAGCCAGAAGTTAAGAAACTTGATGAGATCCAGGTACCTGAGCAAGTTTTGGCACATAAGGACAGAAAAGTTAAAGGACAAGTTGCAAGACGCTATTTGGTGAAGTTCAAGAACTATCCGCTTATGGATGCAAAGTGGATGGAAGAGCATGAACTGTCAGAGTCACCAAATGTATTGCGGCTTTACCTTGAAGCCCAGCCTACTTATGCCCCAACCCAACGTGTGCAAAGGAGGGGTAATGATAGAGCTAGTACATCAAATGTATATATGGATTCAGTGCAATAGATGGAAACGACAAAAGTATGAAGGCCTCATTAAGTCATTTGTATCTATATGTTATGACCTTTCTTGCGGATACATGCAATGATAAAAGAGTGTTGATAGCACAAGATCATCGGTGGCGTGTATTTATGGTATGCAATCGAGGACGTTTGCGATTTCAAGAGGGGGATATGTCACGGGGACGTGGCAACTGTTAACTATGTCACGAGGACATGGCAACTGCTAACTTTAGTTGTTGGTTTCTTTCCAATGGGTTTTGTTTTATTTTTGAGACCCTCTTCTTGAAGTAGCAAACGGTTGGACATTGTATGGCCAATGTGAACAGTAGTTTCACCCGCCGCAGATGCGTAGTGGTGGGCACTGGAATTCGTATGGTAACAGGATGTCTAGGCTCAGAGCAAGGTCCTCTTCTTGAAGTAGCAAACGGTCGGACATTGTATGGCCAATGTGAACGGTAGTTTCACCCGCCGCAGATGGGTAGTGGTGGGCACTGGAATTCGTATGGTAAGAGGATGTCTAGGCTCAGAGCAAGGTCCTCTTCTTGAAGTAGCAAACGGTCGGACATTGTATGGCCAATGTGAACGGTAGTTTCACCCGCTGCAGATGGGTAGTGGTCGGCACTGGAATTCGTACGGTAAGAGGATGTCTAGGCTCATAGCAAGATCATATAGGTCCCCCCGTCGCACTTAGCAAGTTGGTGGATACTAGGAAGTGAACTCAATAAAGGCCTAAAGTCAAGGTGTGACTACCAACAGAAAGTATCCGACAGCTGGGCCACATTGCACTTTTGGATGCGGTCCCAATGAGGATAGATAGTCAGATGACAACAGGGAGCCCAACGGAATCATTTCCTAAAATTTTGGGTTGTGAAATGTGTTCGCGTCATTACCTCCGGTATGACTAGGGGAACACTTTACAACTTTGCTGCGAAGTCAATTGACGCATCGGTTGAGATATTTTTAAGCGGCAAACCCGAAACGGGCAAATGCTTGTAAATGCGCCAAGGGTCAGTTTTTCATGGACTTGCCTCCTACAGGAAAAAATGCGCTGAATTTTAAGCTGGGAGAGGGCTTCATTTGCATTTTTGTCACAGGTTAAGAGCTATGGAGTGCTTCCTTTCCCTCTTATGTACAGTGCGGTGCCAGGAGTGATGCCCTGCACGCTACGCACTACTCTCTCTCTCTCTCCCCTACGAGCAGTTTGTTATGCCCCACTAGTGGGCTTTTCATTTGACCAATGTACAGTTATGTGGGTTCATGCGCAATTGCCGAGGCAAGAGCCTCTTGCACAAGTATTGGATTAGCTAGCGGCTAATCCCCCCGCAAGTACAGGTGAGTTCGGAGAGGTTTCACATCAGAAATCTCTTCCGATTCAAAGGGCAAGTAGCCCTACAGGTGCGGGAGCTCGAGGTCTTGCTACAGATGCGACCGGCAAGCGAAACGGAGCCCAAAACAGGGAATTACAGCCTGCTGTGTATTTTTGCAGGTTTAGGGTTTCGGCCCTAAACGGACCCTAATACCCCCAGGAGGTTCGGGGATGCGAGGGGACCGCTGTACAGGTGAATTGGCGCATTTTTGGGGCAGAAAACAGAGAATTCAGTGTGCTGCAGATTCTCGCCAGGTTTTGCAAAGTGTCCGTATGCGTCGGGAAAGTCACCTATTGCGTGGGGATACTGACTGTGAAGCGTCCTAGTACAGTTATGTTGCCGAAATCGGGCCAGAACAGGTGTTTCTTAGCCTAGATTGTGCGGGGCAGCTTGTAGGAGATCACAGGTTTTATTCCCTTTGTTAAAGAATAAAGAAATACCGAAAGGGGCGCCAATTTTGGGGCCTACAGGTTGTCGGCGTCTGCTCGGAGCATTCTAGCTTCCAAGCCGTGTGTGTACTTAGGTGTTAATCCCCGTTACAGGTTACCTTTGCAAAGTACTCTGCGTGTGTCTAAAGTAAAGAATTTCGGGTGAAAGCCAACGCCTACTGCCCCATGAGCCGGTTTCAGCCTCAGCCTGCCGGACATAATTCCAAACCAAGCCACCAATTCAAGTGAAAAGAAGTTGGCCTTGGCTCCTTCATCTAAGAAAAAGAGAGCTTCCGGATCTTTCACTTTGTCCTAAAAGCGGCAAAGTTTTGTACTTCCATTCATCGGATTCGGTTCGGGCCCCACGCAATGTGGTACCAGTTCTACTTTCATCTCCCTTGTCTGCCACGTTCCTCAGCTGCTTTCGAACTCTCTGACCTTTCTTCATCCTATTCATTCGGTGCCTTTTTAGGGCACTTTGCGGAGATGTGCCCAGTTTCCCTGCATCCAAAGCACTTCCCCTCTCGAAGAGTGAGTTGGGGTCGTGCATCCTTTTCTTTCTTTTCTGGTTTGCTCTTCTTCTTTCTACTTTCATTGTTCGAAGTCTGTTCAGTCCTTTGCGTCATGATTTCATCTGTGGGGTAGGTCAAACTGCCTAAATGAATGGTAAAACCCCGTTTCACATAACTCATCAATTCCTGAGTGGAATTTGACTTTTGCTCTAAGCAGTGATCTTGGATCTCTATAGGAAGTCCCAAGGTAAACCGCTGAATCTTTTCTTTGAACGAGATCTTCTTAAATGAAGAGGCTGGTAGAAAAGAGCTCTAGAATCTCTGGCAATATGCGTCCAATAAATCTTTCTTGGTCATTCGAAGATGATTCCAAGCAGTTTGTATGTCACGTTCGTACTCTCGAGTCAACCAGGAAGAAATAAAAAGCCTCTTAAATTTCAGCCATTTAACTGGCGCTTTCTTGTTCAATAGAAGCGTGGACCACCAAGTTCGAGCATTTCCCTTGAAGTAAGAGGTAGCCCTTCGAATCTTGGAGTGCTCTGAGTAATGTCCTCCAGAGAAAGCTATGTCAAACATCTGTATGAAGGCCAAAGCCTTCGAAGCATCTCAAAATCCAGAAAACGTGTCAAATTTAATCGACTGTCCACCTTCTTTAGACTCTTGACTTTCTTGCTTTTATCTTCCAAAAAGTCATACTGGTTTGCTTTATAAAATTTTCTCCCTTGCATAAATTTGCTGTCATCAGAGTATGAACTGTCCGAAGACGAGTCCTCTGTACTGGGGAAGATTTAGACTTCTTTGTCTTTTTCTTGCCCTTTCCGAAGCTTTGCTTTCGCTTTTTCCCTTTTCTGTCTTCTTCACTCGAGTCAGAGGAGCTAGAAGAATTGTCAAAAGAAGAAGAAGAAGAAGAAGAACTGGGTACTCCTTCAAATCGCACATGCTTCTTCTGCTTTCTTTCCGAGGCAAATGTAGACTGATGACCCAAATAACCCGGGAGGTACGTGCCTTTCTTCAGCTTTTTCTCGTGCTTTTCGGCTTTGTTTTGCGCCTCAAAAAGCTGGCTAATCCGTGCATCAACCACCTCTTCTAGTTCTTTCTATGTAAAATCCTTGGAGTAGGAGGTTTCTTGAGTGCCGGTTTGAGGGTGGCTCCGTGGTTTGCCGCCACTGTGACTGCACCTCGTCGAAGGAGGTCTTGTGAAAAATTTTGCAAGTTTAGGGTCCTTCGCAATATTCATCATCAACTTTGTCGCATCATCGACCAATCTCCGATGTTCCATCTCTTCAAGCTCCGCTTGAGTAGGCCGAGGCGGGCCGTACTCCTCGTGTGAGTCTTCTTCGTGATCTCTTCCCGCATCTCCGGATGCAGAGGAAGTCGACTGTCCTTTGCTTGAATCCATAAGTGCCCGTAAAAAGGATCAGATTTCCCGGTAGAAGAGAAATCGGCCGCGCTCTGATACCACTATAACAAACTTGGACACTCCAAGTCAAGATTCTACCACGACACGTTAGGAATTCACTTCAAAACAGTTCACATTTTACAATTGATTCGACATGGCCCGACGGAGTTCCTTGTCTAGAGATATTGGACCCAAAGACTGGCACCCCTTTCGGTATTTTTTTTTGTATCATTCAGCAACTCAAAGTACAAGGGAGTGGGAGGGTCTCACTCTCAGACTCTACGTCCAGATGCTCTGAGAAGTGGGAGCCCAAACCACTCTTTTAAAGGTTTACAAGGGATGCCAAAAGTAGAGCCACAAAAGCTGCCCCAAAAGCTGAAAATCAAAAGCTCCATGAAAATAAAGAAAAGCTTCAAAAGGCTTCTCAACCAAATTGCGTAGAGTTTATCATGCTTTTTTTCCACGCAAGTGCAGTTGGCTTTTTCCTGTCCGTACGCACCGCTATGTCGGCAGCCCAACGTAAATCGCGCCGCGTTTTTTCGGAAACTGCGGTACACTGCCACGTCAGCCCTGTAGCGTAATTCTTGCCAGCCTGGGTGTGTCCAGTCTGCTATCCACTGGATGTGATGTGTTTAGGGCTATTCCACGTCATTGATTTGTGACACTCGGACAAAGTGGGCGGCCGGTCCCAAACTTGGGCGGTTGGACTAGGTACAACCTAGACTATGGGTGGCCAACCGGAGACATACTTGCCGTACAAGTATGCCCTACACTTGTGAAGTAGTAGAGTGGTGTAAGTCTAACACTCCCTCTCGGCACCTGATGCTGAACAAACCACGTGAAGCTGAAGATGTGAGGCAAACGATGAAGATGTTTGCTACCATGTCCACTGAAGGACAAGACTCCGCGAGTGTAGCAGCAGTCTGGGGTGTCCCAACTTTCGAGAGATCTCCATGGTAAAGTGCTGTCACGAGCAGTGTATTTGTCACAAAGTGATGACGTGGCGGACAGCAGAAACCCTAATTTCTGCCAAAAACCCTAAAATTCCTGCAAACCCTAATTTCTGCCAAAAACCCTAATTTCCGGAAATCGCGGAGGCGGATTATTAATTTTTTAAATTTTTTTTTTAAAATTTTTGGAAAATGATGAGCGACTCGAATTTTGCTTTTGCTTTTTTTTCTATAAAAAAAAGAGAAAAGACTCTCTAAGAGAGAGAGAGAACTGATGCTTTTGATTTTAAAAGCTTTTGGGGCTCTGCTTTTGGGCATCCCTTGTAACCTTTAAATTAGTGGTGAGGGCCTCACTTCTCGGAGCATCTGGATGCAGAGTCTGAGAGTGAAACCCTAACCGCTCTCTTATACTTTGATGATTGATTAATACAAAAAGAAATACCGAAAGGGGCGCCAGTCTTTGGGGCCAATATCTCTAGGCACGGAACTCCTCCGGGCCAGTGCAAATCTATTGTGATCTGTGAATTGTTTTGAAGTGGTTATTTGGTGCTGTCGCGGTTGATTCTTGACTTGGAGTGTCCAAGTTTGTTACAGTGGTATCAGAGCACGGCCGATTTCTCTTCTACGGGAAATCCGATCCCCGAAATTTTTTTCCGTGGCACCTATGGCTTCAGGCAATGATCAGTCGACTCCCTCTGCATCTGGAGATGCGGGCTGGGATCACAACGAAGATTCAGACAGAGAGTATGGCCCGCCTCGGCCTACTTAGGCGGAGCAAACAGAGATGGAGCGTCGTCAATTGATTGGCGATGCAACAAAGATGATGCTCAATTTTGCCAAGGTCCCGAAGATGGTAAAATATATGAACCAGACCTCTTTGAAAGAGGTACAGATGGAGTGGCAGAGAACCACAACACCACTCCCGAAACCCGCTCTCAAGAAACCTTCTGCCTCCAAGAAATATACGGAGAAGGAACTGGAGAACGTGGTTGATGCACGGATTGCTCAGCTTTTCGACGTGCAAAAGCACGGCAAAAAGCACGGCAAAAAGCAGAACAAAGGTACTGACTTCCCGGGATATTTGGGTCGTCAGTCGACATTCGACAAAGCAAAGAAACGGAAGAAGCGTGTTCGATTTGAAGGAGTACCCAGTTCTTCTTCTTCTTCTTCTGACAGTTCTTCTAGCTCCTCGGATTAGAGCGAAGAAGACAAAAAAAAAAAGCAAAAAGCGAAGCAAGACACAAAGCTTCGGAACGGGCAAGAAAAAGGCAAAGAAGGCTACATCTCGCCCAGAGACTGACAGTTCTACTGAGGACTCGTCTACAGACAGCTCAGATTCCGATGACGGAAAGTTTTATGCGAACAAGAAGAATTTTTACAAAGCCAACCAGTATGACTTTCTCGAAGATAACAGCAAGAAAGTCTGAGAGTTTAAGGAAGGTGGCCACTCGATCAAGTTTGATACTTTTCAGGATACTCAGATGCTTCGAAGGCTTTGTCTTTTATACAGCAGTTTGACATCGCTTTCGCGGGAGGACGCTATTTAGAGCACTCCAAGATTCGGAGAGCTGCCTCTTACTCTGAGGGGAGACCTCGTACTTGGTGGTCCACGCTTCTATTAAGCAAGACTGTGCCAGTTACATGGCTGAAATTCAAGAGGCTTTTTATTTCTTCTTGGTTGACTCAAGAGTTTGAGCGAGATATACGAGCTGCTTGGAACCATCTCCGGATGACCAAGAGCGATACAGTGAATTCTTATTGTGAAAGATTCTGGAGCTCTTTTCTACCCACCTCTTCATTCAAGAAGATCTCGTTCAGAGAACAGATTGAGCGGTTTACCTTGGGTCTACCTACAGAGATCCGAGATCACTGCTTGGAACAGAAGTCAGCTTCTATTCAGGAGTTGATGAGTCATGCGAAGCGGAGCTTTGCCATTCACTCTGGCAGTCTGACCTACCCCACAGATGAGGCCATGACACAACGAGCCGAACAGACTTCTGGGAATGAAAGTAGAATGAAAAAGAGCAACCCAGAGAAAAAAAAAAAAAGGATGCACGACCCAAGCTTACTCCTGAGGAGAGAGCTCGCTTCATCAGAGAGGGGAAGTGCTTTGGATGCGGGGAACATGGACATATTTCCGCGAAGTGCCCTGATAAGGCACAGAAAGAACAGAATGATAAAGACGACGACAGGTCTGAGAGTTCGAGAGCAGTTGAGGAATGTGGCAGAAAAGGCAGATAGAAAAGTAGAATTGGTACCACATGGCGTGGGACTTGCACCGAATCAAATGAATGAAAGTACAAACTTTGCCGTTTTTTTTAGGGCAAAGCGAAGGATCAGGAAGCTCTATTGAAGGAGCCAAGGCCAACTTCTTTTCACCCGACAGACTGACGCCACAGGCGGAGGTAGTTCGACTGGCACCCGGATGGGATGTTGCCATTACACCGAGCATTGGCAAACTTCGTTTGCAATGACAGGGGTGTTCAGGGCACGTGAGTGACGTTCTACTCGGGATCCCTTGGTACCACAAGAACTACGCCGTGGTTGACTACCGGGCCGAGAAAGCGACTTTGATAAATGAAGGGCTTAGAGATTGTACTTGATGAACTTCAGTTTTCTTACTCATTCTTTTGGGAGAACTGAACGATGGATAAAAGTTGAATGTGTTTTGACCTGAAGAAAAGAACGCCAAGATTTTTTTTCTCCACGCTCATGCCGATTGCTTTTGAGAGGGCCTGAAGATCACACCATTGATCTGATATCTGGAAGCACGCCACCGAATCGGCCACCTTATTGTGTGAGCCGAGTACAGAATGAAAATATTATGAACTCAGTGAAAGACCTCTTGGAAAAGGGTCTTGTCCAGCTTAGTACTTCACCGTATTGCTCTCCAGTGTTGTTGGTTTTGAAGAAAGACAGATCTTGGAGAATGTGCATCGATTATAGCACTCTCAACGAAATCACCATCAAGAACAGATTTCCGATTCCTAGGATCGATGATATACTCGACAAGTTACAGGGATCCTCGTGCTTTAGCAGGATTGACTTGAAGAGTGGATATCATCAGATCAGGATAGCACCAGGAGATGTCTACAAGACAGCTTTTCGGACGACTTTTGGGTTATTTGAGTTTTTGGTGATGCCTTTTGGCTTAACCAATGCTCCTGCGACATTTAACCGGATGATGGACAGGATTTTTCGAGAGTACAGGCTATTTGTTGGCACTTTCTTTGACGACATCATTGTTTTCTCGAAGAATGAGGCAGAACACAGAGATCATCTGCTTCAAGTCTTTTAGGCATTACGAGATCACACGCTAGTGATTAATGCAAAGAAAAGTGAATTTTTTTCCTACCATGGATACACTTTTTGGGACACATTGTGTCAACAGCAGGAGTGCAAATGAAGCCAGCCAAGATAGAGACTATCCGTGATTGGCCCGATTTGAGGAATGTCCATGAAGCTAGAAGAAGCTTCTTGGGACTGTGTTCGTACTACAGGCGGTTCATACGAAAGTTTGCAGAGGTTGCTTCCCCTTTGCATACCTTGACACAGAAAGGAGTACCTTTTTCATGGGGACCCACAGAGGTGACTGCCTTTCGGACATTGAAAGAGAAATTGACTACGAGACCTATTTTGACTTTGTCGGACTTGCAGAAGTCATTTGAAGTATATTGTGATGCTTGTGGTCGTAGTCTGGGTGCGGTCTTGATGCAAGAAGGCCATGTCATAGCTTACGAGAGCCGTTTGTTCTCTAGGCCGGAGATGATAGCACAGATTTATGAGAAAGAGCTTTTAGCGGTTATCCACGCTCTTACTCAGTGGCGGCATTACCTACTCGGAGCGGATTTCATTGTCTTTACAGACCATCAGAGTTTGCGCTACTTCTTGTCACAGAAGCAGCTTTCGGAAAAGCAGATGCGGTGGGCGAACATCTTGTCACAGTTTCACTTCCAGATTGTCCATGTGCAGGGTCAGAAGAATGTGGTGGCAGATGCTTTGTCTCGGAAACCGTTGGTTCTGGCTATTTCCGCGATACATCATAGGAGCTTCGAGGATATGGTCGATCAGTATGCCACAGATACAGGTTTTGCAGATATTTTCACACGGATACGGGATGGGGAGACAGTAGCTGGATACACCCTTCGGGAAGGCTACTTGATGAAAAAGACTATGTTGTGCGTTACACAGCCGTTGAGGGAAAAGGTTATGACTGATTGCCACTGTCCACCTTTTACGGGTCACCGCGGCATTGCTACCGCCATGAAAGGGGTAGAGAGAGATTTCTTTTGGTGGAGACTGAAGAAGGATGTGGAAGAGTTTGTGCGTAGTTGCTTGGTATGCCAGAAGGTCAAGTTTGACAGGCATAAAGCACAGGGATTGTTACAGCCTTTACCCATACCCACCCGCCCCTGGGAAAGTATTGAAATGGATTTCATTTTTTTTGATCTCCCGAGAATACAGAATGATCACGATGATTTTCCGATTACATGGCACGCCTGAGACGATTGTCTCCGACAGAGACCCTAGATTTATGAGTTTGTTTTGGAAGGCAATTTGGGAGAACATTGGCACGCGGTTGCAGTTCTCGTCATCGTTCCACTTGCAGACCGACGGGCAATCTGAGATTGCCAATTCAGTGATTTTAGATTTATTGAAGTCTTGTATCTCGCATCAGAAGACTCAATGGGAAAAGAACTTACCTTTGGTGGAATTTGCCTACAATAACACGATACACTCTTCGACGGGGAAGACGCCATGAGAGATTGTTGAAACTGCTACGAAGGTTCCATCCTTCCTGAGCACGAAAGATTAGAAATTTGAAGCGGATGAATATTCGCGAGATTTGGATACGGCTTTTGCCAAGGTTCGCGAGACCAGGGTAGTTTTCGTACGTCGAACGGAACCTCTCGTTCCGTCCGGCCGGACCCGTCCCGTCCCGTGCGTTCCGTTCGTTCCGTCCGGCCTGTTTTTTCGGCAGTTTATGACCGTTGGCAGCATTTTGACCGTTTTGCAACGTCCAGTTTATAGGCCTTTTGGAGCCGTTTGCAGGCAGTTTTGAAGCCAAATGCCATGCTTATTGCCCATGGGCCATTGGCACATTGCCATGCTTATTGCCCAAGGGCCAATGCCCATTGCTCAAATGTCAAGCCTCACATGCTCTTCCTCTCCTATTTAAGCAACCCTTCCCCTTTGTTATCCAACACAACCTACAACTACAAGCTACAAGCTTTAGCCCTAAGCCTCTCAATGCTCTACCCTCTCATCTCCATGTGCTTCCATTGAAGCTTCAAGCTCTCAAGCTCTCGAGTCTCCATTGGGTCTACCATCTCTCTCCTTCAAGGTCCCTTGGGTGACACCGTGACGGGTCTCTCCTTCAAGCTTCCTTGGGTCTCTCTCTCTCTCTCTCTCTCTCTCTCTCTCTCTCTAATCTATTGATACATCGTACATCATACTAGTAGCTACTAGCTACATACTACATAATGCCGCCTCCTCTTCATGAAGCCTTTGAGAAGCATTGCCGATATTTTGAGCGGGTGGGGGGCAAGCAAAACTCTTGCAAGTGGTGGTGCAAATATTGCCCAAAAGCTATGACCTCTTCCGTCACCCGTCTCATCATCCACTTGACAAAGATAGGAGGACAAGCGGGGCCATGTCCTAATATCCCCGAAGATATCCTTGCGGAATGCAAGAGAAAGTATCTTCCATTGAAGACACGCAAGGGTAGAGTCACCTCGGATGAGTTCGTGTCGCCGGATGTTGATAGCTCCGATTCGGAGGAAGAGGCCTCTCCAACTATGTCCATGGCTACCGGTGCCACCGCGGCCTCATGTGATGGTAGTGCCTCCTCCAAGAAGTCCAAGAAGTCCAAGGGGTCTTCAAGTGATGGTGGCCGGCCTCCGAAGACGGCAAAGCAAACTTCTCTTGCGAAATCGGTGGGTGGATGCTCCGGCCCCTTGTCTTTCCTCAAGGAGAGACAAAGAATCGCGGAAATAGAGATTGCCCGCACGGTGATTGAATGCAATCTCTCCTTCAACATTCTTCGGTTGGAGCGATGGAAGAGGATGATCATAGCAATTGCGGCGGTTGGTCCATGCGAAGGGTGGACGGGTGTGTCATACCATGACATGAGAACAAAGAAGCTTGATGAAGAGAGGGCAAGGATTGACAAGTCACTTGAGCCCGTACGTGCGGGTTGGGCAAAGTATGGATGCTCTATCCTCTCCGACGGATGGAGCGACCGCAAGAAGAGGGGCATCATCAACATTCTTGTTTCTTGTCCTCTTGGCACGTACTTCTTACGGGCAGTGGATGCGGGTTCGAGAGGGAAGAAAGTGACCGGGGCATTCATTTGGAAGCACATTCGCCAAGCCATTCTTGAGGTAAAACCGTAAATCGAGCCTTTATGTCTTGAGCAATTGCCAATGAGTCCTATGTTTTAATTTTTAAGTTTTAACTCTTCTTGTCACAAATGCCTCTTGTGTAGGTTGGTGCGGAGCATGTCGTGCAAGTGATTACCGACAATGCTTCAAATTGCAAGGCAATGAGTAAGAGGCTAGAGAAGGAATTTCCATCCATAGTATGGACTCCATGTGCCTCTCATTGCCTTGACCTTCTCTTTGAAGACATAGGGGAGCTAGGTTGGGTGAAAGATATCCTCAACCAAGCACTCTCCATCATCAATTTCATCAATGGCAAAGTGAGGGTGCTTGCCATTTACCGCACCTACTCCGACCTTGAGTTGAAGAAGCCATCGGCCACTCGCTTTGCCGCCATGTGGCTACTTTTAGAGCGGCTCTATGATGTGCAAAACAAAATACAAAAGACCATGGTCTCCGATGAGTTTAAGGAGTGGATGAATGGAGAGTCCGCCGCTTCCCAACAAGATGCAAAAGCCATCCAACGGCTTTGCTTGCGGGAGGAGTTTTGGCAAAAAATTAAGGGTCTTGTCGTTGCGATCTTGCCCTTGTACAAGGCTCTCCGCATGACCGACATGGAAGGGGAAACTATTGGGCTTCTATGGCACTTCATGGAGGAAGCTTACAAGGAGATTGAGAAGTCTACAATCCTAGATGGGGCTCCCAATGGAACACGGTATAACTACATATTTATTATTACATATGTCATTCTCTATATATTTAAATTCTACATGCTTGTTTCTCTACTTAGTACATTTCCTCTCTCTTCTTGTAGTGATTACCTCGAGGACTCTCCCAAGAGAGACGACATTCTCCTCCTAATCACAAAGCGGTGGGATTGGATGAAGAGACCTATCCATTACTTTGCGGCTCTCTTGCATCCGGCTTACAAGAAGCCCGAACTCTTTGCAAATCAAGAGCTTATTGAGGAGCGCAACAATTACCTCTTTAAGGTGCTAAAAGAAGAGGACATTGGAGCATTTCTCCAAGAGGTAATCAACTATAGCGACCAACGAGGCACCGCATTTACTTCCAACTTGTGTTGGAAGCGGCAATCCTTGGTGAAGCCTTTATTTTGGTGGGAGAGCTTTGGCTATCAATTGCCTACTCTCAAACGACTTGCTTTGAGGGTTCTTGGCCAAGTAAGCGACAAGCCTCAACCTTTTACATTTTATGCTTAATCTCTTCAACTATTGTCTCTTATAGCTTATGCCTCTCTTGATGTGTTTTAGGATTGCTCATCGGGAGCATGTGAGCGTAATTGGTCTGCATACTCCCTCATCCACACCAAAATCCGAAACAAGCTCTCAACGAAGCAATTAGAGCGACTTATCTATTGTCGCTCCAATTTACGCATGTTGCGCTCTATGCATGAGATGCCTATGGCTCGACAGGTATAAATTATAAATTATAATCACTACTCACTCCATTTTCTATACTCTAGAGTCTAGTCTTTAATTAGTTTGAATATACTAATTATGTTTTCATTGTCCAATGTTGTAAATGTCAAATAGGTCAACGTGGATGAGCTCACACTTACCATTGACACTCTAAAGAGTGTCAATAAAGAGCAAGACCCTGAGGAGCAAATGATTTTTCGTGAGCTCTACTTGGAGCTTGAGGAGATTGATCGCCGGGTTTCTCGCACACGATCACGCAAGAAGGTCGTCATCCATGGAGTTACATCGGCTACAAGAGACAGAGGTGCCAGGGCTACAAGAGGTAGAGGCAAAGCATCAACAACACCCACGGAGGCTCCTAGGACCTATGTGCGGCGAGGCTCCGGAAGCGGCTCTTGTGCGGCGGCCATCACTATGGAGGATAGAGAGCCTCGAGAGCCAGAGTATGATGATGAAGGCAACCTCATTAGTGATGGAGATTATGAGCCGTCATCCTTCGACTCTTGTGAGGAAGAGGATGATGTTGATGAGCAAGGCTCAGAAGAGGAAGATGAGGAAGATGATGAGAGCACTAGTGACTAGTGACTTTACTATTTAGTCTCTCTATTATGGTGTGTCACTTTTTGAGTACTTTGTAGCCCTTGCCACTTGGTCCCCCCACTTTTTTGTATCCCTTGCCACTTTTTGAGTACTTTGTAGCCCTTGCCACTTGGTCTCTACTTATCAAATTTCAATGATCATTTTGGTTTATGTAATGCTCATTCTCTTTAGTCTTTGAGTCTTGACTCTTTACATTGTACTATGTACTATGTAGTATTGTAACTACTAACTTGTAATCTATACAAATGTCAAGTTTCTATAAGTAAGTATTAAGGCTTAAGCCTTAGGCCCTTAGACTTGAGAATTATTTGTTTTTTTAAATTTGAACGTACATAACGTCATCGTACATCATAATTTTTTTTAGTTCGTTTAGTACCGCACATCATCGTACGCGTACAAAACGTACGGGACCGTACGAGACTACTATGCGCGAGACTTTACAGAAGTCTCAAGAACGACAGAAAAAGGCAGCGGATGGCCATCGTAGCGACTGGAAACTGAAGGAGGATGATTGGGTGCTCTTACTTTTGAGAAGGCACGCCTAAGAAAAAAAAAGGGAAAGGAGAGGCTTTTTCCAAAGCTTAGTATGTGATACTACGGACCTTTCCAGATTACTGACAAGATAAATGATGTCTCCTTCCGATTGAAACTGCCAGATACTTGGAGGATTCATAACGCATTGCATGTGAGTCTCTTGAACCCTGTTAAGGGTGATGTGCCTGATGATGGGGAGCCTGATGAGCAACCCGAAGTGGAAGAAAACGAGGAGATCCTTGTTCCTGAACAGATTTTGGCACATAACGATACGAAGAAAGGTAAAGTCCGAAGGTGGTTCTTGGTTTAGTTCAAGAACTTTCCTGCATTTGATGCGAAGTGGATGGAGGAGGAGGACCTAGCAGATACTCCTCGGATTGTGAAACTTTACCTCGATGTTTTGGTTTAGCATAGTCTACTCCAAACGGAACCCAGAAACTCAGGTTGGCCGAAGATCTGGTGCAGTGGGATGCACAAGAGGGGAGTTACTCCGCTCCTTTGTCAACAGATGCCTCGATTTTGATACTGAAGTCATTGATGTCTCTTTGAGCTTCAGGGATACTGAGAGCTGACAGTATTCTGCTGGATGACTTTATGAAATGGAATTCTTGATTATGATACTGATTTGTTCTTGACTTCTTGTGAGTGCAGGAACTGATAGCCGAAATGACTGCAGCATTTTGGTCTGATTGATCTCGAATAGACATGGTTGCAATAGGGGTTAGTCAATCGGACATCGATGAGGTCCCGATTGGACCTAGATGTGATTGCTAGCTACATTGCCGATAAATCATGGTCTAAGATCCGAATGAATGTTGAATGTCATGTGATGTCCTGTGATGTTTGGTGATGTCCTGTGATGTCGTGTGATGTGACTGTCGATTCTGTACATGTGCTAGATGTGCGTTCCTAGTACGTAGGTACTAACAGTCAGTGTCTGCTAAGACGGTTTATGGCTTTTGTCGGTTTTGCAGGCGTAATCGCGGTCGATTACAATGCTTTCAAGAGGGGGGTATGTCACAAAGTGATGACTTGGCGGACAGCAGAAACCCTAATTTCTGCCAGAAACCCTAAAATTCCTGCAAACCCTAATTTTTGCCAAAAACCCTAATTTCCGAAAATCGCGGAGGCGGATTATTATTATTATTTTTTTTTTTGGAAAATGATGAGCGACGCGAATTTTGCTTTTGCTTTTTTTTTCTATAAAAAAAAGAGAAAAGACTCTCTAAGAGAGAGAGAGAACTGATGCTTTTGATTTTAAAAGCTTTTGGGGCTCTGCTTTTGGGCATCCCTTGTAACCTTTAAATTAGTGGTGAGGGCCTCACTTCTCAGAGCATCTGGACGCAGAGTCTGAGAGTGAAACCCTAACCGCTCTCTTGTACTTTGATGATTGATTAATACAAAAAGAAATACCGAAAGGGGCGCCAGTCTTTGGGGCCAATATCTCTAGGCACGGAACTCCGCCGGGCCAGTGCAAATCTATTGTGATCTGTGAATTGTTTTGAAGTGGTTATTTGGTGCTATCGCGGTTGATTCTTGACTTGGAGTGTCCAAGTTTGTTACAGTATCAAACTGCTATACTCCGCCGATACAAGGTGAAGATACTATGTGAAGGTCCCGAATTGAGTGTGAAAACAACTCCTTGTCGTGAAGAAGTGCCAATAGACGTGCAAGTGTCTTGCCTATTAGGATATGTGGTGTCTGTAGTCAAACTGTCTGGAGAAAATGGGGAAGCCCAGGAATCGTCATGAGAATGACCGGAAGCTTGTCAATGCATGAACCTGTAACCCTGTGTCGCCAGGTGGCTAAGCTGTGTAAAACTCTGGGAAGGCTAGATGTAGCAACCTGCATCGTGAATGTCCTCTGAAACAAGGAAAGCCATACTAAACAGTCTACATTGTAGAAACTATCGCAAGTTGCAGCAGCAATCATTGGGAGACCGCACGCAGACCACCACCGGATGGTGTCCTGTCAGTAGGTAGGGTAATCCAAGATGAGGGGAAAGCCAGACTCAAGACTCCGCGTTGTGAAGGGCTTCTAAGAAGAGGTGTGGTTAAACCAAGCTGTCTGCACCGTAATCATCGTGCAGAAGTAGGGAAGCCAGTCCTAGAAGCCTACATTGTGAAGATCCTCTGGGAAGAGGAAAGGCTAGACCAATCTGTCTGCGCGGTCTTGCCTGTATCGTGTGCTTCCAATCCTTCGAGGTCAACCAAAACAGAATCCGCGCCAACAACGCCTCCAAATCGCAACTCGGTGTGGCTCTCAATGTGAATGAGCTAGGAGTGGCCTACTGCCCAGGTCGGGGATAAGTTTGCTATAAGGTTATCGAGGGTGAGTGTAAGAAACTCTGAAGGTAGCAATCCAAATGATGAGGAGTAAATCCACTCTAGTATGTAAATCTAAGCAATGAACCTGTCCAAGAAGAGATCCAAGATCCTCTCTCTAAGTCCATGTAGATGCTCATGTGTAAGCAAGTGATCTGACGTGTCAAGGTCAAGTGGTAAGTGTTTGTCCACCCAAGATGGTGGTGTCTTCTCTGGGAAATGTTGGAATACCATATGCCATGAGCATGGCCATATCTTGTGTGAACTCCTCTGATGAGTGCATAGGTGTGTCCATAGCAAACCACAAGTCACCACCCCCTCTGGAGTGCGCAACTGTTGAATGAAGGTTGGAATGAATAGATCTCCCAAGGATCGTACGCTCGTGTATGATCAAGCCGATGTCGAAGATACTGTGTACTGCAGCAGTCACTGAGAGATTGCATAGACCACCATCGGATGGTGTCCTTGTAGGAGGTAACTTTATCCTCTGTAAAAAAACACAAACCATGTGGCTGCTGTCCACCCAAAAACGCAACTGCGAGGTGATGAAAACGCCACTGTCCAGCGATTTTCAGCGTGCTCGTACGCTCCCGGCATGGTCTGGAGCGGTGCAGAGGGTGTGTGGAGGGTGGGTAATCAAAGTAGCAGCCCCAAGAGGGCTGAAGAGAGAAAAAACAGCAGGTGTATGGCTGAAATCTGTAGATCTGAAGAGGATTCTTGCCGGCAAGGCACCGGATGCCGAGTCGGTGGGGCAAAGATCCGAGTGTGCTGATGCTGGCGCTGCCCCCCTCTGCTCCCCAAAAACGCAAGGGGCAACAAAAAACGCAAGTGATCTGGAGGGGTTTTCCACGACAAAAATGTCCAGAAATGGTTGGCATTGGCAGCTAGCAGGTGATTGCCAATGGAGGAAGCAAAAACGCAAGCAAGCAATGACATCGCTGGCTGATGTAAAAACGCTCGATGATTCTTGCTGAAAACGTTGCTGATGTGATCGCTTGGGAAGAGTAACCTCATGTTGAAATGCGCCTCGGAGATGGAGAGCTTGAAGTTGTTGATACCATGTGAGTGCGCGTGTGCGGAAGAGAGAGAGAGAGAGAGAGAGAGAGAGAGAGAGAGAGAGAGAGAGAGAGAGAGAGAGAGAGAGAGAGAGAGAGAGAGAGAGAGACCAAAACGCTATGTATAGGAAGAGGGGGCGATCAACCCTCCATGACTACCGTGAGCAGAAGACCCTCAGTATATTTTGTGAGATGTGGAAGTGGGTACCCCCCTTGCCCCATAAATAGGTGCCCAAGGAGAGGTAGGGCAAGGCCTGATAAAAGTCCCCTCGATCCAATAGAAAAATTGTCACAAACTGCTAACGTGTCAAGTCACTGAAGAACATAGCAAACCTTCGGATCAATACCGAGGGGCCTAAACCCTAAGAATAACAAGCAGCAGAAGAAGAACAAGAAGTATTACAGACTTACAAAGTCTTGACGAGTGGCCTATTTTTAAAGAAGAGTTCCCACCACCTTACAGGACCTCGTCCGATGGGGCCCAAGTGACATAAAGGCATTAAAAATAAAGCAGAACACACTCAAAAGACTTTGCACAACAAAATATGATGAGGTGGCGCTTGTACGGACGTTCTGCAATTCGCGGCGGATTTTTAGGATAATCCCGAAATTTTAGGAAAGTATTTTTTTGAAGTCAGCTTTCAATATTTGATGCTTTTAGGCTTTGGGCCTTTAAATATGAGCCTTGGGGGCCCTCTCTGGCACTCTTCAGTGGGCAAATTACAAAGGAGGTGCTCCTTGGTTGTCGTACTTTGCGAATCAACAATAATAAAAAAAACACCGAAAGGGGCGCCAGCGTTTGGGGCCAATGCTCTCTTGGGTGGAACTTCGCCACTCCCCGCCTCGTGTCTCTCTCTCTCTCTTTCAGTTCGGTTGTTATTGAAGTGCTAAAAGTTTGTTCAGTCTGTTCTTTGTTCTTTTCAATTGGCACGTGGGGCCCGTCTTGTGACAGTGGTATCAGAGCATCAGGCGTGTGCTTTTCTAAAAGCATATTGAATTGTGGAAAAATATGCTAAAGGAAGCAGACGTACTGGAACCGGCCTGTTCAATCCAAAAAGGGCGGTAGACTTTACTTCAAACCTTGATTTAGCTTTCACCCATTATTAGTCGTCTATTCTACCTGTACTTTCAAGACACAACAAAGGGGAAAGGGATACAGGCTGCTAGATTGCACCTGTATGAGAAGACCGACACCAGATTGGCCCCTAACTTAGGCGCCCCTTTCGGTATTTCTTTATTGCTTAAAAGAGGGAATAAACGCTGTGGTTCCCTATAAGCTGCCCCGCACAAGCTTGGCTGAATTTCAACTGTTCCGGCCCGATTTTGGCAGCATAACTGCACTAGGACCCTTCATAGTCAGTATTCCCACGCATTGAACGACTTTCCCGACGCATACGGGCACTTTGCAAAACCTGGCGAGAATCTGCAGCACGCTGAATTCTCTGTTTTCAGCCCCGAAAATGCACCAGATCACCTGTACAGCGGTCCCCTCGCGTCCCCGAACCTCCTGGGGGTATTAGGGACTGTTTAGGGGCAAAACCCTAAACTTGCAAAAATACACAGCAGGCTGTAATTCACTGTTTCGGGCTCCGTTTCGCGTGCCGGTCGCATCCGTAGCAAGTCCTCGAGCTCCCGCACCTGTAGGGCTACTTGCCCTTTGAATCGGACGAGATTTCTGGCGTGAAACCTCTCCGAATTCACCTGTACCTGCGGGGGGATTAGCCGTTAGCTAATCCAGTACCTGTGCAAGAGGCTCTTGCCTCGGCAATCGCGCATGAACCCACACAACTGTACATTGGTCAATTGAAAAGCCCACTAGAGGGGCATAACATACTGCCATAGGGGAGAGAGAGGGCAGTGCGTAGCGTGCAGGGCATCACTCCTGGCACCGCACTGTACATAGAAGGGAAAGCAAGCACTCCATAGCTCTTAACGTGTGATAGGAAACTTGAAAATGAGCTCACAGCTGAAAATCACGTTTTTGCCTTCTCTATAAGTAGTAAACTGGCCTCAGAGTGCCAAGTGTCACTCATTTGTGCATTTTCTCGCTTTAGACCCTTGGATCTAAAAATATCTCACCTGCAGCCTCTGTAGACTTGGCCAGAGAGTAACAAAATGATCCCCATGTCAAACTGCACATAATGACGCGAAGACATTTTCAGGTCCCAAAGTAGAAGTTCCTTAAATTTTAGGAGATGCTGCCGTTGTATCTTTCTAGGTCATCTAACCCCCTTTGTACACTGCAGCCACACCCAGAACTGAAATGTAGCCTTTGTAGCAAAGGATTCCACTTTGGTTAGTCAATGACCCCACTTTGGCTAACCATAGTCCTCGTCCAACCTTAGTGCTCTCTTGCCCTCAGGCCTGGACTCCCTCTGGACAGTTCAACACTAGCTATGCAATGCAGGGCGGTTAGATTTCCCGAGGGGTGTTTCCAAAAAGTGAAAGTAAATAGATAATAAGAAAGAAATCAACAAAAAGGATAGATAGTAGTCACACGCTGGTGACACATACCTACCGATTCAAGTTGGATTTTAAATGATTCAGTAGGTGTGATTCTTGTTTTAAAGTTTTTGAACTCTTCAAGAAGCTTTAAGGAGAAATCTTCTCTTTTATGTCTCCAAACTTTTGACTTTACAACACTATACACGAAGCTAAATTTGGAGGACCTTAAATTTAGAGTGAAGTCTCTTATTTCCAAAGTTTTTGCGTACAAGCTTGAGAAGGATAGGTACGAGGCATTGCTAGTAGAAAAGTCAGCCTTGAACTTTGACTTCTTATGGTTGAAAAATAAGAATGTAGATGTAGACAAAGGAAGAAGGAGATTCACCAAGATTGTAGATGACATTGACATCATATCTTGGTTAGATTTTCTTTTGGACAATTTATATATAACCATCGGCGACTCTCTTTTCAAGCAAACAATTGGTATCCCTATGGGCATCAATTGTGCTGTTTTTCTTGCTAATTTCTATCTTTTTACTTATGAGTTTGATTTTATGGAGCGTCTTGTCCTTGCTAACACTTGCCCCCCAATATTTTTGCACAAGTTATGCAATGTAAGACGCTTTGTAGATGATCTTTTTGTCCCTGACGTTCCTTCTTTTCAAGATTTTATGTACTTGAATTCGAGTTCTGTAGGCAGAGGAATTTATACCAAGGAGTTTTGTGAACTTAATTGTACCACAAATAGTGATTGTTGTGCCTTTTTAGACCGTAAGATTTTTCAGACTTCCTTGGGATTAGAAGTAGATATCTATGATAAGCGCCTTGAACTAGAATATGCCAATCTAAAAATCATCCGTATGCCTCACATTTCTTCGAACATTTCTCTTTTAGCTAAGTACGGTGTCATTTGCTCTCAACTATTTAGATTTTCTCGTCTCTGCTCTAGTAAATCTACTTTTGTTGTTCCATCTTGCCATCTTATTTCTTTACTAGTTGAAAAAGGACACTCATTCAAAAGAATCATGAAAAACGTTCGTTCATTTTTGCATCGTAATGTTTCTTCTTTTGGAATGTTCAAGATAATCGGTAGTAAATTCAATAGAAGTGGGGAGCTAAAAAGCCCACTTATTGTTTGACTTAATAACACCTTATGTTGTTGTTTTGATCTTTAGCGCTTCTAGTATCTTTACTATAGCTTGACAAATGCTAGCCTTTATCATGGCTGAGTATGCCCATCACCTTCGGAGGGTGATAGAAACTCAGCTCGTTGGTTTTGTAGAGTACGTTCAAAGAATGAATGACCTCTATATAAACCTGCACCTACTCTTGGGCACTGACGACGTGAGTAGGGATGTCATAGCTGTTGTCCAAGCTATGCATGATAAAGGTGATAATCTTATTCTTCTTGTTTGGACAATCAGCGAAGTTGAGATTACATATTGTCAAGTTTGGTTCTTTGCTCTTCGTAGATTTGTAGTAGTATTCATTTTTTGATTTAGTATTTAGCTTACTTGAGGACTTAAGAATGTGTTCCGTTAGAAGTTGTTGTGTGAAGTTTGATTTCTAGGATTAAGTTTTTAAGATGTCTTATCCTTTTTTTTGCTTAAAGTTGAGTACTTGTTTTAAGCCAAGTAAGTTGCGTCAACTTATTTTACACATGCCTTTTCTAAAAACATTGTTAAGTTAATAATGTTTTGTTTTATCTAGTTTTGTTTCGTAGCAAACAAAGTGATTTAGTTTGTTTCGTAGCAAACAAAGTGATTTAGTTTGTTTGTTTGTTTGTTTTTGTTTTTCTTTTCTTTTCTTGTGTCCCTTGCGTTTATAGTTTTATGAGTGTTTTATTCCCTCTTATAATTCATGAGTTCTGACTATTTTGAACTTATGAAGGTATATTGGTAATTCCAAAGAGCATACAAAGCAAGATCGCACTTCCAAAGCTCATTGGAAATTTTACCTTCGTGCTCCGATCCCGAACTTATTAGTGACTCCCACCCGATGTGCGCTCTCGTCATCACCGCTTATGTCTTACAAGGCATAAGCCAAAAAGATCACTTGCAAGAGGAGGATCCAAGATTTGTTTCGAGTCATTGTTTTTCTCAAAAGCAGTGCCATGAAGATGTTGATGTCTATAGCCACCAAGCCACACACTCCAAGGACTTGGCAAGCTTTCAAGAAAATTTTTGCCCGAAGTTATATGGTTTCTGACACTTCCTTTGGAGTGCAACTCCTGGCAGAGTGGGGTATCTTGAAATGCTTGCCATCGAAATCCTAGCAGATTATAACTTGAAATTTCTCGACATCTCTCAGTGGATGTCTCTTCACGAGCTAATGACCTTGGAGGTCCGGTGTGATTGCTGTTTTGGGACTACCATCGCCGCCAAAGAAACACTGTCTGTCCAAGAGCTGATGGACTATGCCGTGTGCGGCTACGACCTTATGGAAGGAATCTAACCCTAATTTTTGGTGCAGGTTATAGGATGTAAAGTGAGTTGACTTTTTGAGCTCGACTGATGTCGAGATTGCTTTTAAGTTTGAAATCTGTTTAAGAAAGTATTGTTTGAAATTTCTTTGAAATAGATGGTATCTGTTTTGAACTTGTTTTGGTGCCGATTTGAAATGTTTGACTCTGGTTTTGATATTGGTTGCCTTGATTGGTGATTCTACTCTCGGGTGGAGTAGTGAGAAATGTTGTTTTGGTATTGTTTGAACCTCGGAATTGTCAAAGTCGATGATGCAGAAGCGTTGAGACCAAGGGGAGTGAGCATGAGAGAGAGAGAGAGAGAGAGAGAGAGAGAGAGAGAGAGAGAGAGAGAGAGAGAGAACGAGAGAGTCTCCTGAACCAATCAATGAATAACTGAATGTGTATACAATGGAGGCAAGGGGTTGCTTATATAGCAATCCCAATAAATTGCCCTACCCAAGACTTTGACAAATAAGTAAAATAAATACCTAAAAGCCAAAGTAAATAATGGGATCACATTGGACAGTTCACTTGAGATGCCTAAATTTTAACACCTTCTTTGCAGCTCATAGTGGACATCAATGGTGAGACCAAGTCGATGAAGAAGCTACCATGGACATCCTAGCACCAATCGGGATACTGGATACACCTCGGTGTTGCTCTCCTCAACTTTGTACCTGAAACTAATGCCATCTTGAGCATCCGCTGCCTTTGTAGAAACTTTGAACTGTAGACCATATTACGTCCAATAATTCCCATTCGTGAACTGTGAACACATCACGTCCAAAATATAAAACTCAAAGATATGAACTGTTGGAACACATCCTGTCCATAATCTGACCAACAACAATGGATTGGTGTACCCATCCATAGTGTCTTAGATGTACGATTGGTTCCTTGCCAGATGCATGTGCATTGAACTTCGACCTACGGGTCCAAAGACCAATAATGTGGGGGAGCAGGAGAGAGAGCCCACTTGCTGTCCTATGCAATGAGAGTGAAGGAGAAGGGGAGAGAGGCGCTGAAGATGCACACGCAGGGAAAGGCGTGAGAGAGAGAGAGAGCTCGTTGGATTTTTGGGAAAAAGCCACGCTACATATCTTTTGGGCTTCACATTTGAGTATATGAGTAAGTGACTAGGGGGCCATTCACACTTGGGCCCCCTCACTTATAAGTCTTTTAACTTATAAGTTAGTAAATACAAGGCACTTAGGCCTTTATTCCCTAACAACCTCCCACCTAAAGGCAATGTACCTTGGGAGATCAAAGAATCAACTAACTATGATACATCAGCTGATCATGCACTTACTCATCCAACACTCATCATCTGACGGCAATATGCAAACCGCTCTGCTGGAAGACTCTTGGTCAAAAGATCTGCAGGATTGTCATCTGTGTGCACCTTGACAAGTGTAATGCTCTTGTCATCAAGCACACTCCTGATAAAATGATACTTCACCTCTATGTGCTTTGTCTTGGCATGAAAAACAGGATTCCTTGCAAGCATAATAGCACTCTGACTATCACAGTGTAGCACAGGAACCGGTGACTTAATGCCAAGCTCTTCTACCAAATGCATGAGCCACAAAGCTTCTTTGCATGCCTCAGTGGCAGCCACATACTCAGCCTCAGTGGTAGACGAAGCAACACAGTTTTGCAGTCTAGAAATCCAAGAAACTGCACCTCCTGTGAATGTAAACACATATCCAGAGGTAGACTTCCTGCAATCTGGATGTCCAGCAAAATCTGCATCTGTAAAGCCATGCACAGATGTCTCACTCTTCCCAAAACAAATGCACAAGTCTTTAGTGCCTTTCAAGTATCTCAAGATACATTTCACTGCTTCCCAATGCTTTTTGCCAGGATTGCTCATGTACCTGCTTACCACTCCCACCGCAAATGCAATGTCCGGGCGTGTAGCAACCATAGCATACATCAAACTGCCAACGACTGATGCATAAGGAATCTTGGCCATTTCAGCCCGCATATCATCTGTGTTTGGGCAGTCATGTGCAGTCAGTTTTACATATGGAGGCAGCGGAGTACCAAGTGCCTTTCCCCCATCCATATGAAAACGATGTAGCACCTTATTGACATAATCTCGTTGAGATAGATACAGACATCTGTTGGTTCTATCTCGAGAGATACGCATGCCCAAAATATGATTAGCATCACCAAGATCCTTCATGTCAAAGCGATTCTTTAAGCTTTGCTGTAATGCATCCAACTCCGTGACATTTTTACCCGCAATAAGCATGTCATCAACATACAAAATCAGCAATAGAAGAGATCCATCACTTGCCGTTTTGATATACAAACAGTGATCAGAATTACTTCTTTTGTATCCTTGAGACCTCATGAATGTATCAAACTTGTGATACCATGCACGGGGAGACTGTTTCAAACCATACAAGCTCTTCAAGAGTCTACATACTTTCTTCTCTTGCCCCTTTGACACAAAACCTTCTGGCTGCATCATATAGATCATCTCAAGCAAATCGCCATGCAAAAACGCTGTTTTGACATCCATTTGCTTTAACTCCATATCTTCAGAAGCAACCAGGCCTAAAACAAGACGTAATGTGGCAAGCTTTACAACAGGAGAAAAAATCTCATCAAAATCCACACCATGCTTTTGCTTGTACCCTTTAGCAACCAAACGTGCTTTGTATTTAGAAGAAGCATCAGATGTGACCTTGGTCTTGTAAACCCATTTACATGGCAGAGCCTTATGCCCTTTAGGCAAATCAACCAAGTCCCATGTATGGTTTTTCTCCAAAGACTGCATTTCCGAAACCATTGCTTTGAACCATTTCTTACTGTCTTCACGTTGCATAGCCTCTTGATAGCAAGACGGCTCACCACAATCAGTAAGCATGACATAGTCCAAAGACGGTTCATATCTATCGGGGGGCCTTGTCACCCGAGTAGATCTACGCACCCAATGATCCATAACAGGTGGATTTTCAGCCTGTAAATCATCAAAAACAGCAGGCTGTTCAGCCGGTTGCATCGCAACAACGGGCGGTCTAGGAGCATCAACCTGTTCCCCTACCTGTGGTGCATCAATGGCAACTTGTTGGGGCTGATTTTCAGCAGCTAATGGCTGATTTTCAGCACCATTTTCAGCATGTAAAGGCTGCTGAACATTGGGCCTTCTTGGCTGTCCATATGTAACATCTTCACGAAAAACAACCCGGCGCACTTCCTCGACCTTTGTGGGCTGTTTGTGCATGCAATTCTCATTGAAGATGACATCATTGCTGCGTATGATTTTCCGTAATGCGGGATCCCATAATCTATACCCCATTTCACCATCCTCACCATATCCTAGGAAAATGCATTTATGAGACTTTGGTTCTAGTTTGGTGCGCAGTTCACTCCGGATGTGAACATAGGCCTCACAACCAAACACTCTTAAATGTGCATATGAGGGTGGCTTGCCAGACCACAACTCCTCAGGCACCTTTCCACCCAAAGCCTTGCTAGGTGAGCGATTAATCAAGTGAATAGCTGTTTGCACAGCTTCTGCCCAAAAACCATGAGGTAATGCAGCATGTGACAGCATACTCCGAACTTTCTCTTGGATAGTCCGGTTCAACCTCTCTGCAACTCCATTCTGAGAGGGATTAAAAGGAGCCGTGAGCTCTCTTTTAATACCTTTAGTAGTACAAAAGTCAATAAATGCTTTTGATACATACTCCCCCCCATTGTTTGAGCGCAAAGACCTAAGCTTCTTGTCAGTTTGATTCTCAACAAACGCAAGAAACTTCTTGAAAGTATCCAAAACATCGCTCTTAGCACGTATTGGATATACCCACACCTTACGTGTAGCATCATCGATAAACGAGACAAAATATTTCTTTCCCCCTAAGGACAACTGTGGCATTTCACATACATCGGAATGCACTAAGTCTAACCTGTCAGACTTCAAAGAAATAGACCTTTTGTGCGGTGTTTGACTGTGCTTACCATAAATACAATGCTCACAATGAGAAAAATCAGTATACCTCAAACACGGCAAATAACCACAACGAGACAGAGTTTCCATTCCTCTTTTACTCATGTGTCCCAACCGGCCATGCCACAAAGAAACACTTGGCTGCTCGGTTACGGCGACAACATGGTCACGCACACTAGATACATGCAAAGGATACAAAGTGTCCGATTTACAACCCTTGGCTACAATCCGGGCCCCTTTACAAATTTTCCACTTGCTATCACCAAAAGTGGTGTGGTAGCCTGCATCATCTAGCTGCCCTGTACTAATCAAACTCTTCTTGAGTTGTGGCACATGACGCACTTTGTGCAAAACAAAAGTCATACCATCAGCAAAGGAAAACTGGACATTGCCAATACCTGCAATGTCACATGCATAGTTGTCTCCCAAATAAACAGTGCCCTGCACCTCACCTGAGTACTGTGTAAACCAATCCCTATGAGGTGTTACATGAAAGGAGGCACCTGAATCAAGAATCCAAGTATGCATGTCCACATCAGAACCCATAGCAAGGGTATATGCATCCACAGAAGAGGCATTGAGTACATCAGTGCTGCTGTCACTGTCACAACTACTAGCAACATTGATTTCCTCAATCAACACAGTGCTCTTCTTGGCATTTCCCTTGTCCTTTGCATCAGTTTCAGCACCCTTGTTCTTCTCTTTCTTCCACTCATAGCATTCCCGTTTATAATGCCCTTTCTTTCCACAATGATGACACACAACATCTTTCCTACGAGATTTGCTGCGTGCCCTGTCCTTATTGTCATATTTCTCCCTCTGTTGAGACCTGCCTCTCAAGTGCAATGCATTAGAAGACCCACCTGTGGTGTTCTTCCTGTTCATCTCTTCCATCAAGAGAGAACTCTCTACATCTGCATACTTAAGTGACGCACTTGAGTTACTAAGAGCTGTCCGGAATACATCCCAACTCTCGGGCAATGTGCATAGCAGAAGAGTAGCTTTGAACTCCTCATCAATCGTGAATTTCAGCTCTGTCAGTTGGCTGAAAATAGAATTGAATTCATTGAGGTGCACTGACATGTGCGTGCCCTCCTTCATGCGGAGATCCATAAGCTTCTTAAGCCAATACACTTTACTGGCAGCACTCTGCTGTGCATACAACTCGTCTAAACGCTTCCACATGCCCCATGCTGTCTGCTCATTCTCTACATTGAAGAGTAAATTGTCAGACACCGAAAGCATGATCGTGGAGCGAGCCAACTCGTCCACTTCTTCCCATTCTTCAACCTCCATATCAACCGGTTTCACACCCTGTAACTTAATAGGTTTCGCCTGTTTCTTCTGCAACATCACATTATAACATTGCTTCTTCCATATAGCAAAGTTATGGGCACCTTCAAGCTTGCGAATGTGCAACAAATTGCCACTTTCACTGCTAGAAGCCATTCTGGGTGATTGCAAACACTGAAACCCTGTTTTGCCGACCTAAACACGCCCAAATGTGCGCAATCGGGCAAAAAACAGCTTGCTGTTACAGAAAAACAGCGAGCAAATTTCACGCGAAATCACCCCAAAACGGCGTACATTCACTGCCAAACCCTTACCAAAGGTTTCCACAAGGTGTATACATCATTTGCTTGCTGAAATTCCCTGTTTTAGGGCAAAAATCAGACCTGTAAACACCTGTTTTGCTGAATTTTCAGAACCTCGTTGGTGGAAACACCTGTAAGATTGACCTGTGAGACTTGCCCTAATGAAATTGCATCAAATTGACCCCGAAATTGGTCAATTTCAGCAGAAATAGGCTGCTGTTCGCCAGTTTTTGAAACCCTAATTTTGGGGAAACTGTCACCGGAGGTCGATTCTACACGGTGAGAGGATCCCTTCGCGACAGAGTTGATCGAAAACGGTTGAATATCCTTCCCGCAGCGAGCAAAAACAGAATTCTGATCTGTGTTGCGAAGATGGCTCTCTTGGAAACCCTAAAGCTCTGATACCATGTGTGGGGGAGCAGGAGAGAGAGCCCACTTGCTGTCCTATGCAATGAGAGTGAAGGAGAAGGGGAGAGAGGCGCTGAAGATGCACATGCAGGGAAAGGCGTGAGAGAGAGAGAGAGCTCGTTGGATTTTTGGGAAAAAGCCACGCTACATATCTTTTGGGCTTCACATTTGAGTATATGAGTAAGTGACTAGGGGGCCATTCACACTTGGGCCCCCTCACTTATAAGTCTTTTAACTTATAAGTTAGTAAATACAAGGCACTTAGGCCTTTATTCCCTAACAAATAACTTGAACTTCAACACAAGGGCCCAAATTAATTATAGGGAGCAGTCATTGCTTGCCCCTCTCTGCCACTCACAAGCCTCTCTATGGCTAAAGCTAGAAATCTGACGTCGAGGCCACTGTGGCCATCGCCACGAGTGCCATGTCGATCTCCTCTGCCGAATCTTTATTACCATAATCTCTGACCAGCTTGCCTTTGTCCTTGTCTATCTGTGAGTTCCTGCTTTTGCCTTTGGCTTCAAACTCTCGAGCCAAACAGAGCGTCGAATGACAATCATGAATGTGGTCATACCTCCCGGGTACCAAGGCAGCTAACTGAGTACTGGTATTGCCATCCTTGTCCAACTAACTTTTGCCTTTGTCCTCTAGCCAACTCCTCCATTTGCTTTTGACTTCACAAACTTGAGCCAAACAATTTGTCGGGTTCCTTGAGAACTGTGCCAATGCATAGGCCGCTAAATGGATGGTTGACGGTCTGTTATCCATAGCTTTTGGTTGTCTTTGGTCGATGTCATTGGGCCTCGAGCAAGGGGAGGCCGTTTGAAGTTGCAAAAATTGGTAATCTGTTACCTTCTCGCACTCCAAAGGTTGGTTGCACAAACCAAGCCGCAAGATCCCCAAGCCATCAAGAACTCCAAGCTGATGCCGATCCACTTCTCTGCAATCCAATTTCCCGCCTCTTTGTTCTCCCAAGCCACACCAAGTGTCTCCTGTACACTCTGCTCACCAAGTGCCTCTCTTCCAACTATGCACCTTGAAAGTTTCCCTCCAAGCTCGAGGGTCGCTCTCTGGCTTAAGTACCTGCTCAAAAGCCTCCACCCGCCATAGTTGCTTCTTCTCTTCTCTATGCCCACAGCCCACAACGTTTTAAAACGTTGGGCTCATTGCTAAGAGAGGGAGTCTGTTGCAGTGCCTTTCAAAACGCAAAACACAAGGAGGGAGTTCGTTGACTGCCTAACAACATTTCAAAATGCAGGCGGGCAAGGGGCCGTCAATAGGCGTCTCAAAACGCAGGTGCATTTTCCGTGCAGGCAGGAGCAGCAAGTAGCGTTTCAAAACGTTGCAGAGTGGGAGACAGTGTCGGATAAGAGGTGCGCTTTAAAAAGCTCGCAAGGAGAGGGGTCGGACGCCGTTGGACAGCAGCGTTTCGAAACGTTGGGAGTAGAGGAAGATAGGAAAGTTGCCGGTGACAAGGTTCTCCTCTCTGCTCAGAGTCGCTCCTCCATTGAGGGCTTCAAGCGACACGGAGCTCCACCAAGTCGCTCTGTGTCACAAACTGTTGACGTGTCAAAGCCCTAAAGAATGGAGCCAACTTGCAGATCCCGCGGCCGAGGGGCCTAAACCCTAAGAAGAACAAGTACAAGAAGATGAAGTGCTATCAACCTATGGGGACCTTGTTTGATGGGGCCCTAGTGACATAAAGGAATTACAATAAAGCAAGACCCACACACACACACCAAGACTTGTGCAAATATTGATGACGTGGCAGTTGTACGGACACTCCGGAATTCCCGCTGATTGATGACGTGGTAGACTGTACGGGTTTTTGCGTTTTGCGTTGACTGTTGACGTGGCAGTTGTATAGATTTCCGTGATTTACACTGGCAGCTTTTGGGCCTTGCCTTTGGACCAGATGCTTTTGAGTTTGAAGGCTTTTAATGTAAACTGCTTTTGGGGCCTAAGGCTTTTAAATATGAGGCCATGGGCTCATTCTCGGGCATGCTTCTTGGAGAAGATGCAAAGTTTGGAGTACCGGCTTGTACTGTGTTGATGCAATAGAAAGAAATACCGAAAGGGGCACCAAGGTTTGGGGCCAATACTCTCTGGGGTGCAATTCCTCCACTGTGTCGTGTGTCGTCTCTCTCTCAATTAAGTTGTTATTGAAGTGCTAAAAGTCTGCTCAGTCTGCTCTTTTCTATTGGCACGTGGTGCCCGTCTTGTGACAGTGGTATCAAAGCATCAGGCACGTGCTTTTTTGAAAGCATACCGGTCCTACAAAAGAGTAGATAGAGCAAACCGGTGCTATCAAAAGTCTATTGGAATCGTATTTGGAGTAGCTTCGTGCTCCGACCCCGGACGTATTAGCCACTCGCACCCTTACTTCATCGCGCATGGAGTGCGCTCCCGTCTTCATCGCTCTGTCTTATAGGGCATAAGCCATAAAGAACCCAAGACATGGAATTCATGGAATATTTGCAGTTTCTGCTCAATGAGCTTCACACCATTCGTTCGCGGCATCCTCAGCACAATCTTCCAATGCTGCAAAGTCTTCAACAATTTTTGAACTGCATGTTACCCCCTCTGATGCCCCAGGTGGTACCTCCTCCTTCGGTACCAAAAAGTACGAGAGCTTCCAACCGGCAACCTTCTTAGTCGTCTGTTCCGATCGGGGGAGTGTTCAGGAATATGGTGCAGCCATCGGACCCTGATCCAATTCAACTGCCTTTGCCACCGCTATTGCCCCCACCTCCACCACCACCACCGCCACCAGCTACAATGGTTAGAGTCCATATGGATACCCTTATTATCCATACCTGGGATATGCACCTAACCAACCTAAAGATGTCAAAGATGGCGGCACGATAGTCAAATTTTTCACCTTTTTCGGTTGAAAGATTGCAAGAAAGCATTGCAGTTCCTACAGCAATTTGACAACATCTATGCTTTGGGGAACTATACAGAAGAATCTAAGATTTCTCGAGCAGCGGGATTTCTTAAAGATAATGCTATGCAATGGTGGAGTTCAATCGCGACACAACTGCATGCTTCAAGGACTTTGCAAGCTTTCAAGATAGTTTTTGCACGTAGTTACGTGACTTTGATGTTTGAAGTCCGGATTTTGGCAGAGTGGGGCAACTTGAAAATGTTTGCTACCGAAACCATGGACGACTATAACCAAAGGTTTCTCGACATGTACCTTACGGTGTCCACCTTTAAGTTCATTTCCTTGGAGGACCAGTGTGAGTGCTACACCATTGGACTACCATCACCATTACAGGAATATCGTCTCTCCAAGCAAGTCTCTACCATGCAAGAGCTTATGGACCATGCCGCGGTCGGCTACAAGCTCATGAAGGGAAAGTTAGTTTACCACAGAAGAACTTCCGGCCACTAACCAAAACTCCTGGCAGCAACGAACAAATTCTCGGGAATCCCGTGAAAACCAGCCTCAATGGCCTCGTCTGACACATCGTCAACGAGACACCTTGTTACAAGAAGGCCGATGCTTCGAATGTTTCCGAACAGGGCATACGTTCAATACATGTCCTGAGCGAGCCTCGACGTCCTCAGTGCAACCTTGTGCTCCCACATTAGACAGATCCTCGGGGCCACCTCAGGCCAAGAGGGCTAGACTTGCTATTGGACTAGTACCCGATTTTTATGGTATACACCTCGAGAGTTTTAATGAATTATGCAGAGCTTATGAAAAAGTCAACGGCTTGAAAGCCCTTATTTTCTTTGACTCGGAGCTATGGAGAACTTCATCCATCCAGAATTCTTGAAGCAGATGCACTTTGACTATAATGCAGAGAGTGGAGAAATTGAAGCTGAGCTAGCCACGGGGCAAACTCAGAAAGTGGTACGGCTCATTGGTGCTCTTCCAGTGACTGTACAAGATTATCATGGAAAAGCCGATTTCCACATTATGAAGTTGGGCAATTGCGACGTTCTCTTTGGCATGCCCTGGCACGACAGGAATGATGCAACTCTCCAGGTTCGGAACCAAACCATCACCGTGATGCAGAAGGGCAAGCCTGTTGTTCTCAAAGTTCGGTTGTCCGAACAAAGCCCTGAATGACCTCTTTAGTTTTTTTCTAGTTAGATACTTTTGAACATTGTCTGAGAAAGTATTGTTTGAAATTTGTTTGAAATGGATGCTATTTGTTTGAAACCTGTCTTGGTGCTGATTTGAATTATTTGACTCTGGTTTTAAATACTGGTTTCAATGATTGGTGATTTTACTCCCGGTGGAAAAGTGAGAAATACTATTTTGGTATTGTTTGAACCTTGGAACAACGCAGATTGATGCTTGGGGAGCGTTCTGTTGTATGATAGAAAACCTCCAAACGACGCAGGCCGATGTCTGGGGAGCGTTCCGTTGTATGCTAGAAAACCTCCGAACGATGCAGGCTGATGCCTGGGGAACGTTTGGTTGTATGCTTGAACCTCCAAGCGATGTAGACTGTGGTCTCGGGAGCGTGTTGTTGTATGGTCCTTTGAGCTCATGGCCCGAATCTTTTTAGGTTATTTGCGGGGGGAGTGACGAGGTAGTCGTTGAGTAGCTTCATACCGTAGACCGTTTGTCTCGAGCGGCGTTGTTTGTTGTGTCTGTAACATGCATATGTGAGCATTTGTGTTGCATTGTGATGTGCCAGCCACTGAATATTCCTAATTGGATGAGATTGCCTAGGTATGTAATTTTAGTGCATCAAGACACCCGTGGAAGATCAGTGCGGTCTGGGTGTGATGGCTAATTTTACTACGCTGGAATATCAAGAGTTCCGATCTGGACGAAAGGAGAAGCACTTTAATGCAGAGCTTATGAAAAAGTCAACGGCTTGAAAGCCCTTATTTTCTTTGACTCGGAGCTATGGAGAACTTCATCCATCCAGAATTCTTGAAGCAGATGCACTTTGACTATAATGCAGAGGATGGAGAACTTGAAGCTGAGCTAGCCACGGGGCAAACTCAGAAAGTGGTACCACTCATTGGTACTCTTCCAGTGACTATACAAGATTTTCATGGAAAAGCCGATTTCCACATTATGAAGTTTGGCAATTGCGACGTTCTCTTAGGCATGCCCTGGCACGACAGGAATGATGCAACTCTCTAGGTTCGGAACCAAACCATCACCGTGATGTAGAAGGGCACGCCAGTTGTTCTCAAAGTTCGGTTGTCCGAACAAAGCCCTGAATGACCTCTGTAGTTGTTTTCTAGTTAGATACTTTTGAACATTGTTTGAGAAAGTATTGTTTGAAATGGATGCTATCTGTTTGAAACCTGTCTTGGTGTTGATTTGAATTATTTGACTTTGGTTTTAAATACTGGTTTGAATGATTGGTGATTTTACTCCCGGGTGGAGAAGTGAGAAATACTGTTTTGGTATTTTTTGAACCTCGGAACGACTCAGATCGATGCGTGGGGAGCGTTCTGTTGTATGCTAGAAAACCTCCAAACGACGCAGGCCGATGTCTAGGGAGCGTTCCGTTGTATGCTAGAAAACCTCCGAACGATGCAGGCTGATGCCTGGGGAACGTTTGGTTGTATGCTTGAACCTCCAAGCGATGTAGACTGTGGTCTCGGGAGCGTGTTGTTGTATGGTCCTTTGAGCTCATGGCCCGAATCTTTTTAGGTTATTTGCGGGGGGAGTGACGAGGTAGTCGTTGAGTAGCTTCATATCGCAGACCGTTTGTCTCGAGCGGCGCTGTTTGTTGTGTCTGTAACATGCATATGTGAGCATTTGTGTTGCATTGTGATGTGCCAGCCACTGAATATTCCTAATTGGATGAGATTGCCTTGGTATGTAATTTTAGTGCATCAAGACACCCGTGGAAGATCAATGCGGTCTGGGTGTGATGGCTAATTTTACTACGCCGGAATATCAAGAGTTCTGATCTAGACGAAACGAGAAGCCAACTCCTTAACAAAAAAAAGAGAAAACTGATTGTCTCTCCTCAGAAAACTTTTGAGCTAACTTGAGTTGTTTTGCAGATATGCTGTAATCGCGGAAAATTACTTTCTTTCATCAAGGAGGGATGTCACAAACTGTTGACGTGTCAAAGCCCTGAAGAATGGAGTCAACTTGCAGATCCCGGTCGAGAGGCCTAAACCCTAAGAAGAACAAGTACTAGAAGATGAAGTCCTACCAACATATGGGGACCCCGTCCGATGGGGCCTCAGTGACATAAAGGAATTAAAATAAAGCAGGACCCACATACACACATACACACCAAGACTTGCGCAAAAATTGATGATGTGGTAGTTGTACGGGCGCTTCGGATTTTTCGTTGACTGATGACGTGGTAGATTGTACGGGTTTCTGCGTTTTGCACTGACTGTTGATGTGGCAGTTGTACGGATTTCCGTGATTTATGTTGGTAGTTTTTGGGCCTTGCTTTTGGACCAGATGCTTTTGAGTTTGAAGGCTTTTCATGTAAACTGCTTTCGGGGCCTAGGGTCTTAAAATATGAGGCCATGGGCTCATTCTCGGGCATGCTTCCTGGAGAAGGTGCAGAGTTTGGAGTACCGTCTTGTACTATGTTGATGCAATATAAAGAAATACCGAAAGGGGCGCCAAGATTTGGGGCCAATACTCTCTGGGGTGGAATTGTGCCACTGTGCCGTGTGTCGTCTTTCTCTCTCAGTTCAGGTGTTATTGAAGTGCTAAAAGTCTGTTTAGTCTGTTCTTTTCTATTGGCACGTGGTGCCCGTCTTGTGACACTGTGATACCATGTTAAAGTCGACGATGCGGAAGCGTAGAGACCAAGGGGAGTGAGCACGAGAGAGAGAGAGAGAGAGAGAGAGAGAGAGAGAGAGAGAGAGAGAGAGAGAGAGAGAGAGAGAGAGAGAGAGAGAGAGTCTCCTGAACCAATCAACCTTGGCAATGAATAACTGAGTGTGTATACAATGGAGGCAAGGGGTTGCTTATATAGCAATCCCAGTAAATTGCCCTACCCAAGACTTTGACAAATAAGTAAAAATAAATACCTAAAAGCCAAACTAAGTAATGGGATCACATTGGACAGTTCACTTGAGATGCGTAAACTTTAATAGGAACGACGCAGATGGGATGTCTTGGGAGCGTTTGGTTGTATGCTAGAAAACCTCCGAATGACACAAACGGGATGTCTGGGGAGCATTGGTTGTATGCTTGAACCTCCAAGCGACGTAGACTGTGGTCTTGGGAGCGTTTGGTTGTACAGTCCTCTTAGCTCATGGCCCGGACCTTTTTAGGTTATTTGCGGGGGGAGTGACGAGCTAGTGGTTGAGTAGCTTCATACCGCAGACCGTTTGTCTCGGGGGAGTGCTCAGCGGGGCTGTTTGTTGTGTCCTATAACATGCATATGTGAGCATTTGTGTTGCATTGTGATGTGCCAACCACTTAATATTCCTATTGGATGAAATTGCTTGGGTATGTAATTTTAGTGCATCAAGACACCCGTGGAAGATCAATGCGGTTTGGGTGTGATGGCTAATTTTACTACGCCGGAATATCAAGAGTTCCGATTTAGAAAAAAGGAGAAGCCAACTAGAAGCCAACTCCTTCATCAAAAGAGCCGAAAGGAGAAGCCAACTCCTTGATCAAAAGAGCCGAAAGGAGAAGTCAACTCCTTAACAAAAAGAGCAAATTGATTGTCCCTCTGAATGACCCTCGAAAATTTTTGAGCTAACTTGAGTTGTTTTGCAGATATGCTGTAATCGCAGACGATTACTTTCTTTCAAGAAGGGGGGATGTCACAAACTGCTGACGTGTCAAGTCACTGAAGAACAGAGGCACCCTTTAGATCACGGCCGAGGGTCCTAAACCCTAAGAAGAACAAGCAGCAACAGCAACAGAAGAAGAAGAAGTTTTATAGACTTATAGTCTTGATGAGTGGCCTATTTTTAAAGAAGAGTTCCCACCAACTTACGGGACCTCGTCCGATGGGGGCCAAGGCATTAAAAATAAAGCAAAACACACTCAGAAGACTTTGCACAACAAAATATGATGATGTGGCGTTTCTATGGACACCCCGCAATTCGCGGCGGATTTTTACGAAAATCCCAAAATTTTAGGAAAGTGTTTTTTTGGGATCAACTTTTCATATTTGATGCTTTTAGGCTTTGGGCCTTTAAATATGAGCCTTGGGGGCCCTCTCTAGCACTCTTCAGTGGGCAGATTGCAAAGGAGGTGCTCCCTAATTGTTGTACTTTGCGAATCAATAATAAAGAAATACCTTAAGGGGCGCCAGCGTTTGGGGCCAATGCTCTCTTGGGGTGGAAATTCGCCACTCCCCGTTTCTCGTCGTGCTCTCTCTCTCTCTCTCTCTCTCTCTCTCTCTCTCTCTCTCTCTCTCTCTCTCTTTCAGTTCGGTTGTTATTGAAGTGCTAAAAGTTTGTTTAGCATGTTCTTTTCTATTGGCACGTGGGGGCCGTCTTGTGACAAAAATGATATATGGAAATATTATATGAGGGTGCCTGGACAAAGTGGACGGCCGAGCAACTGGTCCAAACGTTGCAAGCACAAAAGCAAGAAATCTGTACAGTTGCCATGTCATTATCTGCTACCACGTATTTCGTGAATCCGTACAACCTGCCTTGTCATCGACGTAAAATGCGGACGTCCTTACTGCTTGCCACGTCATCAGTCTTTATGCTATTTTTTGTGTGTGAGGGTCTAGCCTTATTTTAATGTCTTTATGTCACTTGGGCCCCATCGGACGGGGTCCCATAAGTTGGTGGGAACTCTTCTTTAAAAATAGGCCACTCGATAAGACTTTGGCTTTCATGTTTGATTTAGTTCTAAGGCTCTAGACCAAAGAGTGTTGGACGTTTCGGCGGAAGGGCAGTCAATTTTTGGACCTCTACCCTTCCGCCTACTAAGTACATTTGACCGATTGGCTACAATGCTCACTCGTTCTGTGATCAGCTCGCTTCGAACCCACGACTTTGTAAGTTGGTAAAACTTCTTTTGTTGCTTTAGCTTCTTCACTTAGGGTTTAGGCCTTTGAGCCGAGATTTGCAGGTTGGCTCCGTTCTTCAGTGGCTTGACACATTAGCAATTTGTGACATGCTCTGATACCATTGTCTTAAGACGGGCACCACGTGCCAACGGAAAAGAACAAACTGAACAACTTTAAACACTTCAATAACAACTGAATTGAAAGAGAGTATCAGCCCCAAACCTTGGCGTCCCTTTCGGTATTATATTGCTTCAAATGAGTACAATGCCGGTACTCCAATCCTTGCTCCTTCACACTGAAGCATGCCAAAGAATGAGCCCTCTCCACAAATATAAAGGCCCTTGGGCTTGAAAAGCGGTTACATGAAAAGTAATCAAACTCAAAAGCAACTGGTCCAACTGTTGCAAGCGCAAAAGCAAGAAAATCCGTATAGCTGCCACGTCATCATCTGCCAGCACGAATTTCGTGAATCCATATAGCTTGCCACGTCATCAGCGTAAAACGCTGGCGTCCATATGGTTGCCACGTCATCAATTTTTACGCTATTTTTTGTGTGTGAGGGTCCAACCTTATTTTAACGCCTTTATGTCACTTCGGCCTCATCGGAGGAGCTCCCATAAGTTGGTGGGAACTCTTCTTTAAAAATAAGCCACTCGGCAAGACTTTGTAAGTCTGTAAAACTTTTTCTACTGCTTCAGCTTCTTCACTTAGGGTTTTAGGCCTTTGAGTCGGGATCTGCAGGTTGGCTCCGTTCTTCAATGGCTTGACACTCAGCAATTTGTGACAGTACCCAGTACCAGTAGCCTTAGTACCAGTACCCAACATCAATAGCATCAGTACCCATCAGCATCAGCATCTCAACAATTAGCATCATTGTATCAGCATAGTAAAGAAAGTACTTGCTCTGGCAACAGAGCAAGGGGGCCCTTGAGGGTTTGGGACTCGACATTCGGTGTCGTCTCTTCTCTCTCTCTCTCTCTCTCTCTCTCTCTCTCTCTCTCTCTCTCTCGTGTGTCTCTCTTATCATTCAGTTTAGTTAAGTTCTTTCAGGTGAAGTTAAGTGTCCCTTGTGTTTGTGCGGAGTACTAGGTCCGAGCTAAACACTTCCGTTGCATCTGAGAAAAATGAAATGAAATGAAATGTTATATTAACATCTTCAAAAGGCCAGAATGACCTATGAGACCAAACTGATACAAAAGTGGTGAATCTGCTACAATGTCTGGGTACCTTAGTACTGAAGTACTAAGTGTGAAAAGTGTGAAAGTGTGAAAATAAATGTGAAAAACTAAATACAAAGTTAAAATAAACTTCTTAGGAGCATTCTGGGTGTCTGGCTAGAATGCTTCTAATCCTTTGTTGTAGTCTCCTCCGGTGAAGTGTGCTTCTGCATCTCGGTCGTGGTCGTCTCGATTTTCTAAGCTCAATCGCCCTGTCAATGAGGGTGCCTTTGGTATGAGTGTGGGTACTCCTTTGTGCTGGCTGCTGGCCTCTTGTTTCTCCTTCCACTCCTGCTTCTCTCGATCCGAAGAAATCTGTGATCTGCCTCTGAGGCTGTAGTGCTCTTTGTCTTCTCATTAGATTATCCCTGTGCCGATGTAGTTCCAGTAGGTACAAGCCTAAGCATCTTTGATCTTGGTATTGCATGACTCCATCTAGAGGTCCAAAGCCTTCTTTAAATAGGCAATGGAAACGCCCATGTATCTCATAGTAGACGGTGCAATGGCATATGTAGTGTAATTCTGTCTCCGGCTCCATTCCGCATAACTTGCAAATTCTGCTCTCAGGTGGGATTCCCCTAAATCTGCCAAATTCAATTTCCAGCTGGTGTGAGGATGTACGAATCTGACCAATAGCACATCTCAAACCATGAGACAGGCAGGTATCCATGTAGCTCGGGCGAATCACAAATCCATCTTCAGATAGCTGTAGGAAGTTTTCTTTGTAGTCGGCCATCTTCGTGCCCAATTCTTGTGTAGGGTCTACCCATGTCCTCTTAGTATCCAACTGTATAAGATCTTGACAGATGATTTTATTAATCTCCATTCGTGTAATTGCGAGTGATGGAGCCTCAAGAGAGTATTGGAAGGGGGGTAATCTTTCCATACTGAACCCGTGTCTTTGAAACCACGAGGATAGTTGCGTATACCAGCATGATGTATCCCCTTTCATTGCTAATTGTCGAGAGGATTCGAGGGCCAGTCTAGTATATTGGCAATTATTTGTATCCCACAAACCATGTATAAAGGACACTGATCTGGTAAGAGCTTCAATTTCTATCGGAGGGGCAGCTAGTTCCGCTCGGGTAATCGCGTGTGGTACGGAGGCCTTGGCTCTAATCATTTGGGAAATCATAGATACCAAAGGTCTCTCCATTGACTTCCAATTATCCTGATCCACAGATGGTCCCCAAATCTGGACCCCATAAAGCATAGCCGAAGCCACCACAGTATCAAAGAGCCAAAGTTTTGTTCGTGGTTCCTGAAACTGCACTTGTGAACACATCCTCTCCAACCCTCCCAAGGCCGCAGAGGCTCTGGACAATCTAGCATCCACTGCTTTCTTAAGAGTAAACTTCGGTCCTGCAAATACCACACCAAGGTATGTGTATGCATCTGTGTACTCTACTGTATCCTGGCCATATGCAAATGTAGGTGCCGATCTCCTAACCCACTACGGCGTGGTGTTTAACACCATAACTTTGGTTTTACCTAAGTTTACCGACAGTCCACTGTCCTTCGCGAATTTATGTAATGCATCTAGCTGCCTCTGCATTCCATCTGGTGATTCTGCTATCAATACAATATCATCTGCATACAACAACAAAGGGATCCATGACCCTGCAAGTTGAGCACCTCTGTCACCCTCTCTATCAATGTAATCTGATACCTCATCTATGTACATACCAAATAAAGTAGGGGACAGTGGGCATCCCTGCCTTACTCCAACGGTGGAATGAACAATGTCGGAATCCCCTTTTGGAGTACGTACATAACCAGTTACTGACCCGTATAAGGCCATGATCCCCCAAATAATCTCTTTGGGGACCCCTAACTCTTGCATCCTGCGCATCAATCTGGCCCTTGGTACTGTATCAAAAGCTTTTCGAAAATCCACAAAGCAACAATACATCCTTCTCCCGCTTGCTCTTCCTTCCTCAATAATGGCTTTGAGCGTAAGAATATGATCTAAAGTGGAATAACCCCTCCTGAATCCAGCTTGTCCTGTTGTCCTTGTGTCCTCATTCTCTGCCCATCTACTCAATTTTTGTTCAAGAATGGATGCGTACAGTCGGGTCAATGTGTGACCTACCATAATGGTACGGTAGTTCCCGGGTATCATAGGATCCCTTGACTTGAAAATAGGTACGATAATAGATAATTTCCAAGATTCAGGTAATCCTTCACACATGACCCGATTAAACAGACGAGCAAGGACTTCTGAAGGTAGATCCCTGGCATGGATCAGATGTTCTGCTACTAAACCATCATGATCATATGCTCTTCTTGTCTTCATCTTATCAATCAATTTTTTCACCATTTCCGTAGTAAAGAAAGTACTAGTAGCAGGGCATGGCTCTAGCGGATCTGGTAATGGAGGTTGTCCAGATACCATATATAATGATGTTACATATTGACCCCAAATCTCAGGAGAAGTAATCGTCGGAGGCGGTGAGTGCTCGTGAAATAAACGCCAGGCCTCATGTGAGTCCTGACTCAAGAAGAGCTGATATAAATCCTTCTCCAGTTTGGCTAAAAATGACCTTTTCTTGCGACGTACTATACGCCGAAGAGCAATCCGAGATTGCTTATATGTGATGATCCCAAGTGTAAGCTCTTTCTGGACCCGGGTTCTCGTCTCTCTGCATTCCTCGTCATACCAACTATTTTGAGGCATGTTCCCAGATCCTCTCTTCTGATCAGGTTGAGTATGTGGGTATGCCTCTTGTGCTGCTCCATGTAGTATCTCTGTTAACTGAGAAGTAATCTCCTCTACAGTATATACTGGCTCGGCTGCCCACATCCTACTATAGATCTTTTCCACATAGATTTAATCAATCTCTGGTGTGAAAGTATATCTTGTGTGTGTCTTCTTCCTTTGTACTTGAGAGGCATTGTATTGGAAGGAAATTGATAAGGTCAAGAGAGCATGATCCACTGCAATCCCGACCGGTCTGGGTCCCACCTTAAAGTCCTCGATACTAGAAATAAAGCTTGGTGAAGTCATGACATAATCAATCCACTGTACTGGCCCCATGCCTGTGCAGGAAGCATGTGAATCCCCCAGATAAAGGGAAATTCTCTAGACCATTAAGTATGGCCAAACCATGTATAGTTGCCATCTCCATGAGATGTCTCCCATATTCAGTGTGTTCTTTATCCTGTGAGTTTCTAGGAAGCCCCCTCTGTGATAAATCCACTTCTCTGAGCATTTCCTCGGAAGTATCATAGAATACTGCTTGAGAGTTGGCCGTTCTGGCATTAAAGTCTCCTAAGAGAACGATGTCTCCATCTCTAGAGAACTCCCATATGTCATTATTCAATATGGAGAAAGGGGACTGTCCTTTAGGTGAGGAGTAGACTGATGTACTTGGAGGGAAGTAGCATATAGCGATATATAGAAATCTACATGCCTCAGCTCTCATTCTCACCTTGCTTGTTCATCTTTCCTGATAATCTGTAGTAGTGGTTTCACCTCCTCTTTAAATAAGACTACTGCTCCTCCTGAACCCCGGCTACCCTGTAGAGATCTCTTGTTTGGTCGACCAGCTGTTTCCCATAAATAACCCTTCACATGTGGCATAAGCTGTCCCGGTATCTGGTGTGTCTCTAAGTAGAAAACTATGTCTTTGTCCCTAAAGCTGCCTTCTTCAAAGGCACCTACATCTAGCCTATATGATCCATTACAATTCTACGCCGCTATCCGGAGCGTCGCCCCATAGGTCTCGCACCGTCATGATGAGCGCTTTTCCAGAACTACTACTTTCCCTCTATAAAAGGCGATTTTCCCCTTTTCTCTTGCTGCCCTGATCTCTGGCATCAACTCTTGCATGTGTGCCACTTGTGCCAATGTAAGGTCATCTCCCAGGAAAATACCGGTTTTCTTAAGAGTTGGCCTCTTCTTTAGAAATTCTTTCCTTATTTCTATATTTGGGAAACGTAGAATAAGTGCCCTATCCTTTACATTTCCCTTCTCATCGATTCCTTTCTTGCCCACTCTCCATGCACTTGTGTGAGTAGGCTCTGTGATGCCCATGCGTCGTAGCAGTTCCTTCACTTCTTCATCTACATTCTCTTTGTCTTTGACTCTTGTGACCTGCACATGCAGAGCCCGATTCTTCCTTTTCTGCTCTTCCTCAATGGTCAAATTAATAATGGTGGTGGTAGGTGTGGTCTCGGGCATCTGGGCCTTCCCTTTCTTCGCATCCTCAATCCATTTCTCTGCTTCATCAACCTTTTCTTGTGTCTTAAAAAGACGTTCCGCCCATGAAGATGCCGTTTTCGATTTCTGTTCATCTCCTTCCCGTAGAGCTTTCATTTGATCCTTCATGTCCTCGAGCTCCTTCAACACCGAAGGTTGGTCGTCTCCCTTCTCCTTAGTTGCAGATTTGCAAGCCGCAAGTTCTCCTTTTAGCTCCTCGATTATTGCATCTTTTTTCCCCATGTGCTTTTCCATATGTGTTCTCCATGCTTCAAAACTTGCTACTGCCTCATCGAGTTTCTTTTGCATAATGCATTCTGTTACATTTACTTCGGCCTTGATTAGGTTTCGTAATTCGTTTTCAAGATCTGAATTTCCTCATTCTGTATCCCCCAGATCTGTCTCCTTAGTTCTCTCATCATGTCTCCATACATGGAGTTCCTATAGCTGTCAGCGCTCGCGTGCATTTCCTTCTTGATGTCATCCCTCATATAGTTTAGCTCTGATTTGAGCATCACATGGACCTTCTCCATCATTAGCTCATCATGTATCCTGGAGGTTTTCCCAACTCGTAAGGATCCTGGTGATAGTACAGTATCTTTGTTTTTCCGTTTAAATGTAGCTGTTGTTTTTTTGGGGTGGTGTAGCTATCTACACCTGGCCCTTCCCCTTCGGTAGGCGGATCCATCGAACCCGAGCCACAAATGTGGCGACCCCTGCTACCTATGGAATCTTTGGCAAAGGCAGCGCCTGTCTGTAGTTATGGTGGCACCCAAATTTGGTAGCCCTTCGGGGTGGTGCGCGACGGTGGAGAGAGAGAGAGAGAGAGAGAGAGAGAGAGAGAGAGAGAGAGAGAGAGAGAGAGAGAACTGAAATGAAATGAAATATTAACGTCTTCAAAAGGCCATAATGACCTATGAGAACCGAAAGTTACAAAGTGGTGGATATGATACAAAGTCAGAGTAACAAAATAACCTAACAACAGTACAAAAACAAAGATATATACTATGGGGTCCTAAGTTGGTTGATGTGAGCCAAGCAACAAACTAAGCAAGAAATGGGCGGCTTGTTGGGATAGTTGAATCACAAGAGATCTATCATCGGTTGTTGGCGAATCTCATCAATTTCCTCCATGGTTAGTAGTCTGATCGGGCGTCGTGCATGCCTGGCCAGCGTGCTCCGAATTTTCTGTCGTAGCCTCCGTCGATGCTGTGTAGTTCTTCGCAGTCGTGGGCGCTTGGATTTCCCCAATTCAATCGCTCGGTCAATCAGTGTGCCTCTGTTGTGAGACGAGGGGGAGCTTTGCTGTGGGAGTGGCTCTTGCGGCTGTCCCGTGTCTACTCTGAAAAAGTCTGTGATCCGTCTTTGAGACTGGCTAGCCTCTCCATTCATCCAGCTATCTCTGTGTCTGCGCAGCTCGAGCAAGAACAAACCCAGACATCTTTGATCTTCGTATCCCATGACTCTTGAGAGTGGTCCAAAACCCTCTCTGAACAAGCAGTGGAATCGGCCTCGTATCTCGTAGTAGACGGGGCAGTGGCATGTATAGTGTAGCTCGGTCTCAGGTTCCATGTTACACAAGGGGCAAGTCCGGTCTTCTGTTGGTACTCCGCTTTATCTCCCAGTTTCAATCCGCAACTGGTGAGAGGATGTGCGTAACTGGCCAATAGCACATCGTATCCCATGAGACAAATGGGTATCCATGTATTTGGGTCTCGTCACAAAACCATCTTCCGTGAGCTGGAGAAGGTGGTCTTTGTAGAAAGCCATCTTCGTGCCCAATTCCTGTGCTGGTTGTATCCACGTCCTCCTGGTGTCTAGTTGGGTCAAGTCTTGGCGGATGAGCTTGGTGATCTCTGACTGTGTAAGAGTGAGAGATGGTGCATCCAATGAGTAATGGAATGGTGGCAGCCTGTCGATGCTGAACCCATGTGCCTGAAACCATGATGTCATCTCCCCATACCAGCATGTTGTATCTCCTTGTATGGCTAATTGTCGAGAGGATTCAAGTGCTATGCGAGCATATCTGTTTCTAGGAAGTTCCCATGTGCGGTTTATGAAGGAGACTGATCTGGTGAGCGCCTCCACCACTAGTGGGGGGGCCGCTAGCTCTGCTCGGATAATGGCTCGTGGTACCGATGCCTTGGCTCTAATGAGCCGCGAGATCATAGAAACGAGAGGTTTCTCCATGTTCCCCCAACCGTCTGTGCAACTCGGCCTCCCGTGGTGGTCCAGTGAAGGTCCCCATATCTCGGTTCCATAAAGCAATGCTGAAGCCACCAAGGTGTCAAAGAGCCAGAGCTTCGTCCGGGGCTCTTGAAACTTAACCTGCGAACACATCCTTTCCAATCTACCCAATGCTGCGTGGGCTCTAGTAAGTCTGGTCTTAGCTGCTCTTCTGAATGAGAATGCAGGTCCGCTAAAAACCACTCCAAGGTAAGTGTAAGCGTCTGTGTACTCCACAGTCTCCTGGCCGTATGTGAATGTAGGTGCTGACCTCCCGATCCACTGTGGGGTGGTATTAAACACCATAACCTTGGTTTTACCCAGATTGACAGACAAACCACTTTCGTGGGCAAACGTATGCAAAGCATCCAATTGACGTTCCATTCCCTCTGGGGATTCGGAGATCAACACTATGTCATCAGCATATAACAAAAGTGGAATCCATGTCCCTGCCAACCGAGCACCTTTATCTCCATCGGTGTCTATGTAGTCAGAAATCTCATCCACATACATACCGAAAAGAGTAGGAGAGAGCGGGCAGCCCTGCTTCACCTGAATAGTGGAGTGAACCGGTGTAGAAAGTCCCTCCAAGGTGCGTACATGCCCTACTATTGATCTGTACAATGCCATGGTCCCCCAAATGAGTTCTGTGGGTACCCCCATTTCCTGTAGTCTGCGCATCAGTCTAGCTCTGGGTACTGTGTCGAAAGCTTTGCGGAAGTCCACAGAGCTACAATAGATCCGTCTCCCATGAGATCTGCCTTCCTCGATGATGGCCCTGAGTGTCAGGATATGGTCAAGAGTAGAGAAGGGATGCATACAACCGTGCCAGTGTGTGCCCAATCATAATAGTGCGATAATTCCCAGGCTCCATGGGGTCTCCGGATTTGAAGATAGGTACGATCATAGATAGGCTCCAAGTGTCCGGTAGGCCCTCACATATGGCACGGTTAAACATAACTGCTAGAAGCTCTACTAGTAGGTCTTTGGCATGCATGAAATGCTCAGCGACTAGGCCGTCATGATCATATGCTCTCCCAGTCTTCATCCTGTCAATAGCTTTCTTCACCATCTCAGCGGTGAAAAAGACACATGCGTGTGGGCATGGATTGGGGGGGGGGGGGTCGGGGAGGGGCGGCTGTCCAGGTACTGTGTACAAAGATGATGCGTACTAACCCCAGGTCTTTGCGGAGGAAATAGTAGGGGGGGGGGGATTGCTCATGAAAAAGCCGCCACGCCTCACGCGAGTCCTGACTCAAGAATAGCTGATATAGATCCTGCTCGAGTCGAGCCAAAAAAGCCCTCTTCTTCCGCCGCACCAGGCGTCGGAAGTCAATCTGCGACTGTCTGTGAGTGACGCCCCCCAGCAGCACCTCCTTCTGAAGTCTTGCTCTAGTCTGGCGGCACTCCTCATCGTACCAGTTGTTCTGAGGCGCTCCCTGATCGGCGGCTCTGCTCAGGCTTGGTGTGTGGGTATGCTTCTGCTGCTGCCTCATGTAATGTTTGTGTCAGTATAGTAGTTAGCTCCTCCAGAGGTCGCCCCGGGTCCTCAGTGCATAGGCGTCTGTAGAATCCGTCCATGTATACAGAATCCGTCTCCCGTGTGAATGTGTAGCGAGTGGGGGCCGCTACTCGTGGCCTGTGTGCTACACTGAACTGGAAGGAGATGGTCATCGACACCAGGGCATGATCCACTGCCACCCCGATCGGTCTGGGCCCAACTGTGAGATCCTGGATACTAGAGATGAGATTCGGCTGTGCCATGACATAGTCCACAGTGCTGGCTCCATGTCTGTGTGGGAAGCATGTAAAACCTCCCGCAGCAGGAAATCTCTGTAGGCCGTTCAAGATGGCCAATCCATGTGCAGTGCCCATGTCTATCAGGTGTCGCCCATACTCAGTATATTCCACATCGTGTGATAGTCTGGAAAGGCCCGTCTCTGCTACATCTAGCTCTCTTAGCATCTCCTCTGAAGTATCATAAAACACTGCTTGGTGATGGGCAGTCCTAGCATTGAAGTCCCCTAGGATGATAATGTCACCATCCCTAGAGAACTCCCATATGTCATCATCCAAAATAGAGAAAGGGGACTGTCCTCTGGGTGATGCATAGACTGATGTACTCGGGGGAAAGTAGCAAATAGCTAGATAGAGGTATCTGCCTGTCTCTGCTTTCAGTCTCACCCACATGTACCTAGCTTGCTCGTCCCTGCGGGCTATGTGTATCAGTGGCTGCAGATCCTCTCTAAATAACACTGCCACTCCCCCCGAGCCCCGCCCTCTGTGCTCTGAGCGTGTCTCCTGTCTGTAGGCTGTCTCCCACCTGTATCCACTGATGTGTGGCATGGATTGCCCAGGGGCCTGGTGTGTCTCAGAGTAAAAGATGATGTCTCTTCCAGTAAAGCTATCCTCAAAAGCTCCCACATCAAGACGCATAGATCCATTGCAGTTCCAGGCAGCTACTTTGAGTGTGGTCCCATAAGTCTCGCACCGTCATGTGGAGCGTCGCTCTAGTATTACCACTTTTCCATCTCGGTAAAAAGCGATCTTGCCTTTTTCCCTTGCCGCTCTAATCTCCGTCATTACTTCCTGCATATGAGCGATCTGCGAGAGGGTGAGATCATCCCCGAGAGAGATGCCAGTCTCTTTAAGAGTTGGTATTTTTTTCAAGGACTTCTTCGCTTCCATGGAGGGAAAACGGAGGATGAGTGCTCTTTCTTTTGAGGTTTCTCCACTGCTTCCATTTTTCTTTATGTTGCCCACTCTCCATGCCCTTGTGTGCGTCGGCTCATGAATCCCCATCAAGGCTGTGAGTTCTTTTACTTCTTCGTCCACATTGCCTTTGTCTTTAAGACCGCAAATTCTCACATGTAAAGCGCGCACCCTTCTCCTCTGCTCCTCCTCAAGTGTCTGATTAATGATGTTGTTGGGTGTGGACGTGGGCATTATCTCCTTGCCTTTCCCTTTCTTGGCCACCTTGATCCATTTCTCGGCTTCGTCCGCCTTCTGTTGAGTTTTGGTAAGAACATCCACCCAAGAAGTCGTCATTTCTTTGTGTTGCTCTTCTCCCTCTTGGATGGCCCGTACTTGCTCCTTGATCGTGTTGATTTCTTCGATTACTGAGGGTTGCAGTTCGCCCTCTTCCAGTGTGTTTCTTGATCGTGCTTCGGCGAGATCTTTCTTGAGTGACGCGATCTCTTCCTCTTGCGTCGTCACTCGGTCTTCCAGCGTGCTTATCTTGCTCTCTTGGATCAACACGCGTCCTTCGAGTATGTTTATTGTACCCCAGAGAGTGCGGTTCATCTTGGTAATGGTCTCCGTCATTTCCTCTTTGCATTTTTGAATAGCATTCTCCAGGGGGTCGGCTTTATCGTTCATCTTCCTCATGCTTGATCGCCGTCCGCAAGGAGGGGGTTAGATGTACGTGTGCACCCACACTAGCAGCGGGCGTGACAGTTGGGCGAGTGGGGGAGCCGCCCGCAAGAGAGAAGACGCGTGTACACCCACACTAGCGGCGGGCGCGGCGAGTGGGGGAGCGTGAGGCGGTACGACTAGAGAGGGGCGTCGATAGTTACAGACGGGCGAGAGGGGAGAAAAAAGGGGGGGGGGGGTATGGTAAAGAGAATGGGGGAGGGGGGGTGGGGTTTTGTTTTTAATTATTATTATTATTATTTTAAAAAAAATTATTTATTTACTTCCTACGCGTAGGAGAAGGGGGGGGGGGGGGGGGGGGGGGGGGGGGGGGTTTGAAACCCTACGCGTAGAGGAAGGGGGAGGGACATCCTACGCGTAGCATGTGGGGAGGGGGGCATGGGCCTGCAGAGGCAGTGCGAGGGGAGGCGGCACAGCGGCTCAACAGGCGGGCGAAGCAGCGCGCGGGCAGGTGCAGGCGGGGATAGCGGGGCTGCAGGTGGGCACAGCGGCGTGTGAGCAGGGCAGCAAGCAGGGCGAGGGGCAGCGATGGAGCAGGGCAGCGGGCAGGGCGAGGGGGCAGCAGCAGGCGCAGGCGCAGGCGGACAGGGCGAGAGAGAGAGAGAGAGAGAGAGAGAGAGAGAGAGAGAGAGAGAGCCGCTCCCAAACGCACTAGCCCCAAAGACTGGTGCCCCTTTCGGTATTTCTTTCTTGATTGATGATCACAAAGTACAACTATGGCCAAGGGTCTCGTCTCTGCAATGCTCCCAAGCTACTCTGCCGGGAAGAGAGCCCCAACACTTCCTTATAAAGGTTACAAGGGGGCTCTAAAACTGGGCACCCCCAAAAGGTGCAAGTTCTAGGACTCCCCAAAAGTTGCCGCCAAAAGCCTGCCCAAGTTGGCCGTACGGCTGCGATGCCATCAGCGCTGCAAAACGTGGAAAACAGGCCACATCATCAGCGCATAGGATTTAGGGTTTTGGGCCTTTTGTCCAGCTTGTCCACTTCAGTGGACCTAACCTCTCCTTAATGGGTTAGGCCAATACCATAAGACTTTCATTCACAATCGTGTTGATCTGTAATGGAGAGTGGAGTGGCACTCTTTGTGCAGCCGGCATTGTGCCAGACTCAATGGCTGAATACTTGGATTGAGTTCTACACAGAGGTCCTCACATCTATGAATTCAAAGAGAAGATCCTTTCAGAAATTTAAAGACAAGATCTTTTTCCTTTGAGGACTATTTGCCAAGTCATTCCTCTCGAATCCAAACTTCTAGGAACTCTACTGGCCCCCTTCAAGTAGAACTCTAAAAGATACCTCTCTGAACATGTCCTATATGAATCCAGGGTTTGTCTTGATCCTTTCAATAGAATCTATAATTTCTTCTCATAGCCAAAGACGTGTCTTGATCCCTTAGTGTACTTGTTCAAAAAATTCCCCTAAACCATGCAACTTTCTACTTGTACAAATCAAAAGTCTCGACTCTCAATCTTTCCAAAAACTTGTCTTTCTACAACTTTACATCTTGATGATGTGGCGTGACCCGGACGGACTGGACTGGACCGGAAGAGGAGCAAAGCAGAGCCGACCGAACTTGACCCTGTGTTGGAAGGGCCCAGAAAACGTGGCACGTTTTGTAGCAGAAAACATGGGCCATACAGACTTCTGCTGGTGTGGCACCTTACAGACATTCTTGACTTTGTGTGTTTTATGTTGGGAGAGCCTTTGGGATGCTGATGATCGAAAGCATTGAGTGTTGGAAGCTTTTGGGTGGCTAATTAATAGAAGTAGATGATTTTAGTGCTTTTGGGCACTTTGTAAAGCAACTGTAAAATGATTTGCTCCAAGTACACATAAATATGTTGTCAAGGGTGAGCCATTATCCCTCAGACTTGGACGAGTGGGCTCACACTGGTGAAGTATGGCAAGGGATGCCTAGTTGAGGGGACAGACCCAGCTACGGCATTTGATTGGGGAACTCCACCTCATTGTGTCTCTTCTTTAGAGTTCTCTTTCATTTAAAGTTTGCTGCTTTCAGTCAGTTTGTGGTGGTGGTGTGTTTTACCGTCTTGTCAGGTTACTCGCCTGTTTCACTGGTATCAGAGCACGGGTCAATTCTTCTCGAAGAAAGAGTCCGATCCGAATTTTGCAGGAACCAACCATGGATGCATCATGACTGAGAAGAGGAATACGAGCATGTGGAAGAGAATAATGTTACCTTGTTTTCAGTCATTTTTTCTTCTGGCATGTTTGTTCCTCTCTCTCGTCATTGCAACTTTTTGCCTTCATTGATCTGCCAGTTTTCAATTATTTGAAAATGTTTCCTTCTGGTCATGTATGTTTGGCCATTCTAAAATTGAATATACTGTGTTGATGGCATAATGCATCAAAGAGAACAATCTTTTGATAAAAGTTCTTGTATGCTTGAGGAGAAACCTGATTCTTCTTGCAATATGCTGCATGTCTATCTAGTGTGGGTAAATGAATTGTTTATAAGGTAACTTTGTAGCTTGCTACTTTCTAACATATTGAGTTGATGGTAGAAGACTGCACATATGTAATCAATACATAATTTGTAACATCTTAAAGGCTGTCATGCAGGGAAAAGCCGAGGAAAATATTCCTGCCTTTGTTGAAAGATGTGGTGCATCGGTTCTTGTCATGGATTTTTCTCCCTTGCGAATTGGCAGAGCATGGAGAGAAGCTGTTTGTAGAGGAGTCCCATCTTCTGTTTCTGTCTTTGAGGTAGATGCCCATAATGTGGTCCCAGTTTGGGTTGCTTCTGAGAAGCAGGAGTATGGTGCTCGAACAATTCGCAGTAAAATTCAGAGGCATCTGCCAGAGTATTTGGTTGAGTATCCACCACTCACAGCCCCTAGCCACAAATGGACACTGGATAAACCTGAAAGTATAGATTGGGACTCGCTTATTGATGAAGTCATTAAGTAAGTCAAGGCTCTCTTTTTCTATTTAGCAAAAACTGGTTGGTTTTTAAATTGTCACGTGGGCTGATAGGAAAGGTGCAGAGGTGCCTGAAGTCAAATGGTGTGAGCCAGGGGAAGATGCTGCAATGGAGCTTCTTTTAGGAAAAAAGAAAGGGTTTTTAACAGTACGAATACGAAATTATGCAGACGATCGCAATGATCCTGCAAAGACTGCTGCGCTTTCAGGTCTATCACCATATTTGCATTATGGTCAAATTTCAGCCCAGCGCTGTGCTTTGGAGGGCCGCAAAGTTAGGAGAACACATACAAAGGTGTTTCAGCATAATATTTATCCTATTTTTATTTTTCTCCTCAAAAAGGATGGGACTTGTTGACAAGAGAACACACAATCTCAATCAATGGCATTATAGAGTGAGTTTATGATGACCATTTTAGGAGCCTTTTGATTTGGTTGTCTCAGGCTATTGATGCTTTTCTTGAGGAGCTAGTGATACGAAGGGAGCTGGCAGACAATTATTGTTTCTATCAGCCCCATTATGACAGTCTTCAAGGTGCCTACGAGTGGGCTCGCAATACCCTTTTGGCGCATGCTTCTGATAAGAGGGAGTACATTTACACGTGAGAACAATTCATTGGTCTTGCCATTTGTTCGAAAGAATTGCTTACTGTTAAAACCAATAATCTCAAAATGGCTATAATGAGTGCAAATTTTTACTGCCACCATTTACCTCTGTAAAGTTTGATATCATGTTTCAACTTCTTTCAATCGAGAAGGGTTGAGGCTGATGGTTATGGTTCAGCTGTGTTGTCATTTTTGGTTAATATCTAGTCATGAAGTACTGTTGTGAAGCAATTTTGTGTTGTGCATACTGGATCTGTCACTAGCTAATGCCTCGGTTTTAAGTCATCTCAACATTTGCGTTTTTCTGACTATGGTTCAGCCAAGAAGAGCTGGAGAAGGGGAAAACTTATGATGAAGTATGTTTCTCTTTTAATAAAAACTTCTCTGTTGATCTTCATGCCTTGTAATTTTTGTTTGCTTCTCTGTGATTGGCAAAGCTGTGGAATGCATCGCAACTCGAGATGGTTCACCTAGGAAAAATGCATGGATTTATGAGGTAATTTTTCACTGCTCTTATGCCACACACTCTAAAGATTTCAACAAAGTTTCTCATGTGGTTTTGTTTTGGAATTAAACAACAAACCACTTTGTTGTTTCTCATCTGGTGTTGTTCAACCAAATATATAAATATTCTCTTTGACAGGATGTATTGGGCAAAGAAAATACTTGAATGGACATCAGGGCCAGAAGAAGCACTCGCTATTGCAATCTATCTGAATGATAAGGTTGTAATTTTCAACTTTCCAAAGTAGCGGCCTATTGAATTTAGTGGTCTTAAATCTTAGAAGTCCTGTTAGCTATATGGGCTTTTGCTCTCTTTTTGTGCAGTATGAACTAGACGGAAGAGATCCAAATGGCTACGTTGGTTGCATGTGGTCTATTTGCGGCATACATGATCAGGTATGTGGTTTCGATGGGCTAGTCCCACTCTTAGATGTTGCCATTCATTTGGTGTTTTTTTATAATTGGTCTAGGTTTCTCAGGGATGGCAGGAGCGTCCTGTGTTTGGAAAAATACGTTTTATGAACTACAACGGGTGTAAGAGGAAGTTCAATGTGGATGGCTACATCCAGTATGTGAAGCGTGCGGTTGCGGAATTGAAGAAGGCCGCAAAAGATCCAGCTAAGGTTCCGCCATCCTCAACACCAGCAAAGAAGGATATCTTCTCAAGGAGTTGACAATTCGATGATAATAAAAACTTGGCGACAGAACTCAGCTGTATACTTTGGGTGGAGAGTTGTAAGATACTTGGAAAGGGATGTTTTGGAACAATGGAGCCCAGACATTCTTTGTTTTTTGCTCTCCTGGTTGATCATTTCTTATCATGGGAAGTTCACTGAATGCTTGTCATGGTTGCATGGAACATGAATGCGAACAGAATGAGGAATGGGGCCAAAGGTATGGAATGGGAACGGAGTGGAACACGGGCATGAAAGATTCTCAAAACATGTAATTTTTAGCTCAAGTCATTTGTGTACTAGAAGCTCTCGACTCGAGTAGCCTGATTAGCACTACAATTGTGAGAATTTCTGAATCAACTTTAGTCAAATGCACCAAAGTTTGAAGCACATGAACATACATTTTTGCATTATGGACTGGTGAAATGGCAAGAAGAACTAAGGTGCACCCTCTCCCTCAACCCCCGCTCTTCCCACTATGCCAAAGGATGCATCTGGTGGACACATTCTTGCAATGCATATTCAAGATTGCACCATCATAGCCAAGAGCATTGGCTCTCTACACCATCTGATTCTTTTCTTGAAAGAAATGTGGCTATACGCATTTACAAATGCTCCGAGCAAGTCGATCTAACCACTTTACTGAGATACTAGAGGTTGAATGCCAAGGGCTTGAGCAAAGGAGCAGGTTGACAAAAAAATAAACATTATCTAGCATGAGACTTGTGTCTTAAAATTGTATTGAGCTATATTCTAGAGTTTCTATAGCATTTCAATGCATTCTATGGTTTTATACTCCTCAGTATTGTGTTATATGTAGAGTGTATTTAGTGCGCCGTATGGGATCCTTGGAAGTTCTATTCCGTACTTATTTCACACTTCCGTACCTGTCCGAGTCCAACGTATGGAAATACTATGGCTACTTGATAGCTTAACCATAGAGGTGCATTTGCAATGAATTAGTGAATGAATGGAGGAGAGAAAAAAACCGCAGTATGATCAGAGTAAACTAACAAGAATTGAACAGAAATTGTCAAGTTGACAAGCAGGATCACAGTTCAAGTAGTGATATCAGCAAGTGGTTTACTTTTTAGCAAGAGAACTTAAACTCAGCCTCCTCATAGAACGCAAAATTGCATGGGCTCTCGTGTCTACATATGCCTCATAACTGTACAGATGTGTAGGGTTTAGGGTTAATAACTATTTACATAGATAGAGTATGAAAAGGAGAAGTTGAAAGTTCCCAGCCATTTGAACCTGGCTACTTGGTGGGAGTACTTGAGCTAAAGATGAGGAGAGGTGCATTCGCTTATATACATAAAGAAGCAATTCATTGCAAAGCATAGGAGACAAATGTGTGGTGTCTCATTTCATGGTTGATGGGGGCATTGACCTTAGCCCTTGCCTTTGTGGAAGGTGTCCATAGAGATACTTTTTTCAAGGTCTTTGCTCAATGCGGTATTTGACTTCTGTAGATATGTAGCATCGGATTTTCCTTGCCCTTTTCCTAGCTTCTCTTCTTCACTCTTGATCTTTTTAGAGTTTTTATAGTAAAGAGCATATAGAATTAGCTGCACAATCCCAGATATGCAACCAATTCCATTGGGTATCTGCATATGTGCAAATCACTAATTAGACCACTGATATCAATACATTATACATACATACATACATACATACATACATATATACATACATACATATATATATATATATATAAATATATATATATATATATATATATATATATATATATATATATATATATACATATATATATATATATACATATATATATATATATACATATATACACACATATATACATATCTATATATATATATATATACATATATGTGTGTGTGTATGTATGTATGTATATATTCTATCATACACGTTTGAACTTATGAATTATATAAGAGGCTAAAACACTCAATAAAAACAGAAGAGTAGGGCACACAAGAAAACCAACGCATTGTCAAAGACTTGAATATGATTGCAAAGATGAGGCACATTTGTATCCACATACAATGAAAGTACAAAATCTAGAAAGTCATATATTTTAACTTGCTTTTAAACCTTGACCCTTTCTTAGACTAAGAGCATTGCTCCAAATACCCATGGAGAACCTACACATGAAAAATTTTAGAAATATTTTGACAATATTTGAAGGCTTTAGCACTAAATTCCTCTAAATTTTGTAGGTTTTCTCACCTTTAAATCTAAAATCTAGAGGGAAAATTTAAAAAACTTGTAGGTTACAACAAACCTAGGGTTTCTTTGAGCACTGGCTAAGACAAATGCTGTGGAGAAAGTTTTGTGCACTTACCCCTACAAAGATGTCTTTGTTTACCCTACACTTACCCCTCTGGCTAAGAGCCATGCCATGGAGAAAGTTTTGTACACTTACCCCTACAAAGATGTCTTTGGTCACCAACGAGTATGCAGTCCACACTGCACTATTTGTGAAGTTACATAACGAGAGTGTGAATGGCATGAATTCGACACTTTTGGTGCGGATAACGAGGCCCTGATTCCAAACAAATACAAATAGTTAGTCTTCTTTACAACATTGCTACGATGACAACATTGCAAGGCAAGCATGTTGTCTACATTTTCATTCTTTTTAGGAACACTTTTGTTATGCTACAATTTGCTTATGTTGAATTCATCATCCTCTATATTCAAGAGCACCTACTAGGAAGAATATGTTTCTTACATCCAAAGCTTAGGCATTTAGTACTTTGTTTCATGAGTATAGATCCTTTTGGTGTGTCCTCCTTCAAAAGAGATGCCATTGAGAACAAAGTAAAAGTGTGTGGTGTTTGCTGTCTATTATCAAAGCATTCAAACAAAGTTGTACGAGTAGGTGTGCATGTCCTTATCTATGAAGTTGAAGCCATATGTGCACAAACAATATTCAATACCATATTGCCATGCAATCAATGCCTATTGTTATGATTGTGTGCATTGTGGTGTATGTGAAGGCACTATTGTGCTTCCTCATGGTAATAATGAGAATGCTTATTTGTTTGGATTTGGAGGTGGGGTTAAGCTCTCCTCATTTATTCCATTCCTATGTTCTTGGTATGTATATAATTCAATGAGCTTCTTATTTTTTCAAAATGAAAATTTTACTACTCTGGAAGTTTGTTATGTCTTGCTTTCTACCCTGCTTATCGTTCACATTTTTGCATGTTTTTGTCCTTATAAAGGTGCATATTCTGATTAGATTAGTGTAACGCTATTGTCTTTTGAAAGTATAGGACAACCATGCTAAATAGTTCTTTAGTATGTTAAAAATTAAAAGGTGTTAATCTTAGTATTGGTTTAGAGATGAGCTTGCTATCAAGTTCTATCATAACCCTTGTCTATTGCTTGCCTAATGACATTGTATAGTTTTTTTTACTTTTGTGAAAACATGTAGAAAATGTTTGTGTGATTGACATGTGCATACATGCATAGTATGGCTAAGGTGCCATGTTCTCACGAGATACTTACCATGATTGAAAGGGGAGCTGCATACATTGCCACCGCTATCACCACACACACACTTCCTACCACCAATTGTCGTAAGCTAAGCGTATGAAGAGCAAAGATGGTGATGACTATAATGGCCACATAGAAGATGACCACAAGCGTCATGTACCTTGTAACTTTAATCTGTCTCAAAGGAGAACCAAACACTTATCAGTAGAAGATATGAGAAAGGAAAAATGAGTGTGGAAAACAATTGAAGACAAAACCTAATCAATGATAGTTTTTCTTTTTCATACTTGTGGAGTAAGTTTTAATTACTTCCCACAAGACAAAAACAAACCAATAATAGTTTTTTTTCCATACTTGTGGAGTAAGTTTACCTTTCTTTCATACTCTTTTGATATTTGGTGTAAGATATGCTCATGATATAATCTAACATACTTTCCGTAACAAGATGAACCAAAACATTAACTATGTTAAACCTTGGATGAGAGCTAGAGTGATGTATGGAAGAAGCAGGGGCTATCAACTTTTTGAGTTGCAAACACTATATTGATCACCTGTAGTATGCTTTTTATGGTCGGATAACTACACATACTTTTTCCATACTTTCATATGGGTATGCATTTGACACATGAAAAAACTACAAAATAAATAAGAAAATACCTTTTCTTTTTTGCGTACTATCATGATTTAACATTACGGTGTGATGAGAAATTCTTGCCATGATGGTTTTTTCTTTTAAAGTCTATCTTCTATAATGTCCTTTTCCACTTTTCTCAAAGTCTCAAAGGCATACGGTATACTCCTCTACCCCCCCACTACGATGCACTGATTAAGCACATTTGTTTGTGTTTCTACAATTGATTGCTCTCATCATGATATAAGTGTAAGAGTTTAAATATTAAAGGCACGAGCGGTTCAATCATACCTTCAAGGAATCCAATTCTATTATATTGACATAGATTATTTTAATAATAATATCATGACAGTTATTGTAGCCATGGTGCCCACCATGAAGATCCGTGCACATAACACCCTAGTGTTTAGATCCATACTAGGATAAACAACATTTCTTCATCATAATGTGTATTGTGTCACCATGTCTATGTGTATGGCACTAGCACCTCGGGGGGTTCATCATTTAGTATCCCCCTATATAGCATGCATTCGCGGGGTATTAAAAAAATCCATCTTTTAACATGTCTGAATGAATAAAACGACCTTTTATTTTAGGATTATTTTTCAAAATTGAATATAAAAACCCCTTATTTTAATGTATCTCTGTTAAATTTTTTAAAATAATTGCATTTTAAAACCTCTCTTTTCGAACTCACGTTATACATTAACATGATTACATAGTGCACCCCTCGAGATTAGCACATACCAAAAAAGGAACTTTGGTTTATTACGTAGTATTGTTAAAAGCCATAGTATAAATCTATCAACAATGGTTATGTTGGATCCTTTTTCCAAAGCAAGAGTGATGGGTTCAAAGGTAAAGTAATCGATGTGGAACTAAGACCAGGTGTCATATATAAAAGTTACATTTATGTTATCCATAAAAGTCGCAATATTTTGGCCAAAAAAAAACTTTGCTCATGATGATGGAGTGCATGCTCAACTCCTAGAGCCACATCAATAGAGTAGATATGCAAGGTTGAGACTTCATGTTGGGAGCTCAATGTAGTGGTTCAATGCTCAACTCCTAGAGCCACATCAATAGAGTAGATATGCAAGGTTGAGACTTCACTTGGGAGCTCAATGTAGTGGTTCTCACAATCCAAATATGTAGAGCTATTGAGCAAACTAAAAGTCTTATCCCACCGGTGTTGTCAATATGGTGACCATAAGGGACGGGAGGTGTTCATGTTTAGCAGTTAAAGCAAATTGAAAAGACATTAATACAAAAGAAAATTCATAGTGAATGTAAGAGGTATAAATACAAGGTTTTTTTCAAGCGTACCTTGCTTTTCTTTGTGGCAAATACAACATAAAGCGTGATAAAGAAGAGCTCCATCGCAACCCCAAAGACATTGATTGTGATTATAAGCATGCTATGAGGCTTGACAATGGGCAAGCCATACAAAACCCATAGCAAGCAATTGAGGAGAGTGCAAACATATGGCAACCCCGAAAATTCCTCGGTGGATTTTGTTTTGAAAATCCTCACAAACGTGGGCCTGCATAATGTGAAGGCAATGTTAATTATTGTTTAGACTTAAGAGTATTGTATGGGTTATAGTCATTGTAGGTAATGGCTTTGTCAATCTCGCCATTCTATGAGCAATTTTCATCCTTGGGTTGATCATAAACCCTAGTATGAATTTTGTATTTTGTATCTTTAGCTTTCTTTGCATCGATATAGTCTTTGATATAAATGTTTGACTATTGTGCAAGATTTTCAAAGATGGTGAAGAAAAACCTTCAATCATAAAATTCTACTATTATTTTGTGACCAAATGCAAAGGGCCTCTCTCAAAGATGACATCCATTTATTCTAAAAAGACATACAAGATTTATGGTTTCTTCAACTTTTTTCTTGCAAAATATGTTCTACTTTCCAAACGTGGCACAACGACACATACACTTGAAGGAGTGACCCAATGAGTATGTTTGCTTGTTTGCTCAAATTTTATTGTGAGTTTCATTGGTTATGCAACCATGGCTATGAGGAGATTATAATTTTCGAGCGCTTTTGCATGTGTGGCACTAGCAAGCGCCATTAGAAAATCAAACATCTTTTACATCAAGGACAGTCGGTAGCGTTCGAAATTTAACGCAATAGTTATGTGGCCATGCATTTAAAAACTAAGTCTTAATAAGCAAGAACATAGCTAACCAAAGGCTAACTTTTTAGCATTGGGGAGTTTGAACACATAAATATCACATCTTGCATGGATGACAATGTATTGGTTATGTGCTTCTAAGAGAGAGAGAGAGAGAGAGAGAGAGAGAGGCCCACAAGAAGATTTATAAATTTTCTCATGTAGGAAAATGGAGTCTTTTTCATTGTTTTTCATACAATGCATAACATCATGAGCTTCTGAGAGGGAGGCACCACATACCTAGCTAGGTACGATTGGGGCAGGGGACCCCCAGCCCCCCCACCGGGCCGGCGGTCCCTGCCCCCAATCGTACCTAGCTAGCTCACAGAAGCTCATGATGTTGAGGTAAGTCACAATGTGAGAATTATTGTGAGAATGTGTCCAAAACTTCCTGTGAAGGAGGGGGGGGGGCGGGGGGGGGGGGGGGGGGGGGGGGGGGGGGGAAGAAGAAGAAGAAGACTGTACTGAACTAATAATCTTGAGAGTAATCAAGACCATACTAAAGATGTAAATGAGGTAACCAATGCACCAAAAATGGGCAATAGAATTGATATTTCATTTGAATGATAGAAAGGTTACTCCATTTTACTTGGGTGTGTGTGTGTGTGTGTGTGTGTGTGTGAGAGAGAGAGAGTGAGAGAGAGAGAGAGAGGATGTGGGTTGAGACTGGATTTACAAAATGAAGAGATTAACTTGCTTGCAACTTAATTGTGTGTGTCGTGTGTGTGAGAGAGAGAGAGAGAGAGAGAGAGAGAGAGAGAGAGAGAGAGAGAGACGTACGTTGGCGATAGGAACAGGGCCATTGCTGTGGCATTTCCTGTATAGAAGAAGATAATGGCGTCATACCACTCACATGAGCTACCACCATCAAAGCTGATAATTAAGCATTCACCAACTTTTCTTGCTATCAATTAAGACAATCACTTACCAAGTATTCCTAGAACAAGCTTGGGGTCCATGTTGAGATGCATCATATGGCGTGTGTGTGTGTGAGAGAGAGAGAGAGCCACCAAGTAGAGTGCAAAAATGTACTTTTAGTGTGTGTGTTTTAGTGTGTGTGTATATTATAAGCTTTCACTCTTTAGTTAGGCATGTAGTCATGAGTGCTTCCATTACTGATTCCGGTGAGCTTCAGCAAGCAATGAGCGTGTTGAAAATAGCGGTGAAGTAGACGTAGTGCAAAATGGCAATGGCAGTGAAGAAGTGTACCATTTCTCTTTGTATTCTATGAAGTGGGCCGATAATGAGATGATAGTAGGGAAAAAGTAGTAGTAAAGCGCACAGACGTACCAGACCAATTTGCTGGGCTTGCAACAGCCTTTATACGTTTGGAGAGTGAGTGCAGCTGTGCATGCATGTGCGCGCGCGCGCACCCAAACAAAACATTCCGCTTAACTTCTTGTGTGTGTGTGTGTGTGTGTGTGTGTGTGTGTGTGTGTGAGAGAGAGAGAGAGAGAGAGAGAGAGCGCGTTTCATTTGCCACTTCACCTACACCAGCGGTTTCACATGTTTAGGGGTGGATCAGTTATTTGCGTCATATAGCGCTCAGTATCGTTCCACCAACCTCTCTCCTCATGTTGCTTGCCTCTCTCTCTCTCTCTCTCTCTCTCTCTCTCTCAATAGGTCTTGAGTTCAACTCTCCTCCCTAGACAGATCTATAATGTCTCTTGAGATAGTTTCCTACGGCGTTAAAACTCTCTTCTTCTTCTTCTTCTTCTACTTCTTCTTAATGTCGTAGAAGAAGAAGAAGAAGAAGAAGAAGAGAGTTTTAACGTCGTAGGAGTTCCCATTTAGAGACGGTGAAATTGGCGAGGGCCTTGCGCAAGATCGATTGGTCCATTTCAATCGTTCATAGGCTCGATTGATAGCCAAGGAGTTGGGGCATCTGCAACAAAAGGTACCATCATCTGCGAGGACTCATAGTGAAAGCAACAAATACATCTTCATTTTCTTGTGTAACAAAAAGAGCGGTCAATAGCACGACTCTTACGAGGGTTTTTAGAGCCATGGCTGCCAGCGCAGATTGAACACGCAAGGGACGCCTCAGATTTGGAGTTACTTGCACTAACCATGCAAGCTTTCGCTTCATGTTCTCTCTATACTGGTGAAAAACAATTTACATTTTTGGAGGTATGACGGCCCTTACAGAGGGCCCTGTCTTTTTACTGGCACACTTACCCTACATATAGATCTTCAAGGAGGAAATAGTTCCTACTACGGTAAATACTTCTCTTCTCATGTGTGTGTGAGTGAAGAGGAACCTCAAATACTCTTTCTCCCACCTAGCGTCGACTTGAATAAAAGGTCTTGAGTTCAAGACTCTTCTGATAGATCTTTGAGGTCTCTTGGGATAGTTCCTAAGATGTTAAAAGCTTGCTTCTCTCTCTCTCTCTCTCTCTCTCTCTCTCTCTCTCTCTCACTCAATTTTGGTGTTTGTCACCTTATGCATCCTTCGTGTCAGAGTTGGGGCCCGAGGTGTGTGTGTGTGTACGTGCGCACGCGTGTGTGTGTAGATCTTTGAGGTCCCTTGGGATTGTTCCTGGGAGGTCAAAAGTTCTCTCTTTTTGTTCACTTGTCTATTCGGATTGGTCCTTACCACTTTGAAAATTCCATCACCCAAGTGTTATGATCCCATTCCCCTCTTGAATAATACATCTTGAGCTCAAGGCTCAAGGGTCCCTACAACGTCTTATTCATTCTCTTTCTGGTGATGTAGTGTAAAGGGGCCAATTAAAAACCAAGTCCTTGTAAACGGACCTGTGGCCTCCCAAGTTTATAATGGTTTTAAACCAATACAGTATTGGGACAACAAGAGCCTAGTGGTGGAGTTGATAGCTTGAGTGAAGGTTAAATCTTGACCATTTGTATGGGTTCAAACCTTGTTGGCTCTCTATGCACCCAAGTATGGCTGTCTTCATAGGGCCATTTTTGTTACATAGAAAATTTTCGTTGATGTATTGCGTCTTATTCACGTCTTGGATTAAAAGCGTTGCTTTTTACTGTGTATGCACCTTGCAACACTCTTCCGATTGAGCTTCTCACATTGAAGCATGCACTTCTAGATTTGTCCTTCTTTTCTGGCGGCCTTAACTTGGCCCCTTTACCTAGTATGTTTAGAGGCACTCTTTCTCTCTTGTGATGTATTGTGCATAGAGAAGCTTCTCTCTCTCTCTCTCTCTCTCTCTCTCTCTCTCTCTCTGTGGCACTCTTTCTCTCTTGTGGTGTATTGTGCATATAGAAGCTTCACTCTCTCTCTCTCTCTCTCTCTCTTCCGATTGAGCTTCTCAGATTGAAAATTGGTGAAGCAGGCACTTTGGGATTTGTCCTTCTTCTTAGGCGGCATTAACTTGGCCCCTTTACCCTAGTATGTTTAGAGGCACTCTTTCTCTGTTGTGGTGTATTGTGCATAAAGAAGCTTCTCTCTCTCTCTCTCTCTCTCTCTCTCTCTCTCTCTCTCTCTTCCAATTGAGCTTCTCAGATTGAAAATTGGTGAAGCAGGCACTTCGGGACTTGTCCTTCTTCTTAGGCGGCCTTATCTTGGCCCCTTTACCCTAGTATGTTTAGAGGCACTCTTTCTCTCTTGTGGTGTATTGTGCATAGAGAAGCTTCTCTCTCTCTCTCTCTCTCTCTCTCTCTCTCTCTCCTCTTCCTGCTCACAAATGTCTAAGCTTAATATGAGGTCAAATTATGGCTTTTGATACACAATTTTGACTCACATAAGCATAGTTCAAAGCTCGGACACAATCGTCATCTATCTCACATGATTGAGAATAGTTGAAGAACGAAAAATATGTTTGTCAAACGATTTTTTCATTTTTTTCTTATAGGAATAAGCGAAGATGCTTTTGTAAAAGTGTGAATGAAAGCTAAACTAAGTGGAAAAGGGGAGGGGGGCGGTAGGGGTTTTGGGGGGGGGGGGGGTTCTCGCATGAGCGTGGCATGCAGACGAGATAGAGACGGGGAAAGCGAGATTTTCTTTGTGTTCAAAGGAAAAGCGCCAAATTTTTTCCAAGAGCAGTGTTTGGGAAAAATGTGTCTGGGTTTAATATCGTGTCGTTATCAATTTCAAAAATGCTAGTTGAGGGCAAGGGGAAAAGGAGAAACTCCGACTCAAAATAGAAAAAAATAGTGTAAAAACCGAAAAAAAACCTAATTTTATAAAATCTCCTCTTCACAAATTCAAGGAAGGGAATTTTGTATGCTTGGAAAAATGAATTTTCTTGAATAGAAGTGTCGATGCGAGATTTTTCGTGTGGGAGACGAGGGAGGTGACGCCTGGAGAGAGAGACAAAAAGACAAATGAGGCGAGAAGTCGTGGAGTGAGAGGAAAAAAAGATCTTTCTGTTCTATAGGTCGGCGTCTATGTTTAATGTCCCACTGGGAAGACGCGGTGAGCAAGCACATTAGGGGAGGAGGTGGGCAGCGTCTTGGTGACGATCAAGGTTGGAGAGAGTCTCTTATTGCAACCCCCCCTCTCTGTCTCTCTCTCTCTCTCTCTCTCTCACGCCTTGCATGGTCTGCCCCTCGCCCTTCTTGCATGCTGGTTCTTTCGGAGTGGGCTGCAATCCAATGTTTAGGGCCTTCTCGCTCACAACCATGTCGATCAGTGGAGCGGACTCGAGGTTGAACTTGCAAGTAGTGTGCCGAGCCAGGGTCAACGGAGATGAACTCCACTTGAGCAACAGGTTTCAGGGGGGGCATATGCGCAACAAAGCTAGGACAGTTGGGCAAGCGATGCGCAGAGACGACAACGGGGGAGCAGTGCACAAAGAAGGGGATGGCGGCAGCCTGGGGCACTTTGAGATTTGTTATAATTATTCAATCACATCACATTACTTATTATGATCATAATAGGAATGTTTGGTTTACCTTAGATGTGTACTTCTTGTAAGAGCTAAGTTTGTGTTCTAAACAACAAAGGAATCTCTAAACTCTCTCATCTTTGGGATGACAAAAGCTTTTGCTGGAAGTATATGGAGCTTGTAGGAATGCAACATAACTTGGGCATGTACGAAAGGCTTCTGATCGGTGGACTCTTGGAAGTGCTTGCAACCTCACCCCCATCTGCTAATGGATCAACAATTGATTAGAGAACCTAGCATTGGCCGAAGGATAGAGTGTTCGCGCTTTGCAAGACTCATAATACCTATAATATGCTGATATACAAAGCAGATTGCTTCGTCCCACTCACCAAAATTAGATTGCTTCGTCCCACTCACCAAAATTTAGAAGAAAAACTGGTGTGAAGAACGATGGCGAAAGAGTGTTAATTAAGGACATTTGGAAGTCTCAATGGCCAAAATATATGAAGGTATTCATATGGAAGGTTCTATGGGGAGCCTTGCCTACTGGTATTAAGGTGCTAACTAGAGGGCTCGGCTTTGACATCTGCTTTGGTTGTAGGCCAACCTCCGAAGACCCCCTTTGTCTTTTCATCATGTGCCCTACTTTAGGGGGGACTAGCCGCTAAGGTGTGCAAATGGGTATGGAGAACTTAGAAGATAATCTTCTTCACTGATGACTTGATCTTGGGGGGCGTGGATTCCAAAGCTAGGCCCATTTTGGTGTGCACCCAGAGTACTAGATTTTGCTAACTAAATCAAGTTTGGAAGTCTAGGAATCTTTGGGTATTTGAGGCCAAGCTGGCGGTAGCTTGTTTTGATGATATTGTGCGCATGAGCACTAAGCTCATCCATAGTGTTGGAGCTAGAGGAGTGTCAATATATAAGGATAAAGATTGGACTCATGCATTGAGCTGCTTGGAACACTCAAGAAGGTAGGTTTGTAACCGCTGAAATTTTATCTTTTCTTGTGCACAAGCCTCTGTTGGAACCTTAGCCCCCCAAAGGCACATGTAGTGCTTGTGAGAAATTGTATTCTTTTCGAGTTAATATAAAGTCTAGCAACTCACAATTGTGAGTATGGAAATAAAAAGAGCTAACTTTGTGTTATATTAGAATGTATAGAATGCGACTTAAAAATTAGGGGGTTTTTGGATATTAAAAGAACCTCCAAGCAGGTGATCTCTTGTTTGAACACCCAAGAAAATCTAGTATGACTATCTTCTTTGGGGGTTTTGGGGATCTTTCTCTTCTGTTCATAGAGAGATAAGTTGCTTCAAGTTCAAGTGAATAAGATTTCATTTTGAGTGGATCTATTGTTTAATTTATAGCATTGATTGTGCTTATAGGAGTGTATTTCTAGGATGCCAAATCACTCCATGAGTGTTGATGGTCATTTTTTGGTCTCTTCACGGTTATATTTTTGAGGAAAGAAGTCCTCAATTTGCCAAGGGATAGTAGATAAGTTCAACTTCATGAAGATGCCGCAGGAAGCGTGTGCGAGTGCAAGTGGGAGAGCAGAGAGAGAGAGAGAGAGACCTGGTCTGTTGGGTGGAGAACACAACAACTTATTCTGTTGTAGCTCCTTATTCTCTTTGTATTAAAGAATAAGTGTATGTATGGTTAAGTTAGTAGATGGGTTAGTAGTAAGTAGGTTGTCCAACCAGTTGGCCTGAATCCCAACAAACTCCCACTTGAAGGCCAACACAGTCTAAGTGACCTGGTATGTACAACCGTGAAGCAATCTAGTGGCTTCAACCTACACCCATCAACTCACTGCAATGTGTAAACCGCTCCAAAGCTAAGCCTTTTGTCAAAGCATCTGTTGGGTTGTCGTCAGTGTGTACCTTGTCCAAATCAATGAGATTTTTGACGAAGAAATTTCTCACAAGATGATCTTGACTTCAATGTGTTTCGATTTGGAGTAAAACACGGGATTCCTTGCCAATGCAAGAGCACTCTGACTATCACAATATATCACTGGAATCTCATCAATGCTAAGATTTCTGACCAAGCAAGATAACCATACAGCCTCTTTACTTGCATCCGACAATGCAACGTACTCTGCTTCCGTAGTGGAAGACGACGTACAATCTTGAAGACATGACCTCCAAGATACTGCTGCTCCAGCAAATATGAAGACATAGCTAGATGTCGATCTCCTATTGTCGACACAACCCACATAGTCTGCATCCGCATAGCCCATGATGGATGCATCATTGTTTCCAAAGCGTAAACACCTGCCGACCGTACCTTTGAGGTACCTAAGAATGTGCTTTCACTGCTTCCCAATGCTTGTTGCCAGGATTTGCCATATATCGGCTCACTACTCCCACTGCAAAAGTAATGTCTGGTCTTGTGGCCACCATAGCATACATGAGAGTGCCCACTATCGAAGAATATGGTACCTTAGCCATTTCTGCTTGCTTAGCATCAGATTTGGGTGCATCTTCCTTGTTGAGTTTCAAGAATGCCTGCATTGGGGTACTCAATGCTTTCTCCCCTGTATATTGAAACGGTGCAAAACTTTCTCAATGTATGTTTCCTGGGATAACTCAAGAATACGACGTTTGCGATCCCTTTTGATTCGCATGCCAAGAAAGTGTGTAGCATCCCCCAAATCTTTCATTGCAAAATTGTTTCTAAGTGTTTTCTTCAAGTTGGCAATCTCCACAATGGATTTCCCAGCTATAAGCATGTCATCAACATATAGAACTAGAATGATCATCGAGCCATCATCTAGCTTTCTTGTGTACAAGTAGTGATCCTCTTCACTCCTTTTATACCCTTGAGACCTCATACATGCATCAAATTTATGATACCACTGCCTTGAACCCTGCTTTAAGCCATAAAGTGCCTTTTTGAGCTTACATACTAGCTCTCACGAGATGCGTTCTCATGAACAAACCCTTCAGATTGCTGCATGTAAACATCCTCATCGAGATCCCCGTGAAGAAATGTTGTCTTCACATCCATTTGCACAAGTTCCATGTCCTCAATCGCTACAAGACCAAGTACGGTTCTAAGTGTTGTCATTGACCACAGGCGAGAAGATTTCATCAAAATCGACTCCCTTTTGCTGTTTGAACCCTTTGGCTACAAGTCTAGCCTTGTACTTTGGATTTGGATCACCTGAGGTAAATTTCTTCTTGTAAACCCATTTGCAAAGGTAAAGCTTTCGCATCACTTGGCAGTTCTACCAAGTTCCAAGTGTCATTAGCCAGAATCGAGTTATACTCAGTTTCCATAGCCTGCTCCCACACTTCACCACATCATCCGTAATCATGGCTTCTTGGTAGTAGCTTGGCTCATTGCAATCGTTCAACATGATATAATCAAGACCTGGCTCAAAACGTGCAGGTGGACGAGAGACTCTAGTAGACCGTCTCACTCCTTGACCATTGCTATCAGCTCCCTGTGGACCATTGCTAGTGGAAAGTACATCACTAGCCCGTTGAGTTGATTTCACTATCTCTGAGGCAACATCCTCAAAAGTGACTCTCCAAACCTCTATTTCCTTGATAGGTTGTTTATGTATCTTTGATTCATAAACAAAGATACAT